>NC_133661.1:246594545-247194545 GCF_037893015.1 Macrotis lagotis | reverse complement strand
TGAGCCTTCAAATTGCTTGGTTGAGAGCATTTTAAAATGTTCCCATTCCTGAGATGGAACAGAAGAATGGAGGATAAAATATTCAAGAGAAACTCAGGCTCAGAATTTTCTTAGTTTAGCCTCAATTCAATGTTTATTGTGAGATAGATTCTTCTGTCTGGATCTCAGCCCTCCTCACTTTGAGATGACAGACTGGAAAGGTATCTAAAATGTTCTTGCTTCATTTCAGCTTTATGAGTCCTGGGATCCATTAGAACAAATGTATGTATTTCAGGACCCAAAACAATATAGAGATCTCTCTCTAAAGAGGACTGAATTTATCTTCTGGAGAAAATGAGTTTAATGATACTAACATGCCCTAATTACACCATTCCACCTCCCTCAACCCCTGTCTCAGACTGAGCAGACTAAGTGCTGAGGGTTGTGACATATCCATGCTGTATGAGAGTATGTCAACCACAACAATGTCAATTGTCTATATCACTGAATGTCAGAGAATAACAGAATATTAGACCTCACAGGCCACCTCTTCCAACTGCCTCATTTTACTGATGAGTATATGAATGAAACAAAAAAAAATGAGTGAATAAATTTTAAAAAAATTATTAAACAATTATTGAGTACCAAGTACCACATTAAGGGCAATTCTTGCCCTCACAAAATTAACATTCAACTAGGAAGAGGAAATAGAAACAGTTAGGAAGCTCAGTGAATAAAGTGCTAGACTTGGAGTCAGGAGGACCTGAATTCAAATCTTCTCTCAGACACTTACTAGCTGTGTGATCCTGGGTAAGTAATTTAACCCTATTTTTGCAATTTTCTCATCTGTAAAACGACCTGGGAGAAGGGAGTGGCAAACCTCTTCAGTACCTTTGCCAAGCAAACCCCAAATGGGTTGCATAGAATTGGTTCAGTTAAAATGACATAGCAACAATAGAGGTAACTAGATTTTAGAGTGCTAGGTTTCTAGTCAAGACAAACCTGTCTTCAAATGTTGCTTTAGAAACTTGGTAACCAAATGAACTTGAACAAATGACTTAATTCCTCCCATTCTCAATTTCCTTATTGTGAAAAGAGGGTTCCTATTAGATGACTTTTCTGGTCCCTTCAAACTCATAATCTATTATCCTGTAGTCAGGGAGTGATTCTTGTTTTGGAAAGCTTTTAGAATGGTAAATATAGCCATAGAGCAATAGATTGACTTACTTTTCAAGGAGAAAAGAATAAGATTACAAGCATTTATTATATGCCTTCTACATTCTAGGCACTGTGCTAAGGCATCCAAAGAAAGGCAAGCAACAGTTACTACTTTCAAGAAGTTCACATTCTAATAGGAAAGATAACATGAAAACATTATGCACATTTAATATAAATTTTAAAAATTTGAGATTAATTTTAGTAATCTTAACAGGTATTGTCATTAAAGGAAATTTTAAAAGGTCTCTTGAAGAAGGAAGCATTTAAGCTGAGACTTGAAGGAAATCAGGGAACCCAAGTGATGGAGGTGAGGAAGGAGCATTCTAGGTCCAATGGAGGTGTGTATGGGGGTACCAATTAAAGGGAAAAAGAGTCAGGAGATGGAATCTTGTGTGAGGGGCAGTAAGAAAGCCAATGACACTGGATCATGTAGTAAGCAGAAGAGTAAAATGAAGGAACACTGGAGACAGAGGAAATGAAGTAGATTGTAAAGAGCTTTGAAATTAAAATGATATTTGATCTAGAGGAAATAAGAAGTCACCAGAATTTATGGAAGAAGGGGCTCTTAAAATCATTTTAGGAAGATCACTTTGATAGCTGAATAAAGGATGGACCAAAGCAGGGAGAGATCTGAGGCAAAAAGATTAACCTTTTACATTAGTCCAGATGTGAAGTGATGAAAATCTGTAACAGGGTGGTTAATGGCAGTGTCAGAAAAGAAAAGCAGTTGTATATGAGAGATATTTGAAGGTAGAATAGATAGAACTTGATAATAGATTGGATATGGAAGGAGGAAGGGAGGGGGAGAGAGCAAGAGGTAGTAAAACAAAGAAAGTGAAAAAGAGAGAGAAAGTTGAGATTGATAGCTAAGTTGTGAGCCTGTGTGGTAAGAGGATGGAGGTTCTCTGGACAATAATAGGAAAGTTAGAAAGCGGTAAGGAGGGTTTAGGGTCTAAAGATAATGAGGTCTGTTTTATATATATATTGAGTTTAAGAAGTTTATAGGACAACCAGTTCAAAATGTCCAGTAAACAGTTGGAGATGAAATTCAGGAGAGATCAGGGCTGGATAAAGAGATCTAAGAATGATTCATAGATATAATGACTGAATCCATGAAAACTGATAAGGTCACCAAATGCCTTTTTTTCCTGCAACATGACTAATGTGGACATATGTTTCATGTAACTTCATATGTATAATGGGTATAGTATTTCTTGCCTTCTCAATGGAAGAGAATTTAGAACTGAAACAATAAATTTTTTAAAAGAATTAAAACCAATGAAAAAAATCACTAAGCAAAATAATATAAAGGGAGAAGGGCAGAAGGTCCAAGTCAGAGTCTTAGGGGAGACCCACAGATAGTGGGCATTGATAGAAGGAAGATCCAGCAAAGGGATCTGAAGAGAACTCCAATATGTTAGGGGATAACCAGGAAAAAGAAGTATCTGAGAAATATAGGGAGAAAAGAGTATCAAGAAAAAGGGTGGGGTGGGAGGTGCTAGGTTGGGTAGCAAATAGAGAACCAGCCCTGGAGTCAGGAAGACCTGAGTACAAATCTGACCTCAGACACTTGATATTTACTAGAAAAATCACTTAATCCTGAGAGAGAGAGAGAGAGAGAGAGAGAGAGAGAGAGAGAGAGAGGAAGGAAAAGATTGACAATACTGAATACTACAGAGAACTAAAGAAGGGTGAGGATAGAGAAAAAGCCATTAGATTTGATGATTAATAGATCATTGGTAATTTTAGAGAGAACAGTTTCAGGTGAATGACAAGTTGATTTGATAATGTTTACAGAAATAGAAAGTATGTGGGTTTGGGTTGGGGAGGAGAATAGAAGGAAGGGAGGGAAACATAGGTGGTAAACTGAAGTCCAGAAAGATTAAACTAGTCAGTGGCAAAGTCAGAACTAAACTATGGCTGCTTGGAGTGATGTCTTAATTCTGTACCTAATATTGGTCCCTGGAATGGGTAGTTTGTGCCAGTAAAGTAACGAAAATAATACGCTAAAGGAATTAGAGGTGTAAAAGTTTACTTTAGGCTCCTGGCTTAATGTATGAGAGACTTCCCAAGAAGTACTCACCCCAAACTTAACAGAACTATATGCAGTGGAGGGGAAGTTGATAGGATGTCTGGAATCAATTAATCCCTTCCTCAAGCAGAGACATCTAAGTGCTTCACTTGTCTACCTCTCTATGTGTATGCAATAAGAAATCAGCAATTAGAAGGAAAAAAGGTGGAGATAATAAGGTATTGGAGTCCTTTAAGAAGTGAAAACAAGACAAAACAAACAAAAGCTACTCTCTGTTACTCCTTTTCGAGGTGTGAAGTTGTTCTCCATTTAGACAAATTAGAGGGGAGCTACTTATTGAATGATGAACAACTGACTCAGGTACTAATGATTCTTTAAAAAGTAGAGCACACAATATACTCAATGGGGTATAGACATCTGGAGTAAGAAGGAGAGAAGGGGGACAGGGGGAAGGGGGGATGTGAGTGATGGAGGAGGGGATGGACCATGGGGGAGAGTGGTCAGATACAACACATTTTCTTTTTTACTTCTTGCAAGGGGCTGGGATTGGATGGCCTGTCTGGGACCATAGGGCCAGGTGGATGCTGGGTAAGGGGTGTTATGTGGGTTCGGGGCCTCTTGGCCCCAGGGCTGGGGATCTGTCCGCTGCACCACTCAACTACCCTACAGCAGAGACAGAGTGAAAGGAGAGAGAAAATATAGTTCATGGTAGTAGAGAAGTATGACTGGAGGGAATTGCGATCAGCAATGGCAATGGTGGGAAAATATGGAAGTAACTTTTGTGATGGACTTATCCTAAAGAATGTGATCCACCCATGACGGAGCTGGTGGTGTTGGAACACAGACTGAAGCACATTTTTTTATTATTATTATTTTCTGGGGGGTTTTGCAGGGCAAATGGGACTGGGTGGCCTGCCTGGGGCTGCACAGCTGGGTGATTGTTGGGTGTCTGAGGCTGGATTTGGACCTGGGTACTCCTGACTCAAGGGTCAGTGATCTGTCTGCCACTCAGCTGCCCCTACTATCATTATTACTATTTTATTTTATTTTGGGTATTTTTTTGGTTTTTGGTTTTTGTAAGGCAATGGGGTTGGGGTGGCTTGCATGGAGTCACACAGCTGGGTGATTGTCGGGATTCTGGGGCCAGATTTGGGCTCAGTTGCTCCTGGCTCTAGGGCCGGTGCTCCGTCCACTGCACCACCTGGCCATACCTATTATTATTATTATTTAAATTTTAATTTTTTCTCCCCCTTTACTTTATCGTTTATGCGGGTCTATATTTTCTTGGGGGGAGGGGGTATTATGTTTACTCTTAAACAAGAATATTTTATTAATGTATAAAAAAGCATTTGTACAAAATAAGAATAAATAAATAAATAAATAAGTAAAAAAAAAAGAATAGAGTCTGGGAGAAATAGAAAACTCAGGAAGCCTAAGGGGGAAGGTATATACAGACTGTGAGTTTGCCTCCTGGATCAGAAAAACTACCAAATAGATTATTTTCTCCTTTCCTGAAAAAAAGAAAAAGTAGTGCCACAGGAGTATGGATGCAGCTTAAAGCATACTATTTCTACTTTAAAATTTTTTTCTATTTCTTTCTTTCTCCTAGTTTACTCCCTTTTGTTGATTCTTCTTTTCCAAGTTGATTAATGTGGAAATATGTTTAACATAATTGTATATGTATAACCCATATCAGATTACTTGCTGTTTTGGAGATGGGGGGGAGAGAAGGGAGAGAGGGGAAAAAATGTGGAACTCAAAACCTTACAAAAATAAATGTTGAAAACTAAAAATAATAGCAGGGCATGTTTTCTAGAGGAGGTGTTTTTAACCTGGAGTGTGTGAATGATTAAAAAAAATTGACAACTGCATTTCAATATAATTGATTTCTCTTATGATTCTATGCATTTTATTTTTCTCATTTAAAAACATTATTCTGAGGCAGACTTCATCAGACTGCCAGAGATATCTGTGACACTAAAAAAGGTTAAGAATCCCTGTTTCAGAGAGTCAGCTGAAGCAGAAAACCAGCTCTGAAGAGTATGAACTCTAGAGCCGAGAAGAGAATTTGTTATGGAATAACACAGTTTTTGAGGAGGAATCACTTATCTTGTCTCATGAGAAATCACTTGACTTATAGGAAAGTAAATGATACCTTGCCCAATGGACATGCCTAGCAGAGATGCTGCCTCCAGAAAGGATAGCATGAGGACACAAAGTGGGCAGAAAGGATTTTGGAGGCTGTAGCATCAACAACATGAGTCACTTTAGCCAAATGCCTCCTCTAAGTGTCTGCATCTCGATTAATCACCTTCCACGGATGCTGTGTGTATCTATGGAGGAGTTTATACAAAGTTTGCAGAGGAAATGTTTTGTAGTTACTGTTTTCATAATGCCATCTCTGTAAATATCTTTGCTTCAAGTTGTGGTCCTTGAATGATTATTAAAAATAACAAGTACATCAGTTGGTTCTGATGATTTATGATTTTAGGAATGCAGAACCACAGAATATCTTGAACCTCAAGGGATCCAACCCAAAAGTGCCAGCTGGGTGTTGCTACTTAAGAAAAAGGAAGAACAGATAAAACTAATGTATAAGCAATTGTGACATCATTCCAAAGTAAAATTCACATTTAATTAAGGCATTTAAGGAGAAGGGAAGATGGTAACAGAACTGACAAATAAAAGATTGTCACAAACTTGTTGTTTTGAATAAATTAGAATTAGCAGAGAGGAAATGTCCAAGGTAATGCTCTGGAAAGCAAAGAAAGAAGTGACTGTTATCTAGTAGGGTGACCCAGAGCCTTCCCTTCCAGGACTGATTTCTGTATTACAGGGGCTAACTGACTCACAGAGATGGCAGACCTGAATGTGGGGAAGTATAAAATATGGTTTTTCCCCCCTTCCCAGGCATTTTCTATCCTATAAATGTTCTTGGTATTCTTCCTGATTCAAGAATCAATTTACCAGAATGGTAAATTTGTGATGACAATCCCAATTCAAATTCATCCTATGCTATAATCTGACAAAGTGAACAAAAGCTGTGACCTATCTTTCAAGGGATCCTCTTTCAACGAGTACTTGGGAAACTTGGGAAACTAACAGCTTTCTGGAATAAATAGGCATTTTTCCAGTTTCCACCAACCTTGATCTCTATGGAAGTATCATATGCTCCCCCATCCCCACACACTTGAGCCTGTTATAGAATATAATAGCAGCAAAGTCACATTCCCAAATGTCCAGAAGGTGTTAGAGATCGAGCATAAATTGGTAACCTTTATTGCATTTGGAAAAATTAAAAAGATGGTTTGCTTTTCTCTCTCTGAATGGAAGTTGAACATATGATACATTGAGAGAATGAAGTAGAGTCAATTCTCAACATTCATGTATTCAACTTTTGTGACTTTAAGCGTTCATATGATTTCAATAGTAACTTCATTTTCTCTTTCCAATTGACTACCATGAATCTTTGAGTCCAAATACAATAGAAAGAAAAAAGCATGCAATTTGGTGGTATCTCAACTGGTATCTTACTAGGCCCTTCATTAGGCTTGTTCACTCTCTTGTTGGGTGCACAACTCTGTGCACAGTTTGCATCTTTTCAATGTTTACCTTTAATACTTAGGTTTTGTGATAAAATTATGAAACCAAAGCAGAGTGCAAGTCATTTGGGTTCTAAGATGATGTCAAGACCTCATCAAGTCTCAGAAGATTTAGACAGCAACAACTAAAATTCTAGCAATCTCTCCCTTGATTTTCAGAGGGTGGTCAAACAGTATAATTCTAACATACTGTACAATAACCTCATACCATCTTCTATCATAGTGGCAGGTAAGTTTCAGGATAAAGAGAATTTTATTTACTACACAGTTTTTATGGCACTGTAGCTGTCATGTGTGTTATGGAAAATGAATATTGTCTGAAATTAATATTGTTGTTTTATTGCAATATGTTAGCATAAAAAGTCACACAGAATTCTAGGAAATTACTAGCAAGAAAAAATGTTTTGCATGTTACCAGTTTTATTTTGTGTACTGTCAGGAAAGTGTGTTTTGTCAGAATTAATGTTTTGTTATAAATCATTATATGCAGAAAAGTATATTTTCAGCCACTTTGAGTGAAAGGTTATGATTTTTAATGATTACATGAATCTAATCCCTTATTTTCCACAGGTTCAATGCATTAGTACTCACTTTTTTTCTTTCATGTCATTTTCTAGGAATGTTATGGTGCCCCCCAAAATACACACAATGATTGTAACACTTAATGTAAAGAACATCAGAAATTAAAAAACCCTAAAACTGAAATCTGTGTAAATATAATAACCAAAAATGAGAAAATTCATTTCATTCTTTGCAGAGATAGGACTATGGATGAAGAGCATTGTATATACTTTTGAATTTTTGACATGTTGGTTAGTTTTGTTGCACTTTTTTTTCTTTTTTTAACTCTTTGTTAAAAGGAATGGTAGTGTGGATGGGGAAGGGAAGGGGAGAAAGGAGATATAAAAACAAAAGATAATAATAAGACTTTTTTAATTATAAGGGATATGCCATTAGATTGCTTTCTGTGAGGGGGAGGGGGAAGGAAGTGCAGCAAAGAGAAAAATGTGAAATTCAAAACCTTGCCAAAAATGATTATTGAAAATTACCATTGCTTTTAATTGAGAAAATAAATAAAATATTTAAAATTTTTTAAAAAAGATATTTTTCATAGCTAAGACTATGAAGACCCCAAGAAAATGTGTGACCTTCAAGCTAGCTGAAGATGGTTCTCAGCCTTGACAGGACTAGTTTCTCTCTTTCAGAAAAAGATAATCCAATTCCACCTCCTTTCTATATGTTATGCATGAATAGATTTTTCAGGATTTCTCCATTACTGCTAAAATGATTCTTTCAAGGAAATTTGATTGGCATATTTGTTCTTGAGTGAATATTTCCCCAAAATAGTCGATATGTATTTTAGTTCTGTGTGTTCGATAAATAAGCCCCATGAGTTCAAGGAGAAATCTGTGCACGTGTGATTTATCAGAGTGCAATCTATCAAAGCATACTATTATCAATTATCTAAAGATCCCTGAGTTTAGATGACTAGGGCAATCTTCATAACAATATTAATATTTTATAAATATTAAAACAAGCAAACAGGGTCATGTGACCTCAGAGACATAACAGAGCTGAAAAGGACCCAGATATGTCATCCATCTCACTATCTGCCTCTTCCCTGTAGCATAAAGTACTGAGGCTTTGGCTGCTGGAGGAGAGGGAGACAAAAATCATGTAAACCAATGTAATGAGACAGTTACCAAGGTGAGTTGCCTCAGACAAAGTCAAGGGTTTGGAAACTACAAAGGAATGGAGCATATCTATCTACCACCAGAAACTTGAGCTAAAAGGTTTATTGTCAGAGACTACAGGGATACTGAGTGGCATGCCCCTTTGTTCCAAAATTGAGGAGCCAATTAGACACAGCGGGAAGTCCCCTGGAAGTGACAGGACATGGAATGGATGAACATTGGATCCCAAGTCCATCCTGTGTGTTGCAAGGAGTTGAGTTCCAGGTCTAGAGTTATTGAATCTTCATCTTATGATTAGTCCCTGAGTTGAATGGCTAGAGGCTATTCGTGTCTCCTATAATCTTGTCCACTCATAAGAGGAATGGTAAGCATCAAGGGAGAAGGACAATAAACTATCTTTAATAAAATTCCTGGGTTCAGAGCAGCCTATGGATTGTCTAGAAGGATTATGAGAATATAGACATGTTTTATATGTTTCATCATATTCTTATATTGTCTTTATTGATTATAAGCCAAGAATAAACCATTATATGTAGTTGAACATATTCAGTCTCTTCCTATAAAGGAAACAATTCCATTATGACAACTTAGTTCACATGACTATAACTTAGTGAAATTTTAGTAAGTGCAGGAAAGAGATGGGATTTTTGCCTTTAGAATGGGGGTACAGGGTTTCCTTTGTATAACTATATATACTCTATATAACTATAACTCTTAGAGTAGGAGTTCTTAACCTGGGGTCAGGAAACAGTTTTTAAAAATATATTTTCCTAACTATATTTCAACATAATTTTATTTCTGGGGTGGCTAGGTGGCGTAGTGGATAAAGCAGCGGCCTTGGAGTCAGGAGTACCTGGGTTCAAATCCAGTCTCAGATACTTAATAATTACCTAGCTGTGTGGCTGTGTGGCCTTGGGCAAGCCACTTAACCCCGTTTGCCTTACAAAAAACCTACTATATATATATATATATATATATATATATATATATATATATATATATATATATATAATTTTATTTCTTTGTAATCCTATGTATTTTATTTTATGCACTAAAAACATTATTCTGAGAAAGACCCACAGACTTCACCAAACTGCCAAGGGGATGAATATTACCAAAAAAAGATTAAGAACCTCTCTGCTAGAGTGGCAAAATATAATAACCACCCAAAGAGAAGTGATAACTTCCTCAATGCTTCTAATTAATAGGAGGGAATGAATGCTGTAGTAAATATGGTACTGCCCAGTTCTGGATTTTTTTTTTGAAATGGATTATATTAGTGACTGGCAGCATGACCTGGAGGAAACAGTGGATCATATGGAGATAGAAATGAATCCTGAGTATGAAATGAAAGTAACTAAAATTAGTCCATATAATCCATATAGAATATAAAGAGTGAACACAGGCTTGTTTTCCAATATGCAGAATGCTAGAATTAGGGTAAGAGTTGAATTTTGAAGTTTATGGCAACTAAAATTGCACTTTATACATAAGAATGATCTTACAGAAGTGATAAAACCAAATAAGCTTTACAACAAAAAATAAAAATAAGTTCAACAAATGTTACATTTAAATCTGAATTGCATGAGCAATTATTGGGGCAGCTAGGTGGAGCAGTGGATAGAGCACTGGCCCTGGAGTCAGGAGGCCCTGATTTCAAGTTAACCCCATTGCCTTGAGAAAAATAAAAAATAAAACAGAGTGATCCTTTATCCTTTATGAAAATCCTACTCTGATATAACATTATTGAACGGAGGTGATCTTGAAGACTACACCAGGAGATGGCAAACTAAGGAGCGTTCTACTAAGCTAAAAGTTATAAGTATTGGACTGGTGAAGGGCAGTATATCCATCGTCAAGAATTAGTCTAATTAAGTTAAAAAAGGATGAATCATAAAATCCTAGTCTTACTATTTTCTAACTGTGGGGCCTTAGTAAATCATTTCAACTCTCCCTTTTGGAGGTCTTTGAGAAGTAGCCATATATATATATATATATTAGGTTTTTGCAAGGCAAACGGGGTTAAGTGGCTTGCCCAAGGCCACACAGCTAGGTAATTATTAAGTGTCTGAGACCGGATTTGAACCCAGGTACTCCTGACTTCAGGGCCGGTGCTTTATCCACTACGCCACCTAGCCGCCCCAATCCCTATATTTTGAATAACCCAGCCCTGGAGGAGGAGGATGAAAATTTAAAAATAACAGCCCAGTAGCAAAAACAAGGGAAGTCTTTCCCTGAACCCCAATATGTAGTAGTGGGTACTGATTTGAGCAAGACCCCCCCACTGCCAAGGTACTAGGGAAGGGAGGAAGCAAAAGGAGCCTAATTTACTGTGAGTGAACCAGAAGTAGAGAAGTAATAGTTGGCATCTAGGTGGCACAGTGGATAGACTGTTGGATCTTGAATCAGGAAGGTTCCTCCTCTTCCTAAATTCAAATCCAGCCTCAGCCACTTAATAGCTAGGTGACCCTGGGCAAGTCACTTAACCCTTACTCAGTTTCTCATCTGTAAAATGAGTTGGGGAAGGAAATGGCTTCACCAAGAAAACTCCAAATGGGGGTGGCTAGGTGGCATAGTGGATAAAGCACCGGCCCTGAAGTCAGGAGTACCTGGGTTCAAATCCGGTCTCAGACAAACTCCAAATGGTGTCTTGAGGAGTCAGCACAACTGAAAGCACTGACCAGCAACAATAATAGTTGTTCAAGTAGTCTAAGATGTATTCCCATAGGCACCTGAAATATCCTCTATTTATGAGGATTTCACAAGAGTATTTCATCTGGAGATATAACACATTTGGGAGCCCAGAGGCTCCAGAATAATTGCTCTTCCTAGACAGAGGGAAAATTCTCATGAACATAAGAACTATCTTCTAGAAAGTGACATAACTGCCTCATGAGGAGGCAGACCTACAGTGAATATTGGGGATGAGCTAAATGTGGCAGTCCCAGTAGGAGTTGAAATAAAAAGGACAAAGTCATAGAGAACACAACTATCCCTTCCATATCATGATTTTCCCCATCTTGGGTTTGATACATCATGAATTAGCATAAGAAATTAAATAGGAATTTTGGGTGAGTTTTGCAGAAATCAGAGATGATATGCTAAGAGCAGCAAACAACACAGAAAAAAGTTTAGAAATGCAGAAAACATAAAATATATGTATATTGTTGTATAATATCAAATCAACCCCTAAGAGAAAAGGAAAAAAATTAAGTTTAAGGGGGGGGCAAAAAATTTTATACCCTAGAATTCTGGGGTGCCGTAACCATAATACTCATGATGTGGAAGGAGTAATTATAGTAGTTTCATAGCTGAAGGGAGACTCTAGAGGGAATGAACAAAAGTAATAAATTATCTTGACCTTCTTGCTATATTCCCAAGGAAAACAAGAATTAAGCGATAGAGACTATACCAGTTTCCCATTGTATCTCACCTCACTGAGATTGAGATTTGTTCATGCTCTAGGAACTTACACATGAATTCTTTCTGTATCTATTAATTTATATATAAAATTGTAGGATTTGAAGCTTATGACCAAATTGTTTATAAGAGAAAGAATTTAGTTAATGTCAAATATTGATGTGTCTAGATTCCACCTGGATGGGACAAGAAGCAAGAAAAGTGAAAAATGCTCAAAGTGTAACAGGGTCCTTTGTGTCAGGGAGATCATCAAGGTTACACTGCATATGAGGATGTATTCAACACCATTCTTAGTTTGCAAAAGTCTCCTGCTGCCTCTTTTGCCCTGAGTTGCTGACCAAGAGTGCCCAAGTAATATTTGGGTGCCATGAAATCAAGTTAAATCCCCCTGGATTATTGAGGGGAATAAAGAGAGGGATGGGTTATGAGTCCCCTTGATAATAGGTGGCCCCACATAGGAATGTTCATGGTAGCATCCTATGGAGGCAGTCTCTGGCTATCAGAGACTTTGCCAGAGAAAGTTTACCTATGGGTCTGTCAGATTGCCTCATCCCCCTCTCCCTCTTCAGAGAACTCCACTCTCCATTTGTCAATTTTAAGTGATAATTTCTATTCAATCTGATACATATTATAAGAATATAAACAAATGCCTCTCCCCTTATCATCACCATGATCACTTTCTTTTATAGCTATCATTTATTATGGGATGACAGATGGCCAATTCACAGAATTCCAAAGAGGCTATCCGCCGGCCAATCACCCGGGAACACACACACATTTACATTTCTCCCAAACAGATGGGGAAGGGAGGGAGGAAGGGATGTAGATTCCTGTCAAAACTTTGGCACACTCCAAATTTTTTTTTCCTTTTCTCCTCTTTATCCCTCTGTTTTCCTTCCAGGTGTGCTCTTCTCTGCTCCCCTCTCTGACCACTAAAACCCTAGTCTCCCATGATAAGAATCAAGACCAGAAATTTAAAACTTCCAAATATAAATTGTTTCTTTGGGCTGTGAGGGCCAGGAAGAAATAGTTCTTTAGACATTTATAAGTGCTACTACCTGACTACTGCACTAGAGAACTAGTGACTCTCTGGGTCTTTTTCAAAGTAGAAGACGAAAAACTGGAGATTCATGGAGAAGAAATGACTAACTTAAATTTACTTGTTGTGTTAAATAGAGCTAGGATTTAAATCAAGGTCTTCTAAATCCAAATCCTGTGTTCTTTCTAGTCTAAAAGGCTTGGGTCTGCTAAAGAGCTTACTTATTCCCTCTTCTTTCTCTATAGGGCCCAAAGTAGGAGAGAATATGGTATTAAAGAAAGGACAATGGTTTTAGAATTATAAAGTCGGGTCCCAAATCCCATCCCTCCCTTTTTTTCAGGTTCCTCTTCATATAAAAAGGAAGGAGTTAGATTGTATGGCATTTAAGATCCTACATAGTTCTGAAATTTTATGATGATTGAAACAAATTACATATCTCAGACTCCTTTAAACTTTTCCTGCGTTGGTAAGATGACTTAATCAATTCTTTGCTAAACTTTGGACTCAGCACCATGGGGACCTTACTGAGCAGTTAGGTGGTATGGTGGATAGAGCGCTGAGTCTGGAATCAGGAAAACCTGAATGCAAATATGATCTCAGATACTTACTACCTGTATGACTCTGGGCAAGTCAATTAATCCTGTTTGTCTCAATTTCCTCACCTGTAAAAATAGATTGAAGAAGAAAATGGTAAACCACCTCAGTATCTTTATCAAGGAAATTCCAAATGAATTCATGAAGATCTGGAGGTGATCAAAATAACTCAACAACAAAAAGGGGCCTTAAAGATAACTGGAGAAATAGAACAATACCTAGCAGAAGAAAATATAGTTAGTCAGCCAACAAGAATTTTTGGTTTATTATGAGCCAATTAAGCGATTTTCCCAGGAACACATATCCAGAATATATGAGACAGGATTTGAACCCAACTCTTCATGGATTTGAGGACAGTTGTCTACCCACTTTGCCATGATGTCTCTACAATATTAAAAGATACTATTATACTAGTTCCAAAGTTGTCTATTCCCCTTTAAACCTTCTCTCCTGTTTTTTAAATTATTACTTGATATTCTTTTAATTTTTTTAGCAGTGTTATCATAATCTCACAAACTTCCATATTATCTCACATAAAGAGTATGCTCACCAGAAAAGGGGGGAGAAAAATGAGAAAGGAGGAAATATAAGAGGAAAAAACTCAGAGGAAGAAAATTCAATAAAAGCCCAGATATAAATGAACCAAGAGAACCCTAAAACTAAAAAGAAAGATGAATTTTAAATACTCAAAAACATTTTAAATCTCTCAACATTATGAGACAAAGGAAAGTGAGCCAATGCTTTACAAAACAGAATCCTGTGGAATGCTAAGAGAGAAAATTTGAAATGATTCAAAAGAGAAATGAAGTCAAAAAAGGGAAAAAATGAAGAATAATTATATGTCAGAATTTGTTGCTCTCAATACTAAAATTAAAATATCATTAAATTATTTAAAAATACATTATGAAGAATTTCTCCAAAGAAGGAAAAGAGAGATTTGGAATACAAAAATACTGAAGTGAAAGAAAATCTGGCAAATAAGAAGATAAGGCAACAACATTAAAAGAACCCATACTGCCATTTACCTAAAACAAAGGCTGTACAAAGACAATTCAGGGGTGATAGGTCTCCCAAAGTCCATGACAAATCAAAAAGCCTGAAAACCATAAATAAAGAAGTTGTATATGAAAACTCTGAATACAGACTATAAAGCACTAATGGAAAGAATCCATAAATGGTCTGAAGAAAAAGACCTTACTCTTCAAATACCAAGATTCATTAAATTAAACAATTCTATTGAAAAACAACACTTTATGCAAGAAGCTAAATATCCTCAAATACATATATATGTATATATATATATATATATATATTTGTATTTATGTATGTATGTAAAATTTATTCAGAAGGCACAAGAGAAACCCCCAGATAGTGATTAAATAATAAAATCCCAAACAATGAATGGGCCAAAGAACAAATCATGTAACAATTGATAACTATGGGAAAGCCAAAAATAATGATTTTGATAATAATGAGGCAACATATCAGAATTTCTGAGGTTCCCTAAAAACATAGAAGCCAACAAATAAAACCAAAAACAGCACATACAAGGAAAGCTTGAAAATTAAAGTAAAAACAGCAGGTCACTAGAAATCAGAGACTAGTAAGCAACTAGAAAACAGAATTGGAACTGGTTATTTTGAAACAACTTTAAAATAGGCAAAACTATATCCAAGCATGTTAAATAAGAGGGAAGAAAATCAAATTAACAAATTAAAAAGTAAATGAAATAAAATGACAACAAGTCCAATAAAAGGAAAATAAATAATCAGAACCCAATATATGTTGTTGAACAGAATGAGAAAGCATAAGAAACAGAGCATTATCTGCAAAAATTTTAAATACCAAAATCAATGGTGAGGGATAGGGTAGAGAAAGAGGTTGAATTATCTATAAACTACTAGAAAATAAATCCTAGTCCAGATGAATTTTATCACATTTTTAAAGAATAATTAATTTTTTAAAACCTGAGAAATTACTTTTCTAAACTTCATTTTTGAGAAAAACATAATCCTACTACCTAAACAGGGAAAGATAAAACAAGGAAAGAGATATAAATCAATATTCTTTGGAGATCAATAAATCAACTGATAGATCAATTATCAGACAGATCAATAACCTTAATGAATATTGATTCAAAATTACTAAATATAATCATAATTATAGAAATCCATCACAAAAAAATCCTTCACTATGACCAAATTAGATTAATTCTATGGACACCAGTATAGTTCTGCATTAGGAAGATAAAATATTTAACCGTAGTAAAAAACAAAAACACTTAAACCCATGATTGATATCAATACATACAGGGAAAATTTTTGACAAAGAACTCAACATAATATGCAGTTAACATATAGGTCAAGAAAAAAAAAATATATATATATATTTTGGTAAAGCAGTGGGGTTAAGAGAATTGTCCAAGGTCACATAGCTAGGTAAGTATTAAGTGTCTGAGATGGCATTTGAACTCAGGTCCTCCTGACTCCAGGACTGTGCTCTAATCCACTGTGCCATGAAGTTGCCCCTTATCTTTTTTTTTTTTTTTTTAGGTTTTTGCAAGGCAAATGGGGTTAAGTGGCTTGCCCAAGGCCACACGGCTAGGTAATCATTAAGTGTCTGAGACTGGATTTGAACCTAGGTACTCCTGACTCCAGGGCCGGTGCTCTATCCACTGCGCCACCTAGCCACCCCCTGCCCCTTATCTTTTTTAAAAAATATAAGTAAATGCATTTATATTGACTTTATTCGGCATAAAGGCAAAAACATTAGGAGTAGTAATATAAGAGAAAGAAACAAAGATAAGCAAAGAGAAAACAAAACTTATTAATCATGTCATGATGATTTACTTAGAAAATCCTAGGAGGAAATAAGCAAAGAAAATAACTGAGATAATGAATAACTTCAACAAAACTATAGGCTACAAAATAAATTCATAAAAATTAATGGCATTTTATATATATCAATAAAAAAAATCTCTAAGGCAATAAATAAGAGAAATCTCATTCAAAATAACTACAAAATGCATAAAATATGTGGAAGTTAATTTACCAAAACATACTTAGTGTGTTTAGATAGATAGAGTTATATATTTGTATCCCCAGCATTTGGCACAGTGCTTTGCATATAATAATTTTAAAATGTTTTTCATTTCATCAATCTATAAATTGCAAAATGCTCCTTAAAGAAATATAGAACAGCTTTTAAAACTGGGGTGGGGCAAGGGCTTTCAGTGCTCATGATTGTGTCATGCCAATATGACAAAAATTATAATACTATTAAAATTAATATATAGATTTATACCAAATAAACTGCCAAAGCAGTACTTCCCAGAACTATATAAAATCTATTTGAAGTAATAAAGGATCTAGAATATCAAGAAGTATTTTTAAAATGTAGCAATGAAGAGGAAATAGCACTTCCAGAGCTCAAACTATTCTATAAAAAATAATCATATCAAAAACTATTTCATACTAGGTAAAAAATAGAAAAGTAGAATGCCATTGATCACATTAGAAAATAGACTAGGAAAAAAAGAAGAAATAGCAGTAATCAAATTCAATAACCCAGTATTTGATAAACCTGAAAACATAAATTACTTGAGAAAGTACTACCTATGTAACAAAAATTTCATAGGAAAATAGACTGGCAGAAATTAAATTCAGACTAACATTTTCCAGTATATTCCATCATAAAATTTAAATGTATTATGTTGGGGCAGCTAGGTGGCGCAGTGGATAGGGCACCGGTCCTGGAGTCAGTAGTACCTGAATTCAAATGTGGCCTCAGACACTTAATGATTACCTAGCCGTGTGGCCTTGGGCAAGTCATAATCCCATTTCCTCGCAAAAACTTTAAAAAAATGTATTATGTTACCTGATTATTGGAAATCATACCATAAAAATTGAAAGAAAAACAGATTATATGCCTTTGACAGTTATGACTAAAGAATAAGTTCTTAACTAAACAAAAGATGGAGATTATGAAAAATAAAATGGATAACTGTGATTATATGAAATAAACCTTTGAAAGGTCAAAATTAAAGAACTAGATTCAGAAGGAAGGCATTTCATTATAGAAAAAAATCTTTGTATCAAATATCTTTAATAAGTGTCAAATAGTCAAGATATATAGACAAACAATGAACAGTAATATATGAGACAAAAAGACATTTTCCAATAGATAATTGCTCAAATGATTTTACCAGAAGATTCTCAAAAGAAGAAAGGCAAATTATTGACAACTTTATGAAAGCATCCTCCAAATCACTAATAATAAGAAAAATGCAATCAAAGCAACCTTGTAGTTTCACATCATACATAGAAAATTGATATATATATATATATATATATGTATATATATATATATATACATATATATATGGCAAAATTTGAGAATGGCTAATATTTAAAGGGTTGGGAAAAGATAGGCACATTAATATATTACTGGTGGACTGTGAATTTGTCCAACCATTTTCAAAAGAAATTTGAGATTGTGCAGTAAGAGTGATTAAAAATATCTTTAATTCAGGGATCTCATTGCTAAATATATAATCCCAAGGAGTTTAATAGCAAAAAAAGGGGGAAAATATGTACACCAAAATATTTATACCATCATTTCTTATGATAACAAAGAAACAAGGAAAGTCAGGGGGTTGGGGTGGGGGGAGGAGAGTTAGTTGTTCATTGATTAGGGAGTGACTATACAAATTGTATTGTATAAATATAATGGAATATTACTATGCAACAGATAAATATGATGAATACAGAGAAGTATGGAAATATATACATGAAGTGATACAAGATGAAGTAAGGATACACAAAAACTGTATAGATAATAAAAACCAATAACTAGGAAATTAAATGCTTTGAAAATATAATGACCAAAAAAGCGATGACACCTCCCCCTGCTTCTATGTAGAACTTGCAGATTATATAAATACAAAAGATAACAACAAAAATCAGTTTTGAAAAGAATTGGCATAGCATAAGAGAGGAAAGTAGCATGTACACATGTGCTATTAATCACAATTCCTTCAATAATGATCACACATGGTTTTGCTGGGAATTGTCCATGGCTTGCTTATTGGGAAGTGATTGAAGTATCAAAAGAAAATGAATCAATGAAAAAAGTAAGTAATTTAGGCATGTGTTATTTGTAACTATTGGAATGGAGAGGAAAAGATGAAATCTCAAAGACATTAATGAGAAAAAAACCTAAATTAATGATTCAATTAAAACATTTTAAAAATACACATTGTATGCTGTACTAGTGATGGGAATATAAATCTGAAAATGGCACAGTTCTGCCTTCATGAAGTTTATTGTTTATGGTGTGTGTGGGGGGGATACAACACATTTAAAAATGCAAATATATTATAGAGTAGGAAGTGATAGGAGATATATAAAGAGATGTACAGATAGGAAATATACAGAGAGATATACAGATAATAGATAAAATAGGAAAAAGATAGGAGACAGAGAAAATGAGTTCTATGGCCATTTAAGGAAATTGAGAACATTTCCATCAGGTGGGGGTAGGGAAAGATCAGGCTTTAGGGAAAGCTTTACAGAGGATATAGTATATAAACTGAGACTTGAAGGGAGAGGACTTTAGGTAGCAATGAGTAAAGAATTCCTGGCATGGGGTACAGCCTGTATTGATTTATTGAGGTAGCAGATGAAATTGGCCAACAGCTAGTACTGTGATTTGTTTGGAACATAGGATACAGAAAAGGAAAGAATGTGAAATAAGGGGAAAAGAGTAGGTTGAGTCTATGGTGTAGAAAGACTCAAATGGCAAGCTAAAGAGTCTTCATTTTATTTATAGATAATAAAAAGCCACTGAAAGTTGTTGAGCAAAGGAGTTACAAAATTAAACCAGTACAATAAGAGGTTATTTCTACAGTTGTATAGATGATTTGATGAGGGGGAGAGAACAAAGAAACCAATAGGATTATTACAATATTTCATGTTAAGCTAGGTGGTGAAATGAATAATGGCCTGGGAGTCAGGAGGACCTCGTTCAAATCTGACCTTAGACACTTTATACTAGCTATGTGACTTTAGGCAGGTCACTTAACCCTATTGCCTTTCAAAAACCTAAAAAAAAGTTATAATAATAAAAATTCTTGTAAGAAATGATGAAAGCATTGGCTATGTGACTAGAGAGAGGCAGAGAAACAAGAAGGTATAATTGATAAAAACCTGATAATGAATTGGATATAGATTATAAAAGAGAGATTATGAAGTTTCAGCACCCAAAATAGGAAGGTGTGGGTGCCATCCACAGAAACAAGGAAGGAACAACTAGGAAAAGAAATAGGTTTTATGGGGAAGGTGATAAGTTCAGTTTAGGTCATTGAGGTGCTAGTGGAACACTAAACTGGGAAGTTGGAGATGTGGAACTGGAATTAAGGGGAGAGATTAGGAATAGATATGAAGTATTGGGAGTCATCTGAATAGGAGATTCATTTTAAAAGGAAAACTAGCTACTCTCTCTTTCCAACTTGCCCTCTCCCTCCCTCTCTCTTGGTCTCTCCTGTTTTCCTTCCTTCCTTCTATCTCTGACTCTGTCTTTCTCTTTCTGTCTCTAGTTCTCTGTCTTTGTCTCTATCTCTGTCTCCTCTGTCTCTGTCTTTGTCTTTCTCTCATCTGTCTCTCTCTATTTAAAAGTTTATTTATTTATTTTCATCCATATACACATGTATATTTTCAAGTTACAAAATTTCCTTCCACCCCACTTCCCTCATCATTGAACAGTCAGATTAGCATTGTATATTCACATTTTGATAAACATGTTTACAGATTAGTTATATTTGGTATGAGGAATTAGTATAAAGGGAAAGAGATACATAAGATATATATATATATATATATATATATATATATATATATTTATATATTTTTTAGGGTTTTTTGCAAGGCAAACGGGGTTAAGTGCCTTGCCCAAGGCCACACAGCTAGGTAATTATTAAGTGTCTGAGACCAGATTTGAATCCAGGTACTCCTGACTCCAGAGTCAGTGCTTTATCCACTACACCACCTAGCCGCCCAAGAGATATTCTTTTATAAAGTGTTCATCAGTTTCTGAAGTTTGTTTTTTTTTTTTTTGCTTTGTTATGTTTTGTTTTTCTTCCTTTGGATGAAGATTACATTGTCCATAGCCAGTCTAAAAGGGTAATCCTAGCTCTCTGAGCTGCTGATAGGAGCTGCTTCCATCAAAGTTGTTCATCTCACAGTGTTGCTGTTGATGTGTACATTGTTCTCTTGGTTCTACTCCCTTCTCTCAGCATCAGATCCTGTAAGTCATTCTCTCTCTCTCTCTCTCTCTCTCTCTCTCTCTCTCTCTCTCTCTCTCTCTCTCTGTTTCTGTCTCTGTCTTTCTCTCTATCTCTCTGTCTCTGTTTCTCTCTCTCTCTCTCTCTCTCTCTCTCTCTCTCTGTTTCTGTCTCTGTCTTTCCTGTTTCTTTCTTTCTCTCTGTTTCTGTCTTTCTCTTTATCTCTCTCTCTGTCTCTGTTTCTCTCTCTCTGTTTCTGTCTGTCTTTCTGTCTATCTCTCTGTCTCTGTTTCTTTCTTTCTCTCTCTGTTTCTCTGTCTTTCTCTCTCTGTCTCTGTCTTTCTCTCTCTGTCTCTGTCTGTCTGTCTCTCTCTTTCTGCCTCTATCTTTGTCTATCTCTCTGTCTCTGTCTGTCTGTTTCTCTTTCTCTGTTTCTGTCTGTCTCTCTCTCTCTCTCTCTCTCTCTCTCTCCCTCTCCCTCTCCCTCTCTCCCTCTCAGTCCCTCCTTCCCTCTTTCTCCTCTCTCCCTCATTCCTTAAGACCCTCCAGTTTGGAACTGTTTCCTTCATCTGCTTACCAAACCCCCTTCCAAAAGAATACTGATGACTCATTTTGTGTTAAGATCAATTCTAGATGATCTAGAGTCACTTATCTTTTATCTCTTTTGGGGACTGCTATAATAAATAATATGTACAATAAAGTCTCTGTTTTGTCTGGAGCCCCCAGGTGGTAATCCCAGCAATTAGAGTCCCCTTCTCTCTTTCTCTGTGTCCTTGAGAAACCACAATCTCATTCGTGCTCTCATATATATTTAATATAATTATCTATATTACATATATATAATTTAATATATTAATGTATTTCATATATATTAGCCAGTTTAAACTTTACAAGAACCCTGGGAAGTTGGTTGGCAAACTATTATTATCCCCATTTGACAAATAAGAAAACTGTTGCACAGGGAAAATTATTCAATTTAATTCAGCCATCAGTTGAAAAACAGTACCCTGCTTCTGTGCCAGGCAGGCAGCATACTCGATGCTAAAAATACAAATGCAAAAATATACTAGTTCCTACCTTCAAGGAGCTTATTCTATACTTGAGAGAAATATGTACATAAATAAGGATATTCAAAATACAAAGTAAATACAAAGTAACTTTGAGGAGAAAACTATCAACCAGAGAAGATAGCTGACTTTGTTCAGTTCAGTCAATAAATTAGCATTTATTAGGTACACCTACTTAATGCCACTGGCACTGTGCTAAACCCAGTCACACAGGTAATTATTACCTGAATCAGAACTAGAATCAGGCCTTCTGACTCCAAGTCCAATTGGCTGCATTGTATTACATTACACTTTACTATTGGTGACAGCTTGTATGTGAGATTCATAGGAGAGAAAGGAATGAAATTTTATGTCATTTGTGATCTCATGACTACTAAGGGCAGTAGCATTATTAAGTGCGATGACAAGATGAAGTCATCCAATATCACAAACCATATCACAAACATTACATTATTAGTCAGCTACAGTAATATTAACACTTTCTTGATGAAAAAAGGATAGGAAGGAAGAAGGAAGGAAGGAAAAAAGGAAGGAAGGAAGGAAGGAAGGAAGGAAGGAAGGAAGGAAGGAAGGAAGGAAGGAAGGGAGGGAGGGAGGAAAGAATTGGTAGACATTTTCAGAACTAATGATAAATAGGTCAACCATGAAAATACTCTTCAGAAAATCAAGTATTGCTTCACAGACCAGTGGTAAATGCTGGTACATGCCATTAGATTTTTAGAGTATAATTGAAAATGGTTTCCCTTGTGATGGAGACAATCAAACAGTGGATTATTCAGACATTGTACTATCTCATTGAATTATTAATAAAGTGAAATGATGTCTTTCTATATGCTTAATGAAGGTAGCACTTGTGTCACAAAACCAACAGGTCAGTGTCACATTAGTATTAGCTCCATTTTACAGATTCAATAACTTAGGGTTAGGGAAATAAAGTAATCTGCTCAAGTTCACTTACCAGTAAGTGACAGAGTCAAGATTTAAGCTTAGATTTTCTGACTCCAAGTCTAGTGCTTTTTTCACTATATCATGACATATTTCCTCTTTTTTAAAAAATTACTTTGACTTTAACAAATATCAATGAGAGAGAAAGGAGAGAGCTGAAGAGAGAGAGAAAGAGAGAGAGAGAGAGAGAGAGAGAGGAAACAGAAAAACAGAGAGAATATTTCTATTTGCAAAGTAGAACAAAAAAGGTTAATATGTCAAAGCATTAATCTATGATATACTAATCACTTTTTTCAAAGTATATAATAAATTCAACTTGTTACTTTTTAAAACTGTTATATTTTTCTGTTGCTTTTTGAACTTAATTGTCTTCTCTTCTATACATTAAAAAAATATTTCCATGACCTTTTTTCTTTCTTTACTTCCTTGTTTTGGCAACCCTATTGCTTGCTTCTTTTTCCAACCCTTCCCACCCTCAATAAGCAAAACAAAGCTCTCACAATCTTTGTACCAATTAAGCATAATCAAGCAAAAATAATCCACATGGGTATTTATTTGCCTTGATCAAAAATTTATATCTAATTGTGTTGTTTTTGTCCTTTATATTTGAAGGAATCTCTCAGAAGTCAATATTGATTATTAGATTGATTAAAGTTCTTACATCTTTCATAGAAATATTTCTTTACAATATTGTAATTTTTAAAAAAAAGTTTGATCTGATTCTACTCACTTCATACTGAATCATTATAAAGCTTTCCCCAGGTTTCTCTGAAACTGTTATGTCATTTTTTATGAAATAATAATATGTAATTATATTCATACACAACAGTTTGTTCAGCAATTCTCCAATTGATGCTCACTCCTCTTCCCCTTTGTTTTTAATTCTTTGCTACAACAAAAAAAGCTTCTATAAATATCTTTGTGCATGTTCATAATTTCCCCCTATTTCTTTTTTATCTTTTTTTAGTTAAAAGCCAAATAGAGGCATTACTGGGTGGGGGTTTGCCTAGTTTAATGACTTTTGGAGCATAGTTTCATATTATCTTTCAAGGGGCTAGACTAAATTACAGCTTCACCAATAGTGCATTTGTGATCCATGGCAAGTCACTTAACCCTCAGTTAAGCTTCAATTCTTCATCTTCAAAATGAGCTAGAGAAGAGAATGGAAACTGTCTCAGTATCTTTCTCAAGAAAACCTCAAATGGGATCATAAAGAGTCAGACAGACATGACTGAAGTGACTGAACAATAATCATAAATGTCTATTTTTCTGTAGTCACTCCAACAATGATCACTTTCATTTTTTGTCATCTTTGTCAATAAATGTGAGGTAGAATCTTGGAAATTTTTTATTTTTATTTTCTCAAACTATTCGTGATTTAGAGCATTTCCCTCCCATGGCTTATGTTAGGTTTCTTCCTTAGAGAATTGCCTATTCATATCTTTTGACCATTTATGTATTGAGGAGGGACATGTTCTCTTAACCAAGGTCAAAGTCTTGATCCAAAGAGATGAACATATAAAAATCTAGCTCTGGAATTTTGGACAACAGAAAGCAAATATAGGGAAGGGAAGGAGTAATAAGTATCAGAACTTCTCTGATATCCTAGAAATCATTGAATTTAGGGAGTAAAACATTTCAATAGAGATTCTCCTGGATTTAAAATAAAAAGAATTGGATTCAGATCTCAGTTCCATTATTTACCATGTAAGTTCCTTCACCCTTAATGTCTTTTACCTGTAAATGAAAGGGGATGGAAACACAAGACGTGGAATGTCCTGTTTTAAAACCTATAAAATCTTCAATTCCTCTGCTTTTCTCAGAGAGCTGGAAGAAAAGAGGCACCACTCTAGAAATGTCAGTTTGTTGACCCAGGGATTCAGCTAGCCAGTCCTGACTGGGAGAGGTGATACCTGAGACTGTGTTCTGAGATGCAGTACATGAGCGTATCAAAAGCAGTCCACTCCATGACTGTTTCAATGAAGGAGAAGCTCTGCCACTTCAGCCTGCACACACCCCTCCATCTTTAGTTTCTCAATCTTTGTGAACAGTGAAGGTGACTTTCTGCCACTCTCTTAAGGGGCTTTGGTGCCAACTGGCTGCTGTAGATCAAACTAAACAAATAGAGTCTGTGGGCAGGTAGGAGAAGAGAGAAGGTCTTAGGGGAGGAAAGAAGTCATTTTCCACAGTTCAATGACCAAGTCTGTATTTCTCACAATTCTTTCCTCCTAACTACCCTAACTACCCCAAGTCATCCTCATGAACTCACCATCCTTCAGTTTTCCTTGAGGTTCTGTTGTAGAATTTTAGGACAGGAAAAAATATATAGCAAGGAAGAGTCATGGAAAGCTAGGGATAAAAGAGCTGGGGCGGGGTGGGAGAGAAAAGGAGAGAAATGAGAGGTGGGGGAAGGTAGAGGACTGTCTAATTTTTAATAGACTGAGACATAAATGCAACATGATTCACTTTGAACAGGCCACCTGGATTAGATGGAAGTTAATTAAAACAATCCCTCATTTCTCACCGTTTAAAACTTCTTAAGTCTCACTCGGGGAAGGGTGCGGCAGGACTTTTTATTACTCTTAGATGGTGTTCAGAAGGCCCATAAATACATCTCCTCTTCCTGTGATCCCATTAATCTTGCCGCCTCTCCTGCTCCTCTTTGCCAACAATCAGATCCCAGTAAACAACCTCAAGTGAAATTTGCAACTGTCAGATAAACATTAAAAATGCTTCTCTTGTCCTTTCCTATTGATAATCCCATTAATATTGTAATGGAACAAAAAGTTATGAAAATGAATGCATGCCGGTTTTGGAAATGAATGATGCCGACTTGCAGCTGGGATATATGTATACATGCATATGGATAGGCCCAGGACATACTGTATGCTGCCCACATAGACAGCGGCCTTCTTGTCTATGGCAGACTGCAGTTTACCACAGAAGTCCAACCATGCAGGTAGAGAATGAACCATATCATGTGTGCACATATGTGTGTGAGGGAGAAGGCTGTGAGGTAGGAAAAAAAGAATTTTATCTACTTGTGAGAATATTATAGACTATTTGTATAAAAGCATATACACAGTCACACAAAAACATGACACAAATATAGAAAATAAATAAAATAGAAAGAAGTGGAATTTTATCATTGCTTTTTTCTTCTCATTTATTTTAGTCAGTGTTTAGTATTCACTCTTAAAAATATTCCAACACTGGCATTTCTTCCTTATTTCTTTCATATGCCTAAGATTTTTCTTACATGTATACACAAAACAGAAACTTCTTAAGTAGGTGGGTCATTTTTTTGTTTGTTTTTTACCAAAGATTACTATACATCTCTCTATATCAAGGGTTCTTCTGCCCCATGGACATGATCTCAAATTAATATCTTTAAATGTATAAAACAAGGGGCAGTTGGTGATACAATGAATAGAACCCTGGAGTCAGGGGGACCTGAGTTCACATTTGACCTCAGACTTAATAATTACTTAGCTGTGTGCTCTTGGGCAAGTCATTTAACCCCATTGCTGTGCAAAATCAAAAACAAATAAATGTATAAAACAAAATGCACAGGATTACAAAGAAGATAAATTATATTGAAATAGAGTTATCAAAATATTTTTAAAAATATGTTCATGAACTGCCTATCTATAATAGATATGACTCTCAAAAGTTGCATTCCTGAAAAGTTGTATATGCATACATTTCTATAAATGGGCAAATTTGAACTCCAGATAATTCAAAGTAGATGACCTGATGGCTATTTTATTGAAAAAATTGAGACCATTTCTCCAGTACCCTCTCTGCATTTCCAAATATCTCAATGTTCTCTCCTATTCCATTCTTCCCCCCTCCCCAGTCTCAGGGAACTGAGGAACCCACCCTCCCATCTCTTCCATGACTTTTTGGATGTCATAACTTCCATGACTATATCAACCATCCTTTCTCTCATATACATCTTCATCCTTGCTCTTTCTACTGGCTCACCCCATGAACATGTTCAGATCACAGTATACTAAAAACAAATAGCTCACCTTCCCTCGACTTGAAACACTTAAAAGGTCTTATCTTCTTGCCCCCTTCCTTTTATTGCTAAACACCTTTTCATTAACCATTTGCTATTCAATCTACTATAATCAAGGGTCTATCCATCTCTACCTGAAAGGTCAAAAAGGTGAACACTTGGTAAAAAGGAAAATGGTGCTATAATTGGAAGTGAATGCAAAGCTGTTTATTGAGGGGAAGTGCAGTGATCTGGGGGTGAGCAGACTCTAGCAGTGGGGAGTGGGGAGAACAAGTTGTTTTTTTTTTAAATAGGTATAGGATATAGGAGGCAATGGTTTCTATTGGGACTGGGAGCCATTGGGGTCTCCATGGAGGATGTGTTATGTTTGGGGGTTACCAAGGTATGATTGGGCACTGTTTGGAGGTTCTGTGGAGGTTAGGATCTGTGTCCTTAGGAAAGTATAATCAGTGGGGCTCTACTGGGCAAGAATGAAACCCAGGCCTAGATCCAACATTCCAACCTTTTTGTTTTAATTTTACTAAAGGGGGGGGGATTAGGGATGGAGGTCAGTTCTTCAGGATCATCTGCTTCTAGCTGAGTTGGGGTGATAACGTCATCAGGTACAGCAAAGGGTAAAGGGTGGAACTTTGGGTAAGCTTGGGCCCGAAGTAGAATCATAAGTTTGGCCATCTGAGATATTGCAGTGTTCACTGTTTTTTGGACAATGGATGTAAGCATCTGGAACAAAGGAGGACCTAAGAAGAGTGTCCAAAAGACCATGATTAGTGGGGTTAATATGGGAAGGAGTCAAGTTAGTATGTGGGAAGACCAGGTGTCAGCTGATTTTTCCCTAATAGGTGAGACTCTTATCAGTCAGTTTTTAGCAGCATCCTGAACCAATCTAGACTGATTAACATAGAAACAACATTCTTTGTCCAGGAACAAACAGAGGCCTCCCTTCTTGGTCCAGGTTCCATCTATTTTGTAAGGTTATAGCGACTATGGAATCTAGTTGATCTAGTATTTGTTATAACATCAAGATTTTCCTTGTGACAGGTGCTGAAAGTAATACAGAGAAGTTGGGATGCCTCCTACCCCCATACCCACTCCAGAAAGGATGCCTAGAGCCACTCAGAAAGGAATGAGAGTGGAGGGCCCTTTGGTCGCTTACATATGTCTTGAGGGTGACAGAAAGGGACTGATTGTTAGGAGCTACCTTGATGTGGGGCAAGAGGTAGACCAGGGAACAAATACATGTCCAGCTGATAGGAAGACATAGGTATGCATCATTCCCACAGAGAAAGAATATCCTGTCTCCTTCCAAGCATAGAACTACACCGAAGTGGAGAGAGAAGAGGTCAGCAAACTTAATCCTTTCCCTGCGCCAAAGGGAGAGAGAACCCACAAGGGCTAGGCCTATCATGGGTTGTAAAGGGGGCTGTTTTACTCCAAGTTTAATCAAAAGAAGTGTCCAATGTCCACTAGTATGCTGCAGTTGTTGGGTGGTCTAAAGCAACCCGATCCAGTTCCTTCGGTGAATGGGAGCCATGGGTAGAGGCCAATCTAGAAGTCACGTGTCGGTCAGCCACCGTAGTATTGAGTAGTAAGATCAGAGTGAAAAGCTGTCATGGATAGGGAAGCCAAGAACTGAAGGGGATTAATAAATAATCCATTTGCAGAGTGGGAGGTAGAGAAGTCAACCCAGGTATTTTGATGATCAGAGTTTTGGAAAAGTGGCAGTGTTTAATTACAAGATGTTGTCTGCTGGGATATTAGAAATGGATTGTGACAGGGAGACCACAAGGCAGGGCTTGATCAAGTAAAGGAACATCCACAGCAACAGGGCCAGTGATGGAGGTGTTGACCAGAGAGAGAGATGATAAAGGGAAAAAGAAGAATCATCGTAAAGCTTGGAAGCTGTCTTGGTAAGAGAGGTAGTGTAATTGCCCAGAAGAGGAGCAGCATGATCTAGAAAGGTAATACCCATTTCCTTAGGAAGGGAAAGAGAGCAGGAATATAAAGCACGCAGATAAGAGAACTGGGAGGGCTCAATACATAGTGGTAGAGAGAGACAGAGACAGAGAGAGAACCAGCATTTTTTTGCAAGGTACAATTGTACAAGGTACAATATTGGTACAATTCAGTAAAGAATGAGCCAAAGCAAGAGTTCTGTCTAAATATTGAGAGGTCAAAAATTGTCGGATTACTGATCCAGACCTGGATCATTTCATTCTTGTCCAATAGAGTCCCATTGATTATCCTTTCCTAACCACCCTAGAAACTCCAAACAGTGCCAAACAAAACATATCCTCCATGGAGACCCCAATAGTTCCCAGTCCCTATAGAAACCATACCACCCTGTCTCCTACATCCCATACCCTATAATAATACTTACTTTCCCCACCATTCACTGCTGGAGTCTACTCAGACCCTGACCACTGTATTGTCCCTCAATAAACTGCTTTGCATCACTTCCATTTACAGCACCATCTTCTTTTTTATAGAGGGTCTTTTGACCACTTTGGACCACATTTTTGACCTTTCACTACCAATTTACTGATAACTGCTAAAAAAAATCCTTCCATCCCCTCTAGCTAGCATCCTGTATTCCTTCTATCTTTTTAGTTAAACTCCAAAAAAAAAAAAGGCAGTGTACAATAGAGGTTTCTACTTTCTCTCCTCTTTATAACCCCTTACAATATGACTTCTGACCTTATTCTTAAGTGTTTAGCACTAAAACCACTCTCTCTCTAGAGGGTACCAATGATTTCTTAGTTGCCATATCTCTATCCTCATTCTATTTGACCTCTCTGCAGCCTTTGACCCAGTTGATCCCTTTCACCTCTCCTTTTTCTAAGTTTTCTAGTATACCACTTTCTCCTGTTCTCCTCATATCTATCTGATCACTCCTTCTATCCTTCTGCAACCTCTTCTAGACCATGTCCTCTAGTTTTAGGTGTCCTACAGAATTCTTCTCTTCTCCCTTTATACTGCTTCACTTGATTTCATGCAATTAATCACCATCTCCATACTGATGATTCTCAGATCTACCTTTCCTGTCCGAATCTCTAAAGTGACCTCTCAGATATCTAAACCTGGATGTCCAGTAAAAATCTCAAACTCAATATGTGCAAATAGAACTCATTATCTCTCTCTCTCCCTAAACTGTCCTAACTTCTCCATTATTGTAAAGGGTAGCATGATCCTTCCAGTCCTTCAGGCTCACAACCTATTAGTTCTTGTTGGATTCCTCACTTTCTCTCATCCCCCATATCCAAGTTGTTGCTACAGCCAATTGACTTCACCTTTGAAACATCTCTTGATGTCAGCTCCCTTTTCTGACACTTCCACATTCTAGAACAGACCCTCATCATCTCATGGCTGGACTATTGTAATAGTTGTCTGGTGGGTCTATCACCTTCAACTGTCTTCCCACTCCAATCCATCCTCTATTCAGCCAGTAGAGTGAGTTCCTAAAGTGTAAATGTGATCATATTACCGCCACACTCAATAAATGCCAGTGGCTCCATATTACTTCTTGCTGTCTCTGTCTCTGTCTCTGACTCTCTCTCAGTCTCTCTGCTTCTATCTCTCTGTCTCTATCTGGATCTCTGTTTCTGTGTCTGTCTGTCTATCTACCTCTCTTTGTCTCTGTCTCTCTCTGTCTCTGTGTCTCTGTCTCTCTTTCTGTCTCTCTCTCTCCCTGCCTCTCTTTCCCTGTCTCTATCTCTCTCTGTCTCTCTGTCTGTCTCTGTCTCTCTGTCTGTCTCTGTCTCTCTCTGTGTCTCTCTCTCTGTCTCTCTCTGTCTCTCTCTCTCTGTCTCTCTGTCTCTCTCTCTCTCTCTCTCTCTCTCTCTCTCTCTCTCTCTCTGTCTCTCATCTGTCTATTTCTCTCTCCTGTTTCCCAAGAGAGCATAATGGTCAGTCTCATAGCCCCAAAATCCTATTCCCCTCCTGGCAGGCATGAAAATCTCCCTTGGAGAAGGTGGAGAAGGAGGATACTCTAGAGGTATTTATACATGCTTCCCTTCAAGTCACTTCTAGATGGAGCCATATAAGCATACATAACCTACATGGTCAACACACACATACTTACATGTAAAATGGGTAGGAAGGGAATTAGACAAAGTAGCATATCCCATCATTTCTAAATCTGTGAAACTATTTTCTAGTGACTTTCTATTCCTTGCTGCTCTCCTATTAACAAAAGACTCCCAAGCCCACAAAAAGATAACCTGAAATGCAACAGAGACCAACAACCAACTAAAAGCATTTATTATCTGAGAAAAGCTTGTAGTGGGGAGATACCAAAAGGGAACAGAGAAGGAGAGTTCCCAGCTACTACAAGGGAACCAGGAAAAGCATGATATATAATAGTTTCTGGAGGCTTTTGGGTGAGAAGCAGAGGTTAAAGGAGAGACATCTGTAGACAGAAAAAAAAAAACGGGCAGCAGGATATTTAGAAAATCCTGAGCAAGGTCTTCAGTTTTCTGCTAAAAATTGCCCTAGAGTTGATCAAGGTTGGCTGTATGCTTTATGGAAGCTATGGGCATCTAGAGATCATTTGCAAAGGATCACTGACATGTCAAGCAGTTTGGGGCTTCAGAAATGTTCTAATTAGCTGGTTGTTGTATAACTCCATTGACCTGCTCTCCTGGGAAGAAGGGAAGTTCTAATATACTATAGAGCCCATGTTCCCACTCTCTGAGTGAAGCTTAAATTCATTTTTAAAACTCCACAAGTTGGATTCAGTCCATCTGTCCTACCTTCTCTCAAGCTTCTCTCCTTCCTGGCCTCTACAACTGTAGTCCAAACTTCTGATTCTTATCCTACCCAATCCTATTTTTGTGCCTTTTTTCTCAAGGACTGCCATGTCATCACAAAGGCCTTCATCACTGACCCCTAGTAGTGGTCAAGGGAGCCCAGTTCAGTCTTACTCATGCAGCAGGAACTGGCTCCTGTTATACTAATATGTTATGCCTTTTCAATGCCAGGGACAGTCCAACTTCTGAAACTAAGCCATATAATTTAAACAGCTCTTGCACAGTCAGTCCATGGAAAGGAACAGATTTTGCTATAATGAAAGAAAGGAAGGACATGCCAGACATTGGGTAAAGCATTTCCAGATAGCTCATTTCATCCTCCCATCAACCCTGGCATGTTGGTGCTACTGCTCCCTCCATTTTACAGGTAGAGTTAAGGTGATTTGACCAGGGTCACACAGCTGGTAAATATCTGAGGTCAGATTTAAACTGAATTCCTCCTGACTCCAGGCCCAGCAGTCTTGTCAGAACACTGACAGTACCTGTGTTTGAGTCCAAGGTCTGCCATATAAAGCTATGAAACCTGCACAAATTATTTAAGTTTTCTAAGCCTGACTCCATAACCTGAATTTCCCTAGTCAAAAAGGAAGAAAATAATATTTGTCCTGCCTACCACATAGGATTGGTTTTTTTAAAAATGTTTATTTTGTTAATTCCTAATTACATGTAAAAATTTTAATATTCATTCTTTTAAAAAATTTTGAACCACCAATTCTCTACCACCCTCCTGCCCCCCTCCCCAGGAAGAAAGCGATTTGATATCAATTATACACATGAAGTCACACAAAACATTTCCCTAATAGTCATGTTGAAAAAGAAAATACACACAAAAATTAAAAAAAAAAAGTCCTTAAAAAATATGCTTCAATTTGTGCTCAGGGTTTATCAGTCCTTTCTCTGGAGGCAGATGCATTTTTCATCATGTGTCCTTTGGAATTGTCTTGATAAGAGTAGCTGAGTCTTTGATCACCCTTACAATATTGCTGTTACTGTACACAATGATCTGGTTCTGCTCACTTTGCTTTGCAAAATTCATATTCGGTTCTTCTGGAACCATCATGTTTGTCCTTTCTTATACCATAACAGTATTCTGTCACCATCATATACCACAACTTGTTCAGCCATTCCACAATTGACAGGCATGCCCTCAATTCCTAAATCTTTGCCACCACAAAAGTGAACTGCTATCAATAGTTTGTACCACACATAGGGCTGTTTGACAATCAAATAAATTAATGGTTCAAATCACAAACCTATGTAATCTGAAGAAAATTTTTTCCCTTTCTTACATCTCAGTTTCTTCATTTTAAAAACTGAAGCTGAACTAAATAATTTTCAATGTCTCATGAAGCATTGAATCCCAATATCTTGATATCTGTGAAAGCTGAGAAATCTTGGTGAGTGAGAAGTCTCAGAGACATAACTAGATTTTTTTTTTAGCCAGGGCAAAGTGAGATAAAATAGGGATAAATGGGGGAAAGAGGTCATCCAAGCACACTTGAGTTTAAACTGACAGTAAGAGGGTGGAAGAAGCACCTCCTTGGACAATAAAAAATTTGTATGCTGCTCAGGGACTGGTCTCTGCTAAAGAATTGGTGTGGGGTGGATTGGGAGGTAGGATTGAAACATCAAGGACACAAAGTGTATCAAGGGACAGAATTAATGGTGTCCTTTGTATTTTGATGCCCTGGGCAAAGCCCCAATCTCCCTGCCTTAGTTACGATTCTAGAAACCCTTCACCAATTCACAAAATTCTTCTTTTTTTTTTCCCATTTATGACATTCAAGTCATTCTTCATCTTTAAGAACACGTGATAAGAATAATCTACAATTTTGCACTCAGATGTCCTCAGGTCAAAATCTCTAACATCTCTCCAGAGCAGTATACTGCAACTGCTCTACAAGTCAGCCATACAAACCTCCACAGATTTTCTTCCATAGTTTTTGATTAGACCCAGTGCCCAAGATTTAATTATTTTAGTTTTTCCTTGTGTCGTGGTCTTTCCAGTGACTTATCTGGGCTTGCACCTCTCATCCAGTTTTCCTCTAGTTGTTTAAATTCATTATGGATATTGAAAGGCCTTGGGCCTCAGCCATCTTTCAAACCAGGGACTCCTTGGGGAGCTATATTTTCTCTTGTCATGAAATAAGACGCTCTGTTTGCTGGGATTAAGGAGAGGTACCAGAGCCAATATTGGGCATTTTTTCCCCAGTGTTGGGAAGAGGTGGCAGTAAGCAAGGAACAGTCTCAGGGGGTTAAAGGGTGGAATAGAAGACAGTCAAAGCATGAGTATTGTACTCTGGTTTGGGGAGGACATATGTCTGAGACAAGGAGTGTTATAGCAATAGAATACCAATGCTCCCACGTGAAGGAGTAGGGTTATGTATGGAGGAAGAGGGTCATGAGGCTGTCATAGTGAGGAAGAAATTCACCTCCCCCCAGAAGGAATTTTATCCATCCTAAATAGAGGCTACTTGGGACAAAGTTTTGGTCACCCACTCTAGTCATGGATCTAAACTTTGTCAGACAATAAACACGTTAAAATTATTCTTCATGAACTTTTTTCTTAAAACTTCAGTTTAAATTTTAAGAGGTCATAAGGAAGGGAAAAGTTTTGTTTTTGGTCTTTTACCATGGTTGAGGGAACACTTGAGTTTGTGTTAGTTACATTTATTGATTAAGAATTTAGAAGTGCTCAGTTATTTCTAGTCCAATCCATTGCTGAAGAAAAGACAAGTTTAAGGACTTGTCTGAGATCACAGGATTAATACGAATGGAAGAAATGAAAAGTTTAAAAGAGGGATGAGTTTTTGGGGAAAGATAATGGGCCCTGTTTTGGACATGTTGAATTTAAAATGTCTATGGTGAGGTAGGAGTGAAGCTCACAAGAGAGCCTAGGGATAGACAGGTGGAAAGATAGAATTTACATAATGCTTTAAAGATTTGCAAAGTGTTTTACAACCCTCAGAGATAGGTCTTATTATTATTCCCATTTTACAAATAAGGAAAATACAGAAAAAAATTGTGAATTGCTGAGCATAGCTAATAAGTGTCTGATTCCTGATTCCAGGTCCAGTTTTCTGTTCACTGGAAACCACCATATTGCCATTTCTATGTAGATGATAGAGAAGATTAGACAGACAGAGATGACAATGATAGTGTTGGGAGGGTTAGAGTAAGGGGGAGAGAGAAAAGAGGGAGAGAGAAAAAAGAGGAGCAAGAAAGAGTGAGAGAGAGAGAGAGAAGAGAGAGAATGAGAGAATGAGAGAAAGGAAAGAGATGATAATGGTAGTGATGGAAGGGATAGAGTAAGGGGAGAGAAAAAAGAAAAGAAAGAAAGAAAAGGGGAGTGAAAGACAGAGAGGTGATACAGAAAGATGATAATAGTATTCTAATGTAATGTTTATCTTTCATTTTTTGAAGAAGGCCACAACATCAGGGAGATGATGCCCTGACAAGCACATGAATTGGATTTGAGTGAAAGGGGCTATGCTGAGTCACCCAGCCTCACTTTCTTCTCCAGAACCATCTGGGTTCAGTGGCCAGATATGAATCAGGATGACTGGAGATGTCCTCAATGAAAGTCAATCAAGGTTAAGTGACTTGTCCAAGGTCACACAGCTAGTAAAAGTCAAGTGTCTGAGGTTGGATTCCAACTTCTATCCTCTTGACTCCAAGGCCAGCGATATATACACTGTACCACCTAGCACCACCCTACACTGATGATAATGATAGGGATGGGAGAGCTAGAGTAAGGGGAAAAGAGAGAAAAGAAAATAAAGAGGGAGAGAGAGAAAGAAAGAGAGGGGAGATAGAGAGATGATAATGATAGTGATGGGAGGGATACAGTAAGGGGGAAAGAGAAAAACCAAGAGATGGAGAGAGAGAGAGAGAGAGAATAACGGTACTGAGGAGAGAGATAGAGTAAGGGGAGAAAGAAAAGAGAGATCTGTTACTGCTCAACCTTGGACAAATGCTTATTAAAATGTAGCCTGTAGTTTGTAGCTTTCCAGGAAGGAAAACCGTATTTTTAGTAGTAGCCAACATTTGTATAAAACTACATTGGGTTTCCTGTAGTTGTTTCTGTTGTTGCTGCTTGCTTTACTATTTCCAACCTGAATCCCAGAACCAAAGCTTTGGATTTACACTGACTAGGTTCAAACTTGGCAAATTTCTCAGTTCAACGGCACTGCTTTGGAACTTCTCTGACTGATTTCTACAAATTACCCCCTAGGAAACTCAGCATAGTATTAGATAAAATTTGATCATTCTGCAAGATTCCATCAGCCTTGGGATTCCACCTCATCTTTTTACCCTTGAATCTCTAATTGGAGGGTAGAACTATGAACTCCTACACCTCCATTTAAAGAGAGAGAGCATCTTATTTCCCACCTGATTGGACTACTTTAGGAATTTCACTGAGTCAGCTACTTTCATCAACCCTTCCCAATTTGCTTTTCAGTTTCTTTTTGTGTGTTTTATCCCCCCTTTAGAATTTTCCTTCCTGGAAAAGTAGTACTTGAGAATGGAGAACTGTTTCTTTTTTTTTTTCATATTTGTAACAAACACAATAGTTGTCACATAGTAGGTGCTTGGTATATGATTAGTGACTGACTTAATCTCTTTGGCTCCTGACCCTGTGTCTCTTCTCTTGCTCTTAAAATTCAAATGGGAAAGTACAACCTGGGTTGTTGTACTGGCAGTGAGTGAATCAGTTAAACCAATCATCCTTAAAGTGGTGTCTGTGGGGGAAACAGAGGAGAGGGAAAAACACCTTACATTTTATCTGGTAGTTAACCTTATGAAGGAAACTTGGAACAGTGAGAAAAAGGACTTTCCAATTTATACAGAGGGACATTATCAATATCAAGGCTGGTTCAAGGTCCCTTTCAAATCTTCAGTCTCTCTCGAGCTACTGTAAATTCCTATTGCCCACAAACATGGACAGGTCTCCCCTATCAATAAAAGATTCTCACTAGCCCCTACCATCCCCTCAAGCTACCATCCTAAATCCTCTCCTCCCTTTCACAGCCAATTTCTGGGTGGGGTGGAAAATGTTGTTTTCACTCAGTTATCTACATCCCCCCCCCCCCTTTTCACTTCTCAGACCTTTGTAATTGCCTTCTGATCAAATGCCAGTGCCTGGCACTTCATAAATACTAAATAAATGCCTATTGAAAGACTGATCACATCAATCAATTGAAACTACTCTAAAGTTACCAGTAATCTTTCAATGGTCAAATCTGATGGTCTTTTCTCAATTAGTTGTCCTTGACCTCTCTGTAGCTTTTGGCATTGTTGGACCCAAACTCCTCTCCATCTGGCTACCCTTTTTGTTTCTGAGCTTTCATAATGACTTTGGTAGTTTTCCTCCTAATTGACTGATCTTGCCTTTGTTTGCTTTGCTGGAAAAATAATGGCTTATATTTGGCATCCTCTAGCTCAAAGTTTAGTCTTCTTTTTTTTCTCCCTAAACACGAGCTTGCATCATTCCAAGTAACATCTCTCAAATTTATATAACCATCCCTACTATATCTCCTGAGATTCAGTCCCACATTACCAATTACTTATTGGATATTTCAGAATATTTTCATTTATTTTATTGGGTATTTCAAAGGCAGTTCAAACCAATATTGTTCAAATAAAACTCTGAGCTAACATGGAAATATATTTTATGCGACTTCACCTACATTATGAGTTTTACTTGTATTCTCAGTGGCTGGGGAAGGGATTGGAGGGAAAGAGGGAATTTGGAACTGAAAATTTTTTAAATGAATGTTAGTAATGAAGCTCATTCTTTTCCATACTTCTTTTCTTAACATTCTTATTTTAGTCAAGGGAAGTATTATCTTCCTTGTCACCCACGTTTGAAACCTCAGAGTTATCCTCAAGTCCTCACACTCCCAAATTCCTAGCCAATCTATTGACAAGGTCTGCCAATTATCACCTGTGCAACATCTCTTAAGTTTACACCTTCAACCCTTCTCTTGTCCGATACTGCCACCACCCTGGTGCAGACCCTCATCACTTCACCTTTAGCCTGCCTTAGGTCTCTCTCCACACTCCAATCCATTCCTTTTCAATCCTCCACTAAGCCCCAAAGTGATTTTCCTGTGACATCCAGGTTATACCATATCACCTCCTTATCAATTAACTCCAATAGCTCTCTATTACTCCCAAGATTAAACATAAAATTCTCTGGTGTTCAAAGTTCTCCATTTCCTAGTACCATTCCCATCCATAAACACTTTTCCAGTATTCTTTTACTACCTCACAAGTACTTTTTAATCCAATTGACATCAACCTCCTTGTTCCTCAAGCAAGATGCTCTGTCTCTCTGGGCATTATCCCTGGCTATATCCCTTAGATCTGAAATGTTCTTCCTACTCGTTTGTGTGTGTGTGTGTGTGTGTGTGTGTGTGTGTGTGTGTGTGTGTGTGTGTGTAGAGAGAAAGATTGATTGACTGATAGATATGGAGCTAGGTATGTGTGTTTATCTTTATATAAATATATATATATATACACTCATACATACACATGTACACACATATGTTTGAGTTTGTGAGTATATATGTATATGTGTGTGTGTATGTGAACTCCTTAAGGGTAGGGATTATCTTTTGCCTCCTTTTATATGTACATTAGCTTCATTACCAGCACATTATCTGGTACATATTTAATGTATTTAATAAATGCTTATTGACTGACTAATGAACTGAATTATCCCTTTTACAGCTACTAATGCCTCCCCCAAAATTAGATTGTATTTATTTTGTATCTATTTATACGAGTACATGTTGTCTCTCCCATTGAATGTAAGTTCATTGAGGGTAGGAACTAATTTATTTTTGTCTCTTTATAAACAGCACATACATAGCACAGGACCTATAACATAATAAATGCTTGTTGATTGATTGATTAAATTCATTTAGCAAACCTGTACAGAAAGGTGTCCCAAAGGAAAAAAATCCTATCTACAGCAACAAGGAAAATGTGTAATACATGGATATATTGAGTATAGATATATCCAATACGTATTTATTGCCTTACTAGATCAAAAATTGTTAACTTTTTTTGTGATGTTAGATTCCTTTGACAGTTTAGTGAAGCCCAAGGACTTCTCAGAATGTTTCCAAATGCATAAAATAAAACGCATAAAATTACATAAGAAATCAATGATGCAAAATTACAATTATCAAATTATTTTTGAAAACAAGTTCATGGATCCCAGCATTAAAACCTTTACAATTACATAAATGGTCATCACAGACCTGTGAGGTAAGTAGTGCAAATATTATTATAGTTATTTTATGGAGGAGGAAACTGAAATTCAGAAGTTCAATGACTTTCCTAATCATATAATGAAGAAGGAGACAAAGAATCCAAATGTTTCCCCTCAGCATCAAAATCTAGAATTATTTCAACAGAAGCAAAGATTTCCTGGACATTCTGCTTTCAGTGTTAGGATTAGTATAATGACTCTTTCTGAGAATATGAGGAGGTAGGCAGTATGCTTTTGAAATTAAGCCTCATTCCCCCAAAAGATATCAGTCATGAGTTCAATAGAGAACTACAGTGTCCAATGACCTATAGTGACTATTAATGTGGAAAATTCTTTTCGTACCTATCACCCTCCCCCTCCCCCAAAAAAGAAAGAAAAGAAAATGGCTATTTTAACTTTTATCTGGGAGTTAGCTAATTTTCATACTTAACTGCTGAACTGGCTAAATTCTTTTCTTTTCTTAAGGACCTTTATAAATTTCATCATTAATAAAATCAGACATTCAATTAAGAGGGAACTCCTGATTGGTAACTGATCTTTTCCCTGACACCTTTCTCCTTCTCCATTCTTTTCATCGTCCCTTTATTTCCTTCTATTCTCCCCTACTTACTACCTTTTTTCTCCTTCTCCCTTTTCCCCACTTGTCCACTAGGCCCCCCAATATAAGCCAGATAGGAGTCCAGACAGCTTCCATTAACCTCTGTCATTACTTAAATCCATCTCTTAATTAGCATGAGCTAATATGATTAATCAAAATAATGAGACAAACCTATTAAATTGGGGGAGGGGGGGTGAATTACAAAGCAGAAGAGGTAAAGGCAAAAGGACTGAGAACAGAGACCAGGACTAAACAGTCCAGGAATGACCTGTGAAGGCAGGGGCCCCAAACAAGCAGGGCTGCTCAGACACAACTACCAGGAGTTTGGAGAATGGATTATTATAGAAGGGGAGATTGTTCTCAGTTAAATCATCATCGAGTCCAAGCTCTCTGGCATAACAGAAGTCAAATTTTAAATAGGCCTCCCCTTTCCCTTTCTCTAGCACCCTCATGCCTCAGAATTCATTTATTCATTCATTCACTAAGCATGTAGTAGGCATCTTCTGTCAAAGTCTCTCCTTATATTCTACTAGATTTATTGTTTTCCTACTTTGATAGTATTACAAGAATCTTTCTTCTTATTTATCTCAGGATTCTGAGATACAATAAATCCACAAAATCTTAGCTATAGGAGGAATCTTTAGCATATAGCTCCTTCATTTTACAAATGAAAGAAAATAAAGTTCAAATAAGTAGAATGACCTCTAAGCAGCTAGATGAAACAACACAGAGTATTGGACATGAAAGCAGACAGAAATGAGTTCAAATCTGTCTTCAGCAGCTTGTCAGCTAATATGACTGTAGACAAGTCACATAATTTTTCTGTGCCTGTTTCCTCATTTGTGAAATAGTGACAAAAGCATCAATCTGCTAGAGTTGTAGTGAGGATCAAATAAATAATATTTGTAAAGTGCTTTACAAACCTTAAAACACAATGTAAAGGCTATTATTATCTCACCTCTGCCTGCTTTAACTATATGTGCAATGATTGGAAGAAAGTAAGGACTATGAACAAAAGCATGTAATTCAAATATAGCATAAAGTCAATTTACAAATGAATTTCAATCAAAACAGTTCATTTGTAAGTTATTTTTGACATAAAATTTGCCATTGACATAAAATTTTATGTATATATATGTATTTACATATATTTACAAGTTCCCAGATTAATCATATGAAGGTTTAGTTTCATATTCTCTTTTTTGTCTTTTGTACATAATCCATGTTTGCTACTGATTAGTTTAAAACTAAAAAAAAAGGAAAATTTAAAAAAAAAGAAAATAGATAAAATGGGATCAGTAATAGTTTTAGTATCCTCTGAATCCTGAATCCTGCAGTGCAGAGAATGGAAAATGATCCCCAAGATGACCAAGGAGAAATAGGCACAGGGATACTTAAGCCACAAGGCACTTCTTATAATACCATGAAAATAAAATCCTGGAGTCAAAGATTTGGGGATTACAAAGAGACAGAAGAAAAATTTGATTCTTTTGAGACTAGAATTGGAGTCAAGCTGGAAATTCAGTCTAGGGAATGCTCTGAATGAGTCAGGGAAGAGACCCCCTTGATGGGTCTCTTGGTGAGTTCATCTAGAAGTAATCCTTAGTCTTGTTGACTCAAGAATACAATGTCAGCAACTTTTACTAATGTATTTGGACAAGGTGAGGGTTCCAGGATAATGAACTTATTCATCTTTTCATTTTTAATCATCATATAATACAATGGAATGATTTGTATTAGGAACCAACTTACTCTGCACTTATTGGTGCTAATTCCTCTCCTATCTTACAAAAAGAATGGCTAGGAGTTGCTGAGCAAACATTTTGGGTAGTTTTGGCATGAGACTGGGAAAAAGTTCATTTAGAATCTATTCCCAAAGTATATGCAGAATCCCTTTGGCTTACTACCCACATTTTGAGCATTTCTAGATAAACATCTGAGGCCAACTGATTGATTTTAGTTTTGCCAGTTCCTTTTTGTAATCTGTCTTACTCTCTATGGTATCTAAGTTGATGGATATATGTGAGCAATTTTCTCTTTCTCTTTCTTTTCACTTAATATGGAGCAAGTTGCCAGATCTATCCTCTTGTTACATGTCTATTTTTCCAAGGTCTGTCTAATTATTTTTTCTAAGATAATCCTTTTTCTCTTACTAGAATTATACTAGGTGACTAAAATGTCTATATCATTAGATCCAGAGATCCTACTGCTAGGTATATGTCCTAAGGATGTAAAAAATAATCAGTCATGAAGCATTTTTAAAGTTCTATCTATGTTGCAGGCAAATAAACACTGAGGATACAAAGGAAAAGCAAAAACAGTTTTACCCTTTAGAAGCTTAAATTTTAATTGGAGGTGAGAACACAATAATCAGTTCTTGTAAGATAAATACAGAGCATACAGAATATAGCTTTGATGTTTATCCTTCATTCTTGAAGAAGGTCATGACATCACAGAGGTAATGCCGACAAACACATGAATTGGATACAGATTAAAGGGTAGTTTTTTAAAAATATATTTATTTTCATCCATATGCACAAGTTCTAAATTACAGAATTTCCCTCTACCCTCCCTTCCCATACTTCTCCCTCAGCAGGAAAGTCAGATTAGCATTTTACATACACATTTTGTTAAACATGTTTACAAAAATTAGTAATTTTTGGCATGAGGAATTAGGATTAAGGGAAAGAGATTCATAAGAGATAATTTTTATAAAATGTTCATCAGATTTGGAAGGGTTGTGTTTTTTTTTTTATGTGTGTTTTGTTTTTCTTCCTCTATTTGGGGATAATATAGTCCATAGCCAGTCAAACACAGTTGTCTTAGCTCTCTGGACTGCTGAGAGGAGCTGCTTCTATCAAGGTTGTCCATCTCATAATGTTGTTGTTGATGTGTACATTGGTTCTACTCCCTTTGCTCAGTATCAGATACCATACCTCATTCCGTGCTTCTCTAGAATCTGACCCTTTATGGTTTCTTATAGAACAATAGTGTTCCAGAGTATTCATGTACCATAACTTGTTTAGTCATTCCCCAATTGATGGGCATCCCCTTAATTCCCAATTCTTTGCCACTACAAAAAGAACTGCTATGAATATTTGCTGGGTCAAAGGGTATGAATAGTTTTATTGCATTTTGGGCATAGTTCCATATTGCTCTCCAGAAAGGTTGAATCTGTTCACAACTCCACGAGCATTGCATCAATGTCCCAATCCTCCCACAACCTCTCCAACATTGATCATCTTCCCTTTTTTCATCTGGGTTAATCTAATAGGTCTGATATGATACCTCATTGTTGTTTTAATTTGTATTTCTCTGACAATAGTGATTTGGAACATTTTTCATATGATTATATATAGCTTTAATTTCTTCATTTGAAAACTGTCTGTTCATATCCTTTGACCATTTATCAATTGGGGAAGAATGAGAGGGTACTGTACTAAGTCACTAGCTTCACTTTCTCCTCTAGAGTCATCTGGGACAAGAATATAGATCAGGAAAACTGGAGATGATTTTGGATGTGAGGTAATCAGAGTTAAATGACTTGTCCAAAGTCACACAGCTAGTAAGTGTTAAGTGTCTGAGGTCGTATATGAATTCAGGTCCTCCTGACTCCAGGGCTGATGCTCTAGGCACTGAACTATGTAGCTGCCCTGCCTTGGAGGGAATGGTACTCATAGTTATGCAGATGATTTTCTTATAAGGAAAGGTTGGTGCTGAATCTTAAAGAAATCCAGTGAATATAAGATTTGGTGCATTCCAGGCATGGGAGACAAGTACTAAGGTACAAAGATGGACGATGGGGAACAGAAAATAGATCAGTATAGTTAGACCATAAGGAGTGCTATTAGAAAGTTATTGCAATAATCCAAAGAAGTAATGCAAAAAATCTGAACTAGAGTAGGAGTTATATGAATGGAAGCAAGGGGATGTATGTGAGAGATGTTAGAGATATAAAAATTGTAAGATTTGGCCACTGACTGGATATGTGTGATGGTGAATTGAGAGAGGAATTAAGAATTATACTGACATAAACCTGGGTGGCAGAAAAGACAGCAATCCCTTCAATAGTAATAAGGAAATTTAGAAGAGGAGAAGCTATATTAGGGAAAATCAAAGTCCTTTTATGAACTCTAGAATTGGAATGCCTGTCTCAAATGCAGGAAAAAAAGAATAGGTTAATTAAAATAGAAAGAAAAGTCCCAGATAATAAAAACATTTATAGCAGACTTTTTGTAGAAGCAAAGAAATGATGGGGATAATCTGGAAGCCTATGCCCATTACCACCACTATTATTCAATATTATTCTAGGAATGCTGTTGTTCAGTCGTTTTTAGCTATTTCTGACTATTTGTGACCCCATTGGAATTTTCTTGGCAAAAATACTGGAGTACTTTGCCATTTCCTACTCTAGCTCATTTTTCAGTTGAGGAAACTGAGGCAAATATAATTAAGTCACTTGACCAGGTCACATAATAATAAATAATAGCTATAGCAATAAAACAAGAAATAAGAAATTTAAGGAATGAGATGATGTGATAACTATTATTCTTTGTAGATGATATTATGGTATACTTAGATAATCTTGGAAAATCAACCAAAAAAACCTAGTTGAAACAAATAGAATTTCAGCAAAGTTGCAGGATATAAAATAGACCCACAAAAATCATCAACATTTCTATAAATTTCCAATAATATACAAAATCAAGAACTAGAAAGAGAAATTTCATTTAAAATGAATGCAGACAATACAAAATACTTGAGAGTCTACCTGCCAAGACAAACCCAAGAACCTATAGATGAGCAAAACTCTAAACACTTTTCACACAAATAAAGTCAGATCTAAACAACTAGAAAAATATTAATTGTTCAAAAGTAGGCTGAACCAATAAAATAAAAATAACAATCCTACCTGAATTAATTCACTAATTCAATACTATACCAACCAAACTCCCAAAATTTCATTTTATAGAGTTAGGAAAAGTAGTAACAAAATTCATCTGGAAGGACAAATGGTCAAGAATAGCAAGGGAATCAATGAAAAATGTGAAGAAAATGACCAAATCTCAATCTGTATTACAAAGTTTTAACCTTAAAAACAATCTGGTATTGTCTAAGAAACAGAATAGTGAACTAGTGAAATAAATCAGGTGTACAATGCACAGTAGTAAATGACCATAATTATCTAGTGTTTGATAAACTCAAAGATCCAAGCTTTTGGGACAAGAATCATTTGGCAAAAATTTCTGGGAGAACTAGAACACAGTTTAACAGAAACAAAGGATAGATCAATATTTCACATCAAGATAAGATCAAAATGGATACATGATTTAGATTTAAAGGTGATAGCATAAGCAATTTGAGAGATCATGAAGACCAAACAAGAGATGAAGAACATTATGGGATGTAAAATGAATAATTTTGATTATATTGTTTAAAAGGTTTTGCATGAACAAAACCACAATTAGAAAGAAAACTAAGAAACAATTTTATAACAAATGTCTCTGATAAAGACATCATTTTTCAAATACAGATGGAACTGAATCAAATTTATAAGAATATGAATCACTCCTTAATTGATAAATGATAAAGATATGATCAAGTAGTTTTCAGAAGAAGAATTAAAAGCTATCTATAGTTATATGAAAAATGTTCTAAATTATCATTGATTAGAGAAATGCAAATTCAAACAACTCTGAGGTACTACCTCACATCTATAAAATTGACTAACATAACAGAAAAAGAAAATAACAAATGTTGAAGGGGATATGGGAAAATCGAGACAGTAATGTACTGTTTGGGGCATTGTGAACTGATCTGACCAATACAGAGAACAATTTGGTTGGTGAAAAGGAAATTTACTGGAAGAATGGAAAGGAGAGGTAGAATAGACTAAGATATTTCATATAAAAGAGACAACAAATAGCTTTTGCAATGTTATGGAAGTGGGGAAGGTGAGGGGGATTGAGGGAGCCTTCATTCTCATCAGAAATGGCTCAGAAAAGGAAACAATATATATATATATATATGTATATATATATATATATATACATATATATATATATGTGTGTGTGTGTGTGTGTGTGTGTGTGTGTGTGTATATATTTAATAGGGTATAGAAATCTAGAAGAAAAAGGAGAGAAAGGGGACAGGGGAATGGGTGAAAGAGGGGAGGATGTAGGGGATAGAGGAGAGGGTAGATCATGGGAGAGGATATAACACATTTTCTTCTTTACTTTTTGCAAGGTAGTGGGATTAGATGTCCAGGACTATGGGGTTGGGTGGTTGCTAGGTGTCTGGGTTGAGTTATGGTCTTGGGGCCTCTTGGCCCTAGGGTCGGTGCTCTGTCAGCTGTGCCACTTGACTGCCCCACAGCACACTTTTGAAGAGGGACAGAGTGAAAGGAGAGAAAAAATAGAATAATTGGTAGTGGGGAGAAATGAATGGAGGGAATTACAAGCAGCAATAGAAACTATTGATATGGACTTATGATAAAGAATGCGACCCCAGAGACAGAGCTGATGGTATTGTAACACAGACTGAAGCACATTTTTTTTTCTCTTTCACTTTATTTCTCATAAGGTTTTTTATTTTTGTGGGGGAAAGGGGGGTTATGTTTACTTTTACAACAAGACTATTTTAGTAATGTGTAAATAAATTTAAAAAAATGTAAAAAAGAGAAAAAAGAGAACAATTTTAAATTATGTCCAAAATCTATAAAACTGTGTATACTCTTTGACCTATTAATACCACTATTAGGTCTGTATCCCAAAGAGATTTTTTTTATAAAAAAGAAAGGATCTATATCTACAAATACTTTCAGAAAAACTTGGAAAGACTAACAAGAACTATTGTGAAGTTAAGTGAACAGAACCAAGAGAACAGTGTACACAGTAACAGCGATATTGCATGATAATCGATTCTGAATGATTTAACGGTTCTTAGCAATGCAATGATCCAGGACAGTTTTTAAGGACTTAAAGATGAAAAATGCTACCTCCAGAGAAAGAATTGATAGAATATCAATTCAGATCAAAGCATTTTTTAAAATTATTTAAGGGGCAATGGGGTTAAGTGACTTGCCCAAGGTCACACAGCTAGGCAATTATTAAATGTCTGAGGCCAGATTTGAACTCCCGGTGCTCTATCCACTGTGCCACCTAGCTGCCCCCAAAGCATACTTTTTAAATTTTATTTATCTCAGACTGTGTGTTTGTGTGTGTGTGTGTGGGGGGGTGCATTTTGCAACATGGCTAATATGGAAATACATTTTGCATGTCTACATATGTAAAATCTATATGTTATTGCTTGCCATCTTAGGCAGGAGGGGAAAGAAAGGAGAGAGACAGACAGAAAATGAAACTCAAGTTTGAAAAGGGAAGTCAATTATTTTTATGTGTAATTTGAAAAAATGTATTAAGATGTATTCATAAAAAAACTAAAAATAAGAAACAAAAAATGGAGACAGTATAGATATCCATGATTTGGAACATGGTCTAACAAATTTTGGCAAAGTAACATTTCATTAGAAATAATGAATTCTCACCTCTGAGGCATATTGACTCTAAACAGGACAAGTCACAAACTCTTAGTGCTCTAGGTAATTTTCTAAGACAGTAAGTGGTTTAAAACGGCCAACCTTCATTGTTAGAAAAAGTTGCCTAATCCAGGAGTTCCCTAACAGTGAAACCACAGGAATAGTCCCTATGCCTAATAATAATAGTCATAATTAGAATTAGTTTCATAGGCCAGTCAGAACTTGAACTGAATCTGTATATATTGAAAGTATATGGTTCAGTCCCTAAACCTCCCTCAGATGAAACAACTTAAAGATAAAGGATAATTTAAAACCACACATAAGTGTTAGCTTAGATTCTAATGAAAACATTTAAAAAAAAATAAAGTACTTATATGTGTGAGAATCTAGTTCCAATACCTTAGACTCTTAGAAAACATAGTTTGTATAGTGATTGGGAGAAGCTGAGTAAAGTAGGTTATCTGGGACATCCAATATGAATGGCAATCTCGCAAACCTCCCTGTCATGGCTATCCTGAGGTCAAAAGTTATGCTCCATAACACACCTGACCCTTCCTGGAGGCCTCCTGACATTAGTGGTATAATGGAAAGAGCACCGAATTTGGAGTCAGGAAACCAGGGTTTGCATCTTGACCTATTATTCACTACTTGCGTGACCCTGGGTCAATCACTTGATTTCGCTCAGATTCAGTTTCCACATTTATAAAATGAAGAGGTTGTTTTAGATGATTTCTTAGACTTATCTCTAGAGAAATCCTAGACCCTATGTCTTTTTGTCCTATACCAATAAGTAATATTTAACTTGCTTTTAGTTTGGCAAATTAAACTTCTTTCCAAAGTCACAACACTAGTGTTTCAGCTACAACCATGGATGACCTTTGTGGAATGGATCAAAGTCAAGTTCATAGAATGCTGGAGCCAGATAGAAACTTAGAATTGATCTAGTCCAAACTCCTGAACTTATTGATGAGGAAATTGAGGCTCATTCAGGGTTAAGTGGTTTAATACCTTCTAAAGCAAAGGTCTCTTGACTTCCAACACATGCTGTTCATTGCTTCATGTCCTGATTTTTTTTTAAGTGTGGAAGGGTATTCCAGGAAAAAAATGTAGGTTTTTAATATACTCTAAGAATTTTTACTTTAAAAAAAATCTATTCTAATAGAATATTGATGGAAGATAAAGTATGTCATTGTTCCTCCTTTCTCCCTTTTATTAATGAATTAGAATACCAAAAAAAAAAACCCTCAATTGAAACTGATGTAAAAGGCTCATATGCATCATTCAAAGCTTTACCATTAGGCATTTATCATTTCATAAAAAGTAGCATCTATAATAAAGTTACTGCATAAAAGTGGAATTTTATTGTATTTCTGCAGCGATTATGTGCCACTGACAGTCTGCATCTATGATTCCTTTCCCCTCTTCTGCTTTACCATTTCTTCTCTTTGTACCAAACAGTAAATAATGATGTCCCAATTATAAAGAATCCCATTTTGGGGATTAAATGAATCTTTCTTTCCTAAAGCATTGGAAGTATAAGCTGGGGACTGTCAACTTTAGACTCTGGGAAGTTAACATTCAAAGTCTTGGAATGGACCCAATTTAAGACTCAATGGATTTAATAGTCTTGGAGTCAGTGAATAAGCTTAGTGATTTTTCTCCATGAATGTTAGTCATTGATTGGGAGTCATTATATTAGATTTTGATCTTGGGGCCAATATATCCAACAGTGGTCTTAGGACTCATGAGCTTGGTGATTTTAGCCATGGGGAATATATTTGGAAACTTAGTAGCCTTTTTCAAAGATGCCAATGACTTGAATGTTGTGGAGTTGTGTCTTCTTTAGTTCTTTTTTTGTTGATTTCTTAGGTATGCACCTGGTTAATTAAAAATTTGTATCTTAGTTGTTCATAGGATCCATTCAGAATCTTCTGGTTACATCTGACAAATCTCAAAACATGTACCTTAGATAACATATTGGCTTTTACTGTTGCTCAGTGAAATAATGTTTACTTGTTTCAAAATTATTTTACTTATCATATATTCTGAGAATGCATACTAAATCTCTGCTTCCTTTTTGGGAAGGAAATATATAACCCATAGTGCTTAGAATAATGAATCTTTTCCTTCATTAATAGTATATTAGTTTTTGTGGAGATACTTTCCAAATCTATGAGTTAGGGGGGATGTCTATCCCAGGGATGTGAAGACTTTTCCCGTGATAGAATGGGGAGATGAGAACAAATTTTTTCTCATTGACCATGAAGGTGGATGAAGTAGACTCCATAGAGCACTTAGAGCTTGGTCAGACATAAAAGATGCCGAAATCATCCACAAAATCCTAGATCATGGTCAGTCATCTAGACTTTTGTTTTAGCACTAAACTTCTATGACTCTTGAAGAAAGAGTGAGGCCAACAACTTTGTGCAACTCAGTTTCACTTAAATACAATTTGTGCAAAAGTCAAGGTATCATTCTGGTCCTTTTTGAAATGAAGAATGAAAAACAAAAGCAAAAAAGCATTCCAAAATCTGCTATGGGCCATTTTGCAGTTCTAAAAATACACATTAACTTGGGTATTACATAAATTTTAGTAGTTTCTATTGGTTCATTTTTTTTATTCTTTCCATTCAGTTTTGATTTCAAGATGCCTGTTCTAAATACATCTCCCTTGACATACTAAGGTTTGTATAGCTATTATCTTCATCCATTGGTTCAATGTGATTCCTGAATCCAAGCCCAAAGCCTTTTGTTTATCTTTCATTAACTAATATTATTACTCTATTTAGATACAAATGAAATTTTGATATCATTGAAGAAAGATTCTTTGAGATGAGGAGCTGCTTGATAATGTTTTTTCAGTGGAGTCATATTGCTTGATGTCAGCTATGTACATCAAGTGATTAATAAGATATTTTGGCTTGAATCCCTCGTTAACATGGAAGATATACTTAGTTATATTTAGGAGAGATAATTAGGGATTTAAAGCTAAGTAGAGCTTTAATGAGCTTAAACTGCCTCTCTGAAAAATGCCATGTTTTATATCAATTGTTCTTGACAGTAAAAAATAAATTATTGCAGATATAAAGTATTTTTTATTGTATCCATCTCACTGTCCCTCCCATCTAGCTACCCCTTGAAATAAAAAAAAGAAAGAAGAAAAAATCCAGCAAAGCTAACCAACAAATAAAGAAGTAGAGGTGGATGCCTTCTCAGATCTTTTCTTTGATGCCAAGCTTAGTCATTATCATTTCAAATCTTTCAGGTTTGATTATTTTGTTATTGTTCATTTTGTTTACTTTGCTGTAGTTGTTGTATATGTTGGTTTGGGTGGCATGTTTTAAATAAAAAACAATTTTCCATATGTACATCAAATGCTCCAGTGTTCTCACCATACTTCAGACTATTTGATATATTTGCAGGACATAAACAAGTCATGATTGTGGAGGTGAGTTAATACCTTGCAAAAAAAAAAAGAAAGATAGGATTAGACTTGTGCTTGAAAGTTCTCGATGTACTTTTCTAGCAGTTTGTGGAACACTGTGAAACATCTGAGCAGACAATAATTGGTTTTTTCAGTCATTTTTTTTTCAGGTTTTTTTGCAAGGCAATGGGGTTAAGTAGCTTGCTCCAGGCCACACAGCTGGTAATTATTAAGTGTCTGAGGTAGGATTTGAACTCAGGTACTCCTGATTCCAGGGTTGGTGCTCTATCCACTACACCACCTAGCCACCCCATTTCTTTTGATATATGAAAACTATTATATGTAAGTCTTGAAATGTTATTATATTAGCTGTGTCCCAGCTTTCTGATCCTTGTTTGATCTAACAACTGGTTTTGTTATATTGGTTTCTCATGAGCATGTAGATGATCAGAAATTTTTGACCTCCTCCTTTGTGGGTTCTTTTCCTCATCTAATTTCTTTGTTTCTTTACCCTCTATAGTAAAGTTTTTGATGCTGTTGAATTATTTATTTATAGAGTCACTACTTTGATTCTATATCATACTAACTTTTTACTTTTGCTTTTAATTTCTGTTTTAGAGAATCTAGAATTCTTCATACATTCTTGTTTTCTAGATTCCATTCTCTGTGTTTCTTCTTATTACTTTTATTTTAGTAATATGAAAGTTAAGTTTTCTATTTCACCTGGCTTCATATATCTCTCCCCTCAATCTATAGCACAGACAAGTAGTTATTCTTTCATTATCATTATTATTGTTACTAGTGGTGATAATGATGATAGTGGTGATAATGGTGGCAGCAGCAGCAGCAGCAGCAGTAGTAATAGTAGTAATATTCACTCGCTCTACATTTCAGTCAAACTAACCAACTAATGCTCCCTGGCTAAGCATTGCATCTCCCATTTCTGCATTTTTGCATATATAATCCCCTGCTTGTGAAATACACTCCCACCTCACCTCCAGCTTTATAGAATCCCTAATTCCCTTCAAGGTGCTGCTCGGATCTAATTTCCCACAAGAGGTTTTTCTGTTTTCTTTCTCCATTGTTTTGTACTACTCATCTTTAAAAAATTACTTAATACTTACTTTTTTGTGCATTTATCGGATCTTCCTAGCAGAATGGAAACTCCTTGAGGACAAGAATGATTTTATATCTGTCTTTCTTATCTGCCCCTCTTGCCATGTAGCATAGTTAAATACATATCTCAGGTTTAATGTTTATTGAGTTGAATTAAACTAAACTGAATTGCAGTAGAAAGAAAACTGGATATAAAGACAGAGGACCTGGATTTGAATCCAGCTTCTTCTATAAATTGTGAGTTGTGACCTGGGGCAAATCACTTAAGCCCATAGGGCTTCTTTATCTATAAAATAAGATGGAAGGACTATTAAATCTGAAGGTGCTCTTCCAGTCCCTAAATTCTACAATCCTGCCAGTAGTCAATGCCAACATTTCCCAATCAAATTGGGAGATGGTACTTTAGAGTGTTTCACTACATTTCTATTAGAAAGGTAGAAAGAGTAGACAGTTTTGCACAATCAACTGATCTTACAATAAAGCTGAAAGAAAAATAGTCTGTGAGAGTCAGGAGTCTTGGGTTCCAGTCTTGAATCAGTCACTAAATAGTTCTGTGACCTTGGACAAATCATCTTCTGTCCTAATTGCCCTCAGTTGCTCCAGTTTCAGCATTCTATGATTATTGCTCTATCTTCCTAGAGAAAAGGCATTTAGTCTGAAATTCTTTAAGAGGGAAGGTCAGCCATGGGCTATAAAAAACATAGAGGAGCTTATGAAATTCCAGATTGTTTTTTTTCCAACAGTTTTGTTCATTTGTCTCTGATTGGCAGAGCAAATTGAGAAACAGAGGAGATGAATATTTTATACCCTCCTACTAAGTCCAGAAAAACTCCTATATTCCATCTGGGACAAAGAAGAATAAATTGACTGTTGGGAATGGGAATTAAACCAGGCTGCCTGCCCTGGCTCAGTCTCCCTTGTGTTTCTCCCAAACACAAAAAGAGCCCAAAGCTGTTTTTCCCCCAAAGCTCTAGAGGTTTTCTTCAGAACTATAGATCAGGAAGAACAAATATATGTCAGCAAGAAAAGTAAGGTTTTACTGCCCTCATGTGTTCTATTGCACCTATAGCATCCTCTTTCTTATTTCTCAAGAGTATTTACAGACCAGCTGTTTTGTCAACCTAAAGTGAATTGGTCCTGAGTTCTCCAAGAACAGGCAGGATATATTTGATGCTCTGAAAAACTAAAGGGTAGCCATGAATATCAAAATCTTTTTGCTCCAGTTTTTTTAATGACAAAATTTCCAAAATATTATCTTCTTTCCTATCTTATTAACATCATCATTCATCTTTATTGTATTGCATTGCATTGTAGATTTGTGAGGCATTATATAAAATCTGTTTAGGTTCCAAAATATATCCTAGAATTTGCTTCTATGAATAAACCCCATTTTTCTTGTTTCTTATTCCCAGCATCTAACCTAGCATCTTACACATAGTAGACATTTAAATGCTTAATGACTTTGTTTAATTGTACTCTTTTCATTTGCTTTCACATTTAAAAATGAGCAAGACCACCTAAATGATATAACAACAACAACAACAACAACAATAATGATAATAATGATAATGTAAAATCTATTAGCGAGTTAAAATCTAACACAAAGCCTTCTTTTGAGATGTTTCCTCATGGTCAAAAATAAAATATCTTTGTCTTTATCAATCTTTTGGCTGTCAGTTGTATTTTAAATATCATTAGCAACCATTTCAAATCTTTTTTTGTCAGCTCTCATCCACTTTTTTCCCCCTCCCTTGAACTATCTTCTTGTTCTGAGAAATGGAAACTATTGCACCTGATTTAGAGCACTTCACTTTTTTATATGAGAGAATATTACCAAGATGAGAACTTTGAGGTTATTAAAGCTATGTTTCATACATGTAACTTCTATTATAAATATACTTTATTTATTTGGTTCTTTTTATTAACAAAGAAATTACTATTAAATGCCTATTTTGGCTTCAGTACTATTTTAGGCACTATGTCAGAGGTTGTAGCAATATAGAACATGGTCCTTTGGCTTCAAGGAATCTAAAAATGTAATATACCTGCAACTGGGGACTTGTTTGCCTTTTCTCATGGACTATATATCTCTCTCAGAAGGCTTTGAGACAAAAAGCATGTGAATCTTCAAAGTTACTCCCCAGGGGTTTGTAAAGATGAAGAATGAACAATAGACAGACATCACTGACCATGTGTACTTTAGGTCTAGGTCAGAAAGTCTGAGAGAGACTGAAAAAGGGGAAGATTGCTACCATGAGCATGAACTTTTCCTGGGAATTTTAAGTGCAGTAAATTGTTTCTCATGCCAGTAGTGCTGATCACATCTTAGTTGTACACTAATATGAGGAGTAGAGCTGACAGAATGAGTTCCTTTTACTTAAGCCAATGAATGAACAACATAGAGGATCAGTGGGAAACATTCAAGGTTTTCGTAGTCAGGGGATTCAGCAGTTTTTCAGTTTCCAGATATTGTTGATTCTTGTTAATGATCAATACCTCTTCTTTCTCATTTCTGACAGGCTTTCATAAGTATATAAAATTTCTCCTTTCAGCCTAAAAAGTTATACCATAGATAAAGATTAGGGCAGAAAGGCTAGGAATTGAGGTGTTTGTTGCTTCTCAGATATATACATATATGTATGTGTGTGTGTATTATGCTTTTATCTAATACAAGTAAATTTCCCAACTAGGTTATAAACTTTGTGTAGAGCTTTTGATTCATTTGGTAAGCTAGAAAGGAATGGAAGAGCAGGGGCAAGATGGAAGGGGAGAGTAGGAGGCACTGTTCACTGAATGTGTAATATTCCTTGACAACCACACAAAAATGACACAGCTTAAGAGGACAGGACATCAAGCTGTTGTTCTATCCCTGTCTGTGGTGCTGACTTTTCGTGGAGAACTGTAGGACACACTATTACTGCACAAATAAAGATGAGAAGACAAATTGAATATATGTGAAACAAGAATTAAATTTGTAACCTTTCCAAGAAGGGAGAAAGCAATGAGGACTAGTGTACTCAGGGAAAATTTTATGGAAGTAGCTAGGGTAAACAGGATTTGGAAAAGAACAAATGAAAGGACTTGATATTCCAGAAAGGGAAACTGAGAAAAAAGTAAAGGGAGAAATCAATGTTAACCTCAATGAATCATAAGGAAATCAGTCTGAATTGAGGAAAGAATGAGTGATGGAAAATAATGGGATTTAAGGTTGAATAGCTAGGATGAAGACAGTTGACATTAAAAGTCAGGTAGAGAAATTTAGATTTGGTATGGTAAGAAAAAAAGGAGCTCCTCGACATTTTGAGTAAAAGACTGACATAATAAAAAAAAAGTGGTACTTATGGTCTGGCTGTATTATGCAGGATTGGAAAAGGAAGAATTTGAATTCGAAAAGGCCATTGTAATCATCCAATTATAAGATGACAAGGATCTGGAGTTTAGAATAGGAAGTCACAATTAAGAACACTTCAAAAGAGAGACTTAAATGGAAAAGATAGAGAAAAAAGAAGAATTTCATATGATTTAAGAGGGAAAGATACCCTCCTTTTTCTATATGAAATGAGACCCTGAGAGTCTGAAACATAGGGACAACCTATGAACAGTCTATGTGCAACATCAAAGAATTCAAGGAAGGCCGTAGGCACATTTTCCTTATGGGAAAGTCTTGAGACAACATGGATGAAATTGCCCAAGTTGGACAGGGATGGATGAGTTGAGCCTGCATTGCTGGAAGGAATACATAAAATAAAGTAGTCTTCTTGGCACTATTGGTATATTCAAGTAAGGAAAAACTTACTTATTATTAAAATTATCCAAGAGAGGAATAATATGCCTCAAAAATAGTGACTTTTCTCTCAATAGAGGTCTTCAAGCATAGGCTGACTTTTTCTGCTATGTTTTATAGAAAATTTTAATTCTCTTTTTTTATGGCCTTTGAGAACTCCTCCAACTCTGAGATTCTATGATTCTGTGGTTCAAAAAAGGGTGATTGAATTTAGTATAAAGAATTCATTGGGGGCAGCTAGGTGGCGCAGTGGATAAAGTACCGGCCCTGGAGTCAGGAGTACCTGGGTTCAAATCCGATCTCAGACACTTAATAATTACCTAGCTGTGTGTCCTTGGGCAAGACACTTAACCCCATTTGCCTTGCAAAAACCTAAGAAAAAAAAAGAATTCATTGGTGACCTTGGAAGAGTTATTTCAGGAGGCTACTCAGGAAAGAAGGAAAATGGTTCCTCTTGGTAGCATAGATTCTTTGAGACTTCTTCATTGGCTTCTGGGCTCCCTGTAGTATTGATAAAGATGTAAAGGAGTCAAGGTTTTATATGTCTCTTTGGGAGGAAAAGCATGCCTATCAACAATCAGCATTTTCAAAGAGGAAGAACAAAAGAGAAAGTATTATCTAGTAATCTCTGTGGCCTGCATTAGTAGCACTTTCTAGGCTCCTGATCATAGGCAGAATATATCCTATTGCTAAGAAAAGAAAACCGAAAGCAAAATCTACATTAAGTGCTGGATCACTTCTTAGGACAACTGACTTTTGCCTGGTGGTCTCTGGTGATACCTGCAATTTTTCAAAGTAATGGAGAAATCAGCAATATTCTATAATCTCCTGCCTCCCATAACTAGGACTAATTGTCTGATATGAATGAATGGATAGTTGAAAGAAAGAGCAATTATTAATCACTCATTGTGAGCATTCTGGTAAATATTAATAAAAATGGGAAAGTGAGTGCCTTCTCTCAAAGACTGCACACTGTGTAATTGAGGAAGAAAACATATAATGAAAGTTTCATCTGTGAGATTGATGGGAAGGCTAAGGGGTCCTTCAGGTCCATCAGAATGTTAGATGATAGTGACTGGAGAGTCTGGAAAGTTTAGTGGTGGGGAAAAAATGAGACTTTGAGGACCGTAGAATTCAGTAGCAGGGCAGGTCTTGTTAGAAATATTGTAGTGGGTGACTACCTGCTCAAGCAAGTTGTATGGATATCCATGTCTTTTCAAAAGGGCAAGAGGGCCTTGAGCAGTTCACCTTATCACATTGGGAAGGAAGAATTGCCCTAAGGATCCAAGATTTTGGTTCCCTCAAGCTGGGGTGTGTCCAGCCAGAAGACAAGAGAAAAGAGACCAGACAGGAAGACTGGTAGATATGTTTTTGTTTTATTGTTGTTCAGCTGTTTCAGTTGTGTTCAACTTTTTGTGGCCTCATTTTGAACTTTCTTGGTGAAGATACTGAATAATTTTCCTGAGGCAAAGAAGGCTACCTAAATGACTTGTCCTGGATCATATAACATAATAATCATATAACTGTCCGAGACCAGATTTTAATTTAGGAAGATAAGTCTTCTTGACTTCAGGCCTGGCACTCTATTCACTGTCCCATCTAGTTTCCCAGAGAAAAAGATACTTCATGATATTTGCTCTACTAACCCATCCAGTGCTTGGATGGGATCCGAGTCACCTGGAATGAGAAAGGAGAGAACTCTCACTCCTTTCCATCTATAATTAATAATAATAATAATAATAATAATAATTATGTTTGTCCTTCATTTTTGAAGAAGGCTCATGACATCAGGGTGGTGGTGCCATGATAAGCACATGAATTGCATTTGAATGAAGGAGATACTGGCACTGGCCTTGAAGTCAGGAAGATATTGGTTCTAATCCAGTCTCAGACAGTTAGCTCTTACTAATTGTGTGACCTTGGACCTTGCATTCAAGGTCATCTCCAGTCATGCTGATTCATATCTAATCATTGGACCCAGATGGCTCTGGAGGAGAAAGTGAGATTGGTAACTTAGTAAAGCACCTTCTCACTCAAATCCAATTCTTCCATCTCCATCTATCCTGGGAGTTTGTTTAGGACCTTTTAATGAGTCACTCATTCATTCCTAATGGGAAGTGTTAAATTTGTTCCACTGAATAGATTGATATGATCTGATTTCAGAAAGTATAGAATTCTTGCACCCTACAAACAGACTTACAAATCTTAAATTGGAGAGAAACAGCTCTAGTTTCTCCATCAAAAACAATATTAAAAGTCCAAATAAACAAATATATAGGTAGTATGGGGGATTCAAAAAGGCTTAAGATAAGATCTCTGCTCATAAATTTGCAATCTGATATATATATATATATTTGTATATATGTATGTATGTATGTATGTATGTATACACAAAGTTATATAGCCATAGAAGAGACAGTAAGATTTAGAACTGGGCAGGATTTTAGCAATCATCCATTCCAACCCCACCATTTACAGATAAGAAAACTGAGACCCAGAGATGTAAATGATTGGTCCCAAATCACAAAGGGAGTAAAAAACTGAGCCATTATTTGTACCTGTCCCTTCTACTATAATCCATTGCAAAAGTGAAATCCTAGGAAGGAGACATTTCTTGCCTAAACCAACAGATTCAAGCATTTAAATGCAGGTCTTATGATTCCAGATTCATTAAACTAAATTGTTGTCTAAAGAAAGGATGGAGAAACTGCCAACGAGTGGCCAGACAATAAGTTATGGAACTTCGTAGGGGGGATTGATGTTAATATTGCTTAATCTTTGCCTTCATGTGAAATGAACAAGGTTGATGGAGCCCATCTGTTAGAAGAACATTTTTCTAAACTACTTTACTACTCAAAGGGATTCAAAAAGTGATAGGAATATAGAAAGATGTAGCTGCTGAGAGGCACCCTGGAGGTGAGATTGATGACCAATTAGGCATGAGAATGTGGTGCAAAGAAATAACTTCAGAAGTGTTCCTTCAGTTCTTCTAAACAGAATTTGTAGTTTTGTGTTAGACTTGTTTTGACCATATTGAATGTTTAGGTTATCTTTGATCTTCCAGGATGGTTCTTCAGTCCTTTCAAGAAAAAGTTCAAGCCTTTGCTTTAGTAAGATTAACTCAAAGAAGGTAGTGATAGTATGAAAACAAAATGAAAAAGACCGAAAAGAGAGTCGACAGGAGAAAATGTCCAGAAGATGACTCAGATAAGCAAGATAGTTTTATTACTATGTGACTTAAAGCAAGTCATCTAACCTGTCTATAGCTCAGTCTCCTCATCTATAAAATGAAGAGTTTATACCAGAAGATTTCTAAGGTCCTTTCCAGTTCTCAAATTGATCTGATCCCATGGATTCAATCCAGGTTTTCTACCTCCTTGTGTCTGTTGCCTCTCAATTCTCCCTGTTCCCTCTTAGCTCCACCCTCATCCCATTGCTATTTATGCTGGCCTTTAGCCAGGGGCATGCTGGAGCCAGCTCTAGCCAGCCAATGAGAATCAGTTGCTAAATTTTCAGGGGCAGCATTTACACATCAGAAATAAGGATGATCTGTTGTCTTGTTAATTTTCTAGTCTTGAGAAATATTTAAGTATTATAATTAATATAACAATATAATAAGCAATACTGATTAAACTGAAGTATACTGCTTATATTTCCCTTTCCTCCTCCCCCCTCCCAGTCTGATTGATAAATTCCCCTGTATTGATTTATAAACAAGGAATTCATAGCAGAATAGACCAGTCTGGAGTCTCTTGACTAAAGGCTAATGCTTTTATTTGTCCTTTGTTTTCAGAAGATAAGGGACATGGTTGGATGATGTCTTGATGAATTGGATTTAAGTGAAGCGGAGTTGTAATGTCATCAGTCTCCTTTTCTCTTCCAGAGTCATTGAAGTCCTGGCACTCTATCCACTGTCCCATCTAGTCAGGAAGCCACATTCCAAAGTCAGGATGATTAGCAATGGCCCAAGATGAAGCAGATGACCTTGGTATCTTCAATGAATGACAAAGCACTAAGTGCATTGTAGAGTCTTCTTCAGCTGCCTTCATGGCCATCATCTACTCATTCCACTTGAGGACAAATCTTCACATGCTTGGGACATCCCCCTAACTTACTAGGGGCTTGAGATCTGTTGATTATATTGACAGTAATAATAACTGTAATTTATATGACACTTTAAGATTTACAATGTACATTATATCCACCATCTCATTTAAGCTTCACAATACCCCTTCCCCAAGATTCTGCCCACTGTAACCAGGACTATCCCTTGCTATGACCCCTAGGACAAACCAAAAGATCCGTCTGTCAATTTTCATAGGCATAAGAGCCCATCAGAGCTGGCCCCTGGACAAAACCTGGAACCAGGAAGGAAATAGTTTGCTGAGTTTACTGTGCTATCTACAAAGAAATAATTTATAATGACAGATCTGTGATTAGACACTGAGAGTTATGTAAATGTGTGTAAATGAAGACTGGAGACTCAGTTTGCATAACATATGCAAACTAGGTCATCCATCAGTGCTCTCATTAACGCAAGTGTTAAAGTAAATTCGGTCATTGCAGGAGTTTGACCAACTTTTTTTTTCTTTTTCCTGCTGAGAAAACAGATTTTTTACATGTTTTAAAAACAGACTAGAAACTTTTCAGATGTCTAAAATCTGTCTATCACAGATGCCATTCTCCTGACTGGCACTGCCCCAAAGGGACTAGACTCTAGAGTAGGGGATCCTAACCTGGCATCTGTGAATCTGTTTTTTTTAATGTCTTTTTAACTAATTTTCAATTTTATTATTTTCTCTTGTAATCCTCTATATTTTATTTTATGCATTTTAAAATATCATTCTGAGGAGTCCATAGGCTTCACCAGACTGATAAAGGAGTCCATGCCACACACAAGCAAGGTTAAAAATCCCTGATCCAGTTATACAAGGCATACTGGTTGTCCATCCCTCTTCTTTTTCTTCTATTAGCTACACAAAATTCTACTGGGTAATGGAGACTGAAAGACAACTCTGGAGGGATGGAGCCAAGATGGCAGAGTGGAGGCAAGAATTCTCACAAACTCTCCCCCAGAACCCTCTAAATACCTTTAAATAATGACTATAACCAAATTCTAGAGTGGTGGAAACCACAGAAAGACTGAGTGAAACAAGTTTTCAGCCCAAGACAACTTGGAATAACCATGGCATCAGGGTTTGAAAGGGCTGCAGGGCAGCCCAGGTCATGCCTGAGCAAACTGGCTCCAATCATCCAGGAACAGATCACAGGGTACCTGGGTCTCTGGGGGGACCTGAGTCTGTGGAAGGGGTGGCCATTTCCAGAGATTGCCAAGGACAACTTGGAAGGTCATTGGAAAAACTCTGCCTCACCAGAGTGAGAGGAGAGCTAAGTTCAATGCAAGTCTCAGCTCAGACTTAGAGCAGAGGGACCAGGAGCAGATTTGGGGAGCCACCTGGCAGCTGCTTCCAGAACACACAATCCACAAATGGTGTAGGGGTCAGGTCAGATTGCAGAGGTCTCTCTGCTATCTATCCCTGGAGCAGGATTCTGTGACTTTGCCTATGCTCAGATCCAGGCTACAATCTGGGCCCCAGTCTCAGAAAAAGTAATTTTATAGCCATAGTGGAGCAGGGACCCTCCTTACAGTTCCCAGGCAGAGGGAAATACTTGTGGTCATTCACAGACCAGAGCACAGGCCAGGAGAACAGTCAGAGCCTCTCATAAGAATTTGAAGGAATGAAGTCCCTGGGGGCTATCCCTAAAGACAGCTGTAAAAACCCTCAAAAGCCTGGAACAGTGTGCTATCCACTGTGGAAGCAGAGCCCCACCTTAATAAAGACTTAAAATCAATGAGAGGTAATGAGTAAACAAAAGGAAAAAATCCTAACATAGACAATTACTTTTGTCCTATGGAGGATCAAAATATACACTTGATAGACAAGAAAGTATCCAAAGCCTTCAAGAAAAATATGATTGGTTTCAGGCTATGGAAGAGCTCAAAAAGATGTTGAAAGTCAAGTGGGGGGGGCATCTAGGTGGCACAGTGCATAGGGTACTGGCCCTGTAGTCAGAAGGACCTGAATTCAAATCCGACCTCAGACTCTTGTCATTTACTATCTGTGTGACCTTGGGCAAGTCACTTAATCCTAGAATCTTGCAAAAAAGAAAAGAAAAGACAAAAGAAAGAAAATCAATAAGGGAAGTAGAGGAAAAATTGGAAAGAGCTAATAATATTCATATGAACCTTCTCATTTATTAGAGCAGTTTTGAAGGAGCATATATAGACAAAGCACAGGAGTTGAATTTGAAGGTATAATGTACTGAAAAAATGGAATCAATAGGTGAAAAGGCCAATGTACTGAGAGAAAGGGAAAGGAGAGGTAGGATAGACTAAACTATTTCATGTAAAAGAGTCAAGAAATAGCTTTCACAATTGTATGGAAGGGGGGAAGGTGAGGGGGGGAAATGACCCAGAGAGGAAACAACACACCTATTTAATAGGGTATAGAAATCTAGAAGGAAGAAGCAAGAAAGAGGATGGGAGAAAGGGGATGGGGGAGCAGAGGGGGCATCATGGGAGAGGATAATCAGATATAATACATTTTCTTTTTTTTTTTACTTTTTTTGCAAGGTGGTAGGATTGGGTGACATAACCAGCATCACAGGGCTGAGTGACTGTTGGGTCTCCGGGATGGGATATGGGCTTGGGGCCTCCTGGTCCCAGGGCTGGTGTCCTGTCTGTTCTGCCACTTGGCTACCCCATAGCACACATTTGAAGAGGGATAAAGTGAAAGGAGAGAGAAAATATAATAAATGGAAGTGGGGAGGAATGATGGATAAAGGGAATTACAATCAGCAACAGCAACTATGGAAAAATATAGAAGTAACTTCTATGATGGACTTATAATAAAGAATGCGATCAGGGGTGGCTAGGTGGCTAGGTGGCATAGTGGATAAAGCACCGGCCCTGGAGTCAGGAGTATCTGGGTTCAAATCCAGTCTCAGATACTTAATAATTACATAGCTGTGTGGCCTTGGGCAAGCCACTTAACCCCGTTTGCCTTGAAAAAACCTAAAAAAAAAAGAATGCAATCCATCCCAGAGACAGAGCTGATGTTGGAACACAAACTGAAGCATATTTTTTTTCTTTCTTTCACTTTATTTCTTGTGAGGATTTTAAATTTTGTTGGGGGAAGGAGTATTATGTTTACTCTTACAGCAAGACCATTTAAGTATTGTGTAAATAAAGAAAAATGTAAATTAAAAAATAAAGTGGATTGAACATAATTGGAAAAAAAAGAAAAACTGGAAAGAGAAATGAGAGTGATGTGGAAAAATCATGAAAATCAAGTCAGCAGCTTGGTGAAGGAGATCCAAAAAACACTGAAGAAAATAATATCTCAAAAACCAGTTTAGGTCAAATGGAGAAAGCAGTCCAAGAGGCTAAGGAGGAAAAGTATGCCTTAAAAAGCTGAACTGGCCAGATGGAAGAGGAGATACAAAATTTCTCTGAAGAAAATAATTCCTCTAAATGTTTGCTGGAGGTAAGGGAAGCTGATGACTTTGTGAGAAATCAAGGAATACTAAAACAAAACCAAAAGAAAAATGTGAAAAATCTTATTGGAAAAACAGCTGACCTAGAAAACAGATCCAGGAGAGATAATTTAAAAATTATTGGACTACTTGAGATTAATGACCAGGAAAAGAGTCTAGACTTCATTTTTTTTTTTTGCAAAGCAAATGGGGTTAAGTGGCTTGCCCAAGGCCACACAGCTAGGTAATTATTAAATGTCTGAGGCTGAATTTGAACTCAGGTGCTCCTGACTCCAGGGCTAGTGCTCTATCCACTGAACCACCTAGCTACCTCTAGACTTCATTTTTCAATAAATAATCCAGCAAAATTGTTCTGATATCCTAGAAGCAGAGAGTAAAATAAAAATTGAAAGAATCACCAATCATCTCCTGAAAGAGATTCCAGATTAAAAACTCCCAGGGATAGTATAGTCAAATTCGAGAACTCCAAAGTCAGAAAGAATATTATTATTATTATTATATATTATTATATATATATATTATATATATATAATATATATATAATATATTATATTTTCTCTCTCCTTTCACTTTATCCCTCCAAAGCCAGAAAGACAAAACAATTACTAGGCACTACAGTAAGGATTGCACAGGATTAGGCAGCATTTACATTAAGGGCTCAAAGGACTTGGAATATGATGCTCTGGAAGGCAAAAGAGTTTAGATTACAACCAAGAATCAACTACCCAGCAAAACTGAACATCCTCTTTCAGGGGAAAAGATGGAGTTTCAAAGAAATAAGGGACTTTCAAACTTTCTTGTTGAACAGAGCTGAACAGAAAGTTTGATCTTAAATATAGGACTTAGGTGAAGAACAGAGAGAGTGAACGGGAAGGGCTAATCATGAGGAATTTAAAGATGTTGCACTGCTTGTATTCCTTCTTGGGAAGAAGATGCTGATAACTCACATGAACTTCATTTATTAGATCAGTTAGAAGAAGCCTATATGGACAAAGCACAGGATGGAGCTGAATACAATGGAATAATATAGTGTAAAGATGGAGTTACTGAAAAGAAAGGAAAGTACTGGGAGAAAAGGAAAGGAGAAGCAGAATAGGCTAAGTTATTTCACATGTAAGAGGCAAGAAAATGCTTTTGCAATGGAATGGAAGTGGGGTAAGGTGAGGCACAGTGAATGAGTCTTCACTGTCATTGGAAGTGGCTCAGGGAAAAAATAACATACACATTCAATTGGGTATAGAAATCTATATTACCCTAGAGGAAAATAGGAGAGGAAAGGGATGGGAGAAAGGGGATGAGGGAGGGGGAAGGGTGTTAGTGATAAAATAGAGGGAAGATGGTGGGTGAAGGTAGTGAGATTCAGCACACATTTGAGGAGGGACAAGGTGAAAGGAGAGAGAGAACAGAATAAATGGGAGTGGGGAGGAATAGGATAGAGGGAAATAAAGCTAGCAAAAGCAGTTGTGGAAAACAAATTTTGAAGCAATTTCTCTGATGGACTTATGCTAAAGAATGTTATCCATCCCAATGACAGAGCTGACATTATCTGAATATAGACTGAACCCCACTTTTTTCTCTCACTTTATTTTCCTTGAGGTTTTTCTTTCTTTGAATGTGTGCAGGGGGAGGGGGGATTATGTCTACTTTTACAAGCTGACTATCGCAGTAATGTAAAAACAACTTTTAAAAAGTAAGACAACCCTGAGTTCTCAAAAACTATCTCTGGCAGATTCTGGTGAGATGCAAATACTCTGAATTTAGGCCCAAGGATAGACTGTTCCTTCATGACCTGACCTCTTCATTTTTCTCTGTGTACTTTGGGATCCAGTGGTATTAGTCTTCACTCCTGCCTCCCCACTCTGAACTTTTATATTAGGTGACCTCCCTCTTACCAATAATTCTCACCTTACCTCTTCAATTTCCTCCCATTTCCATAGTATATATTGTGAATGCACATAGTTGTTTGCCATGTTGTCTTCTCCACTAAACCATGAGCCTTGGGAGGGGCTATGTTTTTACCTTTCTTTGTTTCCTCAGCACATAGTAAACAAATCAGGAATATAGTAATGTTAAAAAATGTTTATTGACTAATTGATCATCTGTTCAAGGACCATTGTTCAGTCATTTTTAAAGCATGTCCAACTCTTCATGACCCCATTTGGGATTTTCCTTGGAAAAGATATTGGAACAGTGTGCTCTTTTCTTGTTCATCTCATTTTACAGATGAAGAAACTGAGGTCAATAGAGTTAAGTGACTTGCCCAAGATCACACAGCTAATAATTATCTGTGGTCAGATTTGAATTCAGGTAAATGAATCTTCCTGACTATCAGCATAGTATTCTATCCACTTCACCACCAATTGCCCCCTAAAGTAAATATTAAATAAAGCCTACCTAAAAACTAAATGAGAAGTTAATGCCAGATGGTTGACCACTGGGTGATGAAGTATTCTGCCACAGAAGCCCATAAAACAGAAGGCTAGATGTAGCAGATAATTATTTTGTGATAAATCCAGTCATATGCATTACAGGGAAAACTAAATCTCCAGGAGACAGCACCACAGAACACATCATTTTCAAATCTGCCTAGTGCATAAAAGTCCCTTGTTCTTGGTATTATCTACTTTATCATTGAAGAATATGTGGGCCTAAGGGAAGAATTATGTTTTTCTCTTTTTTTCCTTATCTAAACTGACCCTATTTCAAAGTAATATATGTAAAATATTAAAATGAGAAGGATCAAGGATCAAGACATATGGATAGAAAAGAATAGGTTAGGAAAGGAACAAATTAAAAAGACAAGACCAGCAAAGGATTGATTTTGTAGATAGATGTGATAACTGGATTCTGTCACTCAGTCAGTTTATCATCAAGCATTTATTAGTCAAGTCAACAAACATTAATTGTTTACTTTTTCCCAGGCATTGTGCTATGTATAAGGACTACAGATATAAGCAGAAAGGCAAGGAATCTGTATTCTAATGAGGAAAGGTAATACATAAATGGAAACTAAAAAGAGAGATAAGAAGGAAATCATACTATTGCTTGGTAGAAAAACCATGGGAGCTAAGATGTTGAAGAAAATTGAGTTTTCTCCAATTTCCCTCAGAAACTATTTTAAATCAAACCTGTAAATAGATTCTGAAGCAACAGCACCCACATAAAAGATAGAGTGAAACAATTTGCAAGCTTAAGATAACTAAGAAGAACTTCAAGAAAGGTTTGTCTCACTTGGGTAAAAGGAGAGTGCAACCCAACCCAGGCAGGGTCCAGGCAATTCATTGAGAGGTTCTTCATCATACCACAGATCAGTAACTAAGGTCCTTTAAGTGTGGTTCAGCAGGGTAATGGCACAGTAAGCCATCTATGAGACTTCTAGTCCCAGAGCAGAAGGAAATTGCCAACCCCAGAATTGTACTCTTGTTTGATTTTGCACAGAGGGAATGACATATGACATACATACTCATTTGGATACAGACATTTATCTTACTTTATAGGGAAATGGATGAAGAAAGAGGAAAGAGAAATGGAGGGGAGGGGCAGAAAAGAAAGAAGATTGAGAGAGGTGGTAGTCAGAAGCAAAACATTGGTAAAGAGAGATAGGAAGGAATAAGAAAGAAAAATATAATTGGGGATAAAATAGAATACAAAGAAATACACAGTAATCATAACTGTGAATATAAATGGCATAAACTCTCCCACAAAACAGAAGTAGATAGCAGAGTGAACTGAAAACAAGAATCCTAAAATACGTTGTTTTCAAGAAATATATTTGAAGAAGAGTGATATAGAGTAAAGGCAAAAGATTGGAGCAGAATAATTTATACTTCCACTGAAGTAAAAAAAAAAAAAGCAGGGGTAGCAATCTGATCTCAGACAAAACAAAAACAAAATAGATCTAATTAAAAGTTATAAGGAAGGAAACTATATATTGCTGAAAGATACAACAGGCAATAAAGTAATATCAATATTAAAAATATATATGGCAAGTCATTCAACTCCATTGCCTTAAATAAATTAAAAAATATTTAAAAATATATATGCACCAAGTGATTCAGCATCCAAATTTTATAGAAGTTAATTAATTAAATTATAGGAAGACAGAAACAAAACATACTAGTAGAGGACCTTAACCTCCTCCTCTAAATCTAACCACAAAAATAAACAAGAAAGAAGGTAAGGAGAGAATTTTAGAAAAGTTAGGTATTAGTTAGAAAAATTAGAAATTAGTTTAGAAAATTTGATCTCTGGAGAAAGTTAAATGAGGATAGAAAGGAATACACCTTTTACTCAGTGGTACATGGCACCCACACAAAAACTGAGAATGTATTAATTGGGACATAAAAACCTCACAATCAAATGCAGAATGGAAGAAATATTAAAGGCATCTTTTTCAGATCATAATACAACAAAAAGTGGGTCAAACAACAAATGATGGAAATGATCAAGAATTTCATCAGAGAGAATGACAATATAAGAAAACATACCAAAACTTATGGGATGTAGTTAAAGTAGAACTTATAGAAAATTTTAATATCTATAAATACTTACATGAATAAAATAGAGAAAGAGCAGGTCAATGAATTGGATATGCAATTTTAAAAGATAGATAAAGTACAAATTAAAACTCAAATCAAATACCAAATTAGAAATTTTGAAAATCAGAGGACTGATTAATAAAACTTCCTATCTCTCCTTACCAGTATTTTGCTTCTGACTACCACCTCTCTCAATCTTCTCTCTTTTTTTATTCATGCCCCTCTCCTCCATTTCTCTTTCCTCTTTCCTCATCCATTTCCCTATAAAGTAACATAAATCTCTGTACCCAAATGAGTATGTATATCATTCCCCTTGTGCAAAATCTGACAAGAGTAACGATTCTGGGGTTGGCAATTTTCTTCTGCTTTGGGGACTGGAAGCCTCATAAGTTTGTGTTATAAAAAATAAAATAGATAAACCTTTGACAAATATTAAAAAAAAGAAACAAAACCAAATTATCAGTATCAAAAAATGAAAAGGTCGAATTCACTGACACTGAAAAGAAAATCCAAGCAATTATTAGAAATTTTTGCTCAACTCTGTGCCAATAAATCTGACAATATTCAATTTTTTGAATATTTACAAAAAATTTAAATTGCCCAGATTAAAATTTTTGACCCATTAGAGAAAAGGTCTGATTTATTAAGGTATTAAAATGATCATATATTTTGATATTATATATTTGACATATATTTTATGCATTTCTGAATTTTTAAACTTTTTCTGTTTTGTCTTCAATCTTTGCATATTATCTGTAGCTTTTGCAAAAGTCTTCAAAAATCCCCATTTAATTTCTTTTCCTGTCCCATCATATATTGAAATTATGATGGGGAAAGTTGTGAGGAGGGAATAATTATAGAATAGACAAGTCTTGGCAATAGATTGGAAGGGGGGTAGTGAGTGTTAGTAAAGAATCATTGGTGACTCTGATATTTTAAGCCTGGGTGGGTGGGAAAATAGGATAGTGTCAACTATGATAGTAGTAGGAATGCATGAAAGACAGGTGGATTTGAAGATAATGATGATGAGTTCTATTCTGGACATGTTGAGTTTGAGATGTCTGCAGCATAGCCAGTTTGACAATCCAATAGATAGTTAATTGTATGAAACTTTAGCTCAGAAGATATGTTAAATCTGGTTATACAAATATTAGAATCATAAGAATAAATATGATAATTGAACATATTGCACCTAATGAGCTCACAGGCACTCTTTAAACTGGAGTCCATAATCTTGGTTTAAATTTTTTTTGGAAAACAGTAAAAAGCAAACAAAAATAAAAGGATAGTATGTGCACTGGTAGAGGAAATGTCTTTGTTGATAAGACCATAAATCTTTAACTTCAGTATCAATATCAAATCATGCATGACTGAGGCTTATAGGAAGCACTTTTTTTTTAAGATATGGAAAGAAGGTGGGAGAAGTAGTCAAAGAATGAAAATATTCAGAGCTAGGAGGTATCTTAGAGACCAATATCCTCATTTTCTATTAGTTTTATCTACTGAAACAGAGAATTTTCTAATTTTAGAAATAACTCAAATTTCTATAGTGCATGGGGTCCATGATTTTTAAAAATGTTTTGATAATTTATTTCAGCATAATTAGTTTCCTATTCAATTCTGTGTATTTTTGCACTTAAAAAATGATTCTTAAAGATGTTCCATTGACTTCAATAAACTGCAAGAAAGGTCTGTGTAAGAATATTCTGGTAAACAGTTAACAATCAATTGTCTCCCCCAAAAATATATGCATGACACACTTTTAAGTTTAATTTGTATTATTAACCCCTTCTCCATCAGCATCTTAAATCTAGACAATCAACAAAATAATCAATCAAGTCCTGATTTGGTTTGATGATTTCTGAATTGTAAATGCTCACATTGAAAATTTAATTATAGACTCCCTGAAGCAGGAATCAATTTGAACTGGCTCCATCATAGCCATGGTTTCCATCACACACACACACACACACACACACACACACACACACACACACACACACACAAAACAAGAATCTTTTCTTCAAGTTTGAAGATGACTTCGAGGTTTATAAGTAGATATTACAATATGATAATGCATTTATTAAGGGACACAGGGATGGTACAACACTCTACTAAGCATTCCCAGCTCTCAAAAAGTTGAAATTCCATTGAACAGTAATTGCAATTAAAGTATTATTACCCCTCTTTTATGGATCAAGAAACTGAATTACATGAGGCCACATAGTAAGAATAGGGTGTTAGACTTGAACACCAGAAGTTCAAATAGTACCTCACTCACTTAGTAGCTATGTGACTCTGACCAAGTCATTTAACTTCTCATTCATCTGTAAAATGAGAATAATAGTAATATCTTCCTTTCATGGTTATTGGTTGATTAAATGAACTTCTAGTTTTAAAGTGAAACCTTAAAGTTCTCTAAAACCACTAGCTATTTTTGTTATAATTATTATCTATAAAATGTCAGTAATTCAAGAACCTTGGCAGGGTTGTTGTGAGGATAAAAATGAGATAATACTTGTAAAGTGCTTTTCTCAAAGTGCTATTTAAATGCCAGATGCTACTGTTCAATTATTATTGAGTTGGAATTTGAACTGGTCTTATTCCAAATTCATCACTTTCTTTATATCATATTCTGCATAATATTTCCTCTTCAAACTGAATACAAAAAATTCAGGTCTTTTTTTTTAAGCACTAGTGGGAGGTAATCTATCATCTCTCCCACCAACTGCCTTCCTGTTGGTTAAGCTTCTCAAAGAATGCCCCCCCCCCACCAAATGGCTGATAACCTCATTCCATTGTACCCCAGGAATTGTTATCTCTCCTGTGTACACAGAGATAGCCAACACATTGGACTTTTCCCCTGAAGTCAAGATCAGCTCTATCATCATTATCCCTGTGTGTAAGGCACAAACACTTTGTGTTCCAGTTTTAATGATGCATCTTATCCACAGTAAGCCATTAATTCATATTCCAGAGGAGACTTTCATTTTCCTACTGCATTTAACTGTGGCCTAAGAAAGCATGCACTGTGAATTTCAAGTGAAAAACTCTCCACCTCAGTCTTCCTAAAGGCAATGAATTTGGATTATCCAACATTTAAAAATGGGAGATTTTAATAGTCTATCAATATTGCAATTTTCCTCCTGACTGTGCTTGGTTCTTTCATTCAACATACCATATTTCCCCATGTATAGGATGCATCCTTTTTCAAAAAATTTGGGGTCTAAAAACTGGGAGCGTCTTAAACTAAAATTGTAGATTTTTTACTTACATTTCCCACTTTTTTTGTGCTTGTTCTTGCACTCATTGTTTCTCATTTGTTACCAGTATATTAGGTTGTGCTTTGCCACATTCTGCCCAAAATGGCTCGGAAAAGATTTTCACACAGTGTTGAATTCAAGTTCAAAATGATTCAGTTTGTAAAAGTGAATGGAAATTGTGTTGCTGAAGGTCAGTTTGGTCCTCCTCCAACTGAAAAAACAATTCAAGATTGGCTATGGGAAGAAGAAACCCTCCTGAAATGCCCTGGCAGAAGGCCATGAGAGGCAAGTCAGCCAAATGGCCTGAGTTAGAGAGGGCATTGAAGAGATGGATTGAAGAACAAAGGGCCAGTGGAATTCCTGTGTCCACAAAGATGGTTCAGCAGGAGACAAAAAGGATTGTGATGAACAAGAAGTGACTGATTTCAGAGGAGGACACTAGTGGTGCTTCAGGTTCATGAAACAGAATGGACTAAGCGTGCATCCAGACACTAGATTTGCCCAGGGAGAGCTTGTGGTCAACCACAGACCAGAGCACAGGCAGGAGAGCAGGCAGAGCCTCTCCTAGGAGAGTGGTTCATCATCCATCACAGATGAGGACAAGCTGATAGATGGGAGTTTTGACAGTGATGAGAAGTTGTATGAATTTTGTGATGAATAAAACTTGAGTTCAATAACTTTATGTAATCTATTTTTTCAAATTTTGGGTCCCGAAATTAACATGGGAGTGACTTATACATGAGGAAATATAGTATTCAGTGAGAAATGTATCCAAGGCCCTGTAGAAGATACAAAGATAGGATCCCTACCCTTAAGGGGCTTATGGTCTATAAAGGAGCTCACTCTTCAGATAGAATTCAAAGCTCAGTTGATTTTCTACCTCTTGACTTGGGAGCACTTGACCAGTAGCAGCAAGAGGACTGAGCAGTTAGCACCTACTTAAAACCTACCTGACAGCCTTCAGCTCATTTAGAAACCTATCAGCCTCAATTTCCTCATCTATCAAATGTCAATAATAATTAACCTGAACTACATACCTCCCAGGGTTATTGTGAAAAACAAATTACATAATACATTTTAAAAGCATCTTCAATCATTTTAGGGGTTTCAGACCTGTGATTTCATTAGTTAAGAAAACCCCTGGGAGCAAGTTATCTTTACCAATGCGGCTCTGCAACTCTTCTGAGATTTATAACTCAGAGAGAAGCTTAGGGACATTGAGTAGTTGTCAATCAATAACTATCTATTAAGGACCTACCATGTGCCTCAATCATACAGAGAAGGCATAAGACAATCACTGATCTCAAAGAGCTTAAAGTCAAATAAAGAGAGATTAAAAACAACTGTGTACAAATAAGCTATACAGGATAAATTGGAAAAGATAAAAAGAGAAGGCATTAGAATTAAAAGGGATCACGAAAGGCTTCCTGTGGCAGGGAGGATTTTAGCCAGAACTTCAAGGAAGTCAGGGAAGCATCATGGTAGAGTCTATTTTGGGACAACAAGGTGCTGGAGTCAGGAAGACTCAGCTCCCTTAGTTCAAATCCATCCTCAGATACTTACTACTGTATGACCCTGGGTGAATCATTTAACCCTATTTGCCTCAGTTTCTTCATCTCTAAAATGAACTGGAGAAGGAAATGGCAAACCACTAGCTTGTGTGACCCTTTTTTGCCTCATTTTCCTCATCTAAAATGAGTTGAAGAAGAAAATGACAAACCATGCCAGTATTTTTGCCAAGAAAACTTAAATAGGGTCATGAAGAGTAGGACACAACTGAAACAATAGGTGTTTCAGTAATAGAGCAATGAGCCTGGAATCAGGAAGCCCTCAGTTCAAATTTGACCTCAAGATATTTAGTAGCTGTGTGACCCTGGGCAAGTCACTTAATCTATATGTTTAAGTTTCCTTATTTATGAAGGGAATAATAATAATAATAACAGTAACTAACACCTGACTCTCAGAGTTGTTGAAAGGATCAATTAAGACAGTAATTATAGCACTTAACACAGTGCCTGGAACATAGTAAATACTGCATAAGTGTTAGTTGCTGTTATTATTATTTTTACCTTTTTATTTCTAGAACCTACCACAGAGCCTTGTAAGTAGCTAATGCTTATTAAATTACTTTTTAATTAGAGATGAAAAGAGATATGTAAGTAGTAACAGAACTCAATACTTCTCAGAATAGAGAGGCAATCAGTCAGTCATCAGTCAATAAGCATTTATTAACTGACTTATTACAAGCCAAGCACTATGCTGAGCACTGAACATACAAAGAGACTTACAAGACAGTGCCTGCCCTCAGAGAGCTTATAGTCTAATGGGGGAGACACTATGCAAATAGCTACATATACACAAGATATAATGTGTGTGTGGATACAGTGGAGATAATCAAGAGAAGGAAAGCACTAGAATTAAGGTTATCACTTGTTAAGAAAAAATATTTATTTGCATTTTTAATTTATGAAGCAAAACCATTATTTCAATAGCATAACATGCTAAAAATTGCATATAAAATTGAAAATCTATTATGTACAACTTGTTATTCCTTTTAAATATACAATAAAATTATCCTGTAAATTTCTTTCTTTGTCTTTTTTCTTTCCTCTACCCTTCCCCCCTCCCTATTAGGCTTCCATTAGACACAAACAAGTATGTGTATGTATAGATAGATGATAGATAGAAAGATAGATAGATAGATAGATAGATAGATAGATATTAGATATTCTATAAATACTTTTATTTATCTGTAAACAATAAAGGTCATATGAAGAAAGTTATCTTTAGCAATAAATTCTGTGGCTGGACTCAAGGGACTGGGATGCTATGTCTTCTCCCTTTTCCTCTAAGGGAACCTATCTTGCTCTAGACACATTTTTTTGCAGCAGAATTAGGTTCAAAACTAAGAAAATCTAAACTAACGAAAAGGAAACATCCAACTTGTTTTTCTCTCCCTTTTTGGCATATTATATCATCTATCACAGTGCCCCAGTGAAAAACTGCTTACAGCTTAGATTTGACTCACATGTAGGATTCTGCAAAATGGAGAAGTAAATGTAAAACAATTAAGCTATGGAGCAAGTATTAATTTTCTTCACACATATTAAAATAAGCTTGGCACAAAGTCTCAACATAAAAACAATAATAAATAATAGCATGTTTATAGTTTTTTAAGATTTGCAAAGTGTTATCTGTATGTATATAGAAACATACATATAAAACATATGTATACAATCTCATATTGTCATCACAATCACAGAAAAAGGAGATGTGATTATTATCCCATTTTATAGATGAGGAAACTGAAGCAGGCAAAGGTTGTGACTTGCCCAGGGACATAGTTAATTAACATCTGAGATAAGATTTGCAATCAGTCTTTCTGACTTTAGCTCCATCACTCTATATATCCACTTATCACCTGAATATCACAAGCACACATTGACAGAAGAAATAAATATCATAATAATAGCTAATATTTATATAGCATTTTAAGGTTCATAAGTATATTATCTCTTCTGATTATCACAACAACCCTGGAGTCATCTGTTCATTATTTTACAAATGAGAAAACTGTGGTTTAAAGCTAAAAGTTTTGCTCATGTAACAAGCTCACAAGTATCTGAATCAGGATTAGAATCCAGGTCCAAATCCACTCTAAAATCAAGTGCTCTACCTTAGCACCACCTGGAATATAGCTATTGTACTTTCTCAAGAGGTTGAGATTTAAGATCTTCAAAACAGAAAACATTTGATGTGATAGTAGAACAGAATTTTTTTTTTTACACCTCGCTGTTTATTCTGCACTTACCAAACAATTATATCCATATCACATCTTCTAACTAGCCAGGCCAGAGGTTAAACTCTTCCTGGTCCACATTATCCTGCTGCCTATGAACTCCAACTAAGGAATTCAGGATCTCCATACCTCTGAAACCCATTAGGCAACCTGCAGGGCTGAGCATGTCCATCCTGGGGTAGTAGTTTGGTCACCTGTGACCAGACAAAGAAACAAAGAAAAGGCAACCAGGACCTTGAGGTTCAATATCATGTGCCCATAGCCTCCATCTTATTGAGGGGGAGGTGTCAACTCCTCCCTCTATTCCATATAAAAAGGCATCATGACAGATGGGAAAGGAGAGTCCGAGACAGAGGAACATTCTCTTTTGAAGATCCACTGCAGTCTATTTCCTATTCTGTTAAATATACAGCTGACCCTTTTCTTCGCTGACCCTCATTTTCTTACCATTTAAAATAAGGGGTTAGATTAAGTCCTCTAAAATCTTTTTCAGCTCTAAATTTATGATGTCAAATACTTGGGCTGCCCTCGATCAGTCAGATCAATAATGCTGAATATATAGTACCCAGAGACTCATTCATTTACTAAGTTTCTCCTGCATTTAGATCTTTGTGCTAGGCACTAGAAATTTTGGTTAAAAAGATACTGTCTTCATGTAGTTTTCTGATGATTTGAGTATCTACACCAGATTCCTTCTCTACACTCATCTGAAAACTCCAGACCTGACTATAGTTGTATCGAGATTTGTAGCTGTGATTGAGTCTCAAATGAAAGATTCTAAAACAGTATTTTTGATTTTTTTATAATTGCAAAATAAATTTATCTTTGTCAAAAGGGTCCTTATTCATTGTCTGATGATCAACTATGATAAACTTAGCTGTTCTCAATAAAACTGATCAAAAACAATTCTAAAAAGACCTGTGATGAAAAAATGCCATCCACAAACCAGAGAAAGAACCATGGAAATTGAATGCAGTCAAAGCATACAGTTTTCACTTTTTTATTTTGTTTTTTACTTTTCCCTTCCCATGGTTTTCCCCTTTTTGTTCTGATTCTTCTTTCACAGAGAGACTAATAAAGAAATATGTGTAACATGATTGAAAATGTATAACCTATATCAGATTGCTTCCTATCCAAGGGTGGAAGAAAAGAAGAGGGGGAAAGAGAAAACTTTACTAAAGTGATTATTGAAAATTATCTCTACATATAGTTGGAAAAATAAATAAAGGCATTTTAAATTAAAAATGGGTCAATCCTTTCATAGGGGCAACACTAATCCCAAAGAATACAAAGATTGTTAAAACAGTATTTGTACCTGTTCCTGGAGGCCAGGTGACCATATGACTTTTAGGGTAAACAAGTAACCTTATAGATAAAGTGCTAGGCCTAAAGTCAGGAAGACCTCAGTACAAATCTGGTCTCAGTCACTTCCCAGCTGTGTGATCCTGGGCAAATCATTTCCCCTCTGTTTGCCTCATTAAAAATGAGGATAATAATATTCCCAGGCTTGATGTGAGGATTGAATGAAATAATAATTATGAAAAACACATAACCCAGCACCTAACATATGGTAAACACTGTATAAATGTTAGTTAGTATTAATATCATATTATCTCTAGCCAAAAATCCATGCCAATTCCCATGATGTCTATTCAATGAAGAAGCACTTCCATGAAAGGATTGGAGAGAGGAGCATTCTTCTTTTTCAGATCAATGACATCCTAAATAATATTGATAAAGAGTGTGATAGAAAAAGCTGGAGTCGAGTTTGAGAGTCAGGCACTACTGACTACTGACTACTGACTCAAAGCCTCCCAAAACTATCCCTCCCTCCTCCAGAAAATTGTGACTTATTCTATAATCCAAAGCACAGAGATCTAAATGTCTTCCAAAGTAGCCCAACCTTGTGTTCACACCTTTCTATTCACAGAGTGTAGTTTCATAACATGTTCTACAGGTCATTCTCTGAAAGTGCTTCTCAGAAATTCATGAATTTTTTCTCTTTATTAGTAATAATATTATTGAAAATAATAGCAACAAAATTAATAATGTTCACGAAACCCAGGGTTATCACTCCAAGGTAGTTATAGAAAGATTGATACTTCCTCATCAAAAAGAAGTAAAATTTGGCTAGATGGTGCAGTGAATAAAGCACCTGCCCTGGAGTCAGGAGTACTTGGGTCTCAGACACTTAAAAATTACCTAGCTGTGTGGCCTTGGGCAAGCCACTTAACCCCATTTGCCTTGCAAAAAAAAAAACAACCTAAAAAAAAAGAAGTAAAATTGATAGACATTCTCAGAGCACAGGATAAAATTTTTATAAAATATTTTTAAAAAAATACTTTATAAAAATTCCATTTCAAAAAGCAATGGTAAGAGCAGCTAGGTGACAAAGTGGATAGAGCACTGGCCCAGGAGTCTGGAGTACTTGAGTTCAAATCTGACCTCAGACACTGAATCATGGCCTTGGGCAAGCCACTTAACCCCATTTGCTTGCAAAAAAAAACTAAAAAAAAGCAATTGCAGTATCTGAATATAGATTGAAACATAACTTTTTTTATTTTTCTTGAGGTTTCTTTTTTGCTTTGTGCTATGCTGTCTATTATGGAAATGTTTAGCATGATTTATAACATTTATTTTCACATTTATAACATATCACATTGCTTGCTTTCTCAATGTGGGAGGTGGGGTGGGGAGGAAGGGAGAGAATTTGGAAATTAAATTTTAAAAATGAATGCTAAAAATTGATTTTATATGAATCAAGTAAAAATAAAATATTAAATATTTTTAAAACAATTGGAAAAATTGGCAATAGGCATGTGCCACTAGATTAGTCTAATATAATTTTTAATGACATCACCAGATAGATGCTATATGAAAAAGTTAAGATTCCTTAGTAGTATCAAAAGACATTCTGTGAATGACAGCAACTCAACCAATATTATGTGAAAACAACAAAAAAAAGTCAAATAAATGACTGTGTCATGAAGATTTGTGTATAGAAATGGAGGGATTTATGGTAAAAAGATTATGGAGAAAATAATAGAATTCTAAAAAAGCATTTGCTTCCTTGCTTCACTGAATATACTAAAGCCATTGTGTGGATTACAACAAAATATGGTAAGTCCTCAAAGAGATGGGAATATCAGATCATCTTACTTGTTTCCTAAGGAACTTGCATGTAGGTCAAGAAGTAGCAGTTAGAACCAATCATGGAACAACTGATTGGTTTAAGGCTGGAAGTGGAAAATGAGAAGACTGTATATTGTCATCTTATTTATTTAACTGAAATACAGAGTACATCATGTGAAATAATAGAATCACAAATAAATGAATCACCATCTGGAATTAAGGTTGCCAGGAGAAATTTCAATTTACAGACGATTTACAGATAATACCACTCTGATGGCAGAAAGTGAAAAGAAACTAAAACACATCCTGATAAAAGTGAAGAAGGAGAGAGTATAAGTTGGTTTGAAGTTCAACACCAAAAAAACCAAGATCTTGGCAAATGGTCACATCACTTCCTGGAAAGAAGAGGGAGAAGAAATGGAAGTAGTATCGATTTTAGTATTGAGATCAAAGATAACTGCGGATGGTAGCTACGGCCATAAAATTAAAAGATGCTTGCTCCATGGAAGGAAAGCTATGGCGAATCTGGACAGCATAACAGAAAGCAAAGAAATCATGTTGCTGTCAAGGTCCATAGAGCAAAGCTTTGGCAATCTATGGTTGTGAGAGTTAGACTATAAGGAAAATTAAGTGTGGAGAACCAACACTTTCAAATTTGTGGTGCTAGAGGAGACGTTTGAGAATCCCTAAGATAGCAAGGAGATCAAATCAGTCAATATTTAAAGAAATTAATTCAGGTTATTTACTGGGAGGTCAATACTGAAACTAAAGCTTAAATACTTTGGTCAAATGAGAAAACAGGAATCACTGGAAAACACTCTGATATTAGGAAAGATTAAAGGCAAAAGGAAAAAGAGCGGAGGATAAGATGATAGATAGTGTCATGGAAACAAATGAACATTAACTTTGGCAGCCTTGAAGAGATAGTGGAGGACAGAAAGGCCTGGTGTACTCTAGGGTCCTTGGAAATCATGAAGACTCAGAAACAACTGAAAAACAAAGTGAGCCTCAGGTCACTGAAACTAGAAATTACAGAGTTCTCCTTAAAGAGTCCAAGCCTATTGTTCAAAACAAATGATGTAATGGAGTAGTGGAAAATTTGCAGTTCACTACTAATAATGATAGCTAGCATTTATAATTGTATATCATGCTTTACAATTTGCAGAAAGTTTTACAAATACTATCTTATTTGAACTAAAACAACACTGTGGGGAGGGGGTTTACGTACTTTTGAAATCCTCATTTTACAATTAAGGAAACTGAGTCAGACAGAGATTGAGTGATTGCCTAGGGTCACACATCAAGTGTCTGAGGCAGGATCTGAACTCAGGTCTTCCCAGCTCTAAACTCAACTCTCTAACCACTGTACTATGCAGATGCTCCTATTTCTTTGGGTAGTAAAAATAAATAAGTAGATTCATAAGTAAATTAATAAATAGATGAATGAATAAATATGGCCTCTATCAGATATATAGAAAGACATCATCAAGTGGTTAGAATGGTGCATCAGAAGTTTGCTATTTTTTAAAAAGGAACTTACTCTAGATCCTTGCACGAAAACACCAATTCCTCGAACATTCTTGGGAATTCATTTGGACTGGAAATGGAGCTTTTTTTAGAGACTGAACCTCTGTTCCAAGCATTCACTCCAACAAATTTAAAAAATGGTATTAAAAGATGTTGTTGTGTCTGATATTCATCAACTACATGATAGTAGTATGATCTTCAAAAGCTAGAGACCTAGGTAAATACCTCAAAGATGCTTTCAGTGAATCTAAAGAATATGTTTATATCCCAATATCCTCTTTTTAGGGGCAACTAGGATGGTGCAGTTGATAGAGTTCCAGGCTTGGAGTCAGGAAGATTAGATATTTACTATCTGTGTGACCCTAAGCAAATCACTTAACCCTGTTTGCCTCAGTTTCTTCATCTGGAAAATGAGCTGTAGAGAAATAGTAAAGCATGATGGAGTCAAGAGATGTGAGTTTAAATTTCTGGGTCTGAAATTTGCTAGCTGAATGACCTTATCACTAGGCCTTTGATTTACTCACCTGTAAAATAGAATTACCAACACTTATACTGACTACTTCAGAGCAAGGAGAAGTTAAAATTTGCATTAGAGATCAAAGGTATACTGGAGTATCATGCCTATTCTTCTCAATCTCAGGGTTGTTTTGATGTCAGTGCTTTGTTGAACTTAGTCCTATAGAAAAATGAGTTATTATCATTAACTTAAAATGTGCATTAATAATTATCCTGATATGATTCTAATATTTATTTATTAAAAATAATACTCTCTATTCCATTCACTTTCTAGTGAAACTCAGAATATCTTTTCAACTCAGTATCCTATACCTCAGGCAGAGGTTCAAAATGTGAAGCTAACTTCAGAGCTCTAATTTGGGGAATAAATTTATATACTGATTCCATGAAAAAATTGAGTAGGACACTAAAAACCAAAAATCAATTCTGGTACTTGTGCTAAGATTTGTATGCAGCATTGGCTCAGGTCTCCACAGGGTCCTGGAATTGATAAAGATGGAGAGGAATTTACAATCAGAAAAAAATATTCTGGTTCATGTTACTTATAGAAGAACTAAAGACAGTTACATAGTCCATGGGCTTCTGTTTTTTTTCCCCAATAATCAGGTCATCTCCCCTTTGCCCCAAAACAAAGGCTACTGCCTTCGACTACCTCATAAAATCATGAAATCTTAGAATCAGAAGTAATTTCAGAAGTTATCTAGTCTGAGACAGCATTCCTAAATAGGAATATCCTCTGGTCCATCCCCATTTAAAGACTTCAGGTGAGAAGGAATTCAGCCTCCTAGAGGGTAACCCATTCCATCTAGGGGGAAATACTAGCAAGTTATGGCTTCTTTTTAGGTCTTTGCAAACTTCTCTTGTTTCAATTTTCATCTGATTTTAGGACCAAATCTCTACTTTTCCATGTCATATTCCTTCAGATACCTGGAAATATCAATCCCATTCCACCCAATGTCATCTCCTCTCAAGGCTAAATATCTCTAGTACCTATTGTATGATAGAATAGACAGTCCCACCACCATCTTGGTTATGTTCTTCTGGATCCACTCCATAAAATCATGGATTACGAAATCTAAGAATCTTAAAGATCATGATGTCTACTTGCTACATTTTACAAGCAAGAAAACTGAGTTCTAGAAAAGTCAATGATTTGCTCAGAGTCACACAACTAGTGAGGCAGAATTGAAACTCAGGTCTTCCTGACTCCAAGTCTATTGCTCTGTTCACTACCACACATGAAGAAAATTAATAGAAAAAATAATAGAAATTAATTCTATTAATGAAAATTAATATATCCAAAGAACCAAAGGGAAACTGAAACTGGAATCTGGATGGATTACCTTGAAAGCCTGTAGAAAAATCCCTGGATGGGGAGGCCTAAGACTTACTTTCTTGTTTCAATTCTACAACAAAATGTATTGCCCATAACTGAACACAATTCCCCTGATGTGGTACAACCAAGGTACAGAATAGCAGGACTGATGATGATGATGTTTGTTAGTGACAACATAACATGAATTGGATTTGAGTGAAAGAGGGATGTGCAAAATCACCAACCTCACTTTCCCCTCTGGAGCCATCTGGGTTCAGTATTCAGATATGAATCTGGTTAACTGGAGTTAGTCCTAGATGCAAAGCAATCAAGGTTAAGCGACTTGTCCAAGATCACACAGCTAGTAAGTGTATGAGGCTGAATTTGAATTCAGGTCCTCAGGGCTGGTACTCTACCCACTGTACCATCTAGTTACCCCCATAATAAGACTATTGTCTCTGACATTCTTTCATTAAAAAGACAACCTAGGATCATTAGTTTTTTTGGTCATTCCCTTGATTGCCATCAAGATTGTGGTCCACCAAACTACTCAAGTATTTCTTTTCCTTTTCTTCTGTTATCTAGATTCATTTTCTTCAACCTCTACTTATATAATTGATCTTTGAATTCATTTTATCTTATTAAATATGGCCTATTGTACTAAGAAACCTGTTGAAAACTATTGATTCTAGGGCAATTTACCTTTTACAGTTTTGATTTCTATCTTCCCTTTTCCCCCTGCTTAACTTGGTTTTGTTGCTCTTTATTCTCTCTAAGTTTATTGATTAAATTGAATAAATGCCTAAGGCTGGATTTGAACTCCTGTCTCCCTATTCCAAGGCCACAGTGCTCTGCTCACCAGGCCACCTAGTTGCCCCTCTTCCTTCATTCTCAAAGCACTATCTGCCTGAATTGGTGGATCTTATGGCGAGGCAATATGCCTGAGGTCATATAGGTGATAAAGTATCAGAAGCAGATTCCTTACTGAAAGGTGCATTAAGTCATGTGGTTTAAGGGTTGAAAGTTTTTGACTTTCCTCCCCATGGGAAAAAATAGTTTCCCCCATCTATTTCTCTACAATACCTGTAGAAATTCCTGTATTAATCAACTCCTTTGGGTTTGAAACTCTAAATGTCCCTTGTTAAAAGTGATAACACAATAAATAAGCTCATGAGTTCTCCAGTACAAGTTATCCCATGAGCTATTTGGTAGGGAAGTTATAAGTTGCCATTTTCAGCCTGGGAAAAAAGGTGAGAGTGGGGATAAGAGAAGGAAGTAGGGACTCATTCCTGAGAATATTACACATTTTCTATCTTGCTAAAGGTCTGACTACCACTGGGAAAGGATGGGACTGGGTGGAGGAGAGAGATTGGGGGGGCAGGGGAGTAACTGGGTCCCAAAATGATGCTCTGGCACCTTCTAAATGTTGTACTATAGGGACAAATCTCAATTTCCCTCACCCCAGTTATGATTCTACCTAGCAAATTCAGACAAAAGGGACACAAGATAGGTTAAGGTATGCTGAAAAAAATGGATAGGGAATGAATCTGCAACCTGAGACTCTGGTATTAGGGAAAGCATATCCTTTGATATCCCTTTCCTGACCCCCAAGAGTGGAACAGAAGTAGGAGAGAGGTAACCCTACAATAAAATAAGGAAAACGTTGAGCAGGAAACTTTCTTTTCTAGCAATAACCCTGTGTAGGAAAGAGCCCTGAAGTCAGAGACTCTGGGTTCAAATTTTACCTCTGGTGATTACTTCCTGTATATTCAGTCATGGTCCTTCTCTTTGTGACCCTCTTTGGAATTTTTTTTGGCAAAGATGTGGTTTGCCATTTCCTTTTCCAACTCATTTTCCCAAAAAGGATTATGTGACTTTTCTGAGGCCACATAGCTAGGAAGTATTCTAAGACCAGATTTGAACTCATGAAAATGAGTCTTCCTGACTCCAGATCTACCACTCTATCCATTTCTTTACTTTAGGCAGCTTAGACTTAAGCTTAGACCCGAAACTTAGGTTATTTCTTCACAAAATGAGGGACTTAGACAAGTTATCTAATATCCTTTCAACTCTTTCAACTCAGAAACAATAGTTTTGACAAATCTTGATTAGGCCTAATGCTGGCAAAGAGCTAATTATCAACTAGAAGGAAATCAGATAGCCAAGAGCACCAAGCTCTTAGAGGTGAAAATCAGTAGGGAGAAGCATGGAGCAGGAGATCACAAAAGCATCACCCAATGTCAGGGGTGGGGTGGAGAAGAGGGTCATCAACCCAGGGACTGTTCAATAAGTATTAAGGTCCACTCTGGAGATATTTTTAAAAAGTGGAATCAGGCTCTGCTCTCAAAGACCTAACAAGGGAAAAACAACATGTTAACAACTAATGTACAAGTTAGTTCTATACAAAAAGAAAAAAACAATTCCAAATTGTTGTCCAGAAAAGTGGACCAATTCCCACTTCCACCAACAATGTATTAGTATCCTCTCTGCAATTCCTTTAATATCAACTTACCCAAATTGTTTCAACTTTGCCAAATTGCTGAAAGGGAGGTGAAATGTCAGAGTTGTTTTGATTTGTATTTCCCTTATAAGAGATTAAGAGCAATCCTTTTTTTCAATTGTTAATAGTTTGCATTTTCCTTTTGAGAAATTTGTTTATAAAGATCATAATTTTAAAGCTAGAAGAGGTCTTACAGGTGATTCAGTTTAACCCCCTTATTTTACAGATGAGGAAACTGAGGCCAAAGCAGATTGAGGGATATGAATTAAAGAATGATTTCTTTTATTCAGGGATGAATCAGAATGAAGGACTACAAGGTGAATTACAACTATGTACCAATCATTTCATTTTAAAATCATCTTTTCTGAATTCAAAAGTGTGTTTTACTTAAGGAGAAAAGAGGGAAAGGAGTCAAGAAAGGGGTTCTAGACAAAGGCCTGCCAGCATTAAAATATAAGAGAACCCTCCATTTCCTCACTCCAACAGCTCAAAGCCAGGGCTCCCTATTTTGTTTCCTTTGTTTATGTGCCCCTAGGCTCTGGGGAATTCAACAGTATTTCCATTTCCTTGACCAGGGAAATCACCTGCTCTCTTATCAGTAATTAAAGATTAGGTGATGTAGAAGGTCACCTTGAAAACAGACTTCCAGGAATCATATTGGTCTGAAAATTGGCAAGCAGGCTCTAGTCTGAAAAATCCCCACCTCCCCCATTCCTTTCATGCCATTTAGTCTCAGCACTCCCAGGCCACCTCATCTACCCTGCAGAGATAGTTTGGAAAATCACAACTTCAGACCTACTTGGGGAATTTCCCTTTATACCCTGACCTCCATCCAAGTCTTAGAGTGGCAAAGGCAAGGTTGTATCAGGAACAACAACTTTCTTCTCTGGTACAAGCACACTGAGAAGAACTCTGGCTTCATAGTCAAGTCCTGAAATCTAAATCCTACCTGTGCCCTTGCTTACTCTCCATTTGTCCTTGGTGAGTCACTGAATTTCCCTGGGCCTCAGTTTTCCTCCTCTGTAAAGTTGGGGAGTTGGACTAGCCAGCCTCTAAGATCCCTTCCAGCTCTAAAACTAGGGTCTTTGGACTCTTTAATCGTTGCAATGATACTCTTTCTCCTGAAAGTAGATTCCCAAGACTATCAAAGAGTGAGGAGTTCCTCTTATAGGCACAAGAGATACCCCATTGGTTCGGTTTTGAGTTGCCTCGAGCAACTCTGGTTTGTTAAATTACTTTCCCCTCCCCATTACCAATTCCTGTCTGTTTAGAGACTAGTTCCAGCTGGGGTCCTTTCCTGATTCTTATTTGGCATGTGGTCTGCTAGGTATGCAGGAGTCTTTGAAAATACAATGCAAACTCCTTGAAGTCAGAAAATGTTTCATTTTTCTCTTATTTAAAATTTTATTTTCCCCAATTACATGTAAAAACATGTTTCTTTTTGTCCTTGCAATCACCCAACTATTGCTCTTTGGTTGATTAATGGCCAACCTAAGGCAACTCTTTCTGTGTTGGATCACAGGAATGGAGCTCCTAAAGGGCCCTGAGACAGTCATAGCATAATTGCTTCAATTAAGGGATAAATCAGGCTATAGGACTGTGTATTGGGTAATAACCATATTTCATTTGTTTGAATTCAAAAATATATCTTTAGGGATGGGAGAAAGAAGGGAACTTGGAGATAGGAGGTGACAGGGAAGGGGGGGAAGACACAAGAAGAGATAAAGACAGAGAGAGACACAAAAACATAAGACAGAGACTGAAACAGAAATAGAGAAACCAAAAAAAAAAAAAGAAAGGAAGGAAGAGAGGGAAGGGTAGATAAAGAAAGAAAGATTCTGGGCAGGATCAACATTGAAATATTGGATTCTAAGAAATCTTCCTAAGCAGAACCAAGTGAACATTGTACACATTAACAACAATATTGTCAGTTGATTAATTTTGATGGATGCAGTTCTCAGCAGTTCAGAGAGCTAGGACAACCCTGGGAAACTCATTATGGACAATGCTATCCACATTCAGAGGAAGAAAAACAAAACAAACACAGAATCTGAATGAATACTATGTTCACTTTTTAAAAATTTCTCTTATATTTTTCCAGCCTATCCCATGGTTTTCTTTCTTTTCCCTTAGTCCCAATTCCTCATACAGAAAAATGCCTAATCTGTAAACATGTTAAACACAAATGTGTATGTTCAATGTTCACCAGACTGCAGCTTATGGAAGGAGGTGGGAAGGGAGGGTGGAAGGAAATTATGTACCTTATAAATATGCATATGCATTTATAAGAATGTTGAAAAACTTTCATAACATGTAATTGGAAAAATAAAATATCAATTAAAAAAAAAAGAAACTTTCCTAGATATTTTCCTTTCTTTTCACCTATGAATTGCTTCAATGAATCTTGAATATAGTCCCATCCAAAATGGGTAAAATCACAGAATGTTAGACCTTAGAGGGGACCTTACAGAACATCTAGGTGAAACCTCTCAATTCTTAGCTTAGGAAAATGAAAAGCAAAGTCACTTGCCAAAAGCCACTAGTTATTAGCAGAGAGATGAGTGGGAAGAGTATTATATTTGAATTCAGAGAAGTTGGGTTTTGAATCCTGAGTCTTCTGCTACAATTTCATTCAATAAACATTTGCTAAGTATCTACTGCAGGTCAGACATTGCACTAGAAGATGGAATACCAAAATTAAAGTGAGGTAGGCCTTTCCATCAAACCTCCCACATTGCACTAAATAACTCTCAATGATCCCAACTCCCTTCCTCCAAAATATTCTTCCCCTCTATTTCCTCTGCATTTTCCTTTGGGGCTCTGAGGACATTATTCCACTTCCTTGACCTAGCATTTCTCCTGCATCAGACTCCATTTTTCTCCTTCATAATAAGGTTGAATGAGAATAAGATAATCTCTATTATTATCTCTTCTTGTACTGTGTTGTATGAACCATCACACAGAATTCCTGATTCAGGGTTCCCAGTTACTTTCCCTTTTTTTCCTGATCTCCAATTAAATATATAAATTTTAATCACATAAAATAAATGTTAAAAAATAGTATGGGGGTGGCTAGGTGGCACAGTGGATAGAGTACCGGCCTTGGAGTCAGGAGGACCTGAGTTCAAATCCGACCTTATTACCTAGCTGTGTGGCCTTTGGCAAGCCATTTAACTCCATTTGCCTTGCAAAAAAATAGTATGAAGGATAGTATCAGAAAAAAGTAGTCACATATTATTTTCAGAGACTGTCAGCATCAATCATTTCCACCTTTACTGACTTGATTTGCAATCTTGGCTAAAGCACTGGACACTAATTAAAAGACCTAACCTACCAATTCAGGCAGAAACTGGGGGAAATTCTTTCTTCTTCTTCTTCTTCTTCTTCTTCTTCTTCTTCTTCTTCTTCTTCTTCTTCTTCATCTTCATCTTCTTCTTCTTCATCTTCTTCTTCCTTCTTCTTCTTCTTCATCCTCTTCTTCTTTCTTCTTCCTTCTTCTTCATCTTCTTCTCCTTCCTTCTTCTTCTTCTTCTTCTTCTTCTTCTTCTTCTTCTTCTTCTCCTTCTTCAGATTGCTCTGGCTTTCAGTGAATGGTCAATAATAATCCAAAGCCTCTATGGCTAATTGTTTAGGATTTGATGGTTTATAATGAGTTTAAATTGCAATTATTTTCTGTTCTGACACAAATTCTCAAGGTCTTTCTCTCCAGTCTCATATCCTTATGATGATAAATTGAGTCATCTTGCTTCTCAACTTATTTGAATAATCCTGGTCTCAGAAAAACTGAAGTTTAGGAAAGATCTTAGTTTGGAAAGGCCCAAGTAACAAACTGCATTCTAAGCCATCACCAGTCAGCTGGACCTTTGTCTTGCCATTGGACTTTAATGACTCTGAAAGAGAGAGTAAGGCTAAGTACCTTGCAAGTTCTGACTCACTTAGACCCAAATCGTGGCATATCAAGACAAAACACTTCTGCTGGTTATCTTCGAGGAAAGAAAGATGAACAGCCAACAACAACAAAGTTTGATTCAGTGATTATAGCTTGCCCATAGACTGATTGAAAATGAAAGTAGATACAGCACCAGCCCCGGAGTCAGGAAGATTGAGTTCAAATCTGAGCTCAGACACTTAATGATTATCAAGCTTTGTAAAAAAAAAAGAAAGAAAGAAAATGATGGCTAGTCAAGTCCCCAGTCCTAGCCTCACCCTTACCTTAGAACTCTTCCTTCCCACAAAAACCAAAGATGATTTTCTAGCTTCAAAAAAAATGAAATATTTTTAAAGTTTTGAGTTACAAATTCTATCCTTCCCCCCTCACCCTTTCGTCACCTCCCTGAGATGATAAGCAATATGTTATACATGTACAATTATGTAAAACATTTCCTTATTAGTCATTTTGTACAAGAAGACTTTAATAAAAGAAAAAAATGAAAGAAAGTGAAAAATAGCATGCTTCAGCATGTATTCAATCAATATCAGTTCTTCCTCTGTAGGTGAATAGCATCCTTCATCATAGCTGTCATTCATAGTACTTCATCAAACAATATTACTGCACAATGTACTGTACAATGTTCTCCTGCTTCTGCTCAATCCACATCAGTTCATATAACAAGGTTTTTTCTCAAATCATTCTACTTGTCATTTCTTACAGCTCAATAATATTCCATTGCAATCATAAACCATAATTTGTTTATCCATTCCCCAATTAATGGAAATTACTTTGATTTCCAATTCTTAACCACTACAAAAAGAAACCTCCTATAAATATTTATATAGAAATAGATCCTTTTCCCTTTTTTTGGATATTAGGATATAGACCTAGCAGTGGTATTGCTAGATCAAAGGGTATACATAGTATTATAAGCCTTTTGGGCACAGTTCCAAATTGTTCTTTAGAATGGTTGGATCATTTCACAACTCCACCAACAATCCATTAGTGTCCCAGTTTTTCCACATCCCCTTCAATATAAGACACCATCTTTTTTTTGTCATATTAACTACTAATAGTTGTGAGGTGGAACCCCAGAGTTGTTTGAATTTGCATTTTATAACAGTGAATGTTTATAAATGACTAGAGACAACTTTGATTTCTTTGTCTAAAAAATGCTTCTTCATATCCTTTATCAATTGGGTAAAAGCTCATATTTTATAAATTTGACTATTCTCTATAAATTTGAGAAATTAAGTCATTATCAGAGATACTTGTTGAAAAAAGTTTTGCCCAGTTTTGCTTTCCTTATATTTTGGTTGCATTGGATTTGTTTGTGTAAATTTTTTTTTAATTTTATATAATCAGAATTATCTATTTTATATTTTATAATGCTCTTTTTATCTTCTTTGGTCCTAAATTCTTCCTTTATTTATAAATCTGACGAATAAACTATTCCATGTTCTCTTAATATGCCTGTGATATCACCCTCTATGTGTAAACCATTTTGACCTGATGTTGGTATACATATGAGTTATTGGTTTGTATCCAGTTTCTTCCATACTGCTTTCTAGTCTTCCCATAAGTTTTTGTTAAATAATGAGTTCTCATCCTAGAAGCATGGATCTTTGGGTTTATCATATATTAGATTACAATGGTCATAATATACTTTATACCTAGTCTTATCCACTGATCCACCACTCTATTTCTTAGTCAGTACCCAATTGTTTTGCTTTGTTTTGTTTTGTTTTTTTAGGTTTTTCAAGGCAATGGGGCTAAGTGGCTTGTCCAAGGCCACACGGCTAGGTAATTATTAAGTGTCTGAGGTCGGATTTGAACCCAGGTACTCCTGACTCCAGGGCCAGTGCTCTATTCACTGCGCCACCTAGCTGCCCCCCAATTGTTTTGATAAAATTGTAATATAGTTTTAGATCTGGTATGACTAGACCACTTTCTTTTACTTTTTTTCATTAATTCCCTTGATAGCATTCAGTTTTTATTCTTCAAGATGAATTTTTTGATATTTTTTCTAACTATAAAATAAATTTTTGATAGTTTGATTTGCATGACACTGAAAAAATAGATTAATTTAGGCAGAATTGTCATTCTTATTATATTGACTTGGCCTTCCCATAAGCAATTTGTATTTTTCCAATTATTTAGATCTGACTTTATTTGTATAAAAAGTGATTTATAGTTGGGTCCTTTTGTTTGTCTTGATAGGTATACTCCCAAGTATTTTTTTTGCCTACAGTTATTTTAAATGGTATTTCTCTTTTTATCTCTTGTTGCTGGACTATAGAAATGATAATGATTTATGTGGCTTTATTTTTTATCCTGCAATTATGCTAAAGTTGTTAAAAATTTCAAGTGTTTTTTTTTACTTGATTCTCAGGGATTTTCCAAGTATAATATCATATCATCTACCAAAAGTGAGTTTTTTTATTTCCTATTCTAATTCCTTTAATTTCCTTTTCTTCTCTTATTGCTATAGTTAACATTTCAAGAACAATATTAAATAATAGAGGAGATAGAAGGCATCCTTACTCCAATCTGATCGTATTAAAAAGGTTTCTAGTTTATCCTCATTACATATAATGTTTTCTGATGATTTTGGATAAATATTGCTATTTTTAGCTACATTTATTACTATTCTCTCTAAGGTTTTTAACAGGAATTGATGCTATATTTTATCAAAGGCTTTGTTCAGATAATCATATGATTTCTGTTGGTTTTGTCATTCATATGGTCAATTAAGTTAATAGTTTTCTTAATATTGAACCAGCCCTGTATTTCCAGTAGAAATTCTACTAGGTCATAGTGTATGATTTTTGTGATATATTTCTGTAAACTCTTTCCTGGTGTTTTATTTAACATTTTTGCATCATCATTATTAATTAAGGAAATTGGTCTATAATTTTCTTATTCTGTTTTGATCCTTACTGGTTTGGATATCAACACCATATATCTGTGTTGTAAAAGAAATTTGATAGGACTCCATCTTTACCTATTTCTACAAATAGTTTATTTAATATTGGGATTAAATATTCTTTTAAATGTTTGGTAGAATTCATTTGTGATTCTGTCTGGTCTTGGAGATTTTTTATTTTTTTCTGCTTATTAATAGTTTAATGTATGAAGAAAATATCCACATTTCCGAATGTGAAGGTATATATCTCGCATTAATTTAAGTCTACATAAAGTAGAGCCTCTATACAGACATTGAAATTTACTTTCTGCTTAGCAATTCTGTTGTGTAAACAATTGTACATTTATTGCCATTCTAAAATTGCCATTCTAAAACTTCAGGATCAAGTTCATATAATTTTGCTAAATTTCTGTGTTTGCTCAGAAGTAGTTTTCAGTACTAAAATCAACACGCCAAAGAACAGCTTCAACAGAAAGTTATGTCTGGGGGTAGGGTGAAAGGAGAGAAGGAAAGAAAAAAAGAAAAGAAGAATCTGACTAAGGTGAAATGTAGGGTGGTGGGGAATGGGTGGTCACAAATGTTCACAGAAAAAAGGTCAGTTAGTAAGATCATTTGCAAAAAGCATACACATTTCAGTCAAGCACACCAGTAGAATGATTTGGGAACATAAAAATTATTTTGGTCACTTGTGATTTCCTATGAATGAAAAGGAATCTGAAGGCTAACAGTTGATCCCAATCAGCCAAGCTGGTTCATATATATGCTGTTCAGATGAGGTGCCCAAGTTCCAGTCCACACCATTTGAGGGTCATTATTTTCTGTAGAGTTTGAAACCATCTTTATTAAGTGAATTCAAAGAGGGGTCAGCAGATGAGGAACATTAAATATGGGCCTATCAGCACAATCTGGGATAGGTGCTACTGAAGGGATCATTGCATTCCCATAGACAGAAAAGGGCATACTCCCAACTTTGGAAAAGTCCATGTATCCTGCAGGAGCATGCTAATGGAATGTACCAGAAGGAGTCACAATTCCTGTACTATCTCACTCCATTGCTTGATGCTGTGATAATACTTCTGGATAAGACATTGTCCTATGAATCACATGGTTTCCCATTCCACTATAACACCAGTCTACTTTGTCTTGATTGCCACCTATTTCTTCAAAGGACAAGATGCCACCATGGCCTATTGTTATGACCAAGTTACTCCCAATAACAAATGGAGTGGAAATTCCAGTTTGTCTAATATGGGCAGAGCCTTCTGTCTCAGTTGGAATGGGAAATTTTCTGCCCTGACAGACACTGCTGGCTTTCTCTGTCCCCCCAAATACTGCTGACAGGAGATGTTTTTCTTAGGAAATTTATTGTTGGATTGTTTAATTTCTTTTTCTAAAATTGGGTTATTTAAATATTTTATTTCTTCTGTTAATCTGGATAATTTTTATTTTTGTACATAATTATTCATTTTATTTAGAATGTGAGATTTATTGGCATATTTGGGCAGAATAGCTCCTACCAATTGTCTTAATTTTCACTTCACTGGTGGTAAATTCACCCCTTTCATTTTTAATACTAGTAATTAGAATTTTTTCTTTCCTCTTTTAAATCAAATTAACCAATAGTTAATATATGTTATTGTTTTTTATAAAACCAACTTCTAGTTTTAATTATCATTTCAACGATTTTCTTATTTTGAATTTTATTAATTTTCCTTTGATTTTCAACTTGTTTAATTAGGGATTTTTAATTTGTTCTTTTTCTAGTATTTTTTTAATTTACATGTCCTATTCATCGGTCTGATTTTGCTCTATTTTTTGAAGTAAGAAATCAGAAAAATAAATATTCCCCTAAGTATCACTTTGATGGTATCTCATAAATTTTGGTATGTTGTCTCATTGTCATTTGAATTCCTGTCTTTGCAAAGATTCTAGGCAGAAGGTAAATATAAAAGTCTCCTCTTATTTCTCAGGCCTAGATAGTATTATATCTGCAAGAACCTTCATTTATTTTTTAAAATCCCTGGTACCAAATTATTCTTTAAAACCCTGCTTTCTTAAACTAAGAAAGGGAAGATGGATCCATAAGTTAAGTGTAATAGATTTTCCAAGAGAGCCTTGATCTCATCTTTAGTATAGATCTTCCCAAGAATAGTAGCTTTGGAAAGTATTACATTCAGCTTACTGTCTTTTTCAACTATGGCAGGAATAGAACTTTACACATAATAGACATTCAAAAACTATTTGCAGATTGCTTATTCACATATTGGGATTTATTCAACTTTTTCCCAGGGCAGACACCCTGGGTGACTCACCTGAAGAGTCCTGGAAAACCAGTGGTAAAGGACCAGAATACGCTTCATACCTATCTCTAAAATCCCACTGCCCAAGCACCAAATGTTTTAGAGATGAAAAGTAACACAATTTGACCCTAACATTTATACCACATAGCTGCCCATTCTCTACTTTCAGGAATATCCTAATCTGACTGAAACCCTGAAAAGATACTCTATCTGTGCAACTACTTACTGCCTTCCCTAAACCTCAGGCAGAAGCCAAAGTTTCTCTGTCCCTTAGTAAAGGAGCTAGCTGCATTAAACCAACTGAACCAAGCCACTTCTTTGTCTTGCACTTAGTTGCCAAAGTCAAAAAAAGCAAATTAACAACAACAAAAATGAATTCAGAGGTCTCCATCAACCTCACTGTGCCCAAGAACCAATGATTGTCAGATAATCTGAAGCAATTAGTCAAATAACAGAAGGGCAGGCAATTTATCATCTTCAGGGGGAGCAGGAAAGTAAGGATAAGATTGGCAGGCATAGAGAAAGGGATGATAGAGCTGACTGGTCTTCAAAACCAATCCTCTCTTTTTTAACTACTTTCCCATCCTCAACTACATAATCTCCCTGGGTGAATACTAGCCCCATATCTTATTAAAGGAACTGACTACCTACTTGGGAGATGTCACAAGGTCTTGTCAGTTTTCTAGTATCTCCTCCATCAATATGCCAGGAATCCCCACCAGGAGAATCCATTTGTTGGATAATCAATCAATCAAAAAGCATTCATTCGGTGCCTCTCATGTGCTGGATTCTGTGTTAGAGGTTGGGTACACAAATGCAAAGAATGAACAAACCCTATTTTCAAGGAACTTACAAGGGAATGATTTTTGGTTGACTGATAGTCCACCTAGGGGCAACCAGATGGGACAGTGGATAGAGCACTGACCCTGGAGTCAGGAGGATGGGAGTTCAAATCCTCAAAGCCTCAGATACTTGGTACTCACCAGCTGTGTGAGTTTGGGCAAGTCACTTAACCTTGATTGCCTTGAATCCAGGGCTATCTCCAGTCATCCTGATTCATTTCTGGCAGTGGATCTAGATGGCTCTGGAGTAGAAAGTGAGGCTGATGACTTAGTACAACAGCCCCTCACTCAAATCCAATTCATGTGCTTGTCATGACATCACCTCTATGATGTCAAGATCTTCTTTGAAAATGAAGGGCAAACATTATCAGTACTATCTACAGATATCTATCAGTCCTTCCTTTGCCTCCTATAGGATTGATCCCACTGTGAAAAGTAGTTCCCACTCAGCATGTTCTGCTCCTGGGTATAGCCAGGTGAATGGAGTTCATAAATAAGCATTTGCAGAAGATAAATGAAAAGAATAAATATAAATCATTATTTCAAAAAGGTCATTTACTCTATTAAAATTCTTGAAAAGGTAAAGATTCTTGGGTTTAGGTGCAAAGATTCTTTCATCCAATATTTAAGAAATAGTAATGGTAATTATTATGCAAAGGCAGTAATGGAATTCTATGTGAATATTTGGATTTCTGTAATTATCATCTTTCTCATCATTCTCTACTTTAGCCAGAATGGTATCTTCAGTCATAAAGATGAAACAATGGGAATATATTATTGGAGTTGAGTGGAAAAGAATGGAAATGAGAAGTTTTAAAGCCAGGAGAGCATGTCTGTCTCCTCACCCCATCTTAGCATCTGCCTTTCAAAGTTCAACTGACATATTACCTTCATCAAGAGACATTTAGAGCTTTCTCATGTACTCTAATTTCTTCAACTCTGTAGGCATTTTGTATTGACTTGGTTATATCTATATTGTCTTTCTAATGAGAGTGTAAGTCTTGTGAGGGACTATTTTTTGCCTTTCTTTATTCTATAACATTGAGCAGAATAGCTGGTATATAGTAAGTACTAAATAAATATATGTTGATTGAGGGGGAAAAGGTTTATGATTAAAATAATGGTATGTTAGCTAGGAGGTGGCAGTTAACTGAAGGAGAGAGAGAGAAGCTTTGGGAAAATTAGGAAGGCCTAACTTTGGAAAGTTAGGAAATACCCTGAGAAGTAGAACTTGGGGTCCTTTGTTGTTATTGTACACGATTCCTTTACCATTTTCTTGGCAAAGATACTAGAGTGGTTTGTCATTTTCACCAACTCATTTTATAGATGAGAAAACTGAGGCAAATGGGGTTAAGTGACTTGTCCAGGGTCACACAGTTAGTAAGTGTTTGAGGCTAGATTGAATTCAGAATTATGAGTCTTTCTAATTCTAGACCTTAATCCTAAACTCTATCCACTGTACCTCCTAGCTGAGATCCTTTAGTCATTTCCTATCAATATATCAGCAGGGATTAATTTCAATATAATTTTCTAAATATCACTTTATTTGTCAAAGAAAACTTAAATTTTTTCTTTTCTCTTTTTGGAGACAAGGAAGGTGCAGTGGTGGTAGTGGTGGTGAATAATCATTATGGTCCCAGAGTATGAGACCAGAAAGGATTGGCCCTAAACCTTGGGACAACTGGAAGTGGAGATAAAATAGGTTTGAGGTAAGCTGGGGCTTAGAAAGTAAGGCAGAAAAGTTATAAAAGATCATCAAGAACTGAACACAATGTGACCTCTACACAATTTCTTTGGAATAGAATTTATCTGAGTCATCTTCCCATTAAGAGACATCTTCTCAAAGATCAGGGATTGTTATTTGAGAGGTAGTATGATATAGTAGACAGAACAATAAACAGAAATAAAAAATAGTGGGTTCTAACAATATTATGAGATGATCAACTATGATGGCTGCAGCTCCTCTCAGCAGTTCAGAGATCAAAGACAATCCTGAGAGACCTGCTATCCACATTCAGATAGGGGGAAAAAACAACTATGGAGTCTGAATGCACAGCAAAACATACTATGATCCCTTTTTTAAAACTTCTTTTATTTTTTCCTTTCTTTCTCACAGCTTCTTCTTTCCCCTTAATTCAATTTCTCTTTCACAATATGACTAATATGAAAATATGCTAAACACTATTGTACGTGTACAACTTTTGCCTAATTGTTCATTTCCATAGGGAGGGAAAAGGTAAGGGAAAGTGCAATAAACTTGTAAATGAATGAATACTGAAAACTACTTATGCTTGTAATTGGAAAAATGAAATAAAATTTCAATAAAAAAAGAAAAAGAAAATTAAAGATATGTGAAGAGTATTATAAAATTTAAAAAAAAAAAGAAATATTGGGTTCTAATACCTTAACTGTCACTAATGAGCTATGTGACCTTGATCAATTCATATTAGTTACCTGTATATTCATTTTCTTATCTTTAAAGTGGTTATAATATGGATATAAATGTTTGGGTTGTCAAGGACCTTAAAAGTCTTTGAGTTTAACCCCCCTTTATTTAACAGGTGCAGAAATTGAAGTTTAGGGAAATGACATAGTTTGCTCTGGATCATATAACTAGATAGTGGAAAAGAATTGAGAATGCAACCTAGGTTCCTTGCTTCTAAATCTAGGGCCCTGCTGCTTCTGGAACTCCCAGCTAAAGCCCACACACCAAATTCTACTTCTCTGCCTTGAGAGTCTGATATTCCTGCTCCTCCCAAAATGTATTTTTTCTATTATTATTATTTTATTTTACAAATTTCCTTTGGAGATAACATCTTTCTAAGATGAAAGTCCATGTTGCTTTTCAGTTAGAGTATTAAAGAAAAATCAACTCAGTTTTTCCAAGAAATAGTTTTTGTTCAGTCAGTCAGTTGTGTTCAACTCTTCAAAGACCCTATTGATCATAGCACATTAGGCTCTTCTTTCCTCCACTGTCTCTCCAAATCTGTCCAAGTCCATGTTCATTATTTCCATGACACTATCTATCCATCTCATTTTCTGTCATTCCCTTTTCCTTTTGCCTTCAATCTTTTTCCAACATCAGGGTCTTTTCCAAAGAGTTCCATTTTCTTATTATGTGACCAAAGTATTTAGGTTTCAGCTTAAGTATTTGACCTTCCAGTAAAATAGTCTACATTAGTTTAAGTTTTGATGGATTTGATCTTGGGACTATCCAAGAGACTCTCAAAAGTCTTCTCCAAGCACCACAATTCAAAAGTATCAATTCTGCCCTGATCTACTTTCCTTATAGTTCAACTCTCAGAGTCATATATTGCTAACTGGGAAAAACCATAGCTTTTACTATACAACTCTTTGTTGGCAAGATGATATCTTTACTTTTTATTATGTGGTTCAGACTTGTCACACCAAGGAGCAAGTGTCTTTTGAATTCATTGTTGCAGTTGCCATCTGCAGTGATCTTTGAGCCCCAAAATATAAAATCTGACGCTGCTTCCATTTCTTCTCCCTCTGTTTTCCAGGAAGTAATGGGACCAGTTGCCAAGATCTTAATTTTCTTGATGTTAAGCTTCAAGCTGGCTTTTACATTCTCCTATATGTTTTATCAAATAAAATCCTGTCTTCTCTCAGGGTCAACTTAATACTTGGTCTTATTCTAAGGTTTTAGGACTGAAAGGGATCTTAGAAATTATCTAATATAACTTCTTCATTTTACAAATGAGAAAACAGATGACCTGGGACACAGAAAGAACTAAAATTTCAATGTAGATCCTCTGATTACATATAGGAAGTTAGATAACTGAAGGCTTACTTCACAGGTCTGTCACTCTCCTACTCCTACTCCTATTGCCTTTAGGGAAATAAATAAACATCCTTCTTTTGTTATGGAAAGTCCCTCACTGTCTACTTTTCCAGGGATTTCAAACTCTCTCTGTTCCAGCCAAACTCTTCTACTTGCCCTTCCCCAACTTGGCATTTTATCTCCTGTCTCCATGTCCTGAATACTAGAATGTACTCCTGCCTAACCTCCACCTCTTAGAATCCTTAACTTCCTTCCTTCCAGGTTAACTCAGATAACTGCAGTCTTCAGGAAACCTCTCTTTATATCTCTAGCTATTAATGTTATCTCCTTCCTCAAAGGTTCATTCATTTTATTATCTATGTAAATACTGTATCCTTGAGGTAGAAGGGAAACCTCTTGATGGCAAGAACTTTTTTTTCATTTTTGGCTTTGTATTCCCCAGCACCTAGCACAATGTAGGCACAGACCTTACCTTAAAAATGTTAAGGTTTCCTTTTGCCTCTGAGTCCATCACCAGTCATCTTGACATGTCCTGCCACTGGACTCCAATGACTCTGGAGGAGAGAGTGAGGCTGATGACTTTGCACTACTCTGACTCAATTAAATCCAATTCACTTGCAAGTCAAAACATCATCCTCCGGATGTCATTCCTCTTGTAGAACAAAAGACAAACAACAGGGAGACTTCAACATCTATCTTGACTCCTTCCTACCTTCCCCACAACTGTGGAGGGTAATACCATCCTCCTAGTCCACCAGACTCACAACCTAGGAGTTATCCAGAATTCCGTACTATCTCTCACCTTCCTCCCCCCACCCCCAACCCACATACAAGCTGATACCACAACCTACCAATTTCACCTTTGTAATATTTCTGGAATAAATCCCCTTCTTTCCATTGACACTGCCACCACTCTGGTGCAGGCCTGACATCAGACCTGAATTATTTCAATAGCCTACTGGTGGGTCTGCCTACCTTAAGTCTCTCCCTTCCCAAGCCATTCTCCACAGGGTGATTTTGATAAAGTATAGATAAACTCCACTGGTATTGCATTGTCTCTAGAAACAAATACAAAATACCCCATTTTGTATTTAGAGTTCTTCAAAAACCAGTCCTCTTCACCTTTTCAGTCTTATTCCAACTTATTTTTCCATTCAGGAACCTGGCCTCCTGGTTGTCCCATGAACAAGACACTGCATCTTGGTTCTGGGCATTCTCTCTGACTGTCCCCCCATTCCTGAAACATTCTCCCTCCTCTGGCTTCCTTTAAGTCCCAGTTAAAATCCCACCTTCTACAGGAAACCTTCATTTTTCCTCTTAATTGTTGTGCCTTCTCTCTTTTAATTATTCCCTATTTATTTTGAATTTAGCTCTTTTTCTATGTTGCCTCCCTCATTGGATTATATGCTATTTGAGGGCAGGAACTGTCTCTTGTGTCTTTTTGCATCCTCATTGCTTAGCACAGTGCCTTAACACATAGTAGGCTTTTAATAAATGATTGCTTCTTGGATTTGATTTGAATAATATGCCAGGTACTGGAAGTTAATATTCTGAGGCCAAAAAAAAAAAAACCCCTCAAAATGGGACACTATTCACAATAAAACTTGAAATTTTTGGAACTGAAGGTAGTCCTTGGAATGAGATGTCCTCTTGAAATCTTCTCAAGGCCCCTTGAAGGAATAAACTCAAACCTCTGACAGAGTTATTCTTTGGAGGATAAAATCTATTTATTCTTGCTTGCTCTGTTGCTAATGGGTCTGACGTTGTGCATTGCTAGGAAAAGAAACAATAAAATGCACAATTAAAAAGTTGCTAATGCCTCCTGGAAAGCTCCTATTCTCTGGAGGTCACATTTCCCCATGAATTCATTACCCTTGGAGAATGTCCCCACAGTGTTCAGATAGGGTCCAGTACAGGTTCATTCTTCAGTACACCCTGCTATAGACCCCATGGCCATGGCATCTTCTACCCCCATGTAGGTATTTGTCCAGTGGTCTGTGGGTAATTTGAACTATTCTAAGTAAAGCTGGGGCTTAGAGAAAAGGGGTGAGGAAGGAGAAAGAGAAAGCCCTGTGGCCTACCAGTGGACTCATATTCTCTCAAAAGGCATTTAGTAAGCACCTACTGTATGTACTGGCTGTGTGATTCTGGGGAAAAACACAAGTTTTTCTCCTGGTAATCCCTAAGATCATAAGGCGCAGAAAAATTGCTGGCTTGCAATGATAATATCCTCACCTGGATGTTTTCACCTGGAAGATCTGCATACCAGTGAAATTTTAGTTTAGTATTTACCTTATCCCTAACCCTGCTAAACACTGCACCAACCACAAGGAAAAAAATACAAAATAAGTTATTTTCCCCTGCCCTCATGGAATTTGCAACATAGAAAAGTGATAAATCTATATATTTTTATAAGTGATACCCGGACAAGCACATGAATTGGATTTGAGTGAGGTTGTGCTCTTCTAAGTCACCAGTCTCACTTTCTCCTCCAGAGTCATCTAAGTCCAGTGGTCAGATGTGAATGAGGATGACTGGAGATGACACTAGAGGAAAGGCAGAGTTAAGTGACTTGCCCAAATTCACACAGCTAGAAAAATGTCAAGAGCCTGAGATTAGATTCGAACTCCTATCCTCCTGTTCCCAGGCCAGTGCTGCACTATCTAGGAGGCAGTGGATAGAACCCTAGCCCTAAACTCAGGAGGACCTGAGTCCAAATTTGGACTCAGACATTTGACACTTACTAGCAGTTTGAGCTTGGGCAAGTCACTTAACCCTGACTGCCTCACCTCCAGCATCATCTCCAGCCTTGTCATATCTGGCCATTGGACTTTGATCACTCTGGAGGAGAAAGTGAAGCTGGTGACTTAGCACAGCACCTCTCCCTCATTCAAATCCAATTCACAAGCATGTCATAGTATCACTTTCCTGATGTTATGATCTTCTTCAAAAATGAACGACAAACATCATCATCTATATTATACTCTAAGTGCATTAAAGAACTGAACTAGAAAGTGATATGAGACTGGGTGAATGGGAGAGGTTGCTACCAATAGGACAATAGGTCATGGAGGAGATGGTCAATAAGTTGGGTGTTGAAAGATTGAACATTCCACAGTTAAAATTCTTTTAATAGGAACTCAATAGATGATGAAAACAGGGAATGGTGTGAACAGTCAGGGAGATAGGAAAGCAGGAAACATTTGGAGGAGGTAAGAGAAGTCAGAAAATAGATGCAATCTGACAGGAAAGGTAGGAGGCCAACAAACTATGGAAAACACAAATACTAGAAAAAGCAATATTAAATCTCTTTACAATGCAATAGGAAGAATACTGGAGAGAATTGACGTGATTACACCCACATGATCATAGGTTTCATCTTGGAAGAGCATCAAGTCCAATCCCCTCTTTTTACAGCTGAGGCAAATGAGGCACAGAGAAATTAAATGAGTCCTCTAGGGTCACATAGCAAATATATCTCTGTCAGGATTTGAACTCAGATCTTTCCAACTGCCAGTTCATTGCCTTTTACCCTATACAGTGCTGCCTCTCCCATGAATGAGAATAACTAATCCAGCAGGGATGAATTGGGAATAAGAAAACAGAGGCAGAATAACTTGTTAGCAGGCCATTTTAATAGTCCAGGAAGATAATTATGAAGGTTTATTAGATTATCAGTAGTGGGAGAAGAGAGGAAAGGGAAAATAGGAAGATATTGTGAAGACAAAATCAAAAGGATCTGTTAACAAATTGAATCTAGAGGCAAGAATAAGACTGGTAACTTTGCAGTTTTGCCTCACTTAAATCTAATTCATTTGCAAGTCAAAACATCACTCTCTTGATGTCATTGGTCCTCTTCAAGAATAAAGGATGAATAACTACTATAATCTTGATCTGAGAACTGGGGTAGAGGGGAAAGTCAGATAGCCACAATACTTTGAATATAGTGGAGAGGACTGTGGTGATGCCACAAAGAAATAGTGAAAGGGAAGGGAAGAATAGACTTAGGAGAAAGATGATGAACTCAGTTTAGATGTGGTGAACTTAAGCTTCCAATGAATGTGTCCTATAGATAGATAGAGATATGGTTCTAAAATTTAGAAGAAAGATCAAGACTGGAGATATAGAAATAGAATTACCTTACATAGATGAAACCATGGGAGTAAAATGAGACTACCTAGAGAAGAAAGGTCAAGGACAGAACCTTGGAAAATATCACATTAAGAACTGAGAAAGATGAAGAGAAACCAGGGAAGGAAATGAAGAGAAATTGACAAAGAACCAAAATAGAGCAGTGTTTCTAACACTAAGGGAGAAAAGAACAGCTAATATTAGAAAGGACTAGATAGTAAGAAGGGATGGCCATTATATTTAACAATTAAGTTGTCATTGTTGACCTTTAAAAAAGTTTTTATATAGTGTGATGGGACTAGAAGGCAGATTGCAAGTAATTGAGAAGACTGTGAATTATGAGGAAGAAGAAGGATCAAGTATAGACCAGTTTTTCCAAGGATTTGTCACTAAAAATAAAGCGTGGCTGGATGGGCTAGAAAAATCAAGAGAAAGATTTTTTTTTTATTTTTTTTTAAGAAGGCCTAAGAATACTTGTATAGATAGGTGCCAAAGGTATGGGAGATAGTGAAGATGCAAGAGAGAAGAAGATGATTGCTGAATCAAGATCCTAAAAGAGGCATGAAAAATAGACTATAAGGACTTAATTAAAGCCTTAATGAGCCTTAGTAAGGAGTAAGGATACCTCTTTTTTAGTGATCAAAAGGAAGAAGAATGTATAAAGTGATGCTTAAAAGTTTTGGAATCTGTAAGTGGGAAAGTTTACACTGAATGAATGAAAAGCATTTATTTATTGAATGCTTAGTACAAACAAAGTGTTAGGGGTACAAACAGAGAAGTAAGACAATCTCTGTTCTCAAGGGGGAAATAATGCAAAGAGGATGACTTCAATTTTATCATTGAATTAGAAGATTGATCATGTGTAGGATTAGATTATTCTTTGGGATAAAAAATGAAAGAAAAAGAGGTTCAAAATAGTCATTGGAGGCTTTCTCTGATAAACAGAACAGTGAGAAAGAAAATTAGAGGAGGAACATTGTCATGATATAGTAAGAAATCATCAGCCTTATATACCATAAATATATAATGTAATTTCACAATTTTATCTTCAGTGATATTCAATAGCTCTGGAACACAAGCAAAAAATCATTTGACAGGGCTTCCCCAGAGTTGGCAGTCATGAACTAGAAATAATATATAATGGAAAGACATTTCTGAGGTGTGGGGGATATTCTATATCAGTAACTAAGTAAAATATTAAATATGAAACATTAAGGGAGATATTGTGGGGTCAAGATTGAGTGTAGGGGGCAAAAGAAATCAGAGTTGAAGAAATAGATTTGGAGAACTGGAATAGATAAAGAGACTAGAAATTATAAAATGAGAACAACAACCTAGGAAACTGGAAACAACAGGGAAAAAAGGATGAGGATTTCCTACTCTGATGTTGCTGTATGCCTCCTTGAGGAGGGGAGCTTTCATGGACCTAGTACTAGTTAACATAGGTTTAATGGGAGTTGAAATAAATTTACTCACCACAACCTAACTACCAAGTTGGGAAGAGGGGTAATATTTTTTTATTTACTTTGCTATTGTGTCTTAATTAGTAACTTTGATATTTGATTTATATTTCCTGGTCTGATCTTTGAGATGCATCCTATTGTAATGAACTCAGCCTTAAAGTTAAGAAGATAGGTTTTAAATCCCACCTCTGCCACATTATGGGTAAACTGCTTAACTTCTTAGTACTCTAAACAACTCTCTGAGACTATGAATCACAAAAAAAAAAGATGATGATCAGAGGAAATTTTCTTACCTAAGAATTATTTTTAATAATGAAGTCAAATGTCCTTGTCAGATGGGGTCACAATACTTGCAATCCCTATTGCTGAGAATGCTGAGGCTAGCAAATCTTTTGACCTCAGCTTCTGAGCTACAAGGAGTCAAAACAATTGAATGTCCATAGTTAGTTTAGCATTCATGTGATGAGCATCTAGGAGTTGAGGGTTGCTTAAAGAAAAGGGGAGGAAGGTTTAACTCAGTTCAGGTCAGAAACAGCAGGTAAAAGTTTCCATACCTATAAGAGTAGTACTACACCCATGAGTATCCTCCCAACTTGCATCCTTTGTAAGATAGCAAGAATAAGTCAGAAAGAGAAAGAAGAGGAGAAGGAGGAGGAGAAGAGAGGGAGGAGGAGGAGGGGGAGGAGGAAGGAAGGAAGGAAGGAAGGAAGGAAGGAAGGAAGGAAGGAAGGAAGGAAGGAAGGAAGGAAGGAAAGAAGGAAAGAAGGAAGGAACAAAGAGGAAGGGAATAGAAGAAAAGAAAAAGGGGGGAAGAAAAAAAGTAAAAGCAATCATGTTCAATCTCTATCTGTCCTGTCTTTTAATAGAGAATACCCCAAATAAATAAGGATTTGAGGATGAGTCTACATTTGCATAACTATGATTATTCTAAACACTCCAATCTAAATTTGAAGAATAGCAATGTGTACTATTGGTAGGTGTAATGTGAGCAAGAAAGTGGAAAATATAAAAGATTAATAACACGATCAGAAAATGAAAATTTTAAAATTTCAGATCTATAGGTGGCATCATTCTGAGCGATGATGAGTTCCATGATATAACAGTAGTGGTACTTGAATGAAAAGGAATCGAAAAGGAAGTTGTTGTTAAAGAATTGTTAGAAGAATTGTTAAAGAATTGTTAAAGATTGTTAGAAGGGTCTTCAAAATGAGTTCTTAAATCTCTCAAGATTATCACAGGGAATTGGGGAGAGGGTGAAATGGAAGAGGAAAATTGTGCCAAAGTCATTAAAAAAGTTAGGAGAATGAGCCATAAAGTTTTATACAAGTTTGACTATTTCTGGTCTGTCATTTTGAGTTTCAGAAGAAAGTCGTGGTCCTCTCCCAAATGGAATTTTGGAATTAGAGGGGATATAAACCCCCTCTCATTTTACAGTTGAATATCTGTAACTTAGAGAGATGAAGAAAGTGGAGAAGCCAGAATTCAAACCCCCCTATTCAGGGTTCCCCTAACCATAACATACTGCTCTGGAGCTCTAAAATAAAGTTGACTGAGTGCAGTTCTTCTAGCTATGGTCTACCCCAGTAAATATAAACTACAACCTTCTCCTAGGAACCTCAACTGGTAGGAGTTTGGTCAAATAGTAACAAAAACTTTAAAAATTATTCAACCAGTAGCATCATATTGTCTTGGATAAAGAAAGATTGGAGGAGAGGGAGAGAGGGATATGTACGATATATAGGTAAAAAGATAGATTGATCGATGGTGTGTGTGTGTATATATATATTGACTGCTAGATACAGATAATTTATTAGACATTTATTATGTTTCAAGTACTATGTCAAGCACTGGGAACATAAATACAAACAAATAAGGCAATACCTGCCCTCAAGGAGTGTACATTTTAATGAGAGAAAGCCACAGATAAAGGGGAAATGGAAGGTAGGGAAGGATATCTGGATAGAATCAAGACAGCTGTTAGGAAAGTGGAGAAATCTAGGCAATGAATCAGATCATAAGGGGCTCACTTACAGAATCCCTAATCAAAGTTACATAATAGGGGACCAGTACCAGGCAAAACTTGACTCAGAACCTATCTTCAGCTTGACTCCTAGGTCTGAAGCCCTCATGCTGCCTCTTGCTACCAGGGTTTTTTCCTGCCATGCTATCCCTCACTAATATTTTTCCTTAAGTATTCCAGGTACCAACCAGTTAATCTGATAAACATAGCTGTACTAGTGAGAGAGCCTTTGATGGCCAGGTAATATGTTTGTGTTATAACTGGGGTCTGTGTCTTTTTCTTGTCTAATTTATCAGTGATTCCAATATGTCAAAAAGGAAGAAAAAATGGTGCCAAGTGGAATCTGGCTCTGAGCAGAAGCTAAGGTAGATTATTACATAGTGTGACATGAGAGGTGCTGAAAAGCACTTGGTTCCCCAAGATATCAGTCCCACCAAGCTGGTATAACCTTGATCCTTTGAACAAAAGCAGGGGACACGTCCCAGAATTGATGATAATAATTCCATGTAACAAATGATAACAAATCTGACACGGCATATGAGTTGTTTTCTCTCTCTCTCTCTCTCTCTCTCTCTCTCTCTGACATCCAACTCAGCCCAGAGATGGACCAAAGCTGACAATGGGGTGGGAGATGAACCAAGATGGTGAAAAGTTCAGACAATGACGTCAAAGGAAAAGAAACCAAGGGGGGAAAAGAAACAAAAAAATCAAGGGAAACCCAAAGGGACCTGCTCCTTCCAAGCTGAACTTGCAGCTTTGACAAAGCTGACTTTAAGGCGACCTTCAACAGAGCTTCTTAGCAATGTACACCGGGCAATCGCTGGTAAATCTTTATTAATTTTAATTGGCGGCACCCATTTATAAGAACCATTAAAAAGGATAAATTGAGCCCATCCGGCGTAATGTCTTTTGTTAATTAGTTTGTCAGCACTGTTTTAATATCCCCTAATGACTTCATATTTCAGGCCTGACATTAAAGGAGACACTGTGAGAAAGGAAATGGTCTTATCACAGTGTACTATACCGTTTTTCTTTTTTGAACAAAAAGTGTCCTTCCAAAAGCTGACCAAGGTTAGATGTCATTTAATTCAGGGAGGTAGATGCTGGAGGACTTTTAAGGCCCCAGTTCCATGCCCCAGTCCTGACATTCCATCTTTAATCTGCTGTCCTGTGCCCCACTAACCCCTCTACTTCCCACCCCCCAAAATGGTCGAAGAACCTGAAAAGCAAAATCATAGATATGCATTTAGAAAGAATAACAAGAAGCAACTGTTTTCTACGTCAGGGACTTATGTGTTGCTTCATTTCCTGTTTGTTACAGAATTTCCCTCAAGAACTGGCGTTTCCCTGCTTTAACAGAATTAAGAGAACACAAAGCCTAAGGAAGTCAAGAATCTGAGCTGACTTTTGATTCTTGACTTCCTTTGTGATCTTAATTTTAGAGTAGAGGTTGTTAACCATAGGTAAATTTTTAGAGAGTCTATGAACATGGAGGGGAAGAAATTATTTCTTTATTGTCTCTACCTTCTAACTTAAATTTAGCATTTCCATCAATTATGAATGCTGCATCATTCATGCAGGCCACAAATGTAGGAAACAATGAAGGCAAGAAATTACTATTCTGAAAATATTTTCATAGGCTTCCACAGACTGCCAAAGGGGTCTATGACATCAAAGGAGTCCTGTGCTGGGATGAAATGAAAGCCTTGATTTGTTGAATTTGCAACTATTCATTTGGAGAAACCAACTCTTGCTTTCTGAGACTTTTTTTTGATGGAGTTCTTTTATTCATTTATTCTATTAATTCTTTCCAAAAAATTTGCTATGGAACAAAATTTAATATTCTTCCTACTCATATTCCTTCCTGGCCATACATTACTGCATACCCCCTAAAACTTGAATTTATTTATAATTAAATAAAAAGTAAGAGTCAAATTCTGCCTTCAGTGGCCACCTTGTAACTCTTCCTAGCAACAGTAGCCAAGCTTTCTCTAGACAACAGAATATGAAACTCAAATCTCTGGAAAGATATTTTGCCTTTATATGGTGCCGGGTCACCTAGCCACCCAATTTAAAAGGATAGAGATTTATTTCCTCATGTCTCATAAGTTATATTGCTCTTTTTTCTTTTTTTAAAAGATATCCTGGAGCTTTCCAATAATCAAACTAGAAAATAGGACATTTGACCAAGATATTTCTTGAAATATTAATGCTGGTGATTTGTCTGAGTATGGGTAAAGGTTCTTTCCTCCTGGGAGGACAAATGTCAAGTCTTAAATGGTCACATACAGAACTTGCCTTGCCTTGCCTTGTCTTCTCCTTACCCACATTTAACCCCATCTGTTCCCCTGGCCCCATCCCAAGAGATCTGAACTAATTAGAATCAAAATTATAACTAGTCAAATCCAAAGGAAGACATCATAGAATCATAGTTAGAAGTGAAAAGAACTTCAGAGGTCATCTAAGCTACACTCTCCCTCAAAATGAGTAAACTGAGGTCTGAAAAAGTTAAGTAATTTATCCAAGTTCACACAAATGATAAGTAGTATCAAAGGTAAGGATTTGGACACAGATCTTTTGACTCCAGAGAACATGCTCTTTCTATTGTGTAATTTTTTTTTAGGTTTTTGCAAGGCAAATGGGGTTAAGTGGCTTGCCCAAGACCACACAGCTAGGTAATTATTAAGTGTCTGAGGTCGAATTTGAACTCAGGTACTACTGACTCCAGGGCTGGTGCTCTATCCACAGCGCCACCTAGCTGCCCCTCTATTGTGTAATTTTAAATGTTTGTGTTAATGTGCAGCATTTCTCAGTTTATTAAGTCAGAAGCCTAACATAGAAAATGTTCTAGAATACCACATTCCCAAGTCTTCCCTCAGCAACTTCCCTTGAGACTGCCTTCTTTGCTCTGTCTAAAGTGATGATGAGTTACCAGGGTTCATCTGGGTGCCCACATAGGGACATTAAGCATTTCATGAAAGTATCAAACTTTAAAACTGAGGAACTCAAATCCTTATTTTATGCTAACATGGGGGTAGTGCATAAAAAATTGAACCTCAAGTCAAGAAGTCCAAGATCCAAGTCCTAACAGAGATACTAACTAGCTTTGTGATCTGGGACAAGTCATTTACTCTCTGTATGTCTCAGTTTCCTTATTTGTAAAAGAATTTTCCTTGTTATTCCTTCTACCTCTAATTATATGATCATAAGATCCCTGATAAGGGAGGGGAAGACACTTTTTGGGAGGACATTCTCTGGCCTCCACTACAATTTCCCTGTTGTATCCAGTTCATGGGTAAAGCAAAAATAATCATTTTTGCAAGAGAGAAGCTATTGGGGGGGGGGGGGGAATAGTTCATAAGGGCCCACATTCTGCCCCATCCATCTCCCCTCCTATTATTCCATTCACCCCAACCTTTTCTCCTGCCCCTACCTCAATTACCTCCCAATCTATCAAAGCCTATCAGACTGTTTCTTTTTAAAGATCCAATAACGAAAGTTCTCACTACCAAAATCCTTGGCACAGTCAAGGGTTCAACATTGAAATGGATGTGGTTTTTCTCAATGGAAATGGCATTAAAGATGATGCATTATTGCCCTCTTCGGGGATCCTAGGGACCTTTGGACCATTTCCTCTGACTAGATCAGAAACTTGCTCTGTGAGTGTTGCCTCCTCCAATGTAATGTAAATACTTTGAGAACAAGGACTGTCTTCCTATTCTCTTTGGATCCCCTGTGCTTAGTTCAGTGTCTTATATGTTGGAAACAATAAATGTTCATTCATTCATTAGTTCATTTGTTCATTCATTTGTTCATTCATTCATTCATTCATTTCAACTGGAAACTACAAACAAGAAGCTACTTTAAGACTGTGACTGTAAGACCATTTTTTCCTGCTTCCTGCCTTGCAACACAGCAGAGGCTCAAAGTATCCCTCCGTCCTTGAATTCAACTCCTTTTTTTCCTTCCTTTTTCTTTGAGGAGCTACATGATATATCAAAAAGAGTTCAGGATTTCAAGTGAGACACCTTACTTCAAATCCCAACATTTCCTACCTGTGTGATCTTGGGCAAGTAAGTCATCACCAATCTAAGCCTGTTTGCTCAACAATAAAATGAAAGAATTGGACTAGATGAAGCATAAGATCCTTTCCAGGTCTAAAAGCATAATCCCATCATCCTACAAAACTAACCCATATTTCTTAAACTGTATTCTCACTTCTGCAACCCTAATATAAATTGCTTATGAGACAATGTGGTGATAGTATAGTGAATAGAGTTTTAGACTTTAAGTCAGGAAGACCTGGGTTCAAATCCCACTTCTGACACTTACAAGCCATGTGACCAGAAGTAGTGAGTCACAGCTCTTTCTGAGCCTTAATTACACATTTAGACATGTGCTATATGTATGTATAAATGTATGTCAATGTATATACTCAAATGTATGTATGTATATGCATTGTGTGTACTGTGTATAATGAATATGCACATGTGTATAAAGAAAAGGAGAGAGAGATTCAGAGATTGTAGTATTCCATGATTATTAGCCATATAGCACCCCCAGAATGGATTTTGATATTAAGATGCATGAATTTTGTAGTCTGAGGGCAACTTGAGATCATTAAAAGTACTCCACAATTTTCTAAATGAAATCCAGACAGTCACCCTCCATTGTTCATCAGGTAGATTAACACAATGGTCTCTGACTTCATAAGCCACAACCAAAGTGTCACATATTCATCTGCCTGATTTTCCCTCTAAGGGTTGAGAGACTACTATCTTTTAGCAGTAGAGATCCTTGGGGAAGCACCACAGCATTCAAGAAGTATCTGTTGTCCTCACAGTACCATCCACCTCCAATAGCATCTTGTTTGGAGGTCTTCACCATCTGAAGAAAATTCTTCTTCTCTTTAGACTTTGTCTGAAACATTATCCATAACAGTGGTAAATGTCTTTAGTGAGCTATTTCTTCATTTCAACACAGTGCCGTGGTATGCAGTAGATGCTTAATAAATACTTGTTGAATGAATGAATGTTTCATGCATCATTTGATGTTAATAAGCATTTTTGTGATAAACTAACAATAAACATAGCAAGGTCTTTCATCTTCTATACCTTTCTTTCAAGGATATAACTATAATGATGTCTTCTGGAGTAAAGCATATATATATACATATATATATATATATATATGTATGTATGTATATATATATATATATATATATATATATATATATATATATATATATATATAATTGTCATCAAGCATACCCTCAATATGGGAATAGACATAGGTGTTCCCAGAAAGTGAACCAGGTTCTGACACATCCTGGGGAAACATTCCCTTTGATGTTCCAGAAGAAAGTCCAGTGGGAAATCTGCCCACCTCCACTCCCCCACTCTTCTCACCTTCTCCCCCAGACTTGTGTTACTACATCCAATTCACTGGATTTTGGACTGATTTCCAAAGGACAAAAATTCTAAAACCCTAATCAGGAAACCGGGGTCTTGTAGACCCAGAGAGACAGTATTCCCCCCATTCTGAGAAAGATAGAACAATGAGAATTTTTGAAAGAGAGGGTGGAGGAGGGGTAGATTGGTTGTACTAGGAGTTTTGAACCAGATTAATCTGTGAACAGAAAGAAAAGAAAACAGAAGAGGAGGCTATCTTGCATGAAGGTAATCAGTTCTCTGCAGATAGTTTGTAATGTAACTTTCAAGACCTAGGAACTCAATGTTTAGGACTGGTTTCAGTACTCCATGAATGAACATCACAGGTTGAAACTCCTAGTTGTAACTGCCCCCTTAAAAACTAAGGAAAACTCCAAAATATTTTTCTTGGTATTACTTTATCTTGTGCCTATTGTTAGCAGGTGCTTCTATAGGTTTCTATTTCCTGATTTTTTTTATATAAAAGTCCTGATTCAGAATAACTGCTTTATACCATATGTATCTATATTTATTCTTTGCTAAAGGAGAGTAAATGGAGAATGTCAGTGACCAAGTGAAAAAATTCAGTGTTTAATAATTAAGAGATTTAAATTTCCATCCAAAATTCAAGCCACTTAATTGAGGACTCCATAACATATTTGTGAAAAGATCTCATGGTGATGATTTTCATTGAGAGATTCACTGGGACTAGAAAGCAAGCTATAATTGTTATTTAGTCATTTTTCAGTTGTGTCCATCTCTTCAGAGCCCCATTTGGGATTATTTTGGAAAGATACTGGAGAGGGTTGCCATTTCTTTCTCTATCTCATTTTACAGATGAGGAAACTGAGCAAACAATGTTAAGTGACTTACACAAGATAACACAAGTAAATGTTTGAGGTAATATTTGAACTCAAGTCTTCTTGACTCCAGGTCCCAGGTTCTATCTGCTGTGCCCCCTAGATGCCCCAGTCACCATATTAGCTTGGATCAAATGTGGTTGTCATAGATATATTTTCCATCACTGTATGAGAGATGGGAATCATAAGAAAGATCATGCCTCTGGACTACCTATTAGGAAGATATGGTTTGGAAAAACTGCTCTTCCAATTTCATCTTGGGAGACGAGAGTAAAGATAGATAGATAGATAGATAGATAGATAGATAGACAGATTAATTAATTAATGCTAAATTAATATAATATAATAAATAATAAATTAAAGATAAACTATGGGCAGTTAGGGTATAGTGGTTAGAGTCCAGGTCTGGAGTTAGGAAGTTCTAAGTTCAAATCTGACTTCAGATATATATAACTAGCTATGTGACTTTGGGAAAATCACTTTATTTTGTTTGCCTCAATTTTCTCATCTGCAAAATGAATTAGAGTATTAATGGAAAACCATTCTAGTATCTTTGCCAAGAAAATGCCAAATGGGCCATGAAAGGTTCAACACAACTAAAACAAATGAACAGGATACTAATATTTGCTCTATTGAAACTCCTGTGGTTATATGTGATTGTGATGATGCTGTCTTATGTATAAAAGACTGTGTAAAGCTCGGTTTTCATCAAGAATACCCTCCATATCAGCATATTGTCACATGGTTCACACTTCATACATGCCTATGGGAACAGATGATTCTTGCAAAGGTTTTAGAGAGATGATAAAATCTTTCTCAGTGATAGTAGGGGGGAATTATTATTACAATTAGTGGTTCCCTCCTATTGTTTTGATTTGCCTTCTTTAGAGAGGCATCATGGTACAGTAGAACATAAACTATTTATGTTCAGAATCCTGCCTCTGTTACATAGTACTTGTATAATCTTAAGCAAATTACTTACCCTCTCTGGATTTTGGTTATTGAACTAGATGGCATTTTAAGTCCTTTCCAGTTCTAAATCTATGTTCCTATGGAATCTTGAAAATTGATGCTTGGGGCGGCTAGGTGACATAATGGATATAGAGCTCCAGCCCTGGAGTCAGGAGGACCTGAGTTTAAATCTGGCCTCAGACACTTAATAATCACCTAGCTGTGTGGTCTTGGGCAAGCCACTTAACCCCATTGCCTTGCAAAAAAAAAAAAGAAAGAAAGAAAAAAATTGATGCTTAATTAGTTTCAAAATCATGCTGCTTCCAACATGGATTCCTTTTGTTTATACTTTGTCAGTTCCAACTCCTCCTCTAGACTGTTTCCATGTCACCATAAAATTCACTAAGTACTATAACATTAGAGTTCAGATATTGTGAAGTCTATCATTGCTATCAGTACCAAGCTATCAATACCAAGCATAGTTTCCTTTAGAAAAACTAGCAGATCTGTTCCTTTTTATGACCATTTGTTGTACTCCTAGCTTCATCTGCATGTGCTTCTGCTTTAGTTGGGTCTCATGCCAAGATTTTTAAAAGTTTGTTTTCCCAACTACTTTTTGATATTTTCTGAGGGAGTATATTAATCACTTTCCAGCATCCTGTAATGATTTACAAATGGTACTGTACTAAAAACTGATGCTGTCATTGATTATCTTGTCTCTCTATCTGACAAAGAAACTCAGTAATTATTAGCTATCTCTCTCATGATAATCAGAACAATCTTTATTTAATCCATTTTTCAAAATTAACAACTTGTTTAAGTAGATTGGGTTAAGGCAGTTGTCAATGCATTTTGTGTACTTTAATCTTTTCCTTTGCTGCTTATTTGATGTTGTATCTAACTAAACAATGGTCTGATTGTACATAGAGAGCTAAATTACACTCATTTGCATTCTTTTCCGATCAGTTAATATATGGTCAATTTAAACTTTTGTGATATTGCTTGGTATGCATAATTTTGCTTAGTTGCATAAATTCCTTTGTTAATTTATTTGTGAAGTGACCTTCCATTCTTAGTTTATGTATGCTTTGGAGCTTATTGTTGTATACAGTGTAAGATCCTGAACTAAACCCTTTTTCTGCCAACTGTTTTCCAGTTTTCTAGGTTTTCTTATTCATGGCATCTGGTATTCTAAATCTCTTTTAGTTTCTAAATTTCTCAAATTCTGTTCATCTTCTAAAGTCACTTAATCTAATTCAGTTCAAGTATTTAATAAACCTCTAATCTATACGAGGTACTATATCAGTTTAGGGGAAGATACAAAAATGAATACTTTATAATCTTTGCCCATCAAAAATTCAGTCTAATTGGGAAGGTAACATCTACATAAATACATCTTGTTCAAAAGAGAATATGAATAAGAGAGAGAAGTAGAAATAAAATGTTCCTAAAAGAGTTTTGAATTGTAGAGAGCAGTATCTGTTTCACAGAGATGGTGGCACTTAAACTGAGATTTAAAGGATCAACAGGATTTTAATGAGAAGTGAATCTTTAACACAGAATCAGAGGTGGTCAGAACAAGTTCAGGAAATAGTGAGTAGTTTAGCATGAAAGGAACTGTCCTTAAAAATAGTTTACATAGTCGGCCGAAGGGTGGGTGGGAGGCACTGCCGCTGCCGCTCCGGGGTGCAGGCGGCCGAGGCGGCGGCCGGAGCTCAGACCCGGAGCACCGAGTGGCCCGGTTGGGCGGCGGGGGCCGCCAGGGGGACGGGAGAAGCTCTAGCTGGCGGTGGGAGTTGGCAGGGCTCTGCGGCCCCCATCCCCGGCCCGGCGCCCCAGGCGGCAGTCCAGAAAAGTGATCTCCTGGGAGGAGCCCCCTCCAGACCTGCCATAAGAATGAGGCCTATTCCAGAATTTTCAAGGGAAGATGTTTCCAGGGATCAGATGGCTACATCAGACAGCTGGTTCTCAAGATGAAATGTGATGATTAAATGAACATTTGGAGTAGATTACCAAGAACCAAGGAGACTTTGTTATTTAATATTGATGACTTTGATTTTACTGTTTCATGGTGTTTATGTTTGCCTGCAGGAGAGGTATGCCCAATTTCCTTTTATTGTTTGGCAATTAGAGCCATTCTTCTTGTAACTTTTGGTCAACTGAAAGACTGTTTTGTGTTCATATTAACCTCACCTAGCCAAAAACAGACTTATGAATAGTACTGTTCACTTTTCTTGACATTCTTCAAGTAGGAGCCAAAGGGCAGTTTGAACTTCTCAAAGTGATTTATTCCCCTAGCTAACTATATAATACCTGACAAGGTATTTTCTTGACAATATGTAAATCTCTCCTCTCAATTAGTCTGTTATGACACCCCCCCAATGTAATTTAATCTGTAATCTGACTTCATTTTACCTATAGAGACTGTTTAATGAAATAATCACCTAGGAGAATATGACTCAAATTTGCTCAACTTTTAAGACATTGAAGGAAGTGTGGGATTATGATTTTTTTGTGCTCATGGCTATGGTCCATTTGTTTCCTGGTGTGAGTTTAAGTCCCTAATTTACAGTCCCTGAGATTTATTTAAATTGATTCCTCTGGCCATGAGAGGTTGGGAAAAGTTTGCTGCTAATCTGGCCCCTACCCGTCAAAGGAATTCTATTAAGCTCTAGACATGATAGGTAGTAAGGATGCTGTCTCTAATAAATTGGGTTATTTTGATGAACATTCTTCAAGAACTTAACCCAGCTCTCTGCTTATGAGAATGTTGGGCCTTATTTGGCTCCAAAAGAGAGGGATTGTGAGGAAAATAGTTTATTATTTATCTTTTATCAATATTGTTTGAACCCTGACTTTTTGTGGCTAGAAAGTTGTCTAACCCAAAAGTTCACTTAGAGGTCAGGTTGCTCTCAGAGATGCCCTGAGGAAACAGGATGGCAGCAGAGAGTACCTAGATCCCACCCACAGCTAGTGTTTTGGGTTCCCAAAATTTATATATTTATACTTAACTACAGATACACATCTCTGCAAACTACCTACTGCCTACCTGCAGGCCCTTGTCTAAACTTTATATAATGTAATCACACATAGATTTGAGAGGGTGCCACACACACACACACACACACACACACACACACACACCTTTTTCCAGCTCTCTCCTTTGCCAAATTATCTAATAAAATTCTTTGTAAAAACTAAAAATATATAGTTTACATATTAGGAAACTGAGACCAAGTGACAGAGTATCTTGCCCAAAGTCATATAAGTAGCTTATAGCAAAATTGGATCTAGAACTCAGATCTTTAGAAACAACTTCCAATTTTACACACACACACACACACACACACACACACAATTTTGCTTCCCTAAACTTGAGGCAGAATACCTCCCAAACTGAAGAAGTCCTAGAAGATCATTTTAGGCAGGAATGATTAAATGGACTAAAAACCTAAGGCAAAGTATACATTCACACCCACCTCCCACCCCCATTCCTATATAATTGTGCTTCTGAACTAAGGGAGCAGAACCAAGAGAAAAATGTACACATCAACAACAACATTGTGAGAAGACCAGCCTTGATGGGTACAACTCCTCTCAGCAATTTGGAGAGCTAGGATAACCATATTAGACCAGCTATGGACAATGCTATCCCCATCCAGGGGAAGAAAAACAAAACAAAACCCATCAGAATCTGATGAACACTTTATAAAAATTATCTCTAATGTATCTCTTTCCCTTAATCCTAATTCCTCATACTGAAAATGAGTAATCTGATATGTATGTACAATACTAATCTGACTGTTTGCCATTGAGGGGTGGCAGGTGGGAAGGGAGGGTAGAAGGAAATTTTGTTTAAAATATACATGTGCATATGGATGAAAAAAATAAAGATGCTACCCCCAAAAAATAAAAACCCTGAATACCAAGAAATATCAACAAGGACTAGGTTCATAAACTATTTGGGAAATTTTTTGACATGTAATTTTGTGAGTATTTAAATGCCATTAGTAGTATTAGTATTGCTCACAGTAACCAAGGAAACCAGATAAATAAAAGACTACCCAAAATATTTCTGACAGAGTGTGAATCTTCCTCCTCCAGTTCTGTCCTTTACATTACACCCATCCCTTATGAAGAGAGCAGACAGATGGCATGAAAATAAGTCTTAATTGGCACTTGTTGGAATTGACCTAGTTTTGAATTGACTCTCAAAATCTAGTACTGAAACACCAGAAAGGGAATACTATGAAAAAAAGGCTAGAAAAATAGAATGTAAAATATTAGATGATTCTATGATTCTACCTCTCTAGCTTTACTTCCTAACACTCTCCTTTTCAATATCTGTGGAAATAAAAATTTCTTAAAAGTCTACTCTATGTATCAGGCACTGTTGTAAGCACTTTACAAATATTATTTCATTTCATCATCACAATAATCATGGGAGATAGGTGCTATTGTTTAGTCATTTCAGTCATACTCTTTGTGACACCCATTTGGGTTATTCTTAGCAAAAATAATGGAGTGTTTTGTCATTTCCTTCTCCAGTTCATTTTATAAATGAGGAAACTGAGGTGAACAGAGTAAAGTGAATTGCCCAGGATCACCCAGCTAATACATATAAAAGGCAACTCAGACCTTCCTGACTCTAAGGCCAGTGTCCTATCAATGTGCCACTTATCTGCCTCTGGGGGTTCTGTCAACAGAAAGAGGATCTTACTAGCAATTATAGCTGTCAAAAATAGCATTAAAGACATTTGAACAGGATCCTGGATTTCAAATCTGGTGTTCTTTTCTTTCTTTTGCACTACATTGCTTCCTATTGTTGCATTGAGAATTCATGGTTTAAAGATTAGAGAGTTGGAAGGAATCTCAGGGGCAATCAAAGACCATCAAAATAAAAACAAACAAACAAGTAAATAAATAAATGCAGATTTGAAAAACAACAAACAAAATAAAAATAAAAATGAGGAAACTGCAGTTCAATGACTTGTCTAAGGTTATACATGTGTCAGAATCAGAATTTGAGCCCAGATACTCTGACCCTAGAAACAGAATGAGCATATGTTGGAATAAATGACTTCTGACATTTTTACCAACACTGCAGTTTTGATTTTTATGTAATTCCTCCTCTGGTCTGCATCCTTATGACAAACTTTGCAAACAAGGATTGCATTTTCAGAGGATATCTATGGCCTGTGATCTAGATCCCCAGAGGATGGTCATTTCTGTTTAGTAATGGCATTTATTAAGATGATATAAGAACAGTTGATACAAACATTCTCTCCAAAAGCCTAGGGACACATTCTCTAACAAGACATACAACATTTATGGGAAGAATATATTCAAACAGTGTGCTATGGGGCACAAAATCTAAAGCAAAATCTTTGCAAACTATCTATTCCAGGGGGCAACTAGGTGGCATAGAGTCAGGAATCAGAAGGTCCTGAGCTCAAATACATCCTCAGACACTTTCTACCAGACCCTGAGCAAATCGCTTAACACTGCTTATCTCTGTTCATCTGGAAAATGAGCCAGAGAAGGAAATGGCAAATCACTCTAGTTGATCATCATCACAATACTGCAGTTATTGTATACAATCTTCTCCTGGTTCTGCTCACTCAATATATCTTATCTGAAACCATCCTACTCATCATTTTTTATAATGGGTATTCCATCACAATCACATACCACAACTTGTTCAGCCATCCCCTAATTGATTGGTATCCCTTCAATTCCTGTTCTTCATCACCTCAAAAAGAGCTACTATAATGTTTTGTAAAAAAATAGATTCTGTTCTCTTTTCTTTGATCTCTTTGGGATACAGACCTAGTAGTTGTAGAGTTGGGTCAAAAGTTATGCACAGTTTTATAGCCCTTTTTCCAATTTTTTTTCTCCAGAATGGTTGGCTCAATTTACAACTCTAACAAAAATGCATTAAATTTCTCTCTTTTCTCATTTTCCCTCTAGCATTTTCAGTTCTTCTTTCCTGTCATGTCAGGCAATCTGACAGGTGAGTGATCTTACTTCAGAGTTGTTTTAATTTGCATTTCTCTAATCAATAACGATTTTTAAGTGACTATTTATAGGTTTGATTTCTTCTTCTGAAAACTGCTTTATCATTGAATCATTTATTATTTGGGGAATGGCTGTTATCTTTACAAATCTGATTCATTTCCCTATGTATTTGAGAAATGAAGCCTTTATTAGAAAATTTGCTGTAACATTTTCCCTTAGTTTCTTGTTTTCCTTCTAATTTTGGCAACATTGTTTTTGAGCATAAATGTTTTAATTTCACAAAATCAGAACTATTCACTTTACTTCCTATGATCCTCTCCATCTCCATCCATGGATCTGATGGATAATTTTTTTCCATGCTACCCTAATAATCTGCTTAAATCACTCTTATCTTTGTATATGGTATGAGATGTTAGCCTATTCCTAGTTTCTGTCAAACTTTTTTTAGTTTTTCCAAAAAATGAGTTATCACCCCCCAAATTTGGATTTTGGGGTTTGTCAAAAACCAGATCACTATGGTTATTTACTATTATTCATTGTCTACCTAATATTTTCCAATTATCCACCATCTTATTTCTTAAATAATACCATATTACATTCATGATTTATTATTTTGTGATACAGTTTGAAATCTGGTGCTGCTAGGTCTCCAGATTCCTTTAGATTTTTTTCATTGATTTTCTTGATATTCTTGACCCTTTGTTCTTCCAGATGAGCTTTGTTATTTTTTCTAGCTCTATAAAATAATTCTTTAATAATTTGATGGTATCAATGTTTTTTATTTTAATTTTATTCATCTCTCAATTTTTAGGATTTTCATTGGGGTGGGGGTTAACATGGGTTCTAAGGTTCATGGATTGCAAATGGTTTGCTCAGGACAAAGAAGTTAGTTATCGGAGTTGCAGTTAGAACAAATGTCTTCTTGACCCCATGTTCAGTCCTTACTCCGCTAAACTTTGCTGTCTCTCTTATTTCAGTCAACTTTGGTTTCCAAATTTATTTTAGATCACATACTTTTCTTTCCCTTCAATACTCCCTATTACTGAACTTGTCTATTTCTTTGAGGGTACCATCATTTTCTAGTTACCCAGTTTCATAAATCATTCTCCTTACCTCACATTTCCAATTAATTGCCAAATCCTACCAACTCTGTCTCTATAATATCTTACCCATCCCATTCGTTCTCTATTCATGCAACCACATCAGACTCTCACTGCCCTCTCTGAACTACTGTAATGCCCTACTTCTTGATATTCCTGACTCAGGTCTCTCTTTCTCAGGTCTATCCACAGTGGTTAAAATGATTTTTTTAGGAACAGATCTGACCATGTCACATTTATTATCAATCAACTCTAGAAGCTTCCCATTCCCTCTGAGATGAAATATAAATTCATCTGGTTTTTAAAGCCTTTCTCATCATGACCCCAATATGTCTTTCAGGCTCATTATGCTTCTTCCCACACTCTATGGACCAATGAAAATGACTTTCTCTTTGTTCCTCATATATGATGCCCCATGCCTCATTTCCATGCCTTTACACTCTCTGTTCCAAAGGCCAGAAATGCACACCATCCTCACCTCTACCTCATAGATCCCCTTACTTCCTTCAAGATACAGTTCAAGTACTACCTTCTCCTTTTTCTGCTCTTCCTAACAGCTTGTGTCTTCCCATCCTAACTGATACTTAACTATTTATGCTTTTATATGTATGTATTATTTCCCTTAATGAAATGGATGACTTAAATGCAGGGACTGTCCCATTTTTTCTTTATGTCTCCAGCACCCCTCTTAGTATCTGGTACATGGAAGGCACTTAATGGATATTTATCAGCTGATAGATTTGAATGGTAAGTGGAAAGAGAAATAGCTGGGGAATATAGGTCCTTGCCTTGTTTTTGCCTGGTGAAGAACTAAAGCTTCTAAAATCTCCACTCCATTCCATTCCCCATTGCTTAAGATTCCATGAATGAAAGAAGTATGAGGCAATGTGTGGGCCACAACACCTGGACCTCACCACCTATCCACTTCTGTTTCATAACTTCTATTTGAGTTGGGATGTGCCTTTTCTGACCTATTCTCTTTGTTCAAAGATAAAAGTATCCAGCTCCACCCAATGGGTGGAGAATAGGTGAGGAACAGGGAGAAACTCAGGAATTTCTGTCTGAGGTATTTTCCAATACCCAAGAGCTTGAAAGAATTTCCTACTATTCAAATAATGGATGTATAGTTGCAAATATAACATTATCTAATTTTTTAACATGAGGGATGCTTTCCAATAAGAAGGGGCATGAGGCCTCTTAAAGAAGGGGATCATAAATCAATGACCAAAATTATTGGATATATTTAGCACAATTCCCACATAAACACATTTACTTTTTTTCCAAATTAAAATAAAGTTTTCATCAACTCAACAAAAATGAGACTAAAGCCATGAATTTATTCCAACTAAATGACAGTAAGTGCAACACAGTGATTATTTAATAGGGTATATGCAAATGAAGCCAAATTTGAGTCAGCACATGTCAAATCTTGAAACAAATATGATCATCAGCCAGCATGAGCTCATGACACAAAAGTCTTTGGCTGTTCACAGCATTTGAATAAGAAGTGTGCAATCTTGAAGTCAATCTTTGTGTGAAAGCTAAATATACCATAATGTTATATATTTATCAGTGGCATTCATTTTACTAAGTATAATATTCCAAAAACCAGAAACTTAAAAAATTTAAATAACTCAAGAAAAATAAGGGATAATAATTTAATAGAGAAAAATCACTTTATAATTTCTTTTTTTTTTAGTTTTTTTGCAAGGCAAATGGGGTTAAGTGGCTTGCCCAAGGCCACACAGCTAGGTAATTATTAAGTGTCTGAGACCGGATTTGAACCCAGGAACTACCTGACTTCAGGGCTGGTGCTTTATCCACTAAGCTACCTAGCTGCCCCTCACTTTATAATTTCAACATAAAATTTAAGTATACCAATTATATCTCTAATTTTAGGTGAATTTATAGATAATAGATACAGGGATAATCATCTAGTATTTCATAACATACATAATTGCTTTGAAAAAAATTCATGTAGCAAACAAAACTAGAAAAAGTAAAGAAAATAGACTGATTAAGTAGTTAAAATGTAGAAACTCAAATTCAAAATTCAAATCCAGAAAATATTATCTACTATATTACTGAGACTCATATGATGGAATTGTTTAACTTACAAATGCTTCAGCAGTATACGGCAGAAATCTAATAAATTGGAATGGTATTCTAAAAGTCAATATGTAGCTTAGGTTGGCTGGGCAAGGTAATTTTCCCAAAGAAAATTAATTGTTCTAATAAGTAAATCCAAATTTTTACCAAAAAAAAATCTGTGACTTCACAAAGATGATATATATCCTACTAGGTTGCTGTCACAATGATCAAAGTGCTGGTGATGGTATCAGGAAGACTCAGGTTCAAATTCTTCCTCAGACATTTCTTCATGCTTTATTATGATTGGTTATTTCTATTTTTGAAAGCGTTTTCCATTTGACCAATTGAAGTTTTGAGAGAATTATTTTCTTTTTGCATCTGTCCAGTTGTATTTTCCAAGGATTTGTTTTCTTGTTGCAAGGTGTTAATTTTCTCTTCCAAATTTTTCCAATTGATTTTTAAACTTCTTCCTGATTTCTTCAAGGAAGTCTTTCTGGACTGGAGATCAAATCATATATTTCTCAGAGCTTCTAGATCTCTCTGAGTTAGTGTCTTTATCTTTCAGGTAATTTCCTATGAACACCCTTTTCTGCTGGCCTTTCTTCATTTTCTTGAGATCTTGTGTTGGGTGTAGGGGCTGGTTCACAGAAGTTTGGTGTTGAGATCACTAGAGGTTACTCACTGGGTTTAATAACTCCAAGTGGGCCAGCCAGTAGGGGGTGCTAATTGCTTTATCTGGAGTGTCTGTGACCTTGATTTGAGGCCCTTTCCCTTGGCCTGGAGCAGTTTGGGTAGAGCTGGATACTTTTAACCTTGAACAATGTGGGCTATGCCTGGGGGTAAGGTGATTACTTTCCCTATTCAGCTAAGGGAGTTCTGCTGCCCAGGCCTGGGGGGAGGGACTGTTACTGTGTTTGTTCTGGGAAGAGGATTCTGCTGAAGAGAAAGTATGGAGTCTGAGTTCCTCCAGCCCAGAGGAGTCCAGCAGATGGATATCTGCAACACTCCTCACTGGAACTCACCCTCCAGCCCTGTCAAAGTGCCCTAGACTGTCAGTCTCACAGCCACAGCCTCCATGCCCCAGTTGGCTCTTGGGCTGGGGCTCCCACAGTCAACGCCTCCTCTGCTGATCCTAGGTTAGTTCTGCTCCCAGGCTTTCACCCTGTCCCAGCTAGCTCTCTGCTCTCTGCCCCCAACTCACCCATGATCCCCAAAGACAGACCTTGAGGTAGATATTCTTCTCCTAGCTTCTTTTTTCTGGGTTTTGTAGATCAAATTTCTGTTAAAAGGTTTGTTTCATATTATATATGAGGGAAAATCAGGAGAACTTAGCACAGTGTCTGTCTTCTCTCCATCATCTTGGCCAGAAGTCTTCATGCTTCATTCTGGAAGAGAACCAGTGATATCATGGATGATATCTTGTCATAGATATGCATTAGATTTAAGTGAGGAAAACTGCATAAAGTCTTCAGTCTTACTCTCTCTTCTATAAAACTACAAGTACAATGGCAAGACAAAAATCAGGAAAACTGGCAGTTCTCTGGAATGTAATAGATGATCATGGCATCTTTTATGTCTGACCAAGGTCTAATGCTTCAGAGCACCTTCTTTAGTGGTCTTCATAGCAATTGGAACAAACTGTTCTCATTCTGCCATTCTTCTAGGAAAAATCTTCACCTACTTGGGATAAACATCCTTCTAACTCATGACAGGTTTGACAGGTAACTAGCTATTACCCTCAACCTGGTTTAGTCCATTTGCTGAGACAGTTTAGTGGGTTGTAGCCACTGAGAGCATATTACAACTTCTTAGAGTCCCAGGTGAGAGTAGGGTGCCAGGTAGACACCAAAGGTGAATGAGCATCCCTGAAAAGGACTTGGAAAACTTCACAACAGAGATGCTAGTACATGTCTTGAAGAACTCTGTCTAAAGGAAGAGACAATATATAAATAACAAAGTACAAACCATAGCACAGGATAAACTGGAGATAATCCACAGAGAAAAGGCAGTAGAATTAAGAGGCTTGCAGTCTATATTACTTACCCTTTCCCTGATTCATTTTTCTTACATGTAAAATGTAAGACTACTTCACAGGTTTGTTGTGAGGATCCAATGAGATGATAAATATAAAGCACTTTGCAAAACTTAAAGCATTATATAAATGCTAGAGCTACTACTACTATTGTTGCTGAGGTGGTTGCTGCTTCTGCTGCTGCTATAAAACAATATTCAGTAAGAGTAATATTGTTGCTGCTTGCAGAGAGGAGAGAGTGTAGGAACCAGCTCCTAAGAGTTTACGTGAGTCAATTTTTAAATTGTCCTTGAGAACATTTACAATTCAGAAACAGGCAAAGACTACAATTCAGAGCTTAGATTATTGCTTCATTGGTTGCCTAGACTTTAAAAAGTGATGAAGAAAATGTTAATAAAGTAGATTGAACTTTAAATTTGTGCCCCTTCCCAGTCTTCCCTCCCCTTCAGCTGTTTGCTTAACATTTTCTAGTATATTTAGGTGGTACAGTAGATTGAGTGTTGGCCCTGGAATCAGGAAGACTTATTCTCCTGAGTTTAAACTGGCCCTGGTCACTTAATAGCTATAAAACCCTGGACAAGACCTTTAACCCTATTTGTCTCAATTCCTCTGTAAAAAGAACTGGAGAAGGACCATGCAGACCCTAGTCCATATTTTTGCCAGGAAAATCTCAAAGGGGGCCATGGAGAGTTGGGCACAACTGAAAAACTATCTATTGAGTCAGTTGAAACATTGCTTGGCAAATCATAAATAAAGTAACTCAAGATAATAGACTGGGAAAGAGAATTGTCCATATGCTTGAAGAGCAAAAATTTTTCTATATTGTTTTGGGAGGGGCTAAAGAAAAGTTAAAGATGGACCTTCAAGGGGCGGCTAGGTGGCACAGTGGATAAAGCATCAGCCCTGGAATCAGGAGTACCTGGGTTCAAATCCGACCTCAGACACTTAGTAATTACCTAGCTGTGTGGCCTTGGGCAAGCCACTTAACCCTATTGCCTTGAAAAAAAAATCTAAGAAAATTAAAAAAAAAAAAAAGATGAACCTTCAATCACACCTGCATGTACATCCCTTTGTCTGGTCTTGGAATCAAAAAGACTGGAATTTGAATCCTACTTAGCTTTATGACCCAGAGAAAGTAATTTTCCCTTTACAGATGCCTTGGAATACCATTGTGCCTGCTTTTATAAACATTCCTTCAAAAATCAACCAGTCCAGAAGTACCATATGGAAGCTGACTGGTAACAATGGGCCAGTAATAAGGAGACATGCTTTCCATAACACTTTCACAAAGCCTGAGGTCACCATGATTTCTACAAAATTACTAACCATCCTATACTCTGAGGTAGAAGTGGCTCTTTCACAGAGAAGGTTCTGCTCATGGCCACTAGGTGGAGCCATAGATGCCTCTTGAGAAAAACAAAGCATAAGAAAAATTCTTAACCCTCATGAAAATAAAATCACAGATCATTGTCAAAATGTTATCTTGCATGTTATCTGAAGAAAGGGGAGGTTAAAAGTTTTTGCTGCAATCAGGAAAGTGGCTGTTCAACTGGAGGAGAAATTAGGTGAGGCAAAACAGCAGTTGCCAATAACTTCAGCAAGAGAGCCTCTCCCCATCTCTGAACCTGCCTATGAGTACCATATACAAGGAGGAAGAGTCTGATGTGAGGCTGGCCCACGCTAGCCTGTGGTGATTAACTATAAATTTTGGAATTTGTATTTGAATTCAAGTCAACAATTATTGCTGATTACTGCAGCTTGTGGTAACAGAGAAGCCTAAGAAATAGATTTGTTAGCCCTATTGATGAGATGGTGATAGCGGGAGAGCTTGCCAAGTAGGGATAATCATCTTTTGGTGCCCACCTTCACCCAGCTAACTCCTGCAGCTCCAAGAAACTGTAGTTTGTGCAGTGACTACACCCCAGTAGACCATCTTAGCAGACAGGTTTAATCAAGTTGATGGTAACTAACAGGTTTCAAATCCATCAGTGAATTAAGGGAATGTCTACCTCAAGCACATGAAAATATCTCCTGTCTGAATGTCAGAATGAGAAATGTTTGTTCCAACAGACATGAAGGCATGTAAAGCAGACACTGTGAAGCACTTAAAATTTGGTAAGTCATCGAAGGCACCAGGGTCATCCCCTGCATCCTGAGTCATCACCAGTCATTTTTACTTTTGTTTTGCCACTGGACTTAGATGACTCTGGAAAAGAAAGTGATGTGATGACTTAAACCCAATTCACTCTTGAGTCTAGACATTGCCCAGTATGTCACTGGTCCTCTTTAAAGGATGAAGGATAGGTGGAGCTAAGATGGCAACAAGAGAGGAACGTCTCTTAGGTGCTCTCTCATAAAACTTAAAAACTAAGGACTCTAACTAAATTTTCAAGAGACAGAACCCACAGAGGGACCCAGTGAGGCAGTTCTCCTACTCAAAGTAACCTGGAAAAGAACAGAAAGGCTCTGCTCCCCGGGGTTGGAGGGGCAGCCTGCCAGAGGGGTGGCCCACCAGAGCGAAAGAACTTCAGCCTCCCGGAGGCAGTCCCAGGGCGCTGGGAGCCACAGCTCACAGCAGTGGGGGAGTTTCCTGAGTTACACCCCAGAGAGCACCGGGCACAACCTGGGGGAACAGTGGGGGGACCTCTGCCAGAGTGAGCATGTGAAGCCCAGCCCTCAGGGCACACAGCGAGCAGCATGGTATCAGCAGCCCAGATCCAGGAACCAGAAGCAGGCAGAGCTGGTAAGCAGGAGCCCCCAGGGCATGAGCACATTGAACCTAGGAAGGGGAGTGAAGAGAGACTGCAGAGCTCTGTCCTCTGCCCCTGGAACAGGACGCTGGGGTTCTGACCACATTCAGATCCTGATCGCAGTCTAGGCCCCCCCCCCACAGAACAGCAGCCCCCCCCCCCCCCCACATCAGCCCCGTGGCAGAGCGGGCCACTTAGGGTCATTCACAGATCAGGAGGGAGGACAGAGCCCCACACACTGAGATCCTTGAGGGAGTGTCCCAAAAGCTCAGGAAGCACCCCCCCCAAACAGGCTTAGGCTGGGAAAATGAGCAAGCAGAGAAACAAGAGGAACACCATTGAGAAATATTTTGCCTGTGAGCCCAAGAAGGATCAAAACACTCAGTCTGAAGATGAGGAAGCACAAGCTCCTGCATCTAAAGACTCCAAGGAAAAAAACAGAAATTGGGCTCAGGCTATGACAGAGCTCAAAAAAACCTGAAAATCAAATGAAGGAGATAGAAGGAAAAACTGGGAAAAGAAATGGGAGAGATGCAGGAAAAACATGAAAATGAAGTCAGCAGCTTAGTCAAGGAAATCCAAAAAAAATGCTGAAGAAAATAGCATGCTAAAAACCAGCTTAGGTCAAATGGACAAAACAGTTCAAAAAGTTACTGAGGAGAAGAATGCTTTAAAAAGCAGAATTGGCCCGATGGAAAAAGAGATAAGAAAGCTTTCTGAGGAAAACAAATCCTTCAGACAAAGAATAGAACTCAGGGAGACTGATGAATTTATGAGAAATCAGGATTCATTACTTCAAAACCAAAAGAATGAAAAATTAGAAGAAAATGTGAAACATCTCATTGAAAAACACAACTGATATGGAAAACAGATTTAGGAAAGATAATCTAAATGTAATGGGAGAAAGAAAAGGAGAGGGGGAATAGGCTAAGATATTTCATATAATAAGATTTTTCTTTATTACAATGAGCTACTGCAATTATATGGAATGGGGGAAGGCAAGGGGGAATGAGGGAATCTTCACTTTCATCAGAGGTGGCTAGGAGAGGAAACAGCATATATACTCAATGGGGTATAGGCATCTGGAGTAAGAAGGAGAGAAGGGGGGACAGGGGGAAGGGGGGGTGATGTGAGTGATGGAGGAGAGGATGGACCATGGGGGAAGAGTGGTCCGATATAAGACATTTTCTTTTTTACTTCTTGCAAGGGGCTGGGATTGGATGGCCTGTCTGGGACCACAGGACCAGGTAGATGCTGGGCCTAAGGGGTGGTATGGGGGCTCAGAGCCTCTTGGCCCCAGAGCCGGGGATCTGTCTGTTGCACCACTCAGCAACCCTAGAGTAGAGTCAGAGTGAAAGGAAAAAGAAAATATGGTACATGGTAGTGGAAAAATATGAAAGGAGGGAGTTGCGATCAGCAATGGCAACATTGGAAAAATATGGAAGTAACTTTTGTGATGGACTTATCCTAAAGAATGTGATCCACCTGCGACAGAGTTGGTGGGGTTGGAACACAGACTGAAGCACATTTTTTATTATTATTATTTGGGGGGGGGTGCAGGGCAAATGGGGCTTGGGTGGCCTGCCTGGGGCCACATAGCAGCGTGACCATTGGGTGTCTGAGGTCAGATTTGGACTCAGGTGCTCTGGGCTCAACGGCCAGTGCTCTGTCTGCCACCCAGCCACCCCTACTATTATTACTATTTTATTTTATTTTGGGTCTTTTTTTTTCTTTTTTTGTTTTTTTCAGAGCAGTGGGGTTGGGGTAGCTTGCATGTCACACAGCTAGGTGATTGTTGTGTGTACGGGGCTAGATATGGGCTTGGATGCTCTTGGCTCCAGGGCTGGTGCTCCATCCACTGCACCACCTGGCCATACCTACAATTATTACTATTATTTTTTTAATTTTAATTTTAATTTTTTTTCTCTCCCCTTTACTTTATCACTCAAGCAAGTCTATTTTTTGGGGGAGAGGGAGTATTTTGTTTACTCTTAAACAAGAATATTTTATTAATGTATAAAAAACATTATTTGTACAAAATGAGAATAAATAAATATTAAATTAAAAAAATTAAAGGATGAAGGACAAACAACAACATTGTTTGAAACTGAGGCCAAAAGGGTTAAGTGACATGTCCAGGGTCCCACAGAAACTTGGGGGAAGACTTGATGACTATGCTTTGACTTTTTATTGGGAGCACTATAAGTTAATCAATGATTTAAACTATTAGGACACTGATAATGACCATAGGGCTAAATCCAACCTATCACCAACTTTTCTATGATTTGCCAGGTAAAAATGATGTCTTCCCATTTATTTTAAAATACTTTAGTTTTCTAAGCTAACCAAATTTTGAAGTTTGCCTCAATACCAATTTGTTTGTTTATTTTTTTATGGGATAATGGGTTTAAGTGCCTTGTCCAAGGACACACAGCTAGTTAATATAAGGTATCTGATACCAAATTTGAAGTTAGGTCCTTCTGACTCCAGGGCAAGTGTTTTATCTACTGTGCCACCTAGATGCTCCTTCCTCAATACTTTTTTTTTATTTTTTAGGGTTTGTTTTATTTGCAAGACAATGGGGTTAAGTGGCTTGCCCAAGGCCACACAGCTAGGTAATTATCAAATGTCTGAGATCGGATTTGAACTCAGGTCCTCCTGACTTCAGGGCTGGTGCTTTATCCATTATGCCACCTAGCCGCTCCTCCCCAATACTTTTTAAAGAAAATTTAACCTAGTTTGAATCAAGGAGGATCTTGAGATATTGCCAATACCATATATGTCATTTCTTCTTGTAATTCATAGAATCCAAGAAATTTAAAAAATTTGAAAGGTGCTGAGAGATCATCTAGGACAACTTTATTTGAAACATGAATCCTCTCAAAAGCAAGTGCTTAAATAATCTCAGGGAATAGGGTACTCAGTATCTCCCAAGATAACACATTCCCATCTAGGAACACCTCTCAGTATTAGGTTGATCTTCCTTATAATATTTTAGTACTTTTACAGCAGAAAGCTGATTGTTAAACATTTACTAGCACATTTAGATGGCACAATAGATAGTGTTCACCCTGGAATCAGAAAGACTTCTCTTCCTGAGTTCAAACCTAGCTTCAGATGCTAATTGGGTGATCCTAGGCAAGTCACTTAACTCTACCTCAGTTTCCTTAATGAACTGGAGAAGGAAATGGTAAACTGGTTCAGTATTTTTGCCTAGAAAAACTCAAGACAAAGCCGACACAACTCAATAACAGAATACTTTTACATAGTCAGCATTTAGTTAGCATTTACATACCATTTTATAAATATTATCCCATCTTATCCTCACATTAACACTGGAATGTATTTTTATCCCCATTTTACAGTTGAGAAAACTGACAGTAGTTAAATGACTTGCCTGGGGTCACACAGTGATTGAGGCTGTTATGTATTAATTTCCTAACTCTAAGTCTAATACTCTGCCAATCAATGAACATTTCTTGAGCATCTGTTATCTTCCAGGCACTATGCTAACTGCTATACATTGTACCCTATAATTAATCCTTAATATAGTAGTCTTAGGGAGTTTGGGAGTTTTGTTAGTTTTGTTAGTTTTTTCCTGTGTTCCTTTATCAGAAAAAAAAATTGTTTTAGCATACTCCTCAATATGGGAGCAGTTACTTATAAATTATATGCTTGCATTACCATCCTAGGGCAGTTGGGTGGTTCAGTAGATTGGGTCAGCCCTGGAGCCAGGAAGATTATCTTCAGGAGTTTAAATCTAGACCCAGATAATTTTCTAGCTGTATAACCCTAGGCAAGTTATTTAACCCTGTTGACCTTAGTTTCCTTATCTATATAATGAGGTGGAGAAGGAATAGCGAAACTACTCCAGTTTTTTTGCCAGGAAACACCAAATGGGGTCATGCAGAGTCAGTCATGACTGAAACAACTGAAAAATAAAAATTATCATATTAATAATTACCTTCATTCTGATTTAAAATGAAAAATTAAATTTTTAAAAGGATAAGATAAAGATGAAATAAGATTTTATCTTAGAGTTAATTAGAAATCACTTGAGTTTACTGAGTAGAGGAATGACAAGATCAGTCCTGTACTTTAGGAAAATATTTTGGCCCCTGTGTGGAAGATGGTATTGGGAGAAATGAGGCAGGGAGCTGGATTTGGAGATCATTTTAATAGACTAGGTAAAGGTGAGGAAGGCTTGAAATTGGGTGGTGTTTATGTGAATGGAGGTGAGAGATTAGATTAAAAGATGTAATAGAAATGACAATACTTGGAAACTTTGGGTATAGAGGGTGAGTGAGAACAAGCAGTCCAGGATGTCACCAATTTCATAAGAATCTGGCTAACTGAATAGATGACAGTATCTTCCACAGTAATTGTTGTTCAACTGTTTCAGTTGTGTCTTAGTCTTTGTGACCACATTTGGAGATTTTCTTGACAAATATATCAGAGTGATTTGTCATTTACTTCTCCAGTTCATTTATTTCACAGATGAGGAAACTTAGAGTTAAGTGACTTGTCCACGGTCAACAGAACTAATAAGTATCTGAGTTCAGATTTGAACTCAAGAAGATGAGTATTCTTGATTCCAAGTCCAGTGCTCTATCCACTGTGCTACTTAGCTACCCTCAACAGTAATACAGAACTTCAAAAGAGGTGCAGATTTTGAGAGAAAGCTAATTTAATGAGATTTGCAACAAAGATCATACTCCATCCCTATGTTTACTCATTTTGAGACTCACTGTTGCATACAAAATGAAATGGGCCTTTTACCCATTGGTGACAGACCTAAAGCACTACCTTTTGCCTCCAAGAGGTACCTGCCACAGATAGAATATAATGAGGAGGAGGATGGGAGGAATTATGGGGTAGGTCATTTTCCCAAGGGGTACCTTTTAGCTATGCTCTGGTTGCCTAATAGCATTTAATTTATAAGTACACAGAAGGTTCAATACCAAACCAAAACTGTTGGGAGCCCCCAGAGCAGAGGAAAGGGGTAGAGCAGGGGCATTTTTAGGGAGAGAAAAGTTTTTTCATTAGAGAAAAGTTCTACAATTTGTTGTTGTGGAATGTGAGTAATTTCATACCATCCAACTGGTTGATCACATCCAGCAGTGTGCCAATAAATATTTAACAATTGGTACTTATTCTGCATTATTAACCATCATTTTCTTAAATCCTAGAAAGACAAAGTAATATAACAGGCTGTGATTTTTGGCCTTTGCTGATTTTAGAGGTGTGAGTTCTCATACTGAGAATTTAACAATGGGTTCTCAACAGCTGGTAAGAAATGTTTACAGCACATCTCTGATTCATATCCCTGGGATCAGGCTAGGGTAATGAGCCAAAATAAAACCCTCACTCACAATAAGACCCTCACTTCTGAGGCCACCACTTCAAGGAACTGACCTTATGAGTGTAAGAATTCCTGCCATTGATGCAAATTCTAACCCCTTAATGTCTTACTAGATGGTCTTTGAGAGCTGCTGTAGTCCCCCAAAATAATCACATCATGGCCAATCTAGTGATTAGCCAAGTTAGTCCTCAAACACAGACAAACAGCCCACTGTAGGGCCCATATTTGAAGTCTTTCCAGCTTAGTATCATCTGTCAAAGCTTGAACTCTACTGGACAAACCTTCAAGAATCCAGGTTCTCTATGGAGATGATTCTCAGTCCATGGCTCTCCCTTGAACCTCCCCTCTTGAACTCCAGATATTTATGTCCAGGGACTTCCAGATCATTCTACTGGGATCTCCAGTTCAGTCAATCTTATCTTTCCCTTTGTCCCTCTTTCTAATTACAATTTTTTTCTGCTAATGGCCCCATCATTCTTCTGGTTTCCCTACTTCCAACACCTTATATTTATATTTTTTTGTTTCCTTTTCTACATATCATACTCCATTGTCAAATGCAGACAATTTCACCTCCACAATCTCACTCCCATCAGTCCCCTCCTATAGTAACTTACTGCTACCATCCTGATGTAGACCTTAGCTTCTTAGATTATTTCAACAGTTTTCTGGCAGATCATTTTCACATCATTCATTCCATTCTTCCACTCTAGTCCTTCTTACCACTCAAACCTATTTTTTAGAAACATAGATCTGGCCTTATTACTCTTCCTCTCAAAATTTTTCAAAAGTTTCCTCTTGCCTCCTAAGTAAAAGTAAAATTCTTTTAGTTAATATATACAAGGCTCTCCACTATCTTGTACTACTTTACATCTCCAGTTTTGTCTCAAACTACTTACTCTTCACACACTCAAGACCCTAGCCAAACTGCTCTAGTCGCTGGTCCCCTAAATACAACATGCACCTTCCCAACTATATGACATCCTCTAGGCCTAGAATGCTCAGCCTTCTACTCCCACCTTCATCCTTTGAGTTCTTATATATCTTTCAAATTCTAACTAAGATTCCACTTTCCTACTTATAATGACTTTTTTACTCAGATCTTTGAAAGCACTTTTGAGTGCACTTATAATACAAGGTGTCTCAAAAATCTTTTTTTTTTGTTTTTGTTGTTTTTGCAAGACAATGAGGTTAAAAGACTTCCCCACAGTCACACTGCTAGGTAACTATTAAGTCTCTGAGGCCAGATTTGAACTCAGGTCCTGGTGACTCCAGGGCTGGTGCTCTATCTACTGAGCTACTTAGCTACCCTGTGTCTCAAAAATCTTAATGCAATTTTAAGTAATTAAAAGACACCTGCACTCAGACTTTTGGGACATTTATTGTGGGTTATGGTTACCCATGTTTATTTGTTATTCCCTAACTAGATTGTAAGTTCCATGAGGACAGCCACTGAACACCACCTGAAAGAGATCCCAAAATGAAAACTTCCAGGAATATTATAGCCAAATTTCAGGACCCTCAAGTCAAGGAGAAAATATTACAGTCAGAAAGGAAACAATTCAATAATATGGAATTACAGTTAGGATAACTCAAAATTTAACAGTTTCTACAGCAAGGGCTTATAGGATTTGGAATCTGACATTCTGAAAGGCCTTAAAAGGCATTGTATTACAACCAAGAATCAAATGCCCAGAAAAACTAAATATCTTTTCAGGGGAAAATATGGACATTCAATGAAATAGGGGACTTACAAACTTTTCTGTTGAAATACCAGAGCTGAACAGAGTTTGATCTTCAAGTACAGGAGAGTGAGGAATTAATGATGTTGAACTGCTTGTATTCCAGCATGGGAACATGATACTGATAATTCATATAAACCTCATTTATTAGGGAAGCTAGAAGGAGCATATATATAGACAAGGCACAGGAGGGAGTTGAATTTGAAGTATATTATTTTAAAAAGATGAAGTTAATGGGTGAGAAAGGAATGAATCAGGAGATAGGGAAAGAAGAGGTAAAATGGAGTAAGTTTTTTCACATAAAAGAGGCAAGGAAAAGCTTTTGCAATGGAGTGGAAGAGGGGGAAGATGAGGGAGAGTGAGTGAGCATTTACTCTCATAGGAAGTGGCACAGAGAGGAAATAACAAACACTCAGTTGGGTATAGAAATCTTCTTACCCTAGAAGAAAATATAAAAGGAAACAAATGAGAGAAAGGGAATGGGGGGAGGGGAGGGGGATATAGGTAATAGATGAGAGGGATGATCATGGGAGAGGGTAGTCAGGTATAATACACTTTTAAGAAGGGACAGATAAAAGGAAAGAGAGAACAGAATAAATGGGGCTGGGGAATAGAATGGAGGCAATAGCAGCTGGGGAAAAATATTGAAGGAATTTTTTTGATGGACTTTAAAAATGCTATCCATCCCAAAGAAAGGGCTGATGGTATCTGAATATAGACTGAAGCACACTTTTTTTCTCACTTTATTTTTCTTGAAGTTTCTCTTTCTTAGTGGGGGGGTGGATTATGATTACTTTTCCCACATAACTATTTTAGTGATGTGCTTCATGGCTGCACATGTTTAACCTAATACTAAATAACTTGCTTTCTCAATGCGGGGAGTGGGATGGGAGGAAGGGAGAGAATTTGAAACCCAAGCTTATGGAAGTAAATGTTGAAAATTGATTTTGCATGAATCTGGGGTAAAAAGTTTTTGTAATAAAATAAAATATAAGGCGGCTAGGTGGCGTAGTGGATAAAGCACTGGCCTTGGAGTCAGGAGTACCTGGGTTCAAATCTGGTCTCAGACACTTAATAAGTACCTAGCTGTGTGACCTTGGGCAAGCCACTTAACCCCATTTGCCTTGCAAAAGCCTAAAAAAATAAAAAATATAAAAAGAAGATATGATATTAGGAATAATATAATACCTCACATTTATTTAGCTTTTTTTTTGCAAAAATTTTACATGCTTATTTCATTTGATCCTCTGAATAACTATTGAAAGTAGATAGATTGATATATCCTCCTTGGGTGTGTGTGTGTGTGTGTGTGTGTGTGTGTGTGTGTATAGGTGATTCAGGGACAGTACTTTTGTCCAATGTTTAGATCTCTGATATTTACTATATAATTATTTTACCTACTATAGTGCAGTACATCCAACAGGATTTTGGACCAAGAAACTCCCCCTATCATCAGGGTTGTGCTGTTATACATTTAACAACTAGCTCTCAGAAGAAGAAAAAATGTGTGCATGATACACTTTTACATTTAATCTGCATTATTAACATTTTTCTCCATTACTTTCTTATGTCTGGGCAATCAACAAAATGATAAATCTAGTTCTGATTTGTAGTGCTTGCCCATTTCTAAGGTATAAATGCTCATACTGGAAATATAACAAATTGTTCTTTTGTTTAGGATAGCACCAGCATACCTTTGTCTATCCCCTAAAAACAAAAAATGGTCATGATACATGACCAAAAGGATAACAGTCAAAAATTCTGGGTGCTGGGGCAGCTAGGTGGCTCAGTGGCTAAAGCACTGGCCCTGGAGTCAGGAGTACCTGGGTTCAAATCTGGTCTCATACACTTAATAATTACCTAGCTGTGTGGCCTTGGGCAAGCCACTTAACCCCATTTGCCTTGCAAAAACCTAAAAAAAAAATTCTGGGTGCTCAGAAATTCTGAAGCATCTAAGTGATTCTTTTCCAACGTCCCTTCTTTGACTAACCTAGGTTAAAGAAAGGTGAAAGAGCAAGACTTGAGGTTTTTAGATAACCAAAGTAAACACCCATAAACTAAAAAAAACCACAATTAGGGAAGTCCTGAAAACTTGGGTCCAAGAATAGAATAATTACTGCTATCCTGCATCCTAAGCACTCTCAAATTATGAGAAATTTTTAAGTGATTGTGTGATAAAATGATTCATCAGGATTCATATCTTATTAGCTATTTGACTCTGGACAAGTCATAATTCTCCGTATTTCATTTTTTCTCATCTATAAAATGAAAGGTTTGGACTCTAGAATTCGAAAGTACCTTTTTGCTCTAAATCTATGATCCTAAGCTTATGGATCTGTAGGGGCTACTGATCTCACCTAGCCATAACTTGTTCATGCTAGCCCAAGCAACTATGGAGCTTCCTAATTTTTAGCTAGGTTGAGATTTCATATTCTCTTTGAAGACCATCTCTCTCCTAGTGTTTTCCTATTTTGGCTCTTTGTGGTTTACTTTTGTACAATTGTTTCAGTCATATCTGACTCTTTGAGGCCCCATTTTGTAGGAGACACTGGAATAATTTGCCATATCCTGCTCCAGCTCATTTTTCAGATAAGGAAACTGAGGCAAGCAGGACAGGTTATTTGCTCAAGGTCGCACAGTTAAGTGTCTGAGGGAAGATTTGAATTCAAAAAAGATGAGGCCCAACACTCAATTCACTGTGCCACCCATCTGCCTTTGAACTCTACAGGCTTCATTTCATTCCTAAACTACATTATTCTCTGTCTCTAACTGCATATAAGCCTTGTCTCCCTGATGATATGGTAAGGATTCTTGTCCAGAATTGGCCAAAATGAGCTTTATTGGTTGATCACCCAGGGATTTCCCCTGATAATTTACAGCTACATTTTATTAAAAATCTATTCCCTTCTTCCACCTCTTTTCTTCTTAGAAGAAAATTGTAATTTAATCCCTTAGTTGGAAGCAAGGAGTCTTAACTTGCTCCACCAACAACATGGGCATCCTTGCTTATATAGTTGCTGAACTGACTCAGTTTGGAGTTAGTTAACCTTCCTTATCATCATTTGTTCCATACAACAAAAGCAGTTTTACAGGGCTTGGTACATTCCTTGGTCTTTTCTTGAAGGACTGGATAGTGATAGTGGCCTCTCCCATCATATCTGCTTAGGATTTGTAAGGAAGGCAGCTAGTGGCACAGAGAATAAAGTAATAGGCATATAATTAGGAAGATTCATCTTCCTGAGCTCAAATCTAGACTCAGATACTTACTAGCTGTATGATCCCCCCCCCCCCAGGAAAGTCACAACCTTTTTGGTCTCAGTTTCTTCATCTATAAAATGAGATGGAAAAGGAAATAGAAAACCACAAGCTGTATGATCCTGGGCTAGTCACTTAACCCTGTTTAGCTCAGTTGCCTCATTTATAAAATGAACTGGAGAAGAAAACAGGAAGCCATTCTATCTTTGCCAAGAAAACCTCAGATGGGATCAAGAAGGGTCAAACATGAGTGAAATGTCTAAGCAACAACAATATAGATATTTATCTTCCAATTTTTTTTCTTCATTATTATGGCTTCCCTGCTTGGAACAGAGGTTTGACTTTAAATGTCCAATCCACCAGGGATTTCTTATAACTCTTAGAAACAAAGTTCCCTTAGCATGCCAACTTTGTTAGCTATTCCTTCCCCCTGGAATTCCTTGACTCCAGAGCTTAAGACTCTAGGAACGATTGAAGTCTCACCTCCATAGATAATCAAGGTATGAATTATGTCCACTGAATTACCACAGAATCAACACTATCACCATGGAGGCCAGGATGACATCTCAAAATTATCCATGCCTGTGAGATCAATAAAATGATTTTTCTCCCAGATCTCCACCCCCAACCAAAAGATCTCCCTTTTTTCTGTAACCACCTACACTGAAGTTCTACCTTCTAAAAGGTGCTCCCAATTTCACAGTATAATTTACCCAGACTTTACCATAATTGACTATAATTTATACAGGACCCAGAATAAAATCAAGATTGTACTTATTTATGTCCTGGACCTTAGCTCCAGACAAGTACTTCCTCTGTTGTTTTCAGGGGGAAAGTCTTTTCCTTATCTCTAGGGTATTTTTCCAATCACTGATGTGCTTCTTCTCTCCCTTCCAACATGATTGCTTGCTATATGAACCCCTGAAGGTACCACTTTGGAAATACAGCATACATCTGAATTTGGAGTCAGTAAGGCCTGAATTACATCTTATCAAGTTAGACCCTGGGGAAGAAATTTAACATCTCTCACCCTCAGTGAATAGAGAGCTTGGCCTAGAGTCAGAAAGACCTGAGTTCGAATCCAGTCATAGATACTTATAAATTGTGTGATCCTGGACAGTTCACTTAACCCTGTTTGCATCAGTTTCCTCATCTGTAAATAGGGATGAATAATACCTACCTTAAAGGAATATTAGGTCAGCTAGGTGGTCCCATGGATAGAAGGCTTGTCCTAGATCAGGAAAATGTAAGTTTAAATCCAAGCACAGACACTTATAAACCACTAACTGTGTGACCCTGCGCAAGTAATTTCACCCTGTTTGCCTCAATTTCCTCATCTGTAAAATGAGCTGGAGAAGGAAATAACAAGTATCTTTGCCAAGAAAACGCCAAAAGGAGGCATAAGAGGACATGACTGAAAAGACTATACAACAGTGGCATGGGTCTGTGGGATGATGAAATGAGATGCAATAAAGTGTTCTGCAAACTTTAAAGTGCTATATAAAAATTAGTAATAATAAATTCAGTCTTAGGTCTCTGAGGTATTCAGTTCTCTTGTGATCCCTGAAAAGGGAAAAGAGAAAGGGAAAGGAGGCAAAAGAAAGGAGAAAGATGGGAATGGTAGGAGGATCTACCTGAATGACCACATTTTAATATGCTTAGCACCAAGGAGTGACTCTAGCTCAATCAGGCTGCCTAAAGCCATAGCAGGAAGTAATCTAAGTCTCAAAACTAGGATCTTCTCCTTTGACTTTATGAAGTTATGCATGGAACTTGCCTGATGGACCCCCACATACAGGTGAGGTATCAGACTGCTGAAAAGAAAGAATTTTAACTTTGGAATCAGATGATTTGGAATCAAATATTGTTTTTGACACCTTACAACTTGAGTGACTTTGTGTGAGAGCAAGTTAGCCTCTCTGGGTTGCAATTTCTTCAACTCTAAAATAAGTTAGGGACTAAATGTAAATGTGAGACTCCTAGACACACACACACACACACACACACACACACACACACACACACACACACACACAAGGGCCGGTGAAGAAAATTCTTTAGGAAGAATGTCCCTATATCTGCATACACCACTAGATGGCAGTTACCTGATCTATTCTCTAGTCCCACAAATTCAAAAATGAAACGTGTATATATACCCAGGATTCCTAATTCTTGATTCATCATGTGGACAGTGCTGCAAGAATGGAATCTTTTTTCAATGATTCACAAGTTGCAAACTTCTGATATACATTTCCAGAAAAGCAAACTTCAAGTGCTTGTCAAAGTGAAGTGGGAGTTGCATATCTTCTGACAGTCCAGGAATTGTGGCCACCGCATCCTCCTACCACAGACTTGTGGAAAGAGAAAGAAAGGTAATAAGCATTCTGATAAAGCTCTTATTATATTCCAGGCACTATGCTAAGCATTTTATACAAGTAAATTATACTATTTGATCCTCAACACAGTCTGGGAAGGTAGGTATTTGTTGTTTTGTTATTATTATTATTATTATTAATTATTCCCATTTCATACATGAAGAAACTGAGGCAAACAGGTTAAGTGACTTGCCTAGGGTCATACAGCTACTAAGTGCCTAAGGTTGGCTTTGAATTCAGGTCTTCCTCTCTTCAGTCAAGCATTCTACCCACTTTGTCAAGGTCAGGAGTTGTCAAGACCTGCCCAAATTATTTATGTGGCCCAGGTACAGCCTTAGCAGCAGCCAGAATTTGCAGAAAGGCCCACTATTTATTGCAGTATTTATGTGGGGTTTTATATTTTTTCCAATTACATGTAGTAGTCATCTTTTTTGTAAACTTTTGAGTTACACATTTTTCCACCTACCACCCTTTCTTTCCTCCCCTCCCCCCAGTAGTAACTAATCTGACATAAGGCAAGAGGGAAAGAAAGAGGGAGAGAGGAAGGAAGGCCACTGAAGCTTTTTTCTTAAACATACATAAGGGAATAGAAGGAAGATCAGAAAGAATCAAAAAACAAACTGGACAGCTGAGAAAGTTACATGTTGAATTTATTGTATTGAAAAAAACAGCATCAAGTTATATGTACAATAAAAAGTTGCATTTTCATGAACAATTCTATTTTACTGTCATGAACAATTCTATTTTACTGTCCTACTATGTATATGGTAAAGATCGTTTTTATTTGGTGTATGTTAAGTTCATGATAAACATTATTACTATTAATAATGAAGATAATAATGAAAAATGTAAGCTCCTTGAAGGTGGTACAATATTGTTTTTATCTTTTTATTTCTAATGCTTACCATAGTGTTTTTACACATTTTTTCCTCAATTTGTGATTTCAAAGCCATAGGTAGTCCCCAAGTAAGGAAGTTCCCTCTCTTCTTCAACTCACATTCTTGGAAAGTTGCTTAGGACCCTGAGAGGTGTCTTACTTGCTGATGGTCTTGCATTCAGAATGTAGCAGAAGAGACATTTGGACACTAGTCATCTGACTCCAAGGCAGGGTCTCTAGCCACTATAATGTTACATCCACTCTCCACTTCCATGCCCATCTTATACAGAGTAGGCACTTAGTAAATCAGAATAGAACTTAATTGAATTGAATCAAATTGAAATGAATTAAAATGAATTGAACTGTGGAGCGCTTTGAATTCTATTTCATTGGTATTAAGGAATGATTGATGGAGTTGAACAGGGGAGTGACAAGATCAGATTTGTACATTAGAGAAATTAATTTGGCGGCAGTATATAGGATAGAAGTTCTCATAGATGAACTCCCCCATTGTCACCTACAAGATCCTTCTCTCCCTGTTACCAAACAAGTGCCTAACTTTCACTATGAAGACAGGTTCCTGTGGACCAAACAATGTCGCCAAGCAGAGAAGCACAGAATGTGTTCCTCATAGTCATGAAAAGACTTTTCCTTGGGGTGAATATGAGTATCAATATAGCATTCAATATTCATAGATGTAAAGCAGCAAGGGACCATAAAGATTATAGAGGTCATAATTTAACCCCACTTAATTGTGCAGATAAAGAAATTGATGTCCAAAACAGAAATGTGAATAAATCTTCTGATTCCAAATTCTTTTAACCACACACTGAATTGCCCCCAAATTATCCTGGTAAGATTCCTTTTAGCTCTTCCTTTGTTCCACTCAGGTAGAAGGAACCAAGAAGAGCAAGTTTTTATCCTGGCCAAGATACTAGGAAGGGAATAAGGAGGAGGATAACAAATAACTCAGCCCAGAGTGGACTTGAAACCAAAGAAGAAGAAACAAAGATGGCATTCTGGCACTCCAAGATATATGGAAGTGGATTTCATCAGACCTATCAGATCAAACCTGCTACAGTATCTTTTGGGAAAACCATAGTGCTCACTCCTCAAAGCAGCATCATTCTGAGGTAAGTAAAGAAAAGGGTAATTGCTCAGTATGCTACTGATAATAATAATAATAACAATATCACCAAAAATATAGTACATATAAATTTTTTTAATTCTTTATATCTATATCTATCTAGCTATATACCATTTGTTAATGAGGGAAGGTCAAAGATAATTTGGGAATACTCAGTAAATCAGTCTATAAGCATTTGTTAAGAGTGCTAGGAACTATGCAAAGCACTGGGGATACAAAGAAAGACAAAAAAAATCCCTGCTTTCAAGGAATATATATGTATACACACATATAGATACATATGTACTAATGTAGGAGACAAAGTAAATCTAGATAATCTACTTCGGGTCCTCTGAGGTCATTGTAATGTAGTAAAAAGAGCATTCAGGTTCAGAAGGGTTGGGTTCAAGTCTCTGCTGTTCCAATAAGTTTCTACTAGACTTTGCACAAATGCCTGAGCCTCAGTTTTCTTTTCTGTAAAATGAGATGCATTACATTGCACTACCTACATCATAGGGTTGTTGTGAGGCAAATATTTTGTGAGATAAAATAATTGATAAACATGAGCTGTGATTGCTAGAGACAGAAAAGTCATCAATCTCTTTCCCCATCTTACAAGTTGAACACTCTACACACAAAAAAGATGCTCTTCCTTGGATTTACATCTAAGTGGTCACCACACCTATCTAAAGATAGTCCCCGACAGATAAGATGCTAGATCTATAGAAACAAGGACCTCATCTGAATGTTCCCCTCAGGAAGAATCTCCCCTGAAGGAAGGATGAACTGAAAAGAAAACCATCACCTTTCTATTTTGGAGTGCTACTTATTCAACAAGAAAGAGAAGGTTGTAATGGAAACAGCAATTCAGCCAACCCTCTCCCTGAGATTTTCCAAACTCTCCAGTGGATTTGTGTTCTATTTTATGAGCTTATGAAGATGATCCCTTTTGAACCCAAGGTTTTTGAAGTGATTAACTTGCTAGAGGCAAGACTGATGATAAGTGGAAGAACTTCCCTGAATAAGCCCAACTTCACATCTTCCAAAAAATCCTTCAATGTGGTTTCCCTGCTCTTCCCAACAAAGGTCTGTCTCAAAATTTTCAAATGTCTGGATCATGTCTCATCTTGCCAACAAAAGCTGGCTTGCTCTGTGGATGCTGAAATGGCATTAAGTTCCTATCTCCCTCCTTGTAGTTCAATGACTGTGATTTCCTATATGTAGGGAGTGAATGATGACAAAATGAGGATCTTGAATGAGAAGGGAGACAGAAAAGGGATATAACACCTGAGTTTCTTAGTTCTTTTTAATTCCATTTCTTTCCTAAATCTATTGAAGTCATTGACATCCTCCCAGTCACCCAGATTGGTAATCCTAGTGTGGCTGTGTAGACTTTCCTTATCCTCTTGTCTTGGGATCTCTTGCCTCTGTCCCTCCCTTTCAATCACTGTTGTCACCAACTTTATGCTGGTCCTTACTCCTTTCCTTATATTATTACAATGATTTTCTATCCCATCTGCCCACTTCCAGGCTCTCTGCCACTCCAATCTATCCTTTAAAGCAATGCCAAATGTAATTCTAAATAACAGCTCTGGTCATACAACTTCTTCAAAGGGAATCCGATGCAATTGAACAGATTTAAATTGTACATCTCTAATTGAGTGTCTTCCTGATTTTTCTTGTCTCTCTCCTCCTTTCCTAGATAGTGTCCCTACCCACAAAAAATCCTAATTTGAAAAGCTTCTCTTAGATCTTAGGACACACTTTGTGCCTCTACTTTGGACTAGATCTCACCTTCTAACTAATATTTTCTCCCTGGTTTTCTTTGGAAATTTCATTGCTTTATATTCAATGGGTCCTTCCCTAGCGTGTGTCTGTTTGTGACATCAGAGTTTGTTTGAGACACCAACCAAACACACATAAGCAAACATCTCCTCCCCTCTCTATAAAACCCAAGAATTTTCAAGTCTCCTGGAACTTCTTTAGAGTGCAGATGAGGTCCTGGTGAAAGGCTGAATGTTTTGAGAGACATCATAGAATACTGGACTTGTAGTCAGGAAGGCCTGGGTTCAACTCATCCCTCAGCTACTTACTAGCTATGTGACCTTGAGTTTACCACTGGATTTCTGAGATAGCTTGATTACTGTCTTTACATTGAACTCTGATAACTGGAGGAGAGAGTGAGATTGATGACTCTGTGCAGCTTTGCCTCACTTAAATTCATTTTCTGCACAAGCTATGACATCACCTTTGTAATATCATTAGTAGTCTTCAAAAACAAAAGACCAATAATGACAACCACCACCAAGTAATTTCTAGGAGTCTTAATTTCCTCATTTGAAAAAATGAAGAAATTGGATTAAATGCCCTCTGATGTCTTTTCCAGCTCCAAATCTAAGATTCTACGACTAAAATTTTAAGTTGCTCATTATAAGTAAAGGACACAAGTGACTAATAGGCTTCACTATACTGAGTATAGTATGCCATATATCAAAGAGGAAGAAATACAAGAAACTCGGTGGAACCTGAATTTGCCCATTCAAAGGGGAATCTCTCCAAAGATCTACTGTTGGACCCTATCCCTCTCACACTTTGGTCTGAAGATCAATATATCAGAGACTTTAACACCTCATTCTCAATTCCATAAATGGTGTCCAACTATCTTCGCTACCCTCAATGTCTATCCCTTTGCCCCTGTTCCTACATGCTACTGTCTCTAGATGTTTTGTGTTAGGTCTTGGGCTTACTTTATTTATCACCAGTCTTTCTAACTTTTTAATGAAAACTATATGAAATCAACAAATTAATGAAACAATTTGGGATGTCCTCATTTCCCTCCTTCTTGTTTTCTTAAATATCAAGTGAAAAAAGGAAAAGGATGAGGAAAAAATAATTCATTCCCTTTCCCCCCTCTACATTAAATTCTATTATAAACTTATTGTGTGAGCCTAGGATAATGGATAGAGCTTTTGGTCAAATACACAAAGTTCTTGAGTGGGGGGGGGTTTGAAATAGCAAAAAATGTTATTAATTTAATTACAGTATATACAGTGGAACACTCTACTTTCTTCCCCATAAGAAAGCTTTGGTCCTAAAGATATAATGGCTAGACAAAAGTTCTCCCCAACTTATTTGCCGCAATTATCCCTCTGTTTAAACAATCTGTCCAGATTCGTGAACTTTTTCCCCCACTGAAGCAATTCAGTATTTGAGGATGAATGAAAAGATGAGATGTTTCCACCATTAGGGATCTATCTAGGACCAGAGCGTGTCCCCTAGTAAATTTACCCTATTTTCTGGGTCTCTGGCTTGAGATAAAACTACCAGGACACCTACTTTGGCAATAGGGGGATTTTTTCCATCATGAATCACAAGAATCTTAGAATCCTGCTAGACAGACTCACCTTAAAGGTTTGTGGGTACAAAGCCTCTTTTTTAAGTTGCTCATTAAAAGTAAAGGAGAGGTAGCTAAGTGGCACAGTGAATAGAACACCTGCCCTGAAGTCAGGAGGTCCTGAGTTCAAATGTGACCACAAATACTTACTAATTTTCTAGCTATGTGACCTTGGGCAAGTCACTTAACCCCATTGCCTTGTAAAAACCTAAAAAAACCCATGAAGGACACAAGTCATTAATAGGCTTTCTCACAGCCACTGAAAGAAGAAAGCACACCAAGATTGGTTACTAAATAGTTATTGTCCTTTGTATTTGAAAAGGACTAAAATAACATCACTATGTCTGGGTCAATGTACTCTGAGTCTTACTGTGGCTGATCAGAGCAATATGAACTCAGAAGGCTTAACCATAGTTGGGCACAAATAGTCCCTTTTCATTCAATTATTTCTAATTTAATAATTAAGTTATCATTATTCATATATCATTTAGGACAGTGCAACATAGGGACAAAGTCCTGGATTTTCTGAGGTCAAAGGATTGAATTTAATTACATTTCTTTCATATATTGACTGTGCAAGTTACAACCTCTCTGGGCCTAAGTTTCCTCACATATAAAATTAGATAGATAAGGTGACTTCTAATTTTTCTCTGAATATTTAGCATTCCATAATTCTAAACTCAAGCTATTACTTTTATTTCTGAACTGTGGTAGAATTCAGGAGGAAAAAAATTCAGGAAGAAAAAATAATAATGAGGAAGTTTGAGCATAGTCTTCTAAATAGAGTATTGGCCCTAAAGTTGAGTTCAAATTCAGCATCTGACACTAACTTTAATGATGGGCAGATTTCTGAATCTGTTTCCTTCTTGGTAAAATGGATCATAGATTTTTCTAATTGCATGATTGAAAGGATGGAGGAGATGGAAGAGAACTTAGAAGGCAGATGGCCCAACTTATTTGTTTTATAGATGAAGGGAGGAGACCAGGAAAAGTAAAGTGACCCACCCAAAGCCACATAGGTGGTAGTTGAGGGACTCATACTCAGGTCCTGTGATTCCAAATCTAGTGCTTTTCCCAAAGTTCTCAGACTCAAATGAAATAACGTATGTAACCATTTAGTAAACCTTAAGGAACTATCTAAGTATTATTATTATTTCTCCTTGCCATCTTTGCACTCAGCATGGTTCAGTTAAAAATTATCTTGGAAAGTCACTATCTTACTTTTAGGTTAATTATTACCAAATAGATTAAATGATTGGGTTTTTTTTAATAATTGAATGAATGTACTGGGAAGTAAGTTCATCTTCTGTAAATTTGCTGAAAACTTCTTTGGGACAATTCCAGTAGTAGCAAGGATAATAGGAATGAGAGATACTTCGTGTTCCCACATGAATTTGACTTGCTTCACTAGGTCTCTATATTTTGAGAACTTTTCATTTCTTTTAGTTTGGGGATTATGCATTTTTTCATAACTCTATGCATTTTTATTTATTTATTGAAATGTTTTGAAGATTTTATTTATTTTGTTTTACATTTTTTCCCCTAATCTTTCTTCCCTCCCCCTACCTCCCTCAGAAGGCAATTTGCCAATCTTTACATTGTTACCATGGTATACATTGATCCTGGAATGTGATGAGAGAGAAATCATATCCTTGAGGAAGAAACATAGAGTATAAGAGATAGAAAGATCAGACAATAAGATATCAGTTTTTTTTTTCAAAATTAAAGTTAATAGTCCACAGTATTTTCCCTGGATACAGATGGTATTCTCCATTGCAGACAGTCCCAAATTGTCCCTGATTGTGGCACTGATGGAAGGAGCGAATCCATCAAGGTTGATCATCACACCCATGTTGCTTTTAGGGTATACAGTGTTTTTCTGGTTCTGCTCATCTCACTCAGCATCAGTTCATGCAAATCCCTCCAGGCTTCCCTAAATTCCCATCCCTCTTGGTTTCTAATAGAACAAGTGTTCTATGACATACCTATACCACAGTTTGCTAAGCCATGCCCCAATTGAAGGACATTTACTTGATTTCCAATTGTTTGCCACCACAAACAGGGTTGCTATGAATATTTTTATACAAGTGATGTTTTTACCCTTTTTCATCATCTTTTCAGGGTATAGACCCAGTAGAATACACAATATTTTTAAAAGATCTTCTTATATTTTGCAGGTCTATATTATGTCCAAGTGATCAGACTGGTGAATAGTCTTGTCTGTTATAATGATCTAGTTTTCATATAGCTTATTTCTTCAATCCTGAGGGATATTTGGTATAGAGTTGCATTTGAAGTTCAGGGATTTGAGCTCAGTAATAATAATAAAAATAATAATAAATTGTTAACCTTTATATGGCACTGTTGACTGAACAACAACAAAAACCAAAAAACCCCAAAAAACAACTACCCCAAGTTTTTCCAAGTCATGACTTGACAGATCCCAATGCCAAAATTAGAGGGTTTTCTGTCAGCTTGGCTCATGAATTCTACATACCTGCTTAATATAAAGAGAGGTTCCTTGGCAACAGTAGTCTTCTTCAAGAGTGACTGTCTACATCTTCCAAAACAATCTTTCTCTTTCTCTTCCCTCCTCTGAGCTCCCTGCTACTCACATCTATATATCTGTTTTCTCTTTCATTTATACTCTTTGTCCAACTCTCCTACTGAGTTGTACTTAATAAAACATTGTATTCACTTTTAGAAAGTGTTCTGGTCTGATTGTTCTCTTGACTTGGAATAAGTCTGAAGCAGAAGACAGCATAGACATAATGATCTTTCTAAAGCTGCTTTAAAATAACATTTTGTGGGACAGTTGGGGGGCAGTGCAATGGATAGAGTACCAACCCTGGAGTCAGGAGGACCTGAGTTCAAATCCACCTCAGACACTTAATAATTACCTAGCTGTGTGATCTTGAGAGAGTCACTTAACCCTATTGCTTGCAAAAACTAAAAGAAATATAATGTTTTATTACTGTTATATGGGCTCTCCAAATATGTTATAGTTCATTGCATAATTTTGAAATTATACAATGAAGATTTGTATGGTAGAGGAAATAGTACCAGGGAAAGGATGACAGAATAAGGGATGGGGAAAGGAGTATAGATTTTCCCTTGGTTCTTTCTACACTGATTCAATTCTTAATATATTTGCTCAACTCTTCATTTCATTTTGTCTATGTATCTGCATCTGCAAATGACCTTTATAAAAGTCATTTTGGTACCTTGAGACCTAGAAGAACCATATGCAAAAGTTTGGGTTATTTTTTTTAACTTTTTCCCAAGAAAGCTGGCAAGGAAACAAGGACTTCTCCCTTGAGTTCCAAAACTAACTAATCACCCTCAGGAGACACCAGCCTTTTCATAAGGCCAGTACAAGAGGATGGGAAAGTGCACCAACAGTTACTCACTGGCACAATTATCTAAGACATTCTGGCTCTGGCTGAGGAAAGAAAGAAGAAAAATGCTTCCTCTTCCCTTTGAATTTGAGAAACTTACTAAAAAAGCTTATCCTGCAAAGCTTAAGTGATAAATGTTAAAAAAACAAACAACTCTTTAAGCTTTCAAAGTGAACAAAGAAAAGAGGTCCAAAGTCTTCTTCCAGTCTCTGAGAGAGGATAAGAACTGTAAGAAAAAAGAGATGGAGAGAGTTGGTTTGCTTCCATTCTATTGGTGACTAATATCCAATAACTTCACTGGCACTTCCTTTTTATATAACCTGTTGGCCTCATTTCAGCATCTTACCATTGACTACTAGAAAATGACTTTAAAAGGAAGGAATACAAAAGGGAGAAGAGTGATAAAGGAAGAGAGAATAAGAAAGTAAAAGAAACATGAGTCACAGAATTAATTCAATCAGAAGTTCCATAGACTACTAGAGCTGGAATATAAATAGATAAATGGATAGACAGAGAGACAGACAGATAGTTAATTAGATAGATAGATAGATAGATAGATAGATAGATAGATAGATAGATAGATAGATAGATAGTAGATGAATGGATAGAACTTACATTCTAAAGAGGAAGAAAATATATCAAGGGAAGATAAAAGTAGGGGGGATTTGAGTGTTTATAATCATAAGGAAGGATTTTAGAGTCCATGTAACCCAATCCCTTCATTTACAAATTAGAAAAGAGAGATCCAGGATTGCTGATGAAGCAATTTATCCAAGGACACAACAGTTAGGGGAAAATGTTAAAGCCAGGGCCCAATTCTGAGACTTTGGTGGGGATGGTGCTCTTTTGGTTCCCTCACCTATACCACCTCTCTGGAAACCATTGAAGATATTGTCTACTGTCATAACTACTGAGGCAAGTTATAGAATTCCCTATTCCTTTCTTTAGTCTCTAGAGTATTTGGGAATCCAAGTACCCTTCCCCCTTGTTGGGGTCAGCAAGCAAAGGCAGAGGTAGGAACAGGGCTAATTACCTATAATGGCAAAAAAATCTGACTCACAATGTATATTCACAATGTTTTCTCCAGATAATTTCCCTTTTCCTTTTGGCCTGTTTCCTTGGATTTGTATCTTCAGAATTTCATTCTTAAAATTTCTCTCCCTTCTTGAGTTGATTTTTCCCTGCAGACTTTTAGATCAAGGGACTACCTAACCTCCCTTTCAATTCTTTGAAATCACTTCCCCCAAATCTGGTATATCTCAAACTCTGCCCAGATTTCCTTTATCCATCACAAACTTGGAGATCACTTTTCTCCTATTTCCCCATCATTTTCATCCCAGCAAGCAAATTTGCCTTGTTAGTAAAACATCAAATATATACTATAGAATTTCCCCATGTGAGTTTCTTCAACTTCTGAAGGATAAAATTATCATCAAGGCAAGTCAAATTCTTTGCTGTGGGGAGACATTATAGACTGAGACAGAGAGACCTAAATTTCAATACAGAGAAAGACTGAAACCCAGAGAGAGAGAGAGAGAGAGAGAGAGAGAGAGAGAGAGAGAGAGAGAGAGAAGAGAAGGGGGGAAGGGAGGAAAGAGAGAGGAGGGAGGGAGGGGAGGGAGAAAAAGAAGAGGGGAGGAGGGGAGGGAGGGGATGGAAGGGAGATTCAACAGATATCTGGATAATTGGAGTCTTCCGGTACCAGACTTGTTATTTGTTAGCCAATTTTTCATCTAATTCTTCTTTCTGCTCAGGTGGTCTATATTTTAATATACTACAAAGACAAAATTATTTTTGTTCTCCCCTCCATTGAACATTATCCAAATATTCTACATATTGTTTTGCTTCTCCAGATTCTTGGATTTTTTCACAGGATAGTACTTAATATACAATGTTGCCCTATTACCACTACCTCCATTCTTTTACATATCTTGTTCTTTGTAGAGTAAGGTACAAAGCCATATTCCAGACATTGAAACTCGAGTTTCAGTAATACCTAAGTATTATGATTATCTGCTTTCATTAGAGTCTCTAGGTTCTTTTTTGTTGTTGTTGTTGCCTTAACTTTATGCATTTATTCATGGATGTTTGAAGTATTTACTATTGACTCTTTTTTTTTTTTTGGATTTTTTTTCTCCTGAACTTAAACTATCTCCTTTCTTTATTATAACTACATTCTATAACTGCCTAGATATACACAAACAGTTTTCTTTCTCATCTTTTTTAGTTTAAAGCCTTTTTTACTGAATTTGAAAGACACCCAGCAAATATATTCTTAATAGACTCTTAAATCTACTTCCTCCCTGACTATGTGTCTGTTTTTCTTATATTTTAAGACATAATCCAGACATCTCATTTCTATTCTCAAACCATCTCTTAGCCAACTGTTCACTTTCCAAATTAATTTTTCTTTTTTGTATCACTTTCCTTCAATGAGCTATAATAAAAACAAGCTGTGCTCCTAGATTAGTGCCATTCACTGCAGCTATTTCAGTGAGGATTCTCTGAGAATTCTAGGAGTTTTGAAATGAGATTTGATCATTTTTTCCTACCCATTGTAATATTTACATTTGGCATTCCCAATGAGTTATTTTGAGGTACCTCATTTTCTGTTTTGGGAAGAAAAATGGGAAAAAATCATACACAAGACTTACTTATTCAAATGAGATCTATTAAAGAATATTCCATATAATCAATTGATATCTCAGGAGGGTTAGTCTCTCTGGTGCTTTGGGACTCCAAATCTGCACCAGATTTGTATAGTAGTACGGTGATTCCCAAGCTTGCCTCCCATATTTCCACTTTTGTACAAGAAAAATCCATCCCTGATAGGTGCTATAGATAATCCCTCATTTTCAGGAGTTCCAAATGGTAATTGATGGGGAGCAAGGTACTTCTTGTTCTGTCTAATGTCCTAATACTATACTTCAGGACCTTTAAATGGTATAAGTAGCTAATAAGGATTAAAGATTTAGGTTCACAATATCTTCCCATCTACCTGAGATCAGGTAAGAAAAGAGCCACAATGAAAGATCTACTCTATGGTCCCAAGAGTCATTTGGACCCTGGAGGACATTATCTATGAATTCAAAATTAGGGAAACAGGGGAGGACATTCTCATGGAGTTTTGGGGATGAAAGCTACAGAAAGTGAGAAGCACTTAAAACTACGCAGGCATGTAATGAATTAATATGATAATAAGAGATTATTAATTAATATGAGGAGTCAATTGATCTGTGATTTACTGATAAACTCTTCCTTCCTAGGAAGCAATTTAAATTCAATTTGCATTCCTGTCCCTCCCCCCCAAAAAAGCATGTATTGTAGTGATAAAATTCTAAGAAGCAAATATATCTTTATGACATCATAAGATCATAGAAATCACAAATCAGAAGCTAAGAAATTAATTGTGATGTCCTACTGTAAGAGTTCAACAATATTATTGTCTTAAGTTTCTTGCCCAAGGTTTCATAATCTTTAGATTCACTCTTGTTTTTCATGTTTATGTTATTTTTTATTTTTTAATTATTTTTTTCACATTACTACAATAGTCTTCTTGCAAAAGTAAACATAATCCCCCTACACAAAGAAAGAGAAACATCAAGAAAAATAAAGTGAGAGGGGGAAAAATGTGCTTCAGTCTGTATTCAGATACTATTAGCTCTGTGTTTGGGATGGATAGCATTCTTTATCATAAGTCCATCAGACATTGTTGGTGGAGTTGTGAACTGATCCAGCCTTTCTGGAGAACAATTTGGAATTCTGCCCAAAAGGCAGTAAAATATGCATATCCTTTGATACAGCAATATCAGAACTTGAAAAGAGGTGGCTAGATGGCACAATGGAGAGAGCACCAGCTCTGGAGTCAGAAGTACCTGAGTTCAAATACAGCCTCAGATACTTAATAATTACCCAGCTGTGTGACCTTGGGCAAGCCACTTAGCCCCATTGCCTTGCAAAAAACTAAAGAAAAAAAAGAGAAATCATGAAAAAAGGGTAAAATCCCACATGTACAAAAATACTTATAGCGGTTTATAGTGGTAAAGAATTAAAAATTGAGGGGAAACCCATCAACTGGGGAATGACTGAAGAAACTGTGTTATATGTATGTATGTAATAGAAAACTATTCTATAAGAAATCATTAGGGATAGAACTTCAGAAAAGTCTGGAAAGATTTACATGAATTGATGCTGTGTGAGATGAGCAGAACCAGAACATTATACACATTAATAATAACATGGGATGATGATCAACCATGATAGACTTGCCTATTCCATCAGTGCAATAATCAGGGACAATTTTAGGGAATTTATGATGAAGAATACCATATGTATCCAAAGAAGGGACTGTGGAGTTTAAACAAAGACCAAAGCTTAATATTTTCAATTTTTAAAAGCTACCTTCTGTATTATGTAATTCTGCTATCTCTAATGTTTTATTTTTTTCCTTTTGGATCTGATTCTTCTCTCAACACATGTTCAATTTAGATCTATGCTTATCATGGATGCAAATGTAAAACCTATATCAGATTGCCTTCTCTTGGGGAGAGGGTGGAATGAGGGAGGGAAGGAGAGAAATTGTAAAACTCAAAACCCTATGGGACGGCTAGGTGGTGTAGTGGATAAAGCACCGGCCTTGGAGTCAGGAGTACTTGGGTTCAAATCCAGTCTCAGACATTTAATAATTACCTAGCTGTGTGGCCTTGGGCAAGCCAATTAATCCCATTTGCCTTGCAAAAACCTAAAAACAAAACCTCAAAACCCTGACCCCCAAAAATGATTGGTATAAATTACCATTGTTATGTAACTGGCAAACAAATAAAATATTTATATAATAATAAAAAACAGTCCATCAGAGAAATTGTTTCAATATTTTTCCCCACAGTTGCTATTGCTGACTGTATTACTTTTGATCCTATTACTCCCCACTCCAATTTATTCTATTCTCTCTCTCTCCTTTCACCCTGACCCTCCTCAAAAGTATGTTGTACTTACATCCCTCTCCTATATCACCTACTCCTCCCTCTTCTCCCCCATCCCCTTTCTCTTGTTCCCTTCCTTTCCTTTTTCCTCTAGGGTAAGATAGATTTCTATACCCAATGAGTGAATATTTTATTTCTTCTCTGGACTACCAATGAGAATGAAGGCTCACTCATTCCCACTCATCTTCTCACCTTCCACTCCACTGCAAAAGCTTTCTCTTGCCTCCTTTATGTAAAATAACAAACCCCATTCTATCTCTCCTTTCCCTTTCTCCCAGTACATTCTTTTCTTGTCCATTAACCCCATCTCTATATTATTTATATTATATTTTATAATATATTGCATTTATATATCTTTTTATAATTTATTATAACTTCATTTTCAGTTCCCTCCTTTGCCTTGTCTAAATATGCTCTTTCTAACTCTTCTAATAAATGAGAAGGTTCATCTAAGTTTTGAGTATCATCTCTCCATGCAGGAATACAAGCAGTTCAACATTATTAAATCCCTCCTAATTTGCCCTTGCTATCCATTTTCATTTTTTCCTCCTGGAAGAGAGATAAAGGTGTCTGAGTTCTACATACCCTCATAGAGAACTTTTCTCCATAGTCCAAGCTGATTAGAGTAATTGCAATTTTCCTAAAGGTTACAGAAGCGGGCTTAGTGTCTTCATTGCCCTTCCAACCCTAAACACAGTAGCTGGCTCATAATACACACTTAATAAATGCTTCTTGACAGACTAACTTGATTTCAATGTGGAATAAAGAAATCTGAGGTAGAGGAAAGAAAACATGTATTTTATCAAAAGGTTGTAGAATGGAAGAATGTATCACAGAAGATGAAGGAAAGTATTTAGACTACTGTATACACAAAAGAATTAATAAACAGACTTGAGGCTCAGTCTGAAGAGACATCTGGATGTTCCAAGGAAGAAGTAATGATAGAATTGAGCCATTGAAATCTTCAGGTAAGAGATCATTCTGTAAACTCCAAAGAGACAAAAAAAATGGACAATGGCTATCGATTATTCCTTACTTTGGTGTACTGAGAGAGTTCTTTCTGATCTGATAAGAATAATAGAGGAGTCCAGGACATATATTCCAGACCCAACAGAACATCTTCCAAGACTCATAACAATGGAATACTTGTGGTGATTCCCCTGGGTATAAATCATACTACAAGAGTGAATTAGGAGGCAGAACCAAAATGGTAGAATGAAGGCAGGAAATTCCAGCAGCTCTCTTCCAGACCACTCCAACTTCCAGATTACTTTAAATAATGACTATAGTCAAATTCTAGAGTGATATATCCCACAGAAAGACCAAATAAAACAAGTTTCCAGTTCAAGACAACTTGGAAGATCTGTGGGAAAAATCTGTTACACTGGGTTGAAAAGGGCTGCAGCAAAGCATGGGTCACACCAGAGCAAACTGGCTCCAGTCATCCAGGAACAACCCGAGGGATGCCTGGGTCCCTGGCAGCACCTAGGTCTGTGACAGTGGGGGCAGTTTCCAAATCTTCCAGCCCAGGGATTGTCAAGGACAACTTGGAAGGTCAGTGGGAAAACTGTGCTACATCAGAGTGAGCATGGAACCCAGGCCAGTGCAAGTCTCAGTGCAGCTCCAGCCCTAGAAACCAGAAACAGACCTGGGGAGTCACCCAGCAGGGAACCACCAAGCAGTTACTTCCAGAGTGCTTAAATCATGGATGATAAGGGGGTTGGGGGAGACTACAGAAGTCTCTCTGTTATTTCTGAGGCAGGACTCAGATCCCAGTCTCAGAATGGGGACCTTTATTGCCACAGAAGGGCAGGGTCCTTCCTTGCAGTACCAGGATAGAGAGGAATGCTTGAGGGTATCCTAATATAAAAGTGCCCAGAAATGTTATAACCGAATTCCAGAACTTAAGTCAAAGAGAAAATATTACAAGCAGTTTGAAAGAAACAATTCAAATATCATGAAGCTTCAGTCAGGATTACATGAGATTCAGCAGCTTCTACATTAAGGACTCACAGGATTTGGAATATACTAGGCCAGAAGGCAAAAGAACTTGGATTACAACCAAGAATCAACTACCAGCAAAACTAAACACATTCTTTCATGGAAAAGATATATATATATATATTCATTGTAATTGGGGACTATCAAACTTTCCTGTTGAAATGACCAGAGCTGAGCAGAAAGTTTGATCTTCAGTTATGGGACTCAGGTGAAGTTGCTTCTTCTGGCATGTGCTCTGGTGTGTGGATATCCTCAAGCATTCCTCTCTGTCCTGGTCCTGCAAGGTCCCTGCCCTTCTGTGGCAATAAAGGTCCCCATTCTGAGACTGGGATCTGAGTCCTGCCTCAGAAATAACAGAGAGACTTCTGTAGTCTCCCCCAACCCCCTTATCATCCATGATTTAAGCACTCTGGAAGTAACTGCTTGGTGGTTCCCTGCTGGGTGACTCCCCAGGTCTGTTTCTGGTTTCTAGGGCTGGAGCTGCACTGAGACTTGCACTGGCCTGGGTTCCATGCTCACTCTGATGTAGCACAGTTTTCCCACTGACCTTCCAAGTTGTCCTTGACAATCCCTGGGCTGGAAGATTTGGAAACTGCCCCCACTGTCACAGACCTAGGTGCTGCCAGGGACCCAGGCATCCCTCGGGTTGTTCCTGGATGACTGGAGCCAGTTTGCTCTGGTGTGACCCATGCTTTGCTGCAGCCCTTTTCAACCCAGTGTAACAGATTTTTCCCACAGATCTTCCAAGTTGTCTTGAACTGGAAACTTGTTTTATTTGGTCTTTCTGTGGGATATATCACTCTAGAATTTGACTATAGTCATTATTTAAAGTAATCTGGAAGTTGGAGTGGTCTGGAAGAGAGCTGCTGGAATTTCCTGCCTTCATTCTACCATTTTGGTTCTGCCTCCTAATTCACTCTTGTAGTATGATTTATACCCAGGGGAATCACCACAAGTATTCCATTGTTATGAGTCTTGGAAGATGTTCTGTTGGGTCTGGAATATATGTCCTGGACTCCTCTATTATTCTTATCAGATCAGAAAGAACTCTCTCAGTACACCAAAGTAAGGAATAATCGATAGCCATTGTCCATTTTTTGTCTCTTTGGAGTTTACAGAATGATCTCTTACCAATGGCTCAATTCTATCATTACTTCTTCCTTGGAACATCCAGATGTCTCTTCAGACTGAGCCTCAAGTCTGTTTATTAACTCTTTGTGTATACAGTGGTCTAAATACTTTCCTTCATCTTCTGTGAGACATTCTTCCAATCTACAACCTTTTGATAAGATACAAGTTTTCTTTCCTCCACTTCATATTTCTTTATTCCACATTGAAATCAAGTTAGTCTGTCAAGAAGCATTTATTAAGTGTGTATTATGAGTCAGCTACTGTGTTTAGGGTTGGAAGGGCAATGAAGACACTAAGCCTGCTTCTGTAACCTTTAGGAAAATTGCAATTACTCTAATCAGCTTGGACTATGGAGAAAAGTTATCTCTATGAGGAGATGTAGAACTCAGACACCTTTATCTCTCTTCCAGGAGGAAAAAAAATCTTTTACTTGAAACACAAATAGCAATCACTTGGTTATAGAAACAATCAATGTGAGTCACTGCAAATTGATATCCAACCTTATTTTTTTAAGGCTTTGTCAGTGCTTATACCTCAACTTTAAGTAACTCATTAAGACCTTTATAGATAATTATCATTTCTTAATAACATTATAGTCTCACTTAATTTCCTTTTCTAAGTCTCAACTATTCCATAACCACACCCTACCCCTGTCCCAAATTATTGTCAAAGTGTGTTTTTGACTTGTGGTCTCAGAGGGAAGCAAGAATAGACAGCTCTAGTTCCCACCCCCCCCCCCACCTGTCTTTAAGAAATTTTTATTCCTTGCATGAAGGGAAGAAGGAGACTGGAGATATAAGCTAATCATTCTATTCATTTGAGAGAATATGGACAGTGGCCTAGAATTATATCTATTTTCTCCCTTAAATATTATTAGCCTAAGGGATGCTAAAATCTTAATCACTCTTTCTCAAAAAAAGGGGGGGGGACCCAAGATTTATGTCCAACTTTTGACTCCTTCCCACCAAATACCAGTTCCACAATAAAATTACCTGTGCAAATAGCAAACTTGAAATCAGACAAACTATACAAATGAGAATATATAATAGACAATACAGACTGTAGAAGTTGGGAGAGAAATATTACAGTTCAATCAAGAAAATTCCAGCTCTCACCCAAGGACAGAATTCCTTGAAGTATAGCAAACTGAAGATAGAGACATTTTAGAGATTTTCAGCTCCTCTCTTGTCAGTTTCTTCCCAGAGTCTTTCTCTCCCTTTATTGATCTGAAAAGAAGATGACATCTCATAATTTTACTCACAAAAATTGTAATCTAGGAGACCTCAAGGAGATTGAAGACAGTGGATTTTTCCTCTTTCCTGTTTTTGCCAACTTTGTCATGTCCTTCATGAAGGTGTGGGATACTGATCACTGCTAAATGAGGAGAGAATCCAATACCAATGGATTTGGGGGTTCAAGTCATACATCTTTCAGTTTCAACAATTTGTAGGGTCAATCAATCCACTCTATCAATCTGCTTTACCTTCCAACTTATTTTGTTTATCTTTTCTTACTTTATTTACATTACCTATTCCCCTTTTCCTTTTTTGTCTTTGTCATTTTTTTCTCAAGTTTCTTTTTTCAAGGCCTTACTCTAATTCTCCTTAATCCTACCCTTCCTCCTTCTACCTTCTTTCATAAATACCAGAAGTAAAATTTAGACCTGGAAAATATCTTCCATAAAAATTTCCTCAATTTCTCCCCCAATTTCCTCCCCCTAATCAACCACAAGCCTTCTGAAGGTCCAAATCCCTTTAAATCATCTTTGAAATTTCTTCTCTTTATTTACTTCAGGTCCTTCCCTATAGTCCTGATTTTTCTCCCCCAACCTTCTTCTGAAAAAAGTCAGAAGTATGCTGAAAAAGTTAAGGATTTAGAGTGACTTCTAAAGTCCCATCCCCTAATAAATCTATGAAAAAAATCTAACCTTAATCCTATAATCTAAATGCTCTAGTCTTTAGAATTGGTATATTCCTTTAACAATATTTAAACTAGACTAAAAACTAGTTTAAGATTCAGACTTTTGGTTCTCACTAGATAGTGTTAATGGTAAATGTTTGGAAATAGAAAAAAAATGAGAAATAATGTGGAAAATTAACTATTTGCACAACAACAAATTAAATCTCAATTGAATAGTTATTAAGCAAGAGAAACATGGGATAGTGACTAGGACAGTCTTGGAATTAGTAACTTTCATTTCCACCTCAGATACATGGCATTCAATGGAGCTGCTATTGATCATATTGGTTTAGCAAAGCCTGGCTCAAAGTAAGTGCTAATTAAATGCATTATTGGCAAGGTTCTTGAACTCTCAGTACCTTTAACTGCTCTCTAAGACAAAAAGTATCAGATGATGAAAGAAAGAAAGAAAGAAAGAAAGAAAGAAAGAAAGAGGGAGGGAAGGAAGGAAGAAAGAAGAAGAGAAGGAGGAGGAATGTAAGTCTTTCTGAATCAACTGATAAATATGTATTAAATACTGTCAATGAATAAGTATTAAGTGCCAGGCACCAAAGATCTAAAAACAAAAGTGAAACAGTTCTTATTATGTAGACAGGGGAGACATTATGTACACACAGTTAGTACAATTTAAATAAAAATAAAATTAAAAAAGTTTTAGAAAGATAAATTTGTGGAATGCATTAGCATCTAGGAGAGGGAGTGAATTGGGATAAGAAAAGACTACATGTAGAATGTGGTGCTTAGGCTGGGACTTGAAATTAGGCATTTGAAAAAACAGAGATGAAAGAAGGAGATGATCAGTGCAAAGTTAAAGAGATGGGGGATGAAATGTCTTGTGTGAAGAACCATAAAAAGAACAGTTCAATGGGACTACAGTATTCTTGGAGGAGGAAAAATATGTAATAAAGATGGAAAGACAGGTTGAGTCAGGTTTCATATGACTGCCAAAAAGAAGAATTCATATTTGATTCTAGAGATAATGAAGTTTATTGAGTAAAGAAAGAAGAATGGTGCGATTTGTCCTTAGGAAAATCACTCTGACAACTGGATTGTTGGATTATAAATTAAGAGTTAGGGTGCGGCTAGGTGGCGCAGTGGATAGAGCATGGCCCTGGAGTCAGTAGTACCTGGGTTCAAATCCAGTCTCAGGGACTTGATAATTACCTAGCTGTGCGGCCTTGGGCAAGTCACTTAACCCCATTGGCCTTGCAAAAAAAAAACCAAAACCCTAAAAAAATTAATTAAAAAAAATAAATCGAGAATTAGAAGGAAGCTTAGAAGCCAATATTTTACAAATAAGATACAGATAAGATTGCAAATAAAAAAAGTGACCCCCAGGAAGGTTAAATGAGTTGCCAGATTCATATGCAAAGTGAGAATCTGAGGTTCAAAACTTGTAACCAAGTTTAAGATAGTGATCTTCCCCTTGGACTATGGATTGGTGTGGGAAGTGGTTTAAGGCAATGAGGTCAACTATTGTAACAGCCCAGGAAAGAAATTGTAAGGACCTAAATAAGGGTAATTTCTATGCGACTAGAGAAAAAGGGATAGATATGAAAGATATTGGGGAAGTAGAGATGACAATTAAAAACCAGGAGTCACTGAAGTTACAAACTTCTCTCTACTCCACCTGCCAAAACCTGGTAGGACATGATGCCTAGATAGCCTTAGTAAACCTTAAAATGAGAACTTTGGAGTTTTGGTTTTACTCTTGTCTTTTCTACCTGAAGCCTGCACATCTAAGTCCTAGCATTTTATGATTATACAAGCTGCACTTCTCGTTTCAATCCATAAAAGACTGCTTCCATCAGCTGTATGGTTTATAGGGGAGGTAAGGCCCTGAGATAATATTGGGTTCCTCACATAGTCATCAGCATAAATGATCCCTATGATAAAACACCATCCCCAAAATACTCTGTGCAGACAGTGCAGCAAACATCACATGCAGTAACCTGCAGGAACTGGCCCATTTAAAAACTGTCCTTTGGAAAGCCCTTGGCACTCCCTGGAACTGCTCTTACTCAGGAGCCAAGTAATATAGTATAAGGAGCCCTGGAAAAGGAGTCAGGAGAACCCAGGTCCAGCACTTAGTAGTTGTTTGACCTTCTGTAAATCAGGTAGTCTTTCTGAGTGTTCCCTTCCCTTGTGTTCCCTTCTTCAGAGGGATAATGAAAGCCAATGTGCTTTGTACATTTCAAATCTTTAGGAAGACAGCAGGTACAGGGAAAAAAGCAATGACCATGGAGTCAGAGGACTTGAATTCAAATCCCACCCCTGGCATGGACTTGAATGCCTGAAAATCTAGAAAATCTGTTTCTAAAGCTTAATATCTGTGTGATCTTGCACAAATGAGGGAGCTGGACTATGTGATCTCTTAAGTCTTTTCAATATCTTATGCAAATGTAAGAAATAATTATGATTTATCATCATGTAATTATTGTGGAAGCATACCTAAAATCTCATGCATAATAAAATTGAAAATATTAAGAAATGTTTTTCCTCTAAAGTCTTTTCCATTCTCTTTCAAAAAGACCCTTTGAAAGATAGGTGAAAAATCAAAACAAAAAGAGTAGGTGAAGGTTCTTCATTGTATGTATGAATGAAGGGAGATAGTCATATTTAACTTGCCTTTTTCATCTCATTTCCTCCCCATATACGTGAAGTGATTGAGTTAGTATTCACCCTCTCCATTAAGAAAGGATTAATATATATATATATATATATATATATATATATATATATATATTCTGAAGAGAATTGAATGGGAATAGAAAGAAATATACCTTTTCTTTATATACCTATCTTTATACAAATTTGACCAAAAATGAGGGCATAAAAATTTCATATGAAGAAAAGCAAAAATATTAAATGCATACTTTTTTAGATTATAATGCAATAAAAATTCTATTTAATAAGGGACCATAGAAACACAAAATAAAAATTAAACAGAGACTAAATCACTTAAACTTAAAGAATGAATGGGTCAAAGAAACAATAAATAATGCTATTTAAGCAGATGACAATAATGAGACAACACACCAAAATCTATGGGATACAATAAAAGTAGCAATCAAAGGAAAAATTTTAACTCTAAACACATCAATAAAATAGAAAAAAAGTTGAATGATTAATTAGGTGTGCAATTCAAAAAAAAGACAGAAAAAAAGCACATTTAAAATTTCCAATTAAAAACCAAATCAGAATTTCTAAAAACTAAAGGTGAGATTAATAAAACCAAATTTAAGAATATATTGAATTAATAAATAAAACTAGGAGTTGGTTTATGGAAAAAAACAATAAAATAGATAAATGATTGGTTAATATGATTTTTCTTAAAGGAGAGAGGAAAACCAAATCAATAGCAACAAAAATGAAAAGGGTTAAATATATACTAGTGAAAGTAAATTCCAAGAAATTGTTGGAAATTATTTTGCTTAATTTTATGCCAATAAATTTAACAAGAAGAAAAAATAGACTATCTAAATTAATGTGTTTTAGAAAAAGATATTGAATAGGCAATAATTGAGCTTCCTAAGAAAAAAGCATCAGGAACAGATGGATTTTGCAAGTGAATTCTACCAAGCATTTAGAGATCCAATAATTCTAATATCAAATACATTATTTGAAATAATAGGCAAAGAGGGAATCCAGCCAGAATCCTTTTATGATACAAATATAGTGCTAATACCCAAACCTGAAGTGCAAAAACTAAGAGAAAATCATACACCTATTTCACTAATGAATATGGATGCAAAAATCTTAAATAAAATAGTATATCACAAAGATTGTACATTGTGACCTAGTGAGAGTTATACCAGGAGTACAGAAATGGTTTAACCTAAGAAAGACTATTAATGTAATTAATAATATCAATAACAAACTAACAAAACTTATATGATTATGTCATCAGATGCAGAAAAAGCTTTTAACAAAGTATATACCATTACTAGTAATTACTATTAAAAACACTTGAAAGCACATAGGTATAAATATTTCCTTAAAATAATAAGCATTATCTAACTAAAACCATCAATAAGCATTATTTGTAATATGGATAAGCTAGAGGCCTTCTCAGTAAGATGCTCATTATCATCAATATTGTTTAATTCTACATTAGAAATTCTAGCAGTAACAATAAGAAAGGAAAAGAAATTGAAGTAATCAGAATATGCATTGAGATTATAAAATTATCCTTTTTTGAGGATGCCATGATGAAATACTTGGAAAATTCTAGAGACTCGACTAAAAAAACTAATTGAAACAATTAACAATATTAGCATTGAAGCAGGATTATAAAATAAACCCACATAAGTCATCAGCATTTTTCTATATTACCAACAAACCCTGCAAGAAGAGATAGTAAGAGATACCCTATTTAAAATAACTAAAGACAGCATAAAATCGCTGGGAGGACACCTACCAAGACAAATTAGGAAATACCAAAGCACATTTCATACAAATAAAATCAGATTTAAATAATTGGAGAAATAGTCATTGCTCATGGGTGGGCAGAACCAATAAAATAAAAATAATTCTATGTAAGCTACTCTTATTCAATGCTATGCCAATTAAGTCATAAAAATAATTTTATTGAACTAGGAATAAGAAAATTTAGAGGGAGAACAAAAGATCAAGTTTATCTAAAGAAATAATGAAAAATATAACAGAAAAAAGTTTCACAGTTTGTGTTGTTGTCAGTCAGTTATTTTCCAATTGTGTTTGCTCATGACCCCATTTGGAATTTTCTTACTAAAGATATTGGAGTAGTTTACCATTTCCTTCTCTAGATCAGTTTAGATATGAGGGAATTGAAGCAAATGGGGTAAGAGACTTGCTCAAGATCACAGATCTAGAAAGTATCAGGCCAGATACAAACTCACAAAGAGGAGTCTTCCTGACTTCAGGCCCAGCCACTATCCACTGCTCTTTCTAGCTGCCTTAGTTTACCAGGACCAGATCTTAAACTGTTAAGGGTGGGTAGATGGTGCAGTGGCTAGATCACTGGCTTTGGGAGTCAGGAGGAAAGGAGTTCAAATCTAGTCTCAGATATTTGATACTCACTAGCTGGGTGACCTTAGGCAAGTCACTTAACCCTGATTGCCTTAGCACAGTACCCTCTCACTCAAATTCAGTTCATGTGCTTGTTATGGCATCAACTCCTTTGATGGCATGGTCTTCTCCAAAAATGGAAGACAAGGGGTAGCTAGGTGGCACAGTGGATAGAGCACTGGTCCTGGAGCCAAATCTGGACTCAGACACTGAATAAGTTACCTAGCTGTGTGACCTTGGGCAAGTCACTTAACCCCATTGCCTTGCAACCCCACCCACAAAAAAAAAAACAAAAAACCTTAAATTACCCTACCAAAAATGAAAGAAAATGTTGAAAATATTGAAATATCAAAATTAAAAAAAATACTTCTCTAAATGATTCTTCATATCTGGATGGGGGCCATTTGATAACATACAGATTTCTCTAATACTCATCTGAATTTAGGTCATGACATCTATGATTCTATATCTTACAGTAATCAAAGTTTGAGATATTGAAATTACAATAGAATAAATAGAAAAGAGTCTTCAGAAACCAGACCCAAGGCTTAAGTAGTATGAGATATTGGTCTTGCAGCTAGTTTCTGCCAGAGTGCTTTCCAGTTTTCCCAACAATTTCTTTAACCAAATAGTGAATTCATATCCCCAAAATTTAAATGTTTGCATTGGTCAAATACAAAATTACTATAGTAACTACTGTATATTATATACCAACTCTGTTCCAGTGATCTACCTTTCTATTTCTTAGTGCCAGATAGTTTTGATAATTATCATCTTGTTGTTTGTCCTTCATTCTAAGAAAGGTGATGCCATGACAAGCACATGAATTGGATTTGAGTGGAGGGGGGTGTTGTACTAAGTCACCGGCCTCACTAGTTTCTTTTCCCTTTCTTAGAGAATGCCTCTCATGTTACTTCTCTTGCTCAAGTCAGCCCTGACAATACATAACAGCACCCACCACAAATCGATTCATTACCCTGGACAACTCACTTCACCCTGTTTGCTTCAGTTTCCCCATTTGTCCAATGAGCTGGAGAAGGAAATGAAAACCACTCCAGTATCTTTGCCAAAAAAATCCCATTTGGGGTCATGAAAAGTCAGACATGACCAAACAACAACAATGATGATGATGATGACAACAAAAGTAAAAACTACCCAAAGTATGGCTCAGAGTGCAGTCAGTCAGTAAGCATTTATTAAGTCCTTGTGGTAGGTTAGATATTATACTAAAAGAAAATCAGGGCAGGCAGCTGATCTGAGTCTACTGGATGGGGCTACAGCAATGACCCAGGAATTTATAGTTTCTCTTCAGTCTCGTGAATCATCAAAAACCTCTTAGCTGTGTGAGTCTCGCATGTAAATCACTTTTAGCACATTATAATTCAAACCAAAGCACTAATTGGACTGAGCCATCAGAGTAAAACAAACATATTTTGTCTTTCATAGACAAAGAAGATGCTATTCAGTCTCTTTTGTAAGTGGGTAGGTTGTTTTTCCAGCTGTGTTGATTAGTGAATATCTATCTATCTAGCCACCTTCCTTTACCAGCTCTGGCACTCCTTTCACAAGACATCTGGCTGGGCAAGAACCATGCAATCTTTGTCAGGAGAACAGAGGAAAAACAGTTTATGCGCATAGGGTCAACTCACCAGAGACTCTAGTCTTCTTAACACTGACATTTGCTGTCATGGGCTTTGCTGAGTAATGTAGATAGAAACTGAGTATTTCCTCTTAGTCATTGTATCTATAATTCCAGTAACTAACCTAGGTTGAGTGGAGTCTATTTAAGTCTTCACCCTGGCACAGCTGGACAATATGGTGTAGCAGAAATAATACTGAAGTTAGGAGATCTAAGTTCATATCCCCTACTTATTAGCCATATGGACCTTTGCAGACAAACTGACTCAGTTTTCTAAACCAAATACTTCTCTTTATAAAATAGAGATTAATAATATATGTAAACTTTCCTGTATAATAATTATTGTGAGAAAAATGTTTTATTACAGAGCACCATAGAAATGTGGCTAGTTGATAATAATAATAATTATTATTATTATTACTATTCCTCATTGATGTTGTCATTTCAGTCTTGACCAGCTCTTAATGATCCCATTTGGGGGTTTCTTGGCAGAGATACTAGAGTAGTTTGCCATTTCCTTCTCCAGCTCATTTTACAGATGAGGAAATTGAGGTAAATGGGCTTAAATGATTTGCTCAAAATCACAGTTAGCAAATGTGCAAGGTCTGATCTGAATTCAGATCTTGCAGACTATAAGCCTGGTGCTCTATCTACAGCAACACTTAGTTCCCCATTAGTACTGCTACAGCTTATTAATTGAGAAATACAAGGACAGAAGGTTTGCCTGCACAAAGTCTGTGCAACATAAATCTGCTTTAATTGATGACAGCATTTATTAAATACCTACTATGAAAGGACTGACTTAGCTGCTAGGAATATATACATTACAAAGAATACAATAATCCCTACTTGCAAGTACAAACATAAGTATGTGCAAAATAAATATAGAGTAAAATAACAATAATATAACAAATATAAAAGTTAATAAATATAAGAATATAGTATACAACGTAACTGGTCTTGTGCTAACTGCCTTACAATTTTTACCTCATTTGATTCTTAAACAACCCTGGAGTAGGCTCTATTTTTATCCCCATTTTATTTTATTTTTGATTTGTAACCCAAGCTAGTAAGTATCATAGCTAGTAAGTATCAAGTGTTTGAGACTGAATTTGAACTCAGATTCTCCTGACTCCAAGGCCAATGCTCTACCTACTGTATCACCTAGCTGGCCCATTCCCATTTTAAAAATGAGGAAATTGAGGTTAAACAGAGATTAAGTGACTTGCCCACAATTAGTAAATGTGTGAGGCTAGATTTGAACTCAGATCTTCCTGATTCCAGGTCTAGTGTTCTATTTAGGGAGCCACCTAATTATATATAACATCACTGAGAAGGAGGGCATTAGCAGTTAGGTGAATGAGAAGCAGTGTCATGTAGAACACCTTTTTGCATCCTAAAAGAAAGAAGAACTCTAAATGAATCAAGAGATAAGGAAGGATTTCATTCCAGGCACAAGGGATGACCATTACAAAGGCAGAGATAGAAGATGTGTGAGGAGCAAAGAAAAGACCAGTTTGGCTAGGTCACAAAACATGGAAGGGAAAGCACCATGGAATTAGGTTGTAAAGATAAGCTGGGACTAATTGTGAAGGGCTTTAAAAGTTAAAACAGGAAGTTCATGTTTATCCTTCTAGACAAATCACTTTGGCAACAATGAAGGAGGATGGACTGGTGAAATGAGAGACTTGAAGAAAGGAGACCAATTTGTTCTTGTTCATCCTTCATTTTCATAAAGGACCAGTGTCATCGCAGATGATGTCTTAACTTGCTAGTGAATTAATTTAAGGGAGGCAGAGTTGTAAAAACCATCAATTCCCACTCTTTTTCTGAATCACTGGGTAAAACAAAGTCAGAATGCCCCAGGATGCAGTAGATAACTTTGGCATCTTTGATATCTCACCAGACTCTGCTTCAGCTACCTTCATGTGCTGAGTTTGAGATGTCTCTGGGATATCTAATATAAAATGTTCAATAGGCAATTAATGATGTAGAACTGAAACTCAGGGGAGAGATTGGGCTAGATAGAGATCTGCAAATCATCAATATAGAAGTGATAGTCCAACCCATGAGAACTAATGAAGTTACCAAGAGAGAGCGTAAAGAGAGAAAAGAAGGGGCAGCTAGGTGGCACAGTGGATAAAGCACCGGCCTTGGAGTCAGGAGTACCTGGGTTCAAATCTGATCTCAGGCATTTAATAATTACCTAGCTGTGTGACCTTGGGCAAGCCACTTAACCCCATTTGCCTTGCAAAAACCTTAAAAAAAACTTGGGACAAAACCTTAAGGATAGAAACAAAAACACTCCAGGCCCATAAAGGAACTTGAAATGAAACAGATTAAGAAGCTTTTATTGACTGAGAAAAGGTTTTCAGAGGAAAGAAGATCTTACAAAGGAGTAGAGGAGAGAGAATTCTCAGCTCATCAAAGAAGAGTAGGAGAAAGGGTGAGATATTATAGTTTCTAGAAGATTTATGAGAAGTCAGGGGGTTAAGGAGACAAAATAAGTCAGGTAATAGAATGTTTAGGAACTTCCAAGCAAGGTCTCCAGTCTGCAGCTCTTGGTCAAGGTTTCTCTTGAGCTGATCAAGGTTGGTTCTCTGGTTTCTGGACACTAAAGGAATATTCAAATTTATCTAGAGTTTACTTGCAAAGAATCACTGGTATAACAAGCAGCTCTGAACCTCAGAGCTCCTTCTAACTGACTAGTTATTATATAATTTCATTGTCCTGATCCTTTGTGAAGAAGAGAAATTCTAACATAGTATAGTCGTTACAGAGCCCCTGTCAGCAGGAGAACATCCACAACTTATTATATCCCAGGTACCATGATAAGGTCTGAGCATGTAAGGAAAGGCAGAAAACAATCCCTGTTCTTGTTTACATGCTGGGAGCATGTAAATTAATAAGTCCATACAAGATACAGACAGAGTAGGCTGTGATAATCTTAAAGAGGATGATTTTAAATGTGACTACTTTGAATATGGGTCTGGTTTCCTACACAAAGTGATCTCTCACAGAATCATAGAATTGTATTGGAAGGGACCTCAGAAATAAGTCCAACCAATCACCAGAGGAATCCCCCACTACAAAGACCCCAAAAGTATGCATTCAGCTTCTGCTTGAAGACAACACTACTTTTACACAGCTATACTTATTGGTAAGTTTTTTCTTCATTCCAATCAAAACCAACTTCTTTATAATTCCTACTGATGACTCTGGTTCTTTTCTCTAGAACCAAAAGGAGCACATCTAACCTTTTCCACATGACAACATATTGAATATTTTAGTATATTATAGCCATCATTTTTCCCATGCCATCCTTGTATGACATTAACTCAAGACCTTTTAGGATCCTGGTTACTCTCCTCTAGATGATCTTCAGCTTATTAACATCCTCCCTAAATTGTGGTGCCTATCATGCAGAACAATACTCCAGATATGGTCTGTCTAGAGAAAAATACAGAGGAATAACTGTCACCCTAATCTCTCCATGTCTGGCTTCAGTTCTTCAGCCCCTTGTTTAAAAAAATTTACACACACACACACACACACACATACACATACAAACCCCACCTTCTTCCAAGTGGATTGCTTTGGTATGACTAAGCTCCCAGTAGTATTCAACTTGGTTTAAACCATTAGTATCACTTAAAACTAACACCACCACCACTACTCATATGGAGCAGTATCTGACTTGAGTTGTATTTAGTCAATAACAAGGTTTGTCCCTTGCATGTAAAATTTATAAAAAGTAGGAATTTGATACCTGATCACAGCCTCTTAAGCAATCCTTGCTCTAAACAACCTAAATTAAGCATCATAGATAGTGGATAGTTGTGACTTATAGTCTAGGATCCCTCAAGGACTCTGGGTTCACATGACTTGAGTTCAAATGAGATAATAAGTGCTTGACATATAGGAGACACTTAATAAATGATTATTCCCTTCCTTTCTCTTACTGCAATTCTGGGGCTAGTTTCTGTCTTTGACTCATGCTGCCATTCCAGAAGGTTTTTCCTCCCCACTCATGATTTGGGAAAATCTCTTAGATATAGATAAGGTATGTAGAGCTTGATCTAGATTTCTCCAATTGTGGATAATGGAATTTCTACTCCTTCATTGGTACTTGAAGGATTGATTTCCAATATTGAAAAATCTTTATTTCATACACCATAAAAATACACAAGGATCCCAGAAGCCCATGAACAAACATTAAAACATAATGTATTCAAATAGCCCATTAGACTCCCCTACCCCCTTAAGATAAAAAACAAATACTTTCCATTCACTTTAGACCTGAACTATCCCAGAGTCTCATATTAAAAATATTATTGTAAAAGTCCAAATCCATTAGCCCTCAGTTTGACCATTGCTGGGAAAGAATGACTAAGTAGTCATAGGAGTAAACTAGAAATAAGAGTCAACATAGAAAAAAGGACACCAGAAAGATCAAGGTTTTCGTTTGATTGAAAAATATCAGTACAGGGGGGAAATGTGAAATGGCAAATTATCAGTCTTTCAACATCCCAAAGAACCTTGGTCTCCCAGTCAACTGCTAACTGTAGAGTAAAATAATGAATTCTGTTCTGGTAACAATACAATGCCTACTCCCCTTTCTTACTTTTTTTCAGTTTTTTTGCAAGGCTAATGGGGTTAAGTGGCTTACCCAAGGCCACACAGCTAGGTAATTATTAAGTGTCTGAGGCTGAATTTGAACTCAAGTACTCCTGACTCCAGGGACAGTGCTCTATCCACTGTGCCACCTTGCCGCCACTGCCCCCTCCTCTTTCTTATTCTTGTCCCACCTAGCCACCACTGCCCCCTCCTCTTTCTTATTCTTTTCGAGACTTTCTTCAAGTAGGTATAAATTACTTGTACAATATCCAGTTCATGTTTGAATATTGAATATCTCTTTTACTTTCCCTAGATGAGAGATACCCTAAAGATTATCTATGGTCCAAAGATATATGTTACATTGATTAGTGATAGGGACAAGATCCTAGAGAAATGGGCTGAACATTTCCATAATGTTCTTAATAGACCATCATCAATCAATGCAGAAGTCATTGACTGTTTACCATAAGTTGAAGTCAGTCCATCCCTCGCTGAAGCTCCAACTGAAGAAGAGGTTTTGAATGCCATTAGATTCTTTTCATGTGACAAAGCACCTGATGCTGATTCTATTTGAGCTGAGATTTACAAAGTGGGGGGTCCAATGCTCATACAAAAGCTGACTGAAATTTTCCAGGTTATATGGAATGAAGAGACTATCTTCCAAGAAATCACAGATGCCTCCATTGTTCATCACTTTAAAAATATAGGGAATAGATTGTCCTGTGACAATTGCAAGGGTGCTTCTTTTCTAGTTAATGGTGAGATTCTTTTTTAAAATTTGTAGTTATTTAAGGCAATGCAGTTAAGTGACTTGTCCAAGGTCACACAGGTAGGCAATTATTAAGTATCTGAGGTCGGATTTGAACTCAGGTTCTCTTGACTCCAAAGCTGGTGTGAATCCACTGTGCCACTTAGTTGTCCCTGCTAGGAAGATTCTTGCCAGAAAGCTGATCCTTCATCTGGAATATGGTCACCTCCCTGAGAGACCAATGTGATTTCAGAGATGTTCAAGGAACAGTCGATATAAGGGGTCAGAAGAAATAACCAGGATGCTGATTATACAGTATGGGAGACATTGGCACAAAACTGCCAACATGGTATGCCCTCATCAGAAAGGATGCTGTGAGAGAGCATCAGAGAGCAAAGCATAATTGAAAGAGCTCAAAGGAAATGTGAGACACATAAGCTTAAAGTAACTACTTCAGTGTCCACATGGACTATTTGTGCCTGACCTATGGTAGAGCATTCCAAGCTTGTATAGGCCTGATCAACCATAAACAGACACACTGTTTTTCATCTCTAATATAGTGATGTCATTTTGGTCTTTTTTGTTAATGAAGGACGAGAACCAACCAACCAACCAGATGAGAGATAAAAACAAAATCATTCTTACATGGCAGGATTGGGGATGATGAGACTGCCAAATCATTTGAGGAAAGGTTAGGCTTCCCTAGAGTGAACCTGAACAAATCATAATAGCAGGTAAAGGACAGAATCTGTCATGGCCATTGTGTTAAAAGTTTCTGATTTGTGCTCAGAAAATGAAACAGAAAAGTAAAAGAAAAAACACCAAAAAGGCAAGAACTCAAGGTCTATGAATTTCTTTCACATACCATCTGAGTAAACTGAGGGAGCTTACCATTGTCTCTCCTATCATTTTCTCCAAGAGTGGAGAAGAGAAAAATTAAGTCCCCTATTCTTCTTGCTATATTGTAGTCTAGAATTCTAAGGTAGAGAAAATGTACAAACAGAAAAAAGAATGAACCACTTTACAATTCATTTTTATAGACCATAAGGAAAGAATAGTTTTTACAAACAACTTAAATCCATCCCCACTGACTCAATCAATCTGGAAGCAATCAGTCATCGGGAAATGTCCTTTTGGAAAAAGTCCACCCCATAATTTCGGGGATGTGGAATCTTATCAAATTGATCAGTTTCCCCTGATCTACCTCCCTACCCCTATACACTTATAGCTAAAGGTTCCTTCAAAATTCTATCATTAAATGTCTCCTCCAACAAGAGTTCTTTCCTGTTGCCCCAGTAGTTATTGTCCCAGGCCCTGACAGTACTTCATATTGATTAATATATGTACTATTATTCCTCCTATAGAATATAAGCTACTTGATGATTGCTTTTTGATTTTGCCTTTGTAACTCTAGCACCTAATTCAGTGCCATATACAAATATATACACATGTATATGACAGGCATATATATATATATATATATATATGCTATATACATATAGCTATATATAGATATATGGTTTATATATAGCTATATATAGATATATGGTTTCTAGACAAAAGTCTAGAAACAAATCTAATTGGTTAACAGAAGAAATTCCCAATTCTCTTTCTCTCTCATCTCTCTGTCTCTGTTTCTATCTTACACATATACACATATTATATATAAATATATATATATATATAAACTACATGTGTGCATCTATGCTGTATGTACGTCTGTATGCATAAATGTATAAATATATGTATGTAGAGCAGCTAGGTAACACAGTGTTCAGATTGTGATTTTGAGTTCACATCTGGCCTCAGACACATATTGGCCATGTGACCCTAGACAAATTACTTAATCCTGTTTTCCTCCATTTCCTGATCTATAAAATGAGCTGGAAAAGGCAATGTCAAATCACTTCAGTATCATTGTAAAGAAAATCCCCAAAATGAGGTCACAGAGAATCAGACAACTGAAATGATTCAACAACAAAAATTGTATATGTTGTATATAATCTATGCAACTTTGTCTCATATGTATGCATTATACATACCCAAATCTATAATCTATGGAATCTTTTCATGTATGTATATATATGTGTGTATATATATATAATTTTATATATGGAATATGTATATACACTATATATAACCATTGCTTCCTCTGCCTTAATAGGAGCAGATATCCAATTGTTTTTTACTTAAGCAATAAAATAGGACTAGGGATGAGAATTGAAGTATATTAGCAGCTTAAAGTCTTTCTTACTCTAAGTCTATCCTATCCTAATTTGAAGTGAGTTAAGTTGAATTGTTAGTACTTTAACAATAATTCAGATCATTGCAATAGAATGAAAGCTTCTTAAGGGCAGATAATACTCTTTTTTTTAAATCTCTCTATCTCTAATACCTAGCATGGCACCTTGTCTATCAGCAAAGACTTAATAAATATCTGTCTAACTGAATTTGCCTGAACTGCTACTATAGTTTAGGCAAAGCAATGGCTCCTATCTGTCTGGCCATAGAATATTTCCCTTATACTTTCAGGACTTTCCATAACTTTACAAGGTGACCCAGCAGCAGCTGAGTTGGCTGATTTACAAGTTGGAAGACTAAGAAGGAAAAAAAACAATGGCATCTCAGCCTCTGCCAAACTGCCAGGGCACAAGAGACTCTGGGTTTGTACAGTCAAAGCCTAAGACAAGGTGGCATAGACTCCCTGACAGGAAAGATTCATCTTCCAAAACTCCTAGTCAAAGGTAACCCACTTATTTTCAAAGAAATATTAGATTTGTACATTTATGGTTCTTAATACTAGAAAAAATGAGGGTTATTCCGAAATTCAGGGAGACAGCCTTAGCCCACCAGCAAGGTCAACAAAAGTCTAGAAACAATTCCTTTGTTGTTGTTTGTCTTTTTATTCTGGAAGAAGACCATGACATTGTGGAAGAAATACTATGACATTCAAGTGAATTGGATTTAAAGGTGGAAGGGTACCAGTCTGACTTTCTACTCAAGAACCATTTGGGATCCAGTGGCCAAGTATGAACCAGGAGATGACCCTGGATGCAATGGAAGACTGTTTTTTTTTCTTTTTTAACTGCTTTAACCACTGAAAACTTAGAAACAATTCTAATTGGAAAACAAAAAGAAATTCCTAAGTCTCACCCAGGAAGGGATAGGGGAGAAGTCACAGTGGCAATTTATTAATCAGATCCTGGTTACTCTCAGCAAGCCTATACCAGGGAAATAAAGTCAGTGCTGATCTGACTAATTTAAAAGTTAATGAAATTCCATTCTCTTTTCCCCAAACATCCAGAATTATTCTAGTGCAGGATTTATTAATTTAAGGAGAGATTTCAAGGGGTCTCTGAACCTAGATGAGGCAAGTTGAGGTGAAGAAATACTCCTTTAGTTTTGCTAATCTCTAATTCAAATTTAGCATTTTCTTCAATTGCAAATATAGGCAACAAAATTACTTTGATAAGAAATCCACTGATTTCACCAGACTGTCAAGAAAAACAAAAAAAGGTCCAGGGTCCAGGACACCGCCCCCCAACACACACAAAATGATTAAAAATCATTCTGCTTGAGGGAACAACTAGGTGGCACAATGGATATAGTACACTCCCTGGAGTCAGGAGGACCTTAGTTCAAATCTGACCTCAGACACTTAACACTTAATAGCTGGGTGACCCTGGGCAAGTCATTTAACCACTATTACCTCACCAAAAAAAAAAAAAGAAAGAAATAAAAGAAAAGAAAAGAAAAGAAAAAAGAAAAAGAAAAAGAAAAAGTTCTCTGCTATATTGTATTGGAAAAGCCTAGCTGGAGTTGGTACCCTGGTTCTACCACTAATTAGCACAACCTTAGATAAGTCACTTATTCTTTCCAAGTAGGAAGAAGAGCATTGGATTTAGAGTCAGATTATGCACATTCAAATTCTAGGTTTTATGTAACCTTGGATAACTTATTTAACCATTCCAGGCCTTGAATTTTCTCATTTGTAAAATATAAAGGGGTTAGACTAGATATCCTCCAATATCCATTCCTAAATCCTATGATTCTATTGCCTAGGTAATAGGTAATTAATTAGTCAAATCACTTCATAACTCTGGATCTCCATTTTCTCATTTATAAAGGGGATTGAACTGAAACCTAATCTAGTGGTATCAAATACTACCACAACACTCCCTATTGGGGTCAAATCATATTCAAATGTAATTGGAAATAATTAACAAAATGAATACAAATACAAATACAAAAATATGTAAAGTTAATATATGATTTTTCTGAGATAATACATGGCACTTGGAGATCCTTATATGTGGTTAGTGGACCCTGTTTCTATTTGAGTTTGACACCACTAGATTAGATGATCTCCAAGATCTCTTCAAGCTCTGAATTCTTTAATCATTATTTATAAAATATTTATCATAATGTTTGTCCCATTTTCACATTTATAACATGCGAATATAGTAGAATAGGATTGCACCATAAGAAATGCACAAAGGAGCGGCTTCAGAGATATTTTAGCAGTCTTGTATGAACTAATGCAGAGTAGAGTGAGCAGAACCAAAATAATTTATATAATAATAGTAACAATATAAAGACAACTTTGTAAGACAAGATTTCTGATTAATGCAATGACCAGCTATAATTACAGAGGACAGATGAAGAAACATGCAATCTACCTCTTAATGTAGAGGTGATTGAAACAAAATTCAGAATTAAAAAACACATTTTTGGACATGAACAATGTGAGAATTTGTTTTACTTAAATGTGTATGTTTGTTTCAAGGTTGGGTTTTTTCTATCTTTTAAATGGGCGTAAAGAGAAAAAATAAATACAATAAAATAAAAAAATAAATTGCTGTATAAGTACTAGCTACTAATTTCATTAAAATGCGGCCTAAAGTTACCTATTAACTACATAAACCTCTCTGTGAGGAAGTAGATAATACATAACTATAACATATAATATGAATTGATTTTGATACTTGCCTCTCCTCACAAATAAATAAATAATGATGGCATTTTCCCCAGATATTACTGAGTGAGACATATAACTTGTATAGCAAAAGAAACCTAAGTAGTTTCAGAGATGCAGTTTGAAATCCAAAAAGGATTAGTGAGTTTGAATTCAGAGGACCTGGCTTCCAATCCTAGGACAGTTATTCACTACCTAGTCTGCTTTTCAGTACCTTAGATTGACTGTTTCAATTCTTGGGCCTTTGGTTCTCAGTTTTCTTATCTGTAAAATTAGGGGCTGGTCTAGATGGATTCTGGGGTTCAGTGATTCTATTTAAAAGAATGTCTTAGAATTTTTTAATCAGTGGCCACTAGAGGGCACTCAAAGTGGTTTCAGAAAAGTTCTTTGCCAAGAATTAAAGCCTATAGTTAAGATAAAGATTATGTGTATATTTTATCCCCTTTATATTTTATCAAGTAATGAAGCATCTGAGCACCTGAATCATCCTTTTCAGTCTTCAACCACCTAAATCCAGGGGCTATGGTCTTCCATTAATTTATATTCCTCCTTCATCTTCTCAGACTATTCCTTAGTGCAAAACAAAATAAATCTGTGATTTTTTTTTCAGTTTTTTCCTAAGAATAAATTTCTGAAATATTAATCCATTTACCACCTCCATACCTGCAGTTACCCCTTCCACACCTGAACTAGTCCAACAGGATCAGGCCTGTGTGAGAATCTTTCTCACACGTCCATCTTCAAAAAACAGCTGATGTTCTTGCCCTTCTTTCACACTTAAAATTCTTGAGCAGATCAAATTAGAGATGGATGTATTCAGGGCATTACCAATCCTGAAATCATTCCTAAAGTAGATAAAGTTACAGTCATTTGCATCTACTTCATTCAAATTTCAGCCTATTGCCCCCTTTCTAGTCATAATAATAAGATCCAACCTTTGCATGGTGATTTAAGGTATACAAAGTACTTCCCATACATTATTGAATATGATAGCAGTTGTGCTAAAAGTCAAAATGAAAATCTGTCCCCTCCCTCAAGGGTGATACATTTTACACAATGCATTTATAATAGCTAGGTGTACAAATTTAACTGGCAGATTAGATCCCCCAGAGAAGTCTATTCCATGCCACTAAAATTATCATTGATAAGCCCCTACCAATCTTTAATTTTAACAGTAAGCCTAAGGTTCTAATTAGTTTGAAGAAAAGGCATTAAATAAAATAGTAGAATAGGAAAAGTAGAAATAAAAAAATTTGACCCAAAATTTTGGGACACACTCTACCTCATATAATCATATTATCAATGGGAAGAATATAGACATGTAGGTAATATGAATGAAAAAGTCCTAAAATAAAAAATCCATGTGATTGGGATGTGTATATAGAGGTGTACAAACATGTGGCCAAGGTGGACCAGAAGAGGGACAATTCTTACCTTGGATAATTCACAGATGCTGAGGTCTTCTAGAGCTATCTTCAAGATGTTACCAGACCTGTTTCATGAAGGTTTCTGCTGAATACATACTACGCCAGATGCCTGCTCTGCTGGATGTGTGACTAATATAGACTACCGCCAGGGTTCCAAGTGGCAGAGAGGAGGAGGAAGTATATTCCAGACATGCGCAAAGGCATTGAAGCAGTAGAAGGAATACAATGTAAGGGGAACAACTACATGGCAATTTAGCTGGAATATAGAGTATGTAGGGAATTGAAATACAATCAAACCGAGTAATACTGTGGCTAGAGTGCCTGACCCAGAGTTAGGAAAACTCATCTTCCTGAGTTCAAATCTGAACTTGGACACTTAGTTATGTGACACTGAATGAGTTACTTAACCCTGTTTACCTCAGTTCCTCATCCTTAAAATGAGCTGGAGAAGGAAATGGTAAACACTCCAATATCTTTGCCAAGAAAACGCCAAATGGTGGGCAGCTAGGTGGTGCAGTGGATAAAGTACCAGCCCTGGAGTCAGGAGATCCTGAGTTCAAATCCAGCCTCAGACATTTAATAATTGCCTAGCTGTGTGACCTTGGGCAAGTCACTCTTAACTCCATTGTCTTAAATAAATAAAAAATAAAGAAAAAAAGAAAAGAACTTCAAATACCAAACTAAAGAGTTTATAGTTTATCCTTAAGGCAACAGGGAGCCAATGAAGCTTCTATGGGAGTGACATGATCATATTTTTTTGTGCTATAAATTAATAACCTTAGTGACTGTAAGAACCACAGTGTCCTTAAGAGAGTTAGCAAATTTAGGAGGAAAGATAGAAATAGGAAGAAAGATACTGAGTTCTATTTGGAAATGTTAGTCATTCAGTCAATAAACATTAGGTGCTTATCATTTGTCAGGCACAGTAACATGGTCAAACCTGTGCTTTAGAAAAATTATTGGCAGCTAATGGAGGATGAAGTAAAGAAGGAAAGACTTGTGGCAGACTATTCAAATTGTTTGGGCATAAGGAGATGAGGGCCTGCATCAGGGTGGTGGCAGTATCAGAGGACAGAAGGGGTAAACAGAAGAGATGGCACAAAGGTGAAATTAACTTGGCAGTTAATTGACTCTGGGGAATTGGGGCAGAGATTTAGTGAGGAATTGAGGTTGACATCTAGCCTGGGAGACTGGGAGAATGTGATAGGGAAATGTAGAAGGGGAAAGGGTTTGGAAGAAAAGATTATGAGTACAGTTTTGGACATGTTTGTTTAAGATGTCCCTGGACATCCAGTTCAAGTTATCTAATACAGATTTAGAGATGTGAGGTTGGAGGTTAACAGAGAAGTTAGGAATGCATACATAGATCTGAGAATCATCAACAAAGATATGATAACTAAATGCATGGGAGCTAATGAGAACACTAAGTAAAATATAGAAAGAGAATAGAAGAGTACCAAGGCTATGGGACAATCATACAGTTAGTAGTGAAGTGGTTGAAATCTGGCAAAGGAAACTGAGAAGGGGAAGGGAGGAATAAGTATTTGTATAGTACTTATGATTTTCCATGCATTGGGGTAGGATTTTTGTTTTGTTATGTTTTTACAAATATTATCTTTTTTGATCTTCATAACAACCCAGTAAGTTAGCAACTTTTTATTACCCCAATTTTACAGTTGAGGTAACTAAGGCAAATAGAGGTTAAGTGATTTACCAAGGATCACATGGCCAATTTAATTCAAGTCTTTCCTATTCCAAGTCCAACACTTTATCTTCCATGCCACCAAACTAGTAGGAGGAGAAGCAGGAAAATAGTGTCACAAAAGCCTATCAAGAAAAGAGTATTAAAGAGAAGAGAGTGATCAATTGTATCAACAGCTACAGAGAGGTCAAGAAGGATGAATATTGAAAAAAGGGTCTCTGGATTTGGTAACTGAGAGATCACCATTAAATTTGCACAAAGCAATTTCAGGTGAATGATGAACTCTGAAACCTGATTAAAGAGCATTAAGAAAAGAATAACAGAGGAAGTGAAAGGACCTATTATAGATTGTTTTCTTGAAGATATTAATCATAAAACCCAGAAGAGATATGGTACAATAGTTCACAGAGATGGAAGGAGTTAATTTTGAGATGCCTAAAACATATCCAATTCAAAATGTCCCATGGGCAAATGGAGATTTAGGAATGGAACTCAGGAGAGGGATGAGGTCTAACTATGTAGATTTGAAAGTTCCCTACATATATATGATATTTGAATCTGTGTGAACTGATAAAAATAATGTAAAGAGAGAAGAAAAGAACCAAAGACCTACAAGTTCACTCATGCAGAGAAGATAAGACATGGATGAATCAGAAAAACCAAGTGTCCTGAAAAGCCAGGAGAGAGAGCATCTAGGAGAGGTTTGTCAACAATCTCAAAAAAAAAATCACAGGAAGATTTTCCAAATGAGGACCTAGAGAAGGCTTTGAGATTTAGAAATTAAGTTATCTGTAGCCTTGAAGAGAGAGAAATTTTCCGAGAGAGAGAGTATCAGTTGAATGGCAAATTCTTTGAAAGTCAGTTTTAAAAGAGTCTGGGAAGTGAACAGGGAGAGAAGTGAAGGCAATGAGTATAAATATATATTTTAGGAGTTTTTCCTATGAACAAGAAGAGAGATATAGCTGAGAAGATAGTAGGGTCAGGTAAAGGACTTTCTTTAAGGATTGAGGAAATCTGGGTATATTTGAAGACAATAAGAAAGAAGCCAGAAGCTAAGAAGAGATTGAAAATTAAAGGGACAAAATTACCAAAGGACATGGGAAGGGATGAGGTCAAAAGCCTAAGTAAAGGGATTGACCTTGACAAGGAGAAATGCTAGATCATCCTCAAAGATTGGAGCAAAGAAGAGACTCCTGAGAAGAAGGGAGGAAGAGTGAATGTAGGAGAATGAAAGAAGAGATTTGGAGCCATTATTATTAAATGAGTGATAGATAATCAAGAAAGAATAAAAGTATTGCTATGAAACTGTTAGAATCCAGCAAAGATTAAATAAACTAATGGTATTCATTGCTAGAATTGCTTAGCAGCATGTGAGAAGCAATAGAGAAGGCAGGTGATGGGAGGAAACCAGGGTCAGAGTGTAATGAGGCAAGGGCAGAGATGGGAGAAAGGATAGAAGTTTTAAGAGATCAGAGAAGTATATAACTGAACTGATTAATGACAATGTCAAGATTGGGAAAGGAGAAAAGCGGGATCAGAGGAAAAAGTAGTGACATGAGGGAACACCAATAAGAATATAGTTAAAAAAATTAGTTTTTAGAAGATTGAGGCACAAAGTGAAATAGGTGGTTTTGGTCATAAACAGGAATATCTGAGTTATTGATCAATGATGCGGATCATTTATAGGTGTTGGTGAAATCAAAGGTATAATTATCTTTGAGGCTGAGGTTTACTGAAGGACTAGATTATAGGAATTGGAGAAAGTGATGAATTGAAGGTCAAGGTGATTAAGGGGGTGTCAATATGTAACCCAAAGTTATTCAAGTAGACAAGTGAGGTTTGGGGTGGAGAAAAATATTAAATTTCTTGAGAAAAGATCTTCACAGCAACCCTATAGGTTTCTATAAACCTATTTTACAGATGAAAGCACTATTTACCTATGGTCACACTAAGGCATATTATAAACCTAGCTAAATATCTCCTGACTCCATGTTCATTATTTTTCCTACTAATTGCCCTGTAGTGGTAATCATCAGATTTAAAAGGCTTCAAAAACTTTTCAGTCTTCAAAGTAATTTGTGCTGCCATTCACCTATTCTTCTAATGTAATTTCAGTTTGTTATCATCCATTCATTCATGCAAGAAATATTTATGAAGAATTCACTTAATTGCCAAATAAGTTACAGCTTTTGCAATTATCTCTGTATTGTATTAAAACACAGTCCTGTTGTGGTTAATGAGGACAAGGGGCCACTCAACCAACCCCTTCTTCCTCCATTCATTACCAGGAAGCCATGTACTGACCCATAGCTGACCCATGGGTTCACTGATGTCCTTTACAACTTCTGCCTTTCCTCCCCATCTCTATATCTCTCCATCCCACCCCCAAGGGACTGAACAAGGGTTCTTTGCTATCTGAAGGGAACATAAACATCAGGATTCCTTCAAGGGAGTTCATCCAGAACTTGTCCTGTTGGTGTTTGTTGGTCTGGCTTCTTTTGAAAATAAAATCACAAAAAAAATCTTCATGACTGAAGTTTCCAAGGTCCTAGAATATTGAGAAAGAAGGGGGGGGTAGAAGGAAAACATTTTGTTTACTTGATTGTTTGATGCCTTCAGTAATAGAGTGTTATTTCACTTCTGGCAAAAGCAAGATAATGGAGTCATTGTGGGCTGGTCTGGAGCACATATGTCGCCTGTTTATTTGCAGCCCAAATGGGCACCTTGCCCTTTTCACATGGGTATGGACGGGGCTCTTACTGTCTGTTGAATGCTATGTGCTCATTATTATCCCCAGGCCACTGGAGGAAAAAAAATCTAAAACTGCCTTGTTTCTTGGGGGCTCCATTGGAGGAAGGGAAGGGGCACCTCAGTCTCCCTGATGGCCAGCTGTGACCAGCTGTTACTCAGAGGTCCCTTTCAAAAATCATTGGCAATGTGCTAAGCATCCAGAATAGACAAGAATTGAATGGAGGAGCTGTCTTGGAACAAAGCCTCAAAGAAACTTAACTGGAGCCAAGGGTGAAAAGGATGGAAAAACAGGCAATAAAAGAGCTTTAGTGAGGATTGGATCAGAGGGAATTAGGAAGGAGAGGCCCTGAAAGAGCTGGTAACTGAACCAATGAGTCCATATGGATACATCCTTGAGTTAGAAAATGCAATCATTAAAAGTGTACCTTACAGAGTCATGATGTTATGCTGACCTGAACAAGTCCTAAACCTACCCAGTAAACCAGGAGAATAATAAATAGACCTATTTTATGTTTTGTCTTTGTATCTCCAATACTTTGACATGCTAAGTACTTTTTAAATTCAGTCAAATTAAATGATTCAAGAAAACAGATCTGTTTTACCTCCTAAATCCAAGACCTTTTACTTAACTCATCTTGGTTATTTATGGAGAACTGGTAGTTCTAGCTCTGGCACTAACATTCTATGTGACCTTAAAGAAATTATTTGCTTTTCTAGGCCTATTTCTCTATCATGAGACATTGCAGTTGAGCACATTTGGACTTTGTTAAGACCTGGTTTGAATTCTTATTCTGACAGTTGCTAGCAATGTGAGCCTGGGTGAAATAGCTTATCTCTATGAACCTCAGCTTACCCAACTGAAAAATGGAGATAGTGCTTGTACTACTGACCTCATAGAATTGTTTTAAGGGAAAGGCTTTATAAATTCAGTATTATATGAATGTAAGTTATTACTATATACAAAACAAAGGGGATGTAGTAAATGAATCTTTAAGGTTCCTTCTAGGACTAAATTTCTTTTTTTTTTTTAGGCTTTTTGCAAGGCAAACAGGGTTAAGTGGCTTGCCCAAGGCCACACAACTAGGTAATTATTGTCTGAGGTCAGATTTGAACCCAGGTACTCCTGACTCCAAGGCTGGTACTTCATCCACTGTGCCACCTAGCCGCCCTAGGACTAAATTTCTAAGAGATTAATGAAGTCACTCTTCTTGGAACACAAGTGACTCACTTCCTGTTCCACTGATTTTTATTCAAACATTTATTAAATACCTAATAAATTCCAGGCAAGGTTCTAAGTACTAGAGACACAAAGACAAAGTGAAATGTTTCTTGCATAAAGTATATAAAAGTAATGTAATTTTAGTAAAAAAAAAAAAAAGCAAAGTAAGCTTATTTTCATAAAGTATTTAAAAAGTAAAAGACAGTAGTACCCTAGGGGAATCAGGATAGACTTTGTGTCATACTTGAGCTGAGCTCTGAAAAAAACTAGGGCTTTGGGGCAGTTAGGTGGTTCAGTGGATAAAGGTCAAGAGGACCTGAGTTCAAATGGGATCTCAGATATTTGATATTTACTAGGTGTGTGACCTTAGGCAAGTCATTAATCCCATTGCTTTAGGAAGAAAAGAAAGAAAGGAAGAAAAAAATAGAAACTAGGGATTTAATCACCAGATAGAGATGCATTCCAGACAGGGTGTTCAACCTGGCAAAGACACAGACTTTGGAAATGGAATGCTGAGTTCAGGGAATAGTAAGACAGTCCTGTGTGGCTGGAGGAGAATCATATGCAATCTTGACTTGCTATGACACTTAACTGATTGTCAGTCATCTTTGATTTCTGATCCTTTCTGAAACAACCAGTCTTGGGTATTGGGATAACCTATCACTTGTTAACTACAACCCATAAACAATACACTTGAGAAACAGGTTTGAAATACAATTTTGACCCCACTTTCACTCCACTGTCTTCTCTGAGAACTTTTTGCTCCTACCTAACTTTTAACTAAGATGCTAGTTTTCTCCCACTCATGTACTTTCCTGATTTTCCCATATCTCTCTTTAATCAAGTATTAATTCCCTTCCCATTCTGAAATTTCTTTATTTCTACTTCATAAGACCACAGATTCAAAACTGACCTCAGAATTCATCTGATCCTATCTCCTCATTTTTGAAGATAAGGTAACTGAGAATTTAAGAATTTAAGGATTTAAATAAATTGTCTAAGATCCCCCAAGTCATAAGTAGCAGAACTGGAATTTAAACCCCTACATAATACTCTCTGCTATACTTTGCAATATGTGTATTGTATTCCTCCAATAGAATGCAAGTTCTCTGAGGGCAGGGATGGTTTCTTTTCTGTCTTTGTATCCTCAGTGTCTATCATATTATGTCCTTCCTTGGAATACAGTAGATATCTAATGCAGTGGCACTGACTTGAGATAAAAATGTTGACTATTAAATCCTAACTAAGGATCCCTACTGGTAGCAATTCTACATATTAATTTATGTTCAATTGTATGTTTAATTAAATGATTTCCCAAATATATTTTAATCTGGTTAGGATACACTTGAGTGTTGCCAAGGACTGTGTGTTTGACACTTCTTTAAGATATACCCAAGAGTGTTGCCAAGGACTGTGTGTTTTAATGAATATTTTATTGCTGAACTGAATTGACTGTAGTATGTTCTCCATAGTATTGACTTCAAGAGAGATGCCATACCTACCTGCCAAGGGGAATGCAGTTGCTACATTGTTCCAATATAATGATACCATGCCTTTCTACACTTATAGTAGATACCATCTCATGCTGAAGGATGTCCTGCAAGAAAATTATTCCTTCTTTCTTTGGTCACTGCCAAGTTTTTGTTCACTAATTCATCCTGAGCCTACCTCAAATGCCTCAGCATTCAACATGGTGTGGTAGAAAGAACATTGGTCTAGGAGACTGAAGACTGGGTGTCTTGCTATAGTCAGTAGTGAAATTGTACTTTACCTGTTTCTTGGATGTGATGGAAATTTTATGTATTTTAGAAACAACTTGAATCATTCCAAGTACCATCCTCCAATATTCTGCCAAGACCCAAAAAACTTTTCTCATTATAGTCAAACCTGGGGAGTAAAGTAGATAATATTTCTCAGTCCCTTAATAATTAGAGTCCTTTGGGGGCAGCTAGGTGGCACAGTGGATAAAGCACCTGCCCTGGAGTCAGGAGTAGCTGGGTTCTCAGACACTTAATAATAACCTAGCTGTGTGATCTTGGGCAAGCCACTTAACCCCATTTGCCTTGCAAAAACCTAGAAAAAAATTAGAATCCTTTGAAATTTCTTAAATGATTCTATAACACACACACACACATACACACACACACACACACACACACACATTTTATAGAACTGTAGAAACAAAAATGTTCCCTGTCCTTCAATTCCTAGAGATTTGGTTTCAGAAAACATCTTTCTGCCCAATATTAATCTCATTCTTCATTATTCCTGCAAAATCAGGAGTTACAGAAGTTATTGCCTTCATTTTAGACTGACTGATTTCCCTTTTCACATCCCTCCTGAGAATTCCCATACCTACTGTTTGAAAATCTTAAGAGATCTAGTCACCTCTTCAACAGACACACATGTATTGAAACTGAGTTCCTACAGGATGCCTTTCTGAAAAGTCATAACCACAGAGGCAAGCTAGAGCACTGTCTTCATGTACCTCATTCCTTCAGCCTTGTCTGATTTTACTGGACCTTCCAGGGGAGTTCCCCTGGGAGAAGGGATACTAAGATCAGAAAGAGTAGTCCATAGGTAGGTGCCTGCAGGACCCACTTCATTAAATTCCAGTGACTCTGTATTGCCTCCAGGATCAAATACAAAATGCTCTCTTTGACATTCAAAGTCCTTCATAACCTAGTCCCCTTCCACCTTTCAAGTCTTTGTGACTTGACATTTCATTTTGTGACATCAGTGACAGCTGACCTGTATGTTCCATGAACAAAGTACACAGTCTCTGGACTCCAGATTTTCTCTGGCTGTCCCCCTGTGGATGAACCATTCTCCCTCCTCTTCCATAAATACTGACCTCACTGGCTTCCTCTAAGTCCCAACTAAAATCCCAAACTTTTCCCAATTCCTTTTAATTTCAGAATCTTCTCTGTGTTATATCCCACTAGTTTTGTATATATGATATGATATATGATATATGATATATGACATGCTATCTCCCCATTAGATTACAAGCTCCTTGAAGGCAGGGTCAAAGAGGTCTGGCCCCTTTGTGTATGCCCAGGACTTAGGACAGTGCCTGGCCCTGAATAAAGGTTTATGGATTGATTGATACTTTCTTCTGGGGCATGAGTTCCCAAGATTATCATTTAATCCCTCAATTCTCAAGTGTCAGTTGTAGAAGTATGAAGAGGGAGAATTGCTAGTACTGTTACAATTTACCTCCACTGATCCATCCTTCAGTTATCCAGAATCTTAGAGAAGGAAAGATCCTTAGAAGGGGCGGCTAGGTGGCGTAGTGGATAAAGCACCGGCCCTGGAGTCAGGAGTACCTGGGTTCTCAGACACTTAATAATTGCCTAGCTGTGTGGCCTTGGGCAAGCCACTTAACCCTATTTGCCTTGCAAAAAAAAAAAAAAAAAAAGGAAGTCACCCTCTTTTTATGAATGAGAAAACTAAGATCTAGAGAAACCAAGTGACTCAAGGAGAAACCAAGTGACTCAAGGTCACACAGCTAAGTTAATAATAAAATAATAATAATAGAAGTGGGACTGGAGCTAGGTAGCACAGTGAGTAGAGTGCCAGGTCTGGTCAAGAAGACACACTTTACTGAGTTCAAATCTAGCCTCAGACAATTATCAGCTGTGTGATCCTAGGTAAGTCATTTAACCCCGTTTGCCTCAGTTCCTCATTTGGGAAATGAGCTGGAGAAGGAAAAAAGCAAACCACAAATGCTAGGAAAAGCCTAAATGTTGTCACGAAGAGTCGGATACCACCGAACAATATAAAGTTTATGTGTTACACGACTGCTCTGAGAAGCACATTATTAGGTAAAGAAGAGCCTCTGGAGTTGATGCCCCAGAAATTCCCAGGGTAATGGGAGTAAGAAAATCTAAAGCCTAGTCCCAGTTCTGTTCCTAACTACTTATTTGACGGCGGGGAAGTCACTTGACTTCTGTGAACCTCAGTTTCCTCATCCCTACAAAGATGACTAGCCTAGCCTTCACATCGAAGCAAGATGCTCTGCTCATTCTTCCCACTTGGTTTCGTTCGTGGCCAACTTCCTCCCCTGCTTTGCTGGGAGTCCCAGGTAAATTCCCAGATCTCTGGTGTCCGGGTGTGTGGGTGATAAGAAAAAGGGCTGAAGGGGGGCCGGAGTGGGGGAATCTGCTGGCCCTTTAAAGGGGGGGACAGGGAACGCATGCGCGAGGAGTGCCAGGGCTGGAGACAGAGACACCGGGCGGAGTCTGAAGTCTGGAGGGGGTTGGGGGGGTGGAGCAGCTGGGGTACGCCGCGGCAGCTTTGCCCTTGTTCCCAGAGGCGGCGACGGCACTGGCAGTGGCGGCAGCATTCCGGCCATAGAGAACGCAATGGGCATATGAGCTCCTATCCCCGCCTGCTGAAGCCCATGGACTGCCAGGGACCCGGGAGCAGCGTCGCTCCCTCCCGGGGCTTTGTGGCTCGCCTCTGGCGACATCCGCTGGCTGCAGCAGCTGGAGCCTGAGTCTCTCTTTGCAACCCTGCCCCCCACCCCTCTTCTTCCCCTCTGTTCTTCTTTCTCCACCCCTCTGCCCAGCAAGTAGGAGCCTGAGCCCCTCCTGCGCGTCCGCCACCCTAGCCTGCACCCGAAGCATCCTTCCCTCTCTCTCCTCTCCCCTCCACTCTCCGGGTGACCGCGGGCATCGCCTCCCGCCACCTCCCATGCAGCATCCAGTCCCGGGCGGCGCCCCAGCGGCCGCAGCTCGGAACTTGGAGACTTCATCGGGAGCTCAGTCTGGCCCCCCTCACCCTGCTTGAGCCCTACCGGTTGAGTTTGGGGCGAGGGACTTGTATGGGAGAAGCTCTGGTATAGCATCGGTGGGGCAGCCTGGCACTGTGAAGTCATCAACCTCCCGCTAGCAGCGGAAGGGTGGAACTAAGAAGGATCTCCTCTAGATTGCCTTATCGCCTTCTCGGCCCTATCAACCTCCCCCATTACTTCCTCTTTAAAAATATATATATATACATATATATATAATATACATATATATATGTATATGTATAATTTGTAATCCCACCACTGCGGGTTTTGTTTCTATCTTGGAAAGGGTGAAGAGGCAGCCTCCAGTGGTACGGGAGACAAAGCCCACTTTGTAAAGGTAGTTGGACCGGGTGGGATGTGTGTTTGTCCGTCCCTCGCCCCTGCTGGTGCCCACTTCCCTGGTTGGTACAGCCGTGTATCTTCTCTTTGCTATCCATCCCCAGAGAGAAATAGCCAGTCTCCCCCTAAGTTCCCCCTAAGCTCCCCCCTCCCCCCTCTCGGACCTTTCTTCCCCTCCTCTCCTTTCCCCTCCCCCCACCCCCCAGTTCAGCCTCCCTCGGAAAAAGCTGCCAGCAGATCGTCTGTTCCTGAAGCCGACTGGTCCAAGAGAGCCTTGGTCCCTCGGGCTAACGCCGTCTCGTGTGCCTTGTGGAGGAATTTGTTCTTCCTGAAGCTGCAACCGAGGGCCACTAAGTCAGTGAGCACTGATGTGCCTTGCCCTCTCCTTTGGAAGCTGATCGGAGCTGTCAGGCTTCTGGCCCGTTATACTCTTCTTTAACCCCAGGCTTGTCATTGTTCTTCCAGAGAGCTTTGGGCTGTACAGACAGTCTGTTTGTGTGCAGGCCTCCTAGGCTATGTTTTCTTTGCCTGCTTCGGTTTTCTTTTTAACGAATCGAAGTATTACTGCGAGGTTGATCCCAGACGAGAAAGAACCTTTCTGCCTTGGAGTGTACCCTGATATTGCACTGATTCTTATCTTTTTTAAAATTATTGTTTTATTATAAATGAACCACACCCTGATTTCTTAAAGGGGCCCTACACTCTGGTGGGTCATGTGTTGTCTTTCTGGCAGTGAGTGAGTCAATTCAGTCAGTAGTTTCCTGTACACTACCCAATTTTCCTTTTTCCGGAAGATTTTTTTTCCCCTGAAGAGTTTGGGATGCCTGGGGGGAAAAAGGTGGGCCCTAGTGGCAGTGGTGCCATTGCTGCCTCTGGGGTCAAGAGATCTGAAACCAGTGAAGGGGCCTCAGCACAGAGGGAAGAAGAACAAGAGGAAGAAGGTGATGAAGACCTCCGAGATGGAGGTGTCCCCTTCTTTGTTAACCGGGGTGGGCTGCCTGTGGATGAGGCCACTTGGGAGAGGATGTGGAGACACGTGGCCAAGATTCACCCTGATGGAGAGAAGGTGGCAAAGAGGATCCGTGGGGCCACAGACCTGCCCAAGGTGAGTCAGTGTGGGATTCTCCTGAGTTGGAACTGAAGGATCCTTTAGAGTTCTTAAACTTCACAGACCCCAAGGCTATGGAACCTGGACCAAATGTATGCCTAAAGAGTAACTGGTGATTTGAAGGGCAGAGAAAGGTCCCATCTAATCAGAAATATCAACTCTATCAGAGTCTGAAATGTTTACAGTTTAGATACTTCTCTGAGTTTCAGGCCCTGTGTCTCCAAAAGGGCTTATTAAAAGACACATATGTGGATTGGGGGTAACATTTAAGTCCTATAACTCATCCACCAAGTATGAAATAGTCCATCAGATTAATTTTCTGTAAGCTAACATGGGGTGGGGAGGGTAGAGAAAGGATGGAGGAGAGAGGAGACAGTTTCCTGTCATATAAGTTGAGTTTGGATGACTTCTAATCCAGGGGTCTACAGGGGGTTTAGAATGGTATAAAGGGGTACAGAAAATTAGGGGTATAGAGAGGTTTCATGATTTGATTGGACTAAATGAGCATTGAGTCTCTTGCAGTATTAGAATTTTTTTCTGGTTCTTTAGCCCAGCAGAATAAGATAAGGAGTGAGCAGAAGTTGAGAAGAGTAGTAAAAGAATTGAATAAGTGTCCTGATGACCCAGGTTTGGGCTACGAGAGGAGAAATGAATGGGGAAAGGAAGAACCCAGGAGTAGAATGAAGAACAAATGGACACTAAAGATAAATTATGCCTAACAGGAAAAATTGAAGAAGGATAGGGCCCCGATAGGATAAACATTCCTGTATTACCACACTAAGCAAGGTAGACTTCATTGTGATTAGACTATGTAGTAAAAATGCCTTGCCTTATTCAGTCATTTTTCAGTTGTGTCTGACTCTTCAAGATCTCACTCGAGGTTTCTTGGCTAGATATTGGGGTGGTTTGCCAACTCATTTTAGAGATGAAGAAACTGAGAAAAACAGGGTTAAATGATGTGACTAAAGTCACACAACTAGTAAGTGTTCGAGATTGGGTTTGAACTCAGGTTTTCTTGACTCATATTTTGTCACCTACTAAGTGTCTAGAATGTGCAAATGAATGCTTGGTTAAATGTTCTTTGATGATAAAGTTATTGTGAGATCCAGTAAGACACACATACATGGGGCAGCTAGGTAGTGCAGTACATAGAGCACCGGCCCTGGAGTCAAGAGTACCTGAGTTCAAATCCAGCTTCAGACACTATAATTACCTAGCTGTGTGGCCTTGGGCAAGCCGCTTAACCCCATTTGCCTTGCAAAAACCTAAAAAAAAAAGACACACACACACATACACACACACACACACACACACACACACACATATATATACATACATACACACACAATATGGAAAACTGTTTAGGAAGGTCATAGCAAAATGCTTGGGATTGAATAGGATAATGGTAGCTTATGCATAAATGGACAACTGACCCTAACTCTTTCCCCAAGTTTCCCTGTGAACATCAAAAACATCTGAAGCTGGGGTCCTCTCATCCTTACATAGGTATAGCATAACTATCCCAAGTCTACTGATTGGGGCCTGGTTTTTGATAAATTCATTGGGTCAAGAAGATTTCTTTTTTTCATATGAGGACTGAGTCAGGCTACCATGGAAAATCACTGGCCAAGTGGTGTTAATTTACCTTGTGAAACAGTCATCAAAGGTTTGCGATTCAGGGGGCATAAGACATTCCTTCTAAGTAAGATTGGTTAGGGCAGCTAGGTGGCGCAGTGGATAAAGCACCGGCCCTGGAGTCAGGCATACCTGGGTTCAAATCCAGTCTCAGACACTTAATTATCACCTAGCTATGTGGCCTTGGGCAAGCCACTTAACCCTATTTGCCTGGCAAAAACTTAAAAATAAAATTGCTAAGTAAGATCGGTTACATACTCTGAAAGTGGTTTAAACTGACATGATTCTCTGATGGAGAGATATTGGTGGATTAGTGATATATTGATACTTGTCATCTCTGTCCCTGTTAAGACTTCTTGGTCTTAAAGAAGAGACCTACAACTGACTAGAGCATGATTCTTTAGTAGAAAGTTCTCTAGACAGTGAAATCTGGGTTTTAGTCTTAATTTTATCACTCATGTGTCACAAAGTGACTTCCCCAATATTGAAGTTCTCTGAACTTCAATTTCCTCATCTGAGAAATGAAGCATTTGTATTAGAAAGGCTTGCGCTATTCTGACATTCTATGACTTTTTAGCATACCTACATCAATCAAGTGTTTATTAAATTCTTATTATATGGAACTGTGCTAAAGATACAAAGAAAAAGTGAAAACATTCCTTACCCTGAAAAAGCTTACATTCTAATGGGGAAGACAACATATATGCATGAGAACATAAAAATGATAATGCCCAGTAGATGGCAGCTAACCTTAGAAGGGAGCATTCCAAGCATAAAGACCAACTGGTACAAAAGCATGGAGATAGGACAGTGCATAAAGCACGAGCCCTGGAGTCCAGAGGACCTGAGTTCAAATCTGACCTCAGATACTTGTTACTTACTGGATATGTGACCTTAAATAAATCACCTAATTCTGCCTCATATCCAGGGGCATCTCCAGGTGTTCTAATTTATACCTGGCCATTGGACCTAGATGGCTTGGGAGAAGAAAGTGAGACTAGCACCCCCTCACTCAAATCCAGTTCACTTGTTTGTCATGGCACCACTTCCTTGAAATCTGGTCATCTTCAAGAATGAAGGACAAACAACAACAATCCATATGTGAGAAATGACAAGTTGATTTGAATGGCTAGATCACAGAGGGCATGAAACATCATGTAAGAAGGCAAGCAAGGTAAGAAGAGGCAGATTATAAAGATGTTTAAAGGGCAAAGGACTTTATCTTTAATCCTGGATGTAATAAGGAACCACTGGAGTTTATTGAGAGGAAAGAAGGTCTGACCATCAGACTTATGCTTTAAGAAAGGAATAAAAATTCCTATTTTCATTTGAATAACTGAGTTTTGAACAGATAACTCAAGGCTGTATCCTGATTCTAGCCTACCATTAAGCAGAAGTATAAAGTTAGTCACAAAGGGTACTGGGAAATGAAACATGAACATCTTGGCATAAATCGAACACTATTACTGGAAAAATTAATTTTTACATGTAGTTTGATTCAGCAGGCATTAAAGCACATGCTTTGTGCAAGACATTGTGTTAGTCTGGTAATTCAAAGATAATGATGATGAAACAGCCCCTATCCTCAAGGACCTTGTCCATTCCAAAGGTAGTTGGTTTCAATGGGTAGAACATTGGGCCAATGGAGTTAATGTTGGGTATGTTTGTTTTTATTTGCTTTTTTTTATGAGAAATGACAGAGAATTAGAAAGAAGTTTTGGAGAGAGTTAGAAGGATTTGGATCTCCTTGTCAATAACTTTTGAGCACAGAAAAGTAGCACAGCCTCGAGATCAAAGTAAAAAAAATCTTTCCAAAACAGAACCAGTGATCTAGGTGGCACAGTGGATAAATTGTTGAATCTGGAGTCAGGAAGATTTAAGTTCAAATCCGGCCTCAGACATTTACTAGTTATGTAATGCTAGGCAAGTCACTTAACTTCTGTTTGTCTCAGTTTCCTCATCGGTAAATGGTGATAATAATAATAATATAAATATAATAATAATTGTTATATGGATCAAGTGAGATAATAACTGTAAAGCACTTAGTTCAATATCTGGTACAGAGTAAGCACTATGGCTATCATTAGCTAATAATAGAGAAGCAGTCTATTGTCATGAATTAAGGACTCTGGAAGGTCTAAGTTCAAATCCTGCTTCTTATAACTTGCTAGTTATGAAACCATGGGCAAGTCCCTTAGGTTTTTAGTGTCCTAGGCAACTCTCAATGACAAATAATACAAAAGATGACTGTTCTTTGCTGACTTACATTGGTAGTTTTCTTGATGAAATCATAGGTATGGGGTTGTGGCTTCAAGTGGTATCATTACAGACTTTCTACTTATAATAAGAATAAAACCAAAAAATGCTAAAAACGCAATGGACTTTAGGGATCATTTAACCTCTTCCATCTCCTCCTCCTCCTTCATTTACTTCTTTTTTTTTTAGTTTTTACAAGGCAATGGGATTAAGTGGCTTGCCCAAGGCCACACAGTTAGGTAATTATTAAGTGTCTGAGGTTGGATTTGAACTCAGGTACTCCTGACTCCAGGGCTATCCACTGTACCACCCAGCTGCCCCCCCTTCATTTACTTCTTCCCCTTCTCTCTCTCTCTCCTCTTTTTCACCCTCTTCCTTCTCCCCATTTCATTTCTCCCCCTCCATATTTTTCTTCCCTTTCTTTACTTTTTCCTTTTTTCCCTTCTTCCTCTTCTTCTCCTTCTTCTCCTCCTCCTTCCTCCTTCTCTTTCTCTCCCTCTTCCTTCTCCTTTTCCTTCCTCCCCTCCTCACTTTTCTCCTCCTTCTCTTCCTCTCTTCTTCCTTTTCTTCTTCTATTCCTTTTTCTATTCCTTCTACTTTTTCTTTACTTCCCCTCCTTCTCCTTCTTCACCTTTCCCTCCTCCTTTTTCCCTTTCTTTTCCACCTCTTCTTCCAAATTAGAAAACAATGAGGTTCAAAGAAGCTGAATAATTTATCCAGTCAGACTGCTTATTAGTGTCCAAGCTGAGACTAGAACACCTAACTCTGTGCTCAAATAATGTTTAAGCATGAAACCCAGTGCCTTAATAAAAAAAAAAAAAGAGTAATGGACTATCAGAAAATCTGTGTGAATTAAGGCTAGAAGGGATCTTAGAGTTCCTTTAGTCCAATAACCTCATTTGATAACAAGGAAACTGAGGTCCAGAAGGTGAAGAAATTTGCCCAAGTCTCAAGAGGTCCAGGAGATAGTTGTAGTAATGTTTTTTTTTCTTTCTTTCCCCTACTTTCTTTCCCCTAATCCTTGTGCCTCTATCTATTTGTTCTGTGTTCCATGATTTAAAAAGTACTAAATACAAATGATTTAATATTTAAAAACAAATAAATTATTAATAAACAGAACTTATGTGTATAGATTTAAACTAAATTTTAAAAAGTATAAGCAGTATAAAAGTATAAACAGTGCTTTAACTATAAATTCTAATTTTATCTTTAAATGAGTATAATTTTTTGGAAGTCCCTAGGCCTGCCAAGAATCTGTAGCACCTCCAACAGACCAGCAAATAATTAGAGGCTATTAGCAGACTCAAGGTTGATGCTTCTTCACCCTCATCCTGATCTAGTCATGGTGAAGCATTATGGGGGAAGTGGTTATGATAGCTTTAAGGCAAAATTCTCCAGACTGTGACTCTATCAATCCTTGAGGTTGATAATTCTCCTTCCCCTTCCTTATTTCTATCTTATTTCTTGAATGTCACTGATAGTGTCAGAAATGGAAAGGAAAATAAAATCATAACTGACATTTACATAACATTTTGAAGTTTGTGAAGGATTTTTGGTTAGCTTATTTGAACCTCACAACAGCCTTCAGAGGTAGGCTCTAGAGGTATTATTTCCATTTTAGAGAGGATGAAATGAGAGTCTGAGGATTAAATGACTTGCTCTTGGTCACACAGTAAAAATCATAAGCAAGGTAGACTTTCTAATCTTATATCAGCTATGAGAAAATCTTTGCTTGAGTCAGTAAGATGGCTTAAGCAGAACATTCACAGATAGACTTATGGACCTCTTTTACTATGTAATATTGGAATTTAAAACTCTAGAGGGAAAATCCTGTGGTACAATGTATCCAGAAGAACTTGAGCCTGGCTACTCATTTGCTTTTATAGTAACCCTAGGGATCACTGAGGAATCAACCAACAATCTTAAGTTCCTTTCATAGAACTGGAAAGGTCCTTAATGATACTCTAGTCCAATCATTCCCTCTTCAAATCTTTCATATTCAAGATAATGAAATAAGTTTCAGAAAGGAGAAAAGACTAAAGTGCAAGCCTCAAGTCCTGTCTCATCATCTATAAAATTAAGAGATTAGACTAGGTGATGTCTAAAATCTGTTCCTGCACCCAAATCCTTTTGCCTAGCCTGACTCAGAGAATTAAATGAGATGACGTGTATGAAAGTATTTTGACAGCTATAAAATGCAACATAAACCTAAGGTGTTGATGGTAGTGATGGTGACCGTGGCTCTCCTTCTGCTACCTTGCCTGCCTGCCTGCCCCCAAATCATTGTGTAGGTTGTATTTCTCTGGAATGACAAAATTCAGACCCACAAGTGGTCCTTAACTCACTTGGTATGGGGAAAGGAAGGCCTCAGACCTTCAGCTTTGTTGACTTAAGACAGCAGCCATGTCAGTGAGGAAAGGGAGAATAGAAAGCAGAAGCTGCTTCTCCCCAATAGAGATGTCATCTGTTTGGGGAGCCAAATCTGTTGCTAGGGACAACTCAGACTGGAGGAGCTACCACCCAGAGGGAACAGGACAGAAGACCAGTACTGCAACAATAGCAGGAGCCCCTCCCCTCTGCATTTCAAAGCTTTTCTATGTATATCTGCTAGAGATTGAAGGGAGAGCATTAATTTGCTAACCTTTGTATCACAGCTTACTTCCCTTTCTCTACTAAAGTCCAGTCTCTATTTGGGTAACCCCAGTTATTTAAGTACCTGTAACAAAGAAAATGACAAAAACTCACCACCAGGGTATGTTCTAGGTTCTTTTCTACCCCCCATTATACTTCAGGTTTCTTTTTTACACTTGCCTTTATTCTAGACATATTGAACTGCATCACTCAACAATCACTAGTGTTCCTTTTGGGTAGATATGGGGTTGAAAATCCAAGAATCCTAATGGTCCATGGCCTTGGATTTGGCAAAGATCGCATGATAGAAATGTCCAAGACTGCTGGACCATCATCTGACAGAGGAACCAAGGATAGATGGGATGGGATGGGATGATCCTTATATTGATGCAGGAAACCCAGAGGGATGGGCCTTGTTCCCAGTGTAAGGTAGAGCTGGAAACTAGAATCTGTCAATGGGAAGGAATCTCTCTGGGTAGCTTATATCCTGTGCCATGCTTGTCTTTTGGGGTTAGTTAGAATACCTGGGTTATATGGGGCCTCTCCATCTTCTGATTCACCTTTTCCTCTGACAAATTATGGGTCATAAGGATTTTGGAAGGAAGGAGGAGAAATCCCAGAGAGAAATCATTGCCTGAAAACAGCATCTAGTAGTAGTAAAGACTTTCATTCCCTACCTTCCTGAGAGACCTCAGCATGAAATGTGAAAAGGATAGAATCAAAGGAAATCTGGTGGCCAAACTTGATACAACTTTAACCTTTTCTATTGTGTCTGCTGCTCAGTATTTTCCTGTGACTCATACTGAGTCAGTCCTGAACTTGCAAGAAGTTTCTTCCACTCATAAAAAGGATTCCTATCCTGTTCTTCCTGTGTTAAATCCGGCCTCTGCCTATTAAGATCCTTTCTAGTGGGGAGATTCTAGGGCTGAAATAGCCTAGGATGGTCCTTTTGACAAGTGTTCTTTCTCTAGTCCCCACAACACTTGGCACTGGTTAAAGCCCTATAGAGAAATGGATGCAGTCATTGTTACAGCCAGGTGATTCATTTGCCTAGTTATGGTCTCTTTGTCTTGTGGGTACCATGAACCACATCAGTGATATAATAAAGTCTTGCCAAAAGAGAATGTGAAAAGCAGGGATAATCTATATCTTTTTCTTTTGAGGCCACAGAAAGACACATCTCCCTTCCTTTTGCTCATCTCTCAGTCTGCTTGAACATCACATATTCTCACCATTAATTATGGCTTTGGATTGTTGCATCATCTCCAGAAAACCCCTAATATAATTTCTCCATGTTACCTGGGAGGAGATAACATATTAATCCATTCATGCCCACTAACAAAAGAGTATAAGTTTGTTCATCTGTTAGAATAGCAGACTGTCATCTGGCCTGGGGCATGTTCCAGAAAGCCTGCTACATAGAACAAATACATTTTAATGCAGCTAAACCCAAACGCAGAACAGATTTCACTGCTTTGGTCCCCAAAAGGTGAAAAAGGAGGAAGATGAACCCAGTAAGAAACAAAGCTCCAACTACCAATGCAGAGGCAACAACTGGTTATAATTTCTAAAGCTAGAGAAGACACTAAGGCCAAATGACTGGCCTGTGGTCCCCTAACTAGTCTGGGTCAGAAGTGGGATTTGGGTTTAGGTGTTTATAATGTTAACATCGTCTGTCTAATCCTCTTTGTTGTATTGTGTCATTGTGTTGTTTCTCTTATGATTTCTAAATTCAAATATTAAATTTCTATAAAATAACATAAATCCAATATTTTTTTTAAAATCCCAATGAGCCAGTTTAAACTGTACCCAAGCATGTTTATTTCTAAAACTATTTAATCAAAATAAAACTGAAATTCAAATATTCTTCAAACAAATCAATGTTTGCTCCATATGAGTTACTGATAGTTGAGGTCTGGGGAAAGACACTGTCCAAGAGAGGCAAGTCTGAATGTGATGCTATGGGGGAGGGAGGGAGGATATGTTCTCAGGGGAGAGGGGGAAGGGGAAGGGATCAGGAAATAGCACCAAAGGAAGTAAGAACAGACTGAAAGAGGATGTTGAATGGGGGGATGAAAGCAATCAATTTTCTTGTACTATCTCTGAAATCAAGTCTGATGATTAAAAGTTTCAAGAGCTAAGCTTCCTCTCTTCTTGTGACAAGGATTCAATTTCTTTCATTTTTCCAGACTCCCATACCAAGTGTGCCTACATTCCAGCCGTCTACATCTATCCCTGAGCGCCTGGAAGCCATACAGCGTTATATCAGGGAGCTGCAGTATCCTTTGCCACAGTGAATAGTGCATTTCATGTTCTTTCCTTGGGACCTCCCAAGCTAATCCAAAGGAAGGCACCTCTCTCTATTGTATTACCCTGAGTTGGAAACTGAGCCCTTGTTAAGGAGGGCAATACAAAGCAGTTTGTTTTCATTCATTTTACTGTGGATTAAATGAGATAATAATTGTTAAAGCACTTAGTATAGCCCCTGGAACATAGTAGGCTCTATAAATGCTTGTTCCTTTCCCACATTTCTGACAGAATTAGAATTTTGGATATCTCCTGAGATTCCCTAGACTCCAGATTCCCTTAATGTTAGTGAGAAATCTGACCTTTCAGGGAAATTTCTAATTCAGTGCAATTTAAGAAGTATTTTTTTAAACTCCTATGGTTTTCAAGTCACTGTGCTAGATCCTGGAATTCAAAGAACAGTATGCTTGCATGACATATTTTAAGTTGAATCTATATTATTAACATTTCCCCATCATTTTCTCTAGTTTAGACAAAAAAACCAGTCCATTAAACTCTGATTCTTAGAACTTGCAAATTTCCAAAGTGTAAATGCTTATACAACATTTAAGAATCATTTAACAAACATTTTAGCTGTCTTCTAACACACCCCTGGATACAGAGGTAAAGTAAAAGAATTCTTGCCTTCCATGAGGTTACATTCTATTGGGGAAAAATAGCATTATACACATTATGTTTAAAGAAACTTTGTATATCAAATATATACAACATATATTCATATTTATAGAAACTTTCTGTATCAAATATACACAATATATTCATATTATGTTTATAGAAACTTTGTGTATCCAATATACACAAAATTATTTTGAGGAATAAATCAAAGACTTAAAGAGTAAGAGTTGTTTAACAATAAAACACAAGCTCCAAATAGCGAAATTGAAGTATAGGAAACACTGGAGGGATGTTGTTGGTGTGGATGATTGTAAGGGAGTAGGGAGTGGTGGTCAGAGAAAGGGGTTTTGACTACACCGACTATTACTCAGAATCACAGGACTCTTGAGTAGAACTATGTAGATTGTTATGCCCTTGACAATAGCAAAAGTAACTATGATTTGACTGCTTTGTTCTTAAGAAAGAGGTTTTAAACATGAGCTATGCCCATGGCAGAAGGGCAGATGAGACAACATGACATTCCGATCCATGATTTTTGTTCCCTTCTAGGGGAAACCAAATGACCCTTAACTTTTTGCCTCCAGGTACAATCATACAGGGACACAGTTCTTTGAAATTAAGAAAAGCAGACCTCTGACTGGGTAAGTGCTTACTTCCACTATTCTGATCAGAACTGTCCCCCACTGAACAAGAGAGGAGCTCAACATGCCTCCTACATTCCTGGGCAGTTATGTTTTTCAATAGGGATGTATTAGGTCAATCCTGGAAGAATATAAGGTCATCCATGGTTGGGGACAGGGTCTTCAAACAAATGGAATTAAGTTAGATAAAAGTCAAGGGCAGCCTTGAAAAGAAAATGGATCTGCAGAAGAGTGGAGCCATTTTACCTTCTTGCTTTGGTAATTTGGAGGATGGGGCACAGAGAATGGGACTAAGGACTAATTAAATTTAACAGATGATGAAGATATAAAAATGAAGAAATTACACAGTCCTTGCCATCAAAGTATTTTTAAACTCTACAAGATAAAAATGATTAAGTAGGAAATAGTGGCTTGAAAGATAGAAGAAAGGATGCATGACTTATACTGAGAGGTTCAAGTGAGGTTTCATGAAGGAAATAGCAACCGAGTAGGACTTGAAGGAGTAGAAAATTGTCAAGAGTCCTTTCCAGGCTGGTGGGGCAGAGATAACCTGCTTAAAAACAGAGATGGGAGAGGGAAAAATTAGATAAGTAAGAAATGAGAAATTCATTATAGCTAGAATTTAGGGTAGAAGTTTGCAGTACAGCTGGAAAGTTAGGTAAGAGAAAGAGTAATAACAGGATAAGGAGTTTATATTTTATTAGTAGACAATGGAAGTCAACATGCGCCTTAGGAATGCATACATACAAAGATGCATATATAGATATAGATATTGATATATTGATATATATTTGTATATGTTAGATCTTTTTATTTTAATCACTCAGTGGAGAAGCTATTTCTTCTAGTCTTCCTCCATCCAGACCCTAAACTGAAGGATAAGAAACAGCTTATGTCCTAGGAAAGATTCTGTTACATTAGCAGAGATTTTTAATTTATAATCTGAGAACTTTTTTTTTTTAACATTTTGATGATTGAGTTTCAATATAATTGTCTACTTTGTTTTATTCTTTTGAAAATATTGTTCTGAGAGGGGCATAGATTTCACCAGACTGCCAAAAGGATCTCAAAGGAATTGGAATTTATTTGACAGAGTCTATCCCTACCTATCTTTTCCTCCCCTTCCACACCCACCTCACTTCCATCCAAGCTTACCAATACCTAATGAGTGACTGGTACTCAGTGAGGACACCCTGGAGAAGATTTCAAGATGGGTGCCTATTATAAGTAGACTCAATGTTCATTTCTCAGTAAATTGCCTGAAAAGAGCTGAAAAATGCAGTTCTTCTTTTGTGAAGGGAATAGTTTGAGTCTGGGTTCCCAGGAGCCTAATATGATAAGATAGGTCTGATCAACTGAAGAAGGGATCCAAGTTGTTTTGGAACTCAAATCTAATAAAGCCCCATGAATTCCAAACACAAGTACCTAGGAAAAATGGGCTTGGAGTTAACTGAGTTTAGATAGTCTGAAATTGTTATTGAAAGGCAATAGGGCAGGGGCAGACTAGTGATTGCTCCCAGTTACTTGCTTCTTGGACAAACCAACCATTATTGGGTCACTAGGCCTTAAATATTTCTGCCCCTACCCTTTCTTTCCCAAGGGTAAACCAGCTGGTTTGGTCTCTTTGGGGTTTATTTATTAAAAGAGGGGAAGTCAACTCTGAGGCCTTGGGAAAAGTATAATAGGTTTTTCCCTCTCTTTCCAGTCTCCCTGAATGGTCACCCTCTGTTAATGACTATCAGATGCATGAGGATGAGTAAAGGAAAATAATAAAAAAGGAACATTGCTAACTAGACCTACCTGTTCTTGCCCCAATCCCCCTTCAGGAGGTCTCTTGGATCAGGAGTCCAGGATTAGGGGGATGTGGGTGGGAGGGCAGGGAGAAAGGACTTTGTATTATAGCAGAAGACATGTAATACAGGGAGAGAGGGAGAACTCTTCCCCCTTCTGTATCATCACACTGAAAGCTTCCCCCTTTTCTCTTTTTCTCTCATTTCCCATCCATCTCTAAAGAGTAGCCCTTTCTTCTCCTCTTTCACAAGGGAGAGGACATGCCAAGCCACAACAGAATCATCCAAGAAAGTGATAGTTTCTGTTTTAATTTGTTTTGCTTGTTGCTTGCCCTCCTTTCCATTTCTTGCCCATTTCAGTTTTCCTCACTTCTACCTCCCTCATCATCAGTGTCTTTCTCTGAGTTCAAGGACAATTGATGAAGTGTTCTTCCTTGGTCTTTACCCACAGGCTGATGGACCTGGCTAAGGAGATGACCAAAGAGGCTCTGCCAATCAAATGCCTAGAAGCTGTGATCCTGGGAATGTATCCTTTCTCCTCACTCCATGTGCTTCTTGCTTATCCCTACTCTGCCTTCTCTTCTACCTAAGCTTATTTTTGACATGATCGAAAGAGAACTAATTATGAATCAGAAATGCCAGGGATTAGTCTTGGCTCTGCCTCCCATTACCTATGTGACTTCAGGCACATTTCTTGATCTCAGTTTCCTCATCTGTAAAATAAGGGTAATATGCCAGATCTCTAAGGATTTTTTCATTTCCAAAAATTCTGTATTTCTTTTCAGCCTCCTCTTCATCATAGTTTTGGTATCAAATGATCTTGAAGTCTGTAGACAACTATTGAGTGAAACATATCACAGGCTATGTCTTGGACATTACAGGCTAACCCTTGGCACTTTACCACTGAATTATAAACTATGAGACCTTTAGGGAAAAGCAACTGTAGGATGGATGGATGAACTGGGCAGGGCAACTATATCAGTCATACACCAAAGGGGGCATGAATGCATATGTGTATATATGTGCATATGTGTGAGAATACATATATAGTATACATATGGGCACATTGTATGAATGTGTATGTGTGCTTGTCCATGAGTGGGATGTGTGTTTGTAGTATATCATCTGGGCCAGAAGCACATCTTTACTCTCTCACTGCTCACCAATTAGAAGAGGACTGGAAGAAGAAAGAACAAGACTCATTGTAAGAGAGGGAAAAATTAAAGAGGATAAGTCAATAGGACCAGGAGAAGGAAAACGTTTTGGAATTCTGGCTAAATGCAAAAAACAAACAAACAAACAAAATTTATCTGTGAAAAAATGTCTTGGTCAGAGATGGACTCTAGGTGATTCAAAGAACTGGAAAAAAACAGGAAATCAAGTGTTCATGAGTTTTAATCTATCTCTTTTCAGACAAGTCATAGTTTCCTCTTCTCCAGCTCTTATGGGATTACATTTGATGACATTTGTCCTTCATTCTCAAAGAAGAACATTTGAAACAGAAAGAAACCCCAGAAGTTGTCAAATCTAAAGCCCTCTCCTACCATTTTACAGATGAGAAAACTGAGGCCTAGAAAGATTAAGTGATTCATCACACACATATTAAGTTTTTAAACCCAGATCTTCCTGACTCCAAGAACATTGCTCTATCCACCATATCAGTGGTATCAAACTGAAATAGAAATGAGGGCCACTCAATAGAAGGATCCTTGCAGGCCATATATTGACTCAGAAAACTATACATGCTAATATGTTCTTTATTAACATATCTACACATTAAAATTAGATAGGAACAACACTTTCATTTGGTTCATACTGTACTCAGAAATATTGTGGGTAGCGTGAACTCCTTGTTCATATATTTGACCTCTCTGCTCTATACCATGCTGCTTCTAAGCTTACCTTAATTCATAAAATAGGGATAGGGTCACTTTCTACTCCAGAAGTATAAAAATTAGCTCATTCACCATGAAATCTTTTTCCAAAAATGTCTAAAAAGTATATTCTGGGGAACTGTATAAAATGGGCTGCCCCTAACTGAAGACTTTTGTATAAGACTCTCCATGATATCATCATTATAGAGGACTCCCTCTACCAACAAAATTCATCTATCTTTTCATTGAGTCTTCTGGAGCTGCATATCAATGCAGATTAAGTCCAGAGTTACAGAACTAGTATTTGGGGGAACCCAAAATAAGAATAGTACTTATATTAATTTCTTGCTCCAAAAGATGCATTAGGGTTTATTTTCAGGGGATGTCTAGAGATAAGTAGTTAATTCTTGTGGGAATCATTTTTTGATCTATTCTTCTCCCTGTAAGGAAGTTCTTCATGTCCTTAGTGTGGTGAGTGCTGATTGAATCCCTACTAGCAGACCTCTTTACCCACCTCACAAAACAAGTGGCAGCATTAAATCAATCGGCAGCATTAAATCAATCTACTTCTTTATAACTACTTGTGTACACCAGGCTTTTTCAGTTTCAAGAACATAAATGCCTGAAACATGTTCAATCTTATCTTTCTTGCCCTTAGTGATCATTAGAGGTGGGACTTTCTTTCCATTCAGACATTATCAAGTGCTCATGTTATTCCTGTGTTGTGTTTGTATTCCAGCTGGTCTTTCAGCAATAAGTTTCAAGTTCATAAGAGTTTATCTCTCTTACAAAGTTACATAAGCATTTATCTCTTCCAAAGATACCCACTTGAGTATTTACAAATAATTATAATTTATATTATCAATTATTTTAAGTATTAATGGCAATAACATTGTTTGTATTTAATTATATATTAATATTATTATTTTATAATTCAGTATATCAATCATGTGTTGCAATGAATGTACTAAATGTGTCCATTTGACTGACTATCTTAAAGCTGGGCTTATTTTAGGATTAGGGTTTATATTACAAACATCTTGAAAAATCATGCTAGGATTTATTTTAGGTCTTATTTTGGAGGAAATATCGTAGCATCAGACAGGATTTTAACCCAGGTCTTCCTGATCCCACTTACCAGAATTCTTTCCTCTGAATCATGCTGCCTCTGCTTATTGAAGTAACTGAGAATTTTAGGCTCATGAATGACAACTTCCCTCAAGCACCAGTTTCACTTTTCCAGAAAGTAAAAAACTAAGGAGGTTGCCACCAAGGATGAAGTTGACTTTCTTTTATGGGATAAGCTCCTACTTTGTGATTTGTATCTGATCAAAGCAAGGTGATACTATTGTCTAGCTGTTATATGTAGTCAACAAACTAGCCTTACAGGGATTGTCTTAGGGGTCTCTCTGTGGAGCACTCTGTGGAAATCTCCAGTTCTATCCTATTTCTTGCTTTTGTTCAATCACTTAGGATTTTCTTGGCAAAGATACTGAATTGATTTGCCATTTCTCCAGTTCATTTTACAGATAAAAAAACTGAAGCAAATGGAATTAAGTGACTTGCCCAGGGTCACATAGCTAACAAGTGTCTGAGGTCAGATTTGAACTCAGAATAATGAGTCTTCCAGATTCCAGGCCCAACATCATAGCCATGGTGCCATTTAGCTGGTTCCTCAATCATACTACTTGTAAAGAAACAATAGGTGAAAAGGGGGACTGAGCTTCAGACCACTTAACAGAGCTACAATCCCTCCACCTTCATTGCACCAATTTTTTTTACCTCAGAGTCAAGGCAGCAAAAAACAGAGGAGTTGTTACCCCACCCCTACCCCCCCACCAAGAGGTTCCATCAAATAGCAGTAACATCTTGGGTGATTTACTCAGTCTGTTGGCTAATGTACTATACCCTGGTATTTGGCTCATTTTTGGTTGTTTTCCTGAGCAAGATTGACATGACTAGTTACCTCACCAACAGCATGCCCACACTAGAGCGCTTTCCCATCAGCTTCAAAACCCACTTCTCAGGGAATTACTTCCGACACATCGTACTGGGGGTGAACTTTGGGGGTCGATATGGAGCACTAGGCATGAGCCGCCGTGAGGACCTCATGTACAAGCCTCCCACTTTCCGCACACTCAGTGAGCTGGTCCTGGATTATGAGGCTGCCTACCAGCGCTGCTGGCATGTCCTGAAGAAGGTGAAGCTTGGTCAATGTGTTTCTCATGATCCCCATAGTGTGGAGCAGATTGAGTGGAAACACTCTATCTTGGATGTGGAGAAGTTGGGACGAGAGGACTTCCGGAAGGAGCTAGAGCGGCACGCCCGAGACATGAGGCTAAAGGTTAGTTGTGGAAGGGAGGATTTTAAGGATGTTAGGAGAGGATGAAAAAGTAGTTTGCCATTATAGAAGGTGTATTATTTGCCTGGAAATTTAAAATCCTTGAATTGTGTCATTACCTATAGAAGTCATTTAATCTGGGTCTCAGTTTTTTCATTTATAAGATGAAGGAACTGGTCCACATGATATTAAAAGTCCCTTCCAGTTCCAATATTGTATAAATCTAAAAACTTGCCTGCAGAGAGAGAGAGAGAGAGAGAGAGAGAGAGATAGTCAACAGGTTAAGCCACAGCAAGGATCTCCACAGAGATACCCAAACTATTCAGATGTGATTTAATAGAGATAAATGTAAAATTCTAAACCTGAGTTCAAAGAACCAACTGTAGATGACAGATATAATTAGGTCATAGTACCTATGGCACTGATCTAGGATGTTCTGAAGTCTTACAAGCTCAATATGAGCTAGCAATCTGATATCTGTGAATAAACATTTATTAAGACCTTACTGTATGCTAGGCATGGGGCTACAAGACAAATGCAATACTCCTTAATCAATCAGGAATCAATAGAATCAAGAAGATGACTCCTGTTCCACTCCAAATCATAGCATATCTATGGTACCATGTTAACATCTGCTTAGCATATATTAAGAAGAACATTAATAAAGTATAACATTTCCAGAGGAGGTTAACCAGGATAGTAAAAAATCAGGAAATCAAGTCATCTAAGGATCATATGGAACTGGGAATATTTAGGTGGGAAAAGAGAAGACTTGAGGGTCAAGGATTGAAATAGAAATTTATTATGGTCTTCAAAGCATTTAGCACAGTTTCTGATCCATAATACATGCTTAATAAATGCTTGCTGATTATTTCAAACATTTATAGGCAGACTGAATTTATGAATGTTGGGACTGTAAGGAGGGGCTATTTATCAGCTTCGGGGGTCAGAACTAGAAACAATGACTAGGATTCACAAAGAAGCCAATTTTAACAAAGTTTTTTCATTAAGATTGTCCCAAGGTGAATTGGGCAATTTCAGGAAGTAGTGAGTTCCCTTTTGCTGTTGGCTTTGTCAGGTATATTTTTAGAAAGGAAGAAGGAGAAAGGAAGGAAGGAAGGAATGGAGGGAAGGAGGGAGGGAGGGAAGCAAGGAAGGAAATGGGAGGCAAAGAAGGAAAGGAGGAGAAAGGGAAGAAGAAAGAAGGAAAGAAAGATTTATTAAGTGACAGAAATTATACTAAATGCTTTAGAATTATCTCATTTTACGTTCACAACAACTTTAGGAGGTACTGTTGAGGAAACTGAGGCAGGAAGAGGTTAAGTAATTTGCCCAGAATCACATTTCTCATAAGAGTCTAAGGCTAAATTTGAACCCAGGTCTTCCTGATCAGGCACAGTGTTTTATCTACAATGTCTCCTGGCTACTTCTATATAGCCTTTGACATCCTGACTCTCTCTCTCTCTCTCTCTCTCTCTCTCTCTCTCTCTCTCTCTCTCTCTCTCTCTCTCTCTCTCTCTCTCTCTCTCTCTCTCTCTCTCTGTGTGTGTGTGTGTGTGTGTGTGTGTGTGTGTGTGTGTGTATAAGTTGTGAGTGAGTCTTTGAGTCTTTAAGGTACTGTAGACCAGGATGATCACTGACTTGACAAGCAGAGAGTGGTTTTCCATTGCATTAGTTATGGAAATAATCTAGGGTGACTGGAATAATGTGAAGGGAGGAAAGGGTCCCTTCCTCTACTTTCTCTATAAATTCCAAGCTGAGACCCCAAATCCTCCCATGCTGCCCTGAACCTCAGGGCTCAAGGGTATCTTTCCTTCTAGCCATCTTTGAGCTTCCAGAAAAGGATTTTGAATTTTAAGCTGTCACTATCAATTTTTACAAAAGTTGAAATGGTACAAGCTGTTCTTAATAAATCAATTTAGTTAACAACAATCATCCATAAATTATCTTATAACTATCCTCTCAATGCATACACTATCAGCATAGTTCCAGGAATCAGACTAACTAAACCAGGGTCACATTAGTCCAGAGGCATTTGACTTAACCAATACTTTTCCATTAGAGAGGGACAATTGAGCAACAGCAGAATGTGGTCCTTAGCAGAAAAATTATTTTTCCTGCCTCACATAATGATGAGGGAAATTTGGGGATGGGGAAGGAAAGAGATGCAGAGCTGGGGTGAGCAAGCTCAGACAATGACATTACTCACCTTTGGGTAAAACCAGGCATATAATGAAGTTCCCCTCAAAGTTGGATTTTATCCATACTTAACCCTTAGAGTGAGTATGATTTCTGTTGAGACTCTCACAGTCACAGAGGTAGAGAGGATGCTGAGACTAGAGCCAGCTTTATCAGGTCCCTTGTGGTATAAGCATCAGAAATAGCTGAAAGGGCCCTGAGTAGAAGATGATCTAGGAATTCTCAGGGCTCTTCTATGTCTCAAGCCTCCCTAAATTCTCTTGGGCTGTGTGCTCTAGGGTCCTAAGATGATATCTTGAACTTCCCTCAATTCTTTTCTCCTGATACTTACAGATTGGCAAAGGGACAGGCCCACCCTCTCCTACCAAGGATCGGAAAAAGGATGTATCTTCCCCACAGCGGAGCCAGTCCAGTCCACATCGCCGCAACAGCAGAGGAGAGAGACGGTAAGGGAATGGATAATTGGTAACAAGGTGGAACAGAAATGGGATGTTTCCCCCTCAGATTACTTTATTTTCTCCCTCTCTTCTTTTAACTTGTCTAATTAATAATTACAATTGACATCATATATAGTTTTTAAAGGTTTTCAAATATTTAAAACTGCATTTGATGACCAAGGTTTGATCCTCACACTCATATTAGGTAGGTAATGTAAACATTATTTTCTCCATTTTATATTTGAGGAACTGAGGCTCAGATAAGTTAAAAGAGTAAATAAGTTTCATGATTATAACTTGAGAAAGACATGTCCAAGTAGCATATGTAAAAAAAAAAAAGATTTGTGCTTTACAAATATTATTCATTTGATCCTTACAACAACCCCTATTGTGGGTACATTATTATCCCCATTTTACAGTTAAGGAAACTGAGGCAAACAGGTTAAAAGCTGCTTGATCTATAAAATGACCTGTCTATGCCATATGCCATAGTTATACATGAGTCAATAAATAAAGTGATCATTCTGAGTGACTGCAGACCACCAGCCCAAGAAAGACTTCCCAGTTTCTTTTTAATTTATGTGAGTCAACAGTGATGACCAAGAAAGCTAATGTGATATTAGAGTCCATTAAAAAAAACATAATTTCTAGAAATAAGGAGGTAGTAGTCTCACCACGTCTGCCCTGATAGCCCTTCTGGTGTTATTAAACCACAGACCATCCAGAGAAGGGCAACAAAGGGTTCATATCATATGAGGACTGATTGAAGGAACTTAGCAATGTTCATCCTGCAGAAGAGAAAATTTGAGGGAGGTATAACTCTCTTCAGATGTTTAAAGGTCCATTATGTGGTCCATCATTTCCCCAGGAATGGGATCAGTAATGTCAATATACTTAAAACTGGGACTACATACCTGTAACAGGGGTTTTATTTTTTCTTTATTCTCAATGGCAAAGGAGGGAGAGAAGCTAGAATTTTGCTGATTGAAAATGATAGATTTATAGATAGATAATATATATATATATATAATTTTAAAACAAATAAAAAAATGTAGAGGAAATTGAATTATGTATCCTGAACAACAAACATTTATTAAGCAAAAAGTAGATGATAGGTGCCAAAGATTCAAGGACAAAATTAGGACAGTCTCTGCCCTCAAAAAGCTTACATTCTTCTTTGTTTGTTTTATAGTATTTTTTCCAATTACATGTAAAGATACTTTTTAACATTCATTTTTTGAAAGATTTTGATTTCCAAATTTTTCTCACCCCCCTCCCTCCAACCAAAGACAGGAAGAAATAATATAAAGGTTATTCATGTACAATTATGTTAAACATATTTTCATACTAGTCATATTGTAAAATGAGAATCAGAACAAAAGGGGAAAACCACAAGAATGAAAAAAGCAAAAATCAAAAGGGAAAATCATATGCTTTGATATTCATTCAGAATTCAATCAATTTCTTCTCTGAATGTGATGGAAAATACTACAAGACTACAAGTCTTTTGGAATTGTCTTGGATCATTGTATTGCTAAGAAAAACCAAGTCGATCACAGCTGATCATTGCACAATATTGTTTTTAAGAAAGCTTAGGGGGAGTGTGTATTTGTATACACATTTGTATTTGTATACACATACACATATAAAAACTGGTCTACTTTTTATTCTCACACACAATAATCCATTTCTCAATTCCATACCTTTGCACTAGTTATTCTTACTTATAAAGACTGGAAAAGTAAAATGGTTCCACATTGTGAAGAGCTTTAAATGTCCTAAGGAGGCAATTTTATTTGATCTCAGAAGTAATTGAGGGCTATTGAATTCAGTAGTAGCATAGACTTGAACTTTAGGAAAATCCCTTTGGTGGACGAGTAGAATATATAGTGGAATGAGGGTGCTAATCAAGAGTCCAACATAGGGGTAGCTAGGTGGTGCAATGGATAGAGCACCAGCCCTGGGGTCAGGAAGACCTGAGTTCAAATGTGACCTCAGACACCTAAATAATTACCTACCTGTGTGACCTTGGGCAAGTCACTTAACCCTATTGCCTTGCAAAAAAAAACCCCAACAACAAAGAGTCTATCATAATAGTCCTGGTGTGAGGTGATGAGAGCATTGGATCTGGAATTAGGAAAACTTAAATAGTAACATTTCACTTCTTTTTGCCTCTGGTTTCTCAAGTGTAAAATGTGAATAATAATGGCACCTGCCTTCTAAATATAGTGTAAGAATTAGTTAAGATAATTTTTGTAAAATTCTTAACAGTGCCAGAGACATGGTAGGGACTTAATAAATAAGAGACAGAGAGACAGTGTGAGAAAGAGAGGTTTTAGAAACAGAAATTAAAAAGGCTTGACAATTGGCTGGAAATGTGGAATGAAAGAGAATGACAAAATAAGGATGACAAGATTGCAAACCTGTATGATGGGAAAGATGGTTAAAACATTGAAAATAATAGGGAAGTTTGGAAGAGAGATGGATTTTATGGGAAAGATAATGAGTTCTGTTTTGGCCATGTTGAGTTTGGGATGTTTCCAGACTGAAGCTAAGGATAAACTCTAGGAGCTTGCTATAGAGTTGAGATTTCTCTGCATAGAGATAATTAAATTCATGGCAACTGAGAGAGAGATGAAAGAGAAGAGGAACATTGACAGAACCCTGGAGTTCACCTACAGTTAAGGGGCATGACATGGATGATAAGCCAACAAAGGAAAAGCAAGTTGGTAGGGCAAGAACCAAGAAAGACATTCTATGAAAAGCCGAAAAAGGGGCTGCATTCAAGAGAAGAAATTGATCAACCCTGTCAAGAAGTTAAGAAGAATGAGAATTGAGACAAAGGCATTAGATTTGGAAATAAAAGATCGATGCTAACTTTGGAAATAGCAGATTCAGCTAAGTGATGAGGTCAGAAACCTGACTGAAGAGAATTTAGATGAAGTGAAGAGGAAGTGGAGGCAAGGGATATAGACAACTTGTTCAAGGTTTGCTGAGAAAGATAAAAGAGATCAGGGAATATAGACAGAGGGAATGGTAGGATCTATTGCAAAGGTTTTTGTTTTGTTTTAAACTGGATTAGACTTTGTTATGTTTATAGGAGATATTCAAGGAACCAGTAGACAGGAAAATATTGGAGATTAGAGATGGTAAAATTTAATAGGGGTATCTTTGAGAAAAGTGGAAAAGAATAGAACTAAAAGTATATGTAGAGAGTAAAAGGGTCACCTCTTCATCAGAGACTGGAGTAAAAGAGGAAATTATAAGGGATAATGTTAAAGTCTTGGGAAATGAGAAGAAAGAGAAAAGGGTATCTGGCAAGACCTCTGACCCAAAAGCCTGTCAGAGGGGAAGAAGTGTTTTGAATCAATCATTTAATCAATCATTTAATAAGCACCAGCTTTGTATCATGAACTGTATTAGGCACTGAAGATAACAATATGGAAGCAAAATAGCCTCAGTCTGAAAAAACGTTTCATTCCACCCAGAAGAATTGAGTTCAGGGGTGGCTAGGTGGCGCAGTGGATAGAGCACCTGCCCTGGAGTCAGGAGTACCTGAGTTCAGATGCTGCCTCGGATACTTAATAATTACCTAGCTGTGTGGCCTTGGGCAAGTCACTTAACTCCATTGCCTTGCAAAAAAACCCAAAACAAACAAGCAAAAAAAAAAAAAAAAGAATTGAGTTCAGTGCCTAGCTCTGCTACTTAAATTCATCAGTGTTCTAGGATAAGTCACTTAACCTAGATGGGCCTTAACTTCCTCATTTGTAAAATAATTCTTGGAGTGGATGATCTCAAAGATCGCTTCCTGCTCTAATATTCTGTGATTTCCTTTGCTTCTTGCCAGTGTACCTGTCATTGCTTCTTGCCAGTGTACCTGTCATTTCAACATTTCAATTTTTATCTTTAAGAAATTTTCCTTCACTACTTAAAATGCCATTGCCCCAGGATAAGACCTATGTCCCCTCTTATTGTTCATTAAATCTTAATTTTCATTTAATACTTGGAAAGTATTAGTTGACAGCTGAAAGTGAACTTTATAGGTGTTTGGGGAAATTCTATACAGTCAAAGCAAAATTTAGGAATTAAAAAAATAAAAATAATAGCTATCATTTATAAAACATTTTACACATCTGATGTTATGCTTCTCACAACAACCTGGGGAAGTATTATTATTATTATTATTATTATTCTTGCTTTACAGTTGAAGAAACTAAAGTAGATGGAAGTTAAGGGACTTGTTTATGTTTACTTGTCTGAGGCCAGACTTGAACTCTGCTCTTCTTATCTTCAGGCCCAGGACTTTATCCAATGCCCCATCCTGCTTACCTCACAATAGATTAAGGAGAACTATATATTTTGTATATATATATTGTATATATATTTTGTATATATATATTATTTTAGGCAACCCTGTGAAGTGGAAAGAGTCATTAGGAATTGGAGACCTGAGCTCTAATTCTGATTTTGTGACTTATCCATACCTCAGTTTTCTCATGTGTAATATGAGGTATTTGAACTAGAGATTTAAGTTCTAACATTCTATTTCACTATTTCCCAAACTCTTTTCCATGGAACCCTTGAAGTTCAGTACAATTTTTAGTATGAAAAGTTGCAATGTTAGTGATACTGTATTAAACAGTATTATTATAAGGTCCTCAGCCCTTTAAGTGGTCCTCTTGTGGTAAATTTTTAGAAGGCATGAGTGATTAAATAGATAGATGGAAACATTTTTCCAAATATTATGCTGAGTACTAGGGATACATGGCAAAAATCAAGACAGTGTCTGATATCAGGGAGCTTATATTATAATTAGAAGAATCAAGATATCAAGAAGGACTCAGCTCCAATGCCAAGGGCATTCAGGGTGCAGTTACAAGACAGATGGCAAGAAAAAGGGTCCTTAGAGAGCATTAAGAGGTCAGAGAGCAATGGTTAGAAATTTGAAGAGTTAGCAGTAAGGCTGATAGTAAGGTCCAGTGGTCTTTCATCTTATCAGAAGGATTGTAATTGGTGACTCCATAATCATTTAAGTGGAGTGAACAACCATGTCCACTTATGCCCAGCAGGTTAGAAGTGAGGAGGTTGGAGTGGCCCAACCCACAATGAATCAATAAGATTTATTTATGATTTTTATCCTTCATTTTCAAAGAAGATCACGACATCAGGGAGGTGATGCCATGACAAGCACATGAATTGGATCTGAGTGAGGGGTTGCTGTTCTGTCACCAGTCTCACTTTCTCCTCTGGAGCCATCTGGGTCTAGTGGTCAGATATGAATCAGAATGATGGCTCTGGATATGAGGCAGTCAGGGTTAAGTGGCTTGTCCAAGGTCACACAGCTAGTGAGAGTCAAATGTCTGAGGTCAGATTCAAGCTCCTGTCAATGCTTTATCCACTGTGCTACCTAGTTGCCCCATTTATTTATTAAGAGCTTAGTGATTGTAGGGACTTTGCTATGGAGATATAAATAAAAAGCAAATAAAAAATTCTGCCTAGGAAAGAAGTCATTGGGAAAAGATGAATGGAAGTGGAAGCCAGGAAAGGCCCCAGAAGTGACTCTTGAGCACAGTTCAATTCTGAGAGTCAGAAGTTGGAAAGGAGAGCATTCCAGTCATGGAAAACATCCAGTATAAAGACGTAGAAACAGAGGAATATGTTAGAGGTCAGCAAGTGGTTTAGTATTACAAGATGGCAGAATTAATAGTAGGGAAAAGAATGCAAGAAGACTATCAAGATAGGAAGGGTCCACAATACAGAGAGCGTTAAATGTCAAAGGATTTTATATTTAATCCTAGAGGTAATAGGGAGTCACTTGAATTTACTGTGCAGAGGAGTAACAAGGTCAGATCTGCCTCTCCACTCTCATTTGGTCACTTTGTGTGGAGAATAGATTAGAGTATAGAGAGGTTTAACAAGGAGTGAAATACAATATACTAGTTACAAGGCATAGCTTTTTTGTAGGAAAAATATTCATGTTCTTTTGTTCTAAAAACTTTCCCCTCACTTTATGCCCCCAGAACAGCATTTCTGGGTTCCATAATTATATTTCAAGCCCTAAAAGATTAAAATTGTGGCTGTTCAGTCATTTCAATCATGTCCAACTTTTTGTAACATTTGGGATTTTATTAGCAAAGAGGTTAGAGTGGTTTACCAATTCCTTCTCCAGCTCATTTTACACATGAGGAAACTGAGGTAAACAGGATTAAATGATTTACCTACTTAATAAGTGCTTGATGCCAGTTTTGAACTCAGGAAGATGAATTTTTCAGACTCCAAATGCAACATTCTATTTGTTGTACCAACTAGCCCTAAAAAAGTTATATAACCAATTATTTTAGAAAATGCCCTATTCTATTAATAGGACACAGAATAGCCACTTGAATGAATATAAGGGGGAGGAGGAAGACCAGGAGGGAGAAAAGGCACACATCGGGGTGAGCAGAAAATGCCAGGTCCATTCCTCTCTAAGACCCTCCCAATAAGGAATAGAGTGAGATGCTAAAAATTCACATGGCTTGCTCTCATTAGTCACTGTCCCTTAGTTCCCTCTGACCTGTCTTATTTACTTATCCATTTCATCTCCTGTTTCTTCTCTCCTTTCTTCCCTGCAGACCATCTGGTGAAAAGAAGCCTGCTGAACCCAAAGCCATGCCAGACCTCAATGGGTACCAAATCCGGGTGTGAGGTGAATGGTGATGATACCACTTGCTCTACAGACTTACCACTATGCCCTCGGGCACAGGACCAAGAGCCACCCACCGTGAGCCTTGATTGAGGGGAGGTGTGGGTTGAGGGAACAGTAGAAGGAGCTCAGAACTCCCTTTCTTCTGACAACACTGCTTCCGTCAGGCAGAACATGTGTCTCACCCAGCATTTATGGAAGAGGCATATTGACCCTAAAGGGAAGAGGAAGAAGAATCTAGGATCCTAGAGATTTAATACATCCCATAAAACAATGTGCTGAACAGGTCACACCTGTTTCAGGCCAAGTGGTGTCCCAGAGATAACTGGCTGTGATCACATAGCCCCCATGGGAAGCACTGCCAGGGCTAGACAATGCCCACGGTCCTAGCAGAAAGACTGGAGCTGATCCTTGGGTACTGCACCAGAGAACCAGAATGCCACCAGAGAGAAGGAGAAGGCATCCCTCATCCCTAGCACTGGCAGCTATTGTCTCCCAGGCTTTGAGAAGCATCAGCTGTAGGCTCAACCTCAAGCCCTTCCTGTGGCCAGTTACTCATGGTTGTCTCTGCAGCAGGGTTAGGACTTCTCTGGAGTCCCAGGGACCTGGTTTTTGAATCATGTTTTGAATCATGTTTTGAATCAAATCATGTTTTAAATCATGAACCCCATCAGGGTTGGTCTGAGCTACCCTGTATGCAGGCACAGCAGGCAAGCAACATAACTCATGATAGATGAAACAGCATGGAAGGTGAAAAGCCTTGTGTCAGCTCTGGTTTCCCTTCCTTTCCTTGGGCAGGAGTTGAATTCTCCTCCTCTCCTCTGTCCCATAACATTAGTACAATTTTTGATCTCTTTTCTCTCAGGAAGAGAATTAGGTCCTGGGGATGATGATGCCTGGGGTTGATTGCTCTTTTGTCTTTCACCAGCTAAATTTTGGTGATAGTGATTTAAGCTGTGTTTAATAGGAAGCAGTCTCCTGCCATCAGATGGGATTTTCAGAAACCCCCAAAGTCTAAGTATGAAAGGAAATCTGTGTGGGAATAATCTCTGAATCCTGACCATCAGTCATTGAGTGCATTTAAAAAATGAATTACTAACCTAGGTCTGAGACAGTAGGAAGAGACAATTAGACTCTGCGAGCATCCTGATACCCTTGGGTGGAAGCATACATAGCTAATGGAATGAAAAGCCAGCAAAGAGACAGAGCAGGAGTAACCACACATGTGGGAGTCCTGAGAGAACTATTTCAGTAAAGTGAAAACCAGGAATGAGTAGAAAGAGGTAGAGTAGTTCAAAAGGTTAGGGCTTAATGGGAGAAGGCAGTGGGACACTGAGAAGGCCAGGACACAGTGGTGGGAGGCAGATAAATACTGAGAGATCAAGGGTTAGTGGGAGAAAGCAGTAGAACACTGAGCAGGCAGGAGAAAGTGAAAATCTTGGTGATAGACCTAGGAGAAAGAACCTAAGATTCATACAGCAAGGACACTATAGGCTGAAGCCCCATTACAGTAGCAGAGTCATAAGATGAGGGGGCTGATCTAAGATGCTCAATGACCATGTTATATGAATCATCGTAAGACTTCAAGGAAGGTCTGAAGCATGTAGCAGAATGGGTATGTTGAAAGAGGAATGGATGAGGATGATAGTTATACTCAGAATTTACCAGATAAAGGAAAGTCAGGGCAGAACGAGTATTAGGTGATGTTTTTGGAGAGACAAAGAGAAAGCATAAAATCCATAAATTTCAGAAAGAGCAAAAAGAAAGAAGAAACACTGGGCATTGCAAGTACCCTGGAATTGTTTATCTTGCTCCCTTTGCCCTGTCAGTAGGCAACTAGTGATTGCTGTGTCACTCATTGGGGACAGGGGATAGAGCAGAAATGGACAGAGGGAAAAATTCAGCAATGGCTAGGACCTAGAAAAGAAGTAAGGCCTCAGGCCCAGGAAGAGGGTGAGGACAGAGAAACAAGCTTGGTGCTGATCAGCACTCCCACTTCCACTCATTCCACCCATGGGGGGCAGTCATCAAAGCAAGGCAATGCTTCAGAGTGCCTCTAGCCCTGAGCCTCTAACCAGTTTCTTGGCGTAGATGTCCAGATATTGTGGAGTAGGGACTGACCTCTCTCAGCTGGCCCTGGTTTGGGTGCTGCCATAAGGGTATTCAGACCACCTAGTGCAGACTCTAGCAGTTGACTTAATCTAGAGAAGTGCGGAGGACAGGAGCTGCCTTTCCTGGCACCCAGTAAAGGGAAGTTATACCTGGTACAGCTGCTGCTGGTATGTGGGTGTGGAAGGGAAATTTTAGGCTTATGAGGGAACAGTTGCCTTTCTCAGCAGCTGTCAAATCCCAAAGATTGCCCAAGAGGCTTTACGGTGACAGCTGGTTGGTCTGACTTGGACATAACAACCCCAGGCTTGGTCTGCCAGACCAAAGAGTCAGCCATCTGCTTCACCACCTCTAGCCAAAGGCAATCTCAGGATGGTAGTTAGACTCTAGTCTCACTAGCTCACCCTTGGGGCTAATAGGCAGTTCTTCCTTCTTCCCAAGGAAAGAACTTGAAGAAGTGTCTATTCTGACAACAACCAGGAATCTTAGTTCACAACACTGGGAAAAGCACCAAATCTTCCCCACCCCCTCACCACTACCCACCATTCCACAGTGGTTTCCCCAACAGATAATGATGGTCATGGCATGTTTATAATTAGTGGGGAGGGGAAAAACTCCCTTTGGCAGAATGAGCCATAAGACTGAAATGGAACGATTCATTGGGACAGCATGGCCTTTGGATTTTGCCCCACTTTAGGCCACACAACTCTCTAGTAAAGAAGAGAGATAAGGTTGGGGATAATATGAAATGGACCCTATTCTGGAGGGCCTCAGAACTCTGAGAACATACTTGAAAGCTACCATATCCTTTTCCCATAACTGAAACCTGTAAGGCCAGAAGCCCCTAGCTCTGAGAAAGGGAAAAAAAAGAAGTGAAATCTTGACCTCTTCCTGTTAAAACTAAGAGCAAGGCAGCTGCTTAGCCTTTCCTGTTGGTGGTTTCCCCAGATTATTCTCTGGGGTTTAGGGCTATGTAAGGAGAAAAAAATTTTAAAAACAAAACAAAAAACCCACTGGTGCTTTTTATTTATTTTTAAAGTGTTTTTTATATGTAGCAATTCCACCTCCCTTCCCTTCCCCACTATGTTTACACTTTGTTCCTTGGGGAGGGTAGGAGAGAATGACTCTGTAGAATATAAATGAGAAAGCAGGAAGCTTGGGTTTTTAGCTTCCCAGTTGTAAGAAGGCATCCACCCCAGCGCACTGTTTGCTTGGAGTTAATGGGAGGAGAGACATCAACCCTTATAGCCTTTCACTTCCAGTAGCTATGTAATTGAGTTTCCCTCTGAATCAACTGTCCCTGGAAGCTCCTGATCTCAAACTGCCCTGGTTCAGTCCTACAGAACAGATAGGGATTCATGGCATGCTCCTCTTCCCTCTATGAATCATCAACCTATATACCCATCACCATCTTATGATTTTTCAAACCATACTACTGCTTTTTATGATTCTACCGGGATATGATAAGGAAAAGTATGGACATAAAAAAAAGATATCAGTATCACCCAATCTGTTTTACCTTAGCCATCTTTGATAGCAGTTATTCCCATGGGCTTACAATATAGATGAGATCAATAATATTAAGAGAATGAAGGGGATGAAATACATCACCAGAGACCCTGGTCAAGCTGTGCTGATGAGGTAGCAGAGCCTTGTATTCCTGGGTTCTCCCGGGTAAAGTGATGGATAGTTGGTTGATCGTCTAGAGGGTGTCCTGTGGTTTCCAATTCTCCTGCTCCAGACTCGGTGCTTTTGGTGATTGCAAGTTAAATCCTGGCTGGCATGCACCTACACTTTTGAGCCATCTGCTTCACCACCTCAACCCCAGGAACTAGGGTAAAAGATGGGGAAGATGGAGGCTAGTCAGTGCATTCACTCCTGTGCCCATACAGATGCGGCTCTGGTTCGATGTACAGACAAGCATCATGGGCTTTTCTTCTTGTCTTCTTGATTAGAGTCAGTACCAGAGTCTGAGTGCTCCACACCATTGTTTCAGCCCCCATGCACAGAGGCTGCCAGCAGTAATGTGTGCTTGGAGGGGGCAAGGAGCAGGGATTAGCCTCCTTCCATGTCTGATAGTCTGGGAGTCCAGTGGAAAAGCCCCTGCCTCTGTTATCTTCCTCAGCCCCACTAAAAAAACAAGGTCAGAGGGAGAAGGATGACCCATTCTGGAAGAGTCAAGCATTTGACAGAGAGGGCCTGACCCAGACCTCCCCTGACTCAGACATCGCCTGACCCCTTCCCCTTGCTTCTCTGCAGTGCCCTCTACCTCCACCTCACCACTTCCCTTTGCAGGATAGGCCCTGACATGGTGCTAGCCCCATGCCAATCAGTATTGGTCCCCTCTAAGTTACTTCCTGATGCTCTGGAGACACTTAAGTTTCTCTTAATCATGAAGTTTGCAAAGGATGGAAGAGGAGCCCAGGCATGGGCACATGTGGACAAAACATGGAATCTCTTTCCCTTGTGTTTTGTATCTGGTTATGTACCATATGTAGAATTAGTTATCTCTGGTCCCCTGTATTTCCATCCTTTCATATCAGTATTCAAATCCCTTTCACTTTTATGCTTTACCTCTCACTCTTTGTCTTCTCTTTTATATAATTAATAAAGTCTACCCAGCTCATATTGTCTGGACTGGGCAGAAACCGGGATCTTTTTTTTTTCCTTCAGAATTTTCTGAGTCTCCACCCTTAGCTATAAATTCTGTACCATTTCCCTCATCAGCTCTGTCTCTGGGGAGAGGGTGGGAGGGAAGGCATCTGTCTATGGAAATAAAGAAGAGATATAGGTTTAAAATTTTCCATTTCTGGGAAGTTGAAGGTCTCAATTTCAATTCACTGTCATCTACCCCTCCTTAGACATCAACCCTCATATGTTAGATCTGTGACTTCCTCCCAGAAATGCTTCTCTGTCTCTCTTAGGTACAGCCTGGAAGGTTATGATGAACCATAGGAACAAGCAGAGTTGAAAAAGAACAAGAATTTGCTGGGTCTGTTCTCTGGATACATTCCAGAATCCAATTTTCCTGTCCCATTAAATGAAGAGAAAGGAAGTTTTTCCTCTCAGGAGAGTTGCACTTGTTGGCCATCCACCCATGGATCCCCAAATAAATCTGTAATGGTGAAGGGAGGGGTCAAAGGAAGTCCTTGGAGATACAATGACAATAGACTTGAAATTACAGGATATATTTCTGCTGGGTTCTTCCCCTCAGTCATTCCCCCATCTCACTTCATTTTTACCTTCCTCCAACTCTTACCATCACCACATGAAAAACTAAATCCCAAAGTCATTTAAATAAGGCTTCCAGATTGCTTTAAAAAAAATTAAGGTTGGGTCTCCTTCTTTTACCCAGACTGCCGAAGTGCAACAGTCATTCAAAGATCCAGTAGGGACAGCAACTTTGATCCATACCATTTTTCAATCTGGTCCTGTTCTCTCCTCCTTAGGTAGTCTGGTAACACCCCTACTCTACTCCCAGTAGCTCATGATATTAATTTCAGATTTAATGCATACACCCACCGATGAACTCCAGAGTTCAAATGAGTTACTAGCCTTGGTCTACCTAGGAACAGGAATTACAAGTGTATGCCACCATAGTCAACATCAGGTTGGGAGAAAGGGGTAGTTGACCTGCTAATTTGCCAATCTCCAAGTTCTGTATCAGTTTCATCCCTTTGAATATAAACAATCCCTTAAATTCTCTCTGCTGTACAAATCCCAGTTGAAAAGAATACAACTTGCCTGTAAAAGAGAAAAGGATATTACCATCACCACCACCATACCATCTACACCGATTTTCATAAATTCCTGTGAGACAAGGGAAACAGAGTTTAGACCTCACCTGGAGGTGTTTGTTAGGGGAAAGGGAGAGATGAAGATTAGGGACCCATTTAAATTAAGAAATAACCTGAATTTGGGGGCAGCTAGGTGGCACAGTGGCCTTGGAGTCAGGAGTACCTGAGTTCAAATCTGGCCTCAGACACTTAATAATTACCTAGCTGTGTGGCCTTGGGCAAGCCACTTAACCCCATTGCCTTGCAAAAACTAAAAAACTAAAAAAAATAACCTGTATTCAAAGACAATTTTAAGAGATTAATTTTTATTACTTTCAGGTACATACAGTGAGTCCAGATAACTTCTCAACTGTTTTTTATCTTTCATTCTTGAAGACCCTGATATCAGGGAGGTGATACCATAAGTACTTGGAGTTAAATGAGGGGGTGCTGTGCTAGGTCACCAGCCTCACTTTCTCCTCCAGAAGTCACCTGGGTCCAGTGGCCAGATATGGATCAGGACAACTGGATATGGTCCTGGATGTGGGACAATCAGGGTTAAATGACTTGTCCAAGGTCACACAGCTAGTATGTGTCAAATGTCTGAGGCCAGTGGGCAACTAAGTGGTTCAGTAGAGTTTCAGCCCAGGAGAAGGAAAGGTCCTACTGGGAATGTTTTCATAAAAAGATAAGACATGAGACTGGCATATTTATTTATATGTAAATCAATACTTGAAAGCATGTTAATTCCTTAAAAAGGTTAATCATTCTCCTTAAGATCTTGTGATCTTGTTTACTCCCATAAGTTTGTTTGGCCAACCTTTCTTTACTAGGGATGCAAAGGTAAGTTTTGGTCTAACCCTTTGGGATTATCATGGATTAGAAATTAATGGAGTATCCAGACTCCTCTTAAACTCCACATCTGGACTTTTTTTTTGATTCAGATCAAGATTTTGTCAACCACTCATTTACATTATTGATTTGTGCTACCTTTTTAGATGGAGGGGAAGGGTGCATTTCCTGATTTATGATTGAATGGGTTGAAGCATTTACTTCAACCTGATTTTCACTCTGTCATTGTTTAATATTGGCTAAGAAAGGTAATATCTTTCTCCCATTCCAAGAAAACACTGTCATCAAATGAACAGTGGTGACAGAAAAGCCTAGGTTAATGCCAGACACAGACAAAACCTCTTGAATGGGATCAAAATGAAGAAATGCTGGACACCCCCAATGCTTGCCAGATAGGGGAGTAGCCAGAGCTGGAACTCCTGAAGACAGTACCAGGAAGGTTATGGTGACAGATTAATCACCCCAGAGCAGCTGGAGAAATAATTTTCCAAGCACACCTCTCAACAGACTCAGGGAACACATTATCTAGACTTCCATCCAACTCCCAGCTGGAGAATGTTAAGAACAATGAGTTAGTAGGAAAGGCAAGGAATCTCAGGACTTGAGTGCAATGACCCCATATGCTTATATTCTTTCTGGAACAAGGCTTCTGGATCCCACAGGCCTTATTAAAACTTACAGTCTACATTAGGGGTAGGGTAAGAAACCAGAAAAATCTCTTCCATATAGTAAACCAACATTCTTCTCTGTGGAATTTTTAACTCTGACCCTAAGACCACTTAGATACCCTCCCACCACTTGGGTACCTTCCAGTTGGAGATAAGCCCATTTGCCTGTCAGTAAAGTCAAGTTAGAAGGAAGGACCAGCCAGGGAGAGGGATCCCTTGGAGAGAAAAAGAAATGTGAGGGGGAAGAAAAAAAAAGCAAAGGGGAGGAAAAAGGAGGGAAAGGAAAGGGAGGGAAGGAGAGGAAGAGGAAAGGATGGGAAAGTGAGAGGAAGGGGAAAAAGTACTTAAATGTTTACTTTTCAAGTCAAGTAACTCTAAAAGCAATGGTCTAATAGACCCTAAAGACCTCCAGGGCCTTGCCATTCATTCCACTATGGCTTAAGATCTTGTGAGGCTTCCAGGCCTCCCCATCTGCTATGTGGCTGATGGAATTTTTTGTCTTCTCCATAAATTAAGAGTTTAAGCATAGGGATAGTCTATCCATTTGTGTCACCAGCACTTAGAATTTCATGCCTGATAAATGCTTTTTATTTTTATTTTAGTTTTTTTTTGTAAGGCAATGGGGTTAAGTGGCTTGCCCAAGGCCACACAGCTGGGTAATAATATATTAAGTGTCTGAGGCCACATTTGAACTCAGGTACTCCTGACTCCAGGGCTAGTGCTCTATCCATTGTGCCACCTAGCTGCCCCATGATAAATGCTTTTTAATCCATTCATTCAATAAGTTATATGATATGCTGGATGGTTTCAGGGTGTTCACCCTGTTTTATGGTTTGCAGTGGATTGGAAACTTCAGCTTCCAGGTTGGGTATAGTCAAGATTATGTCAGAGTCAGGTTTCATAGGATATGACACTAGATGGGAATTGAGACATCAACCAAGTCCTCTTCTTAGATATCAGATCTAGAGACATCAAATTATTTTCCCAAGACTATTCAGCAAGGCCAGAATTCAAACCCCAGCTCTTCAGATCCCTAATTCTATTCAACTATGCTAGGGGACAGGAAAGGTTACAGCACAACAGAACCAGACATATCGAGGGGATCAAGCCCCCACCAACAGATGGCCCAGAGATTAGCTTTAGCTCAGGAATGCAAAAGGGATTATCAAAAAACAGACTAGTGTGGGGAGGCATCAGCATAGTCTTCATCCAGGGAAACACCTCCACACAGCCTGCCTCTTCATGGAAGAAGCAAAGACTAGGTGACTAGAGTGGTTGCAATAAAGGAGAAATGGATTGTCCTACAACTGGGAGGTCACCATCCCAAGATTCCCCAACCCAGCACTCCCTCATCATTCTCAAAGCCATGAGAACTACCAGGGTGAGAAGCAGGGTGAAAGAAAATGAGGCGACTAAACTGGCTCAGATCTTCCTAAAATCCCATCTCAATTTTGTAGCAATACAAAGATAACAGGGTTGATGATCAGTTGCTCCACAAAAGCCTTCCTAATCTTGTTTTTCCCTTAAGGCTTAATTCTAATCCATTAAGACTCCAGTCCCAGGCTCCAACAATTTCTCTATCCTGAAGGTAGCTATGTGGGACAGTGGATGGTGGTGGGCCTGGATTCAGGAAACTCTGAGTTCAAATCCAGTCCATTTGCTGAGTGACCTTGGTAAAGTCACAACCTATAAAATGGTATTAATACTCAACACTATTTCCAAATGCAAGCATTTATCACAATATCTGTACTTAATGCTTATTTCCTTCCCTCCCTAGTCTCTTCATCCCCAAGAATGTGAATCCTGAGCAAATACAGCCCCAAATGGGTCTAGCTGTGCAATGCCCTCCAGAATCCCAATAAAAAAAAAACCAGAAGAAAAAAAAAGACAAACCTTTATTTCAGAAAAAAAATAAATTAGCATGAAAAATTTCCTACTTTGCTTTTCAAAACAGAAACAAGCCAGAGACCAAAACATCCCCTTGTAAACCTTCCCAGGGTGGGACCATGGCATTTCCCATCAGGAGAGAACAGGGCAAGGGGCAGCTGTGGACCAACTCATGTCCTCAGGCCTATAAGGATGGACCCGAGAAGCAAACACAGTAGAAATGGATACTAAATAGCAGGTGAAAGGATTTAGGCAAAAAGAGACCCCCCCCCCCAAACCTGAGGTAAGTCATTGTCTTATATAAAGGAAGCAGAGCTAAAGGGTCTGCTAAGCAGCTAAAGGGTCTGCTAAGCTTTTTTTTAAAAAAAAGCAGCAGCACAGTTCAAGCAGGGTCTTTGGCTTTCCTTTAAGATAAAAAAAGTTTTGATTGACATGAGGCAGCTTATCATTACATCTTCAGGCCCACTTAAGGCGGTTGGGAAAAACACAAAAGCTACTCAGACCCAATGGAGATATAGCAGTGTCTTCAGAATCCACCTTAAAGTTAGGGGGAATACAGGTGGAAGGCTTGCCAAGGGGTAGTCCCTGGGAACAGATTCCTAAAAGTGGGAGATTAAGGCACAGGGAGGGGCAGGGCAGGGCAAGAACATGAAGGTGCCAGGGAGACACCCCCCCCTCCACACACACACACCTGCTCCCCCAGCCCCCACCCTCCACTCCTGGAGTCAAATGGGCTTTCTATGATGGATGCAGCCTGGCCAGGGGTTAGTTCTCTACAATGCATTCCCATTCCCACCCAACTGGCTTCACTGCCATCCCTTAGTTCTCCAAACAATTCCACTAGGAATAGAAGAGATGCTTCTTGGGCAATGTCTTCCCAACACCACAGTTTCTCAAGGAGGGCCTGGGGAATCAGAAAAGAAGCAGGAATCAGCTCCTTGGAAGTAATGAGAAAGGAGAAGCTCCTTCCTCAAGATTTTAAGCTTCAGCAGGTAGCCCTCAAGAGTATGATGGCAATTCATATACTGCTTCCCACTGAAACCCCCACACTGGGCCAGTTTCAGATACCATCAGGCCAGAAGAACATTTCTTTCAGACCCAATTTCTTCATCCTACAAGATCCTCAGCTCCTCAGACAATACCTCCCCCACTCCCACAGATTCCTTCTTCCCCAACCTGACACTCAGAAAGGCCAACTTCTCTTACACAAGGGTGTAGGGGTGAACCCAAGAGAAATATACTAGGGCCATGTCTTGGCTTCAGGGTGGGGGGCTTTGGATGAGGCAAGTCAAATCATCTTGGATCATCACCAGGCCCTCTTGATCTTGTTGTTTCAGGCTGAGGGGTCCACTTTGTTCACAAGGACCAAGCTGGATGGACACAAATCAGTGGCCACCCACATATAAGGTAGTTGGGGAGAGGGAGAAGGAGGAAAGAGGAGGGGAGGAGGGACTCTACAGCAAGCAGGTCACTTAGAAGTCTACCAACTTCACCTGCTCATGTTCAACCCACCCTATGAGGGGCAATCAATGCTGCACTCGCTCTTGCAGCTTACCAGAACATCAAGGGAAAAAAAAAACTATACATTATATACAGTAGCTGTATAAGAGGCTCGACCAGATGGGCAGGGGGCAGGGAGGTTAGTGAGTAATCTGCTTGACAGGAGGGGAGATTGCAGGCAGCAGTGGCTGTTATGGGGAGTCAACAAGCTGCATCCTGAAAGCAAATAACCAATGAGATCAAAAACTCCCGCAACCCTGGTAATTAAAAATCAAGGGGGAGGCGCTGGATACATGGTAGGAAGGGGAGCCCCCCTCCTGCCTCTCCCAGGGCCACTGCGTGTGAGGCACAGGATTAGGAAGAGGTTGGGGCAGGAGAAGGGGCATCATGGGTGGAGGAAAGGGAGAGAGGAAATCCAACTGAGGAGAAGGGGAGGGTGAAAGGAGGGGTGGGGGAGGGAAATTCCTTGGGTGTAAGTTTCCAGAAGCTTGGGATTTCCACAGTCTCTGATCCAATGAGCTCTTCTGGAGGATAAGCCCCCCGTCCCCTAAGAGCCCCATCATGGGGCGGTGACCTCCATCCCAAAGCTGGCCAACAGGCAGAGGTGGTCTGAAGAACAGAAGGGGTTGGGTAAGCCATTGGCAGCCCAAAGGACATCTTCAGAGAGGAGGGAGAGACGGCCAAGCAGCTTCAGGGCTCCATCCCGGTATAGCCTGCGACCTGGGTTATAAAAGGGAGTTGATGTAAGGCACCTAAAGATATAAATCTATACATCTGTGCCAGTCCCCAAAGCCAGCTTGGACATGACAGGGTTCAAGAAAGTTATTTATGGTCACACAAAGAGTGACAGAGCCATGAATCTTTTTCTTTGCAGAGAACACATTAAACTGAAAGGGGGTAGAATATCTTTCACAGATTAGGTTCACTCATATACTCAGCATTTCTCTTTCTCTTGTTTCTGGCTCACAAGATATAAAAGGGGCTCCCCTACCTGAATCTACCCAAAGTATATGGTGGAAGAAGGGTGCAGAGTAAAGCAAAGAGCCCCAGGACGAAGCATAATCACTTAACTTGTCTGGGTGTCTCAAGTCTCCTCACTTCAATGTTGTTAACAGCAGCTATGCTACCTGAAAGGTTGATCTAATCCAACTCCTTCATTTTATATCAGGAGGATCGAGGGAGAAAATGTACCTAAGAGTAACTTCAAAATTATGAAATTCTAAAGAAACATAAAGAATAATAATAATAATAATAATAATGGTAGTAGTAATAGCAATAAATTCACATTTCTATATTGTTTGAAGGTTTACAAATCCAATGAGGTATGCAGTTTAAGAATTATTATTATTATTATTATAATTATTGTTCTCATTTTGCAAATGGTAATATTAAGGCTCACAGTAGTCAAGTGACTTGCCAGGGATTCCCTTGCTACACAAGGAAACAGTCAGGTCTCAAATCTGGGGTCTTCTGATTCAAAATCCCATCAATATTTGTTTCCATAATATCCCCTAGAATGTTGGGTGGCACAGTGGACAGAGGATCAGCCCTGGAGTCAGGATGACCTGAGTTCAAATTCAAACTCAGACTCTTAATAATTACATAGTTGTGTCACCTTGGACAAGTCACTTAACCCCACTGCCTTACAAATACAATAAACAAAAAAAATGACCAAAAAAAAAAAGGTGAATGAGACATTCTCTCTAGATAAGAACCCCCCTACTAGTACCAAGAATTCCAAGCTTTCTGTAGCTCAGACTACTATGACAAGTAACTGACCCAAACCACTGCTGCAAGGCACAGCAGTCAAGACCTCTGGTCACCTACAACCCACCAGACTCACTCGCTCTGTGTCCATTTTCGCAGGGTTCAGCCGAGAAGAAAATGTAATCCACTGTTGCTCCAAGGCCCAAGGGCATTGTGGTGACCTCTGGGCGGCCTTGTTGGGGTAGGAAGTGGCTATAGACTGAGGTCAGGTTGAGACTATGCTGGATAGTGCCTGTAGACCTGGAGGAGGGACAAAGAGGGGCAAAACCGATTGAGATATCACAGTTGGCAATCTCCCACTCCCCCACTAACTTTACTTTTAAAAAGCCTTCAGGGACTCAGCTTAGCCTTATTCTTGGTAAATTCCAACAAAGGAAAACATGGGGCTGACAGCTCAGAGATCACTGAGCCAAGAGGAGGAGGATAGAAGGCAAGTTCAGCTGCCTGCCACAATGAAAAAGAGTTGAGAATATGACTTGGTCCTTGACCCAACCCAAGGTGTTAAACTTCCCTTAGCCCTTCAGATTCCATAGTAAGAAACACCCACAGGCATGCTAACGGGAATTACTTCTGACTTATAACTAGCCCAGAGACAAACAAGGATGAGAGTGACCAGAAGAACAGATGAAAGAGCAGCCTGCCCCAAGGTTGGCATCAACCAGCACTTTGGGGAAGGGCAAATCTCACTCATGGGGAGGGCATGGAGAAGACAGGGAGCAAAACACAGAAGACTGGGGCTGAAGGTGGCTACCTGGGGAAGAAGGGTTCCGGATCAGGTGTGTCTGCTTCAGGGACAGACTGGGACCAGCCAGCAGGACGCTCTATGAAGGAGACAAGACACAGGATTGAGATTCCCCAGGGCAGAGGGTAATGGTCCATCCTCCTGTCCCAAAACTCCTCTGAAAATCCCATTTGGTTTTCTCAGAAATGAAGGAGGAAGAGGAAGATGGCACTGGGGAGCCTAGGAAAAGGAATAAGGAAAATATCAGGCAGGGTGAGGGAGAGGCCTGGTCCCCTAGACCAAAATTATGCTCATTACTATTCTTATTTTGTTTCACCAGCTCTACAACTTCCTTGGTATAGGAAACTCCCTATACCAGTGAGGGACCTTCCTCCACCAACACATGCTGGCCATGATACTGTGGTTTGTGAGTTGAGAGCATTGCCAGGCGCACCAAGGGATTAAGTTATTTGCTCAGTCAGAGTCAGTTGTGTTGGGGGCAGGAGGCCAGGTCTTCCTGTCTCAGAGACCAAGCTGTCTCCCTGAGACTATCATCATCCATTAAGTATGCCATCTTGCCTTTGGAGAACACTTGAAACACCGACTAGTTCATTTTTTAAGAAGGTATGGATCTTTCTTTTCCTTTGGGGAACTCAAATCAGCAATTCTTCTTCTTTAACTTAGGAAAGTTGCCCGAGAAGTGATTTGCCAATGATCAGTCAACTGGTATGGATCAGAGATGAGACACGAATCTGAGCTCTCCTGACTCCCAGGCTGGCTCTCTAGACTCTCAACAATGGTGCCTTCTCCATTCACTTTGTTCTCAGAATAATCCAATGTTGTTGTATTTCAGTTGTTTCAACTTTAAATCTATATATTATTTTTAACCTTCAACATAACCACCATCATTTTTCACATATCCTTCAATCAATTTTCAGTTGATGCTCAGAAATTTCATGAATCATTAATTGTGAAAAGAAATAAAAATTAACCCAGTAAGTTCATAAAACCCTTTAAGAATTCACCTGTTATAGCATATATTTATGATGTTTTTCTATCATGTTTACATCGAAAGTAATTCAAGCTAAAAGAGACTTGATGGCCACCCTATGCTCATTTCTATAGATTTGTGTCTCCAAGAATTCTGACCAACTGAACTCAAAGGTCCAGGAAGCTGTGAAGTGACAGATATGAGAAGAAGGAAAGGTTCTATCTCTGTTACCTGGTCTAGCATCTGTCACTCCTTCAATCAGGACTAGCCCCACTGGCCGCTGGCAGGCACTGTCACAGAAGCGGAAACGCAGCAGGAAGTCCCGGGCATACTTGCGTCTCTCTACAGATACAGAACAAGCACTAGGTGAGAGGAAGAAGCAAAAGGTCCCTAATGATAGGGCCTCCCAACCATGGAGCAGCAGGTAGCCTAATGACAAGGGGAGACAAAAGGCTTGACAGAGGACAAAGGGTTCTTTCTCAGGCATATATTTTAGATCTGTCGATTTGGAAGCACTAAGAATTCAGAGAGAAGAAAAAGAAATCAAGGAATATGCCAAGAGATACTCATGGTATGATATTTTTCCCATCTTTCTGAAGAGGCAGAACTTTCTCCTGTACTAATTTAAAAAAAAAGGCTACAAGCTACAGATCCAGCAGACCAAGATAGTGGCTCACCTGATCTCTTGGGGTGACAGGGAGCAATGTACTGACAGCTGTCAGTGATGCCCAAGGAGCTAGGCCACAGTGGGGTCAGCAGCTTCCGCTGGTAAAGTTGATGGGAGAAGTCTTCCTGCCCAGACACCTGCAGGGAAACAGCAGGCCAGAGGTAAAAAAACAGACGGAAAAGGGAAAGGCTGATAACAGCTGGAAAAATGTTCACATATGCTATGGATATTGCATAAGCTTCCCTGTGAGGTTGCAAAAATACAAATCTAATTGAGCTAATTAAACACACCATTCCCCCCTGGAAAAATCTGCTTATATCTTTGAGATAGGAAGGAAGGGAAGACAAAGACTGAACTTGAGGGCATCTAGCCTTTGAAGTTTTCCCTTCTCTTAATAAAACTCTCACCCAACTTCATAATGAGTTGCAATGCTCCACAGGGCCTTGGTATGGCCATTTTAAGATTATTTAAAAGCAAGGCCCTGACTAGAAACCTGTTTTATCCTAGATCAGGGTCCCATATTCTCCTAGGCCTATTGCTACAGAATTACCTACCAGATGAAAACAAGGAATCCTTACTAATGCTATGCCTTTGTGCAGCTAAGACTGTATTTGATGCTGTCCTAACTTATTCCCATAGATTTTTGTCTCCAAGAATTATGATCAAGGATCCTACCCCTATGATCAAGGATCCTACCCCACTCTTATAAGGAAAAGTTCTTGGTAAAAGATGTCAAAACACCACTTGGTGAATGGAACCAGAATAAACTAAGTGCCACATGGGAAATATTTTAGTCAGACTCACATTTCCAATAACTGCAACAAAAACAACAAAATGTCTCGATCTATATGCAGTGACTTAGCTTAGGACTACAAACTCCCCAAAACATTACTTCTCAGCAAGAAGTTCATCAGTCAGCTCAATGTTGTCATTCAATAAAAATTTAAGCAACCTAATTACAATAAAAACACAACGAACTCTATGAACATTCACTGAATTCTCTTTTCCTTCCTCCCACTCTGCTCTGCCAAAGACACCCATTATGTTCAATCAGAAGAGACAGAGAAAGCTCAAGTGTCCTGCCTAGGAATCCAATCAGCCAGCATCGCCCAAGAGGTCAGTTCACACTCCCCCTGGGCATGTACCACTCAGCCAGTCTCACTGGTATTCCTTTTGGTTCAATCTCCAGAGGGGTCAGACAAGGCAAAGAGCTGCTGTGAATGGAATGAAGACACAAAAGCCTTCTAAGCAAGGCAAAGACTTCTTTCAAAGAGTGACCAGCTCTTGGAGGGAAGAACAAGAAAGCTACAGCAAAAAGAATGTAGATCATACTCTGGAGAAAGTCTGATACAGTAGAAAGAATGTCTTGATGGTGCTACTCGTTGACTGTGTGACATCAACAAGCCACTCCACCTGTCTAGGCCCCAGTCTGATCATCTGTAAGCAGGAGTGCTTTAAACTTCTTTCTATTGTGGATCCTCTTTGGTAATCTAGTAAAGCCTGTGAACCACTTCTCAGAAAGTTTTTAAATGCATAAACTATATCAGATTACAAGGTAACCAGTTATATTAAAAAATTCAATGATCAAAACATCTTTTAAAAACAATTTCACAGAACTCAGTTTAAGAACCACTGGAATACATGTTTTCCTAGATTCCTTCCAGATATGACAGGAAGTAGTTCCTGACAGTGAAAGTTTTTACCCCAATGAGGGTTAAAGCTTCCAAAGGAAGCTGAGAGCTATTTTCCTCTGAAGGTAATCCTTGAGTCCTATTTCAGGTTGATCTTGCTCAACTGAAGAGGGCTGAACTGGCAAACTTCTCAGGATCCTTTCCAGGCCTCTGACTATATGATTATGAAAAAGTATCTTTTCCAGAGCAGTTACAATAACAATGTTGAGAGGTTAAGTCCAAATTAAAGGATAAGATTCAAAAAAGAAACACAACAGTTGATCAGATCAAATCTCTGAGCCTCTCTACTATTCTAAAGCAAGTTTCACTTCCACTATCATCTCAATGCAAAGTAAAAGAAACCAAACTTGGCACTGAGTAAAACAAACAAACAAAAAAAAAAACCTGCAGGATTTATTTGAAAACGAGTAGAGAAGTATCAGACATTCATGCTATCAGGTCACTCAATTTAATTCTTACTAAATGCTAAGCTAAGGTGAATAGCAAAACAAAAAAACAGACAATCTCTACAAACCTTCTCAACTCTAAATTGAAAAGGAAAAAAAATATAAGGATAAGAGATGGAAGACTGTAGGTTTTTTCACAAAGTTAGAAGAGAGAATCCATGAGCAAAGAAAAAGAAATACACACACACACACACACACACACACACACAGAAGGTTGACATCAAGAAACAAACTAACAAAATCAAAAGACTGAAAAAAATAAAAAAAGAAACACAAGAATCATCTAGTCAAGTCCCATTCTCCCACTTTCTAGTTGACTAGTTAAATCATCCAGGTAGATGACTGTCTCCTCTTAAAGAACATTAGAATGGGAAGGGATCTTATGAAGCCTTCCATTTCAATCTTCCACTCCAAATAGGAATCCCCTAGACAATGTATCTTTGATATTTATAGTAATCCAGAGATTTTTTTTTATCACTGGAATGAGAAGCTCGCAGTCTAAGTTCACTACTGGAGCCCAATAATTATCATTTAGAGTCCAAGTATGTCTCTCATTAACTTCAACAATATTGGTCTTAGTGTTGGTATCATATTGTTGGTATCTGAATTAATTTAAGTCATCTCCTAGTTCCATAGGAGATAACACTCTCACCTTGAAATAGCTGCAAACAGTCATTATGCCTCCTCTCTCTAGTTTTCTCTTCTCCAGACTCCTCCAGGCTTCCTAAAACCTTTCCTCAAATGACATGATTTCCAAAACTTCATCGACTATTAAACATCTATCTTGTCCCACTGAAATTACCTTGAACGAACTTTATATATTTTGTAAATACCTAAATATGTTCACACTGTTTCCTTGACATAATTTAAACTCCTTGAAGACAGGAACTGTTTCATTTTGCCAATTAATTTTTCAGGGCCTAGCACAGTAACTGATATACAGGAGTTGTTAGGAATGAATTTCTCTTAAAATGAGATGCTCAAAATTCAGTATGCTATTCTGGATGTGATCTGATCAACCCAACATTTTCCTCTACTCAGTCTCTAGGGCCTGCCTCAGACATCTCAGTCCAGTGTTTCATCCCCTAATGGTCAAAAAAGTTTTCCCTCAAAAACAAAGAAATTGTGCCCATTTTAATTAATGCCAGTTTCCTCATATTCTACCCTTCAGGGGCAAAAACCCTGAACAACTTTGATGGCAGTGATGGAACCACCCTATAGGTAACCTGTCTCTCACCTCGCTGTTCTCTACTCTGAAGCACCCCTCTTTTTCCCTCCCTGGCCCACATAGCCAATAACCACTTTACCTTCCAAGCTGGCATGCCTTGGTACTGAATCTGTCCATTCCTGATGAAGTTGTAGAGTGGTGAGTCAGGGACAGAGTTCAGGTCCCCGCACAAGATGATGGGGCAGTAACTGCCATCTGCCAACCTTGCCACCTTATCCACTTCAGCCAGGAGGATGGCCACCTGAGCCAGTTTGACATCACCCCTGCGGGGGTTGTACAGCACATGTGTGTTGGCCACACACAGGGGACCCACGGTTATCTGCCCCAAGCTCTCTGGGATCAGCGGCTGTAGCAGCAGAACCAATCCTACATTATCCCGGTTAAGGAGTTCCAGGCCAGGCCGGAAATACTCCACAGGACTGGCACAAAGCAGTCGGAACCGGGTATGCTTGTAGCAAACAGCACAGCCATCTGTCTTACACCCAGTCCTCCTCTTGTAGAAACAAGTAAAGCCTGTGAGGGAAACCACAACCAGTGAGATGGGTCACAGATATCAAAGGCCAGGCTCCTGTAGCTAATGATATTGGTCTAGTAAATCATCACAACGCTCCCACTACTCACCTCTGGGGTTTGTAGCCCTTGCCAATTTCTTAGTCCTGCAAGGCTTTCTCTAAAGCTATATTCAGATGAATGAATGATAGGAAAGGATAGGAGGGACAGATGGGTGTGAGAACGAGTAGATAATGGGAAGCCATCCTTCACTGAGAATGAAAGGTTTAGCTACCAGGAGGAGGAACTCTCTCACTTTCAGGAGAGCTAAGGAATCCAGGACGCGCTAAGATCCAGAGAGGAAAATCCCTCCAGATAGAGACAAGAAGGTAGAAGAACTTCAGAGACATCTTCATCCAAAAGCCCCCACAAGACTACATTACCCATCATCCGCAGCGTTGGCTCTAGCTGTTCCCAGTAGTGGTCTTCCTGAACCTCCTGGAGACAAAGAATCTGGGAAATTGATGAAGAGATCAATCACTCAGAGGACACAGGTACATGCAGAAAAGAAGGGGCCCCCACCTCCTCCTGTCCTGGGGACATTTCCACTCTAGGATGTGGCACCAAGACCAATATGGAAGATGCCAAGGAAGTAACAATGGGGGTGGCACCAGAAAGCAATAAAATTTCTACAATGACTGACCACTTCCCTTAAATCCTTATCATGATTCCCAAGCCTAAAATAGAAATTACCCAACACCCAAGATTTGGATTTTCCTATTCCCTTAATAACCCTAAACTCAATCCTCACTCAAAACCATACAAAGACTTGGGAGGCTCTGGGATTCTCAAGAGAGTTTCTCTTAGGATTCTGCCTAACTAACTAAGGGGAGGGATTTGCCTTTCAATGTGATCCCAGATGTCTTGTAGGGATGGAATAAATGCAACTGTATTATGGTCATAGAAAAGTTCCAATGTGCTGTGGAGCACAATTCCCAACTCACATCAGGGTCCCAGTGCTGGAATTCCTGCACAAGGTTGGAGAAACGATAATTCCAATTCAGAATGTCTGGATGACAGTGTAGGTAGAGCTCAGAGCTCTGTTGTATCAAGTCTTGGGCCAGGATATTATATGACATGACAGTAAACTGGAACTGAGGAGCCTCCCCGTCTAGGCCCTGAGGATCTGCCTGGATAGAGAGATCCTCCCATTCTCGCCACAAGAGTTCTACAGACAGGAGACAGACCCAAGGCAATTGTATGTCACCTGGCACTGAGGGAGAGCAGTCCTCCTCCTTCCCCTCATGCCTTCCTACCAGTCTCCCCAGAGATCCCTACGTCTTCCTTTTTCACCTACTAATCTAAAATGCTTACAGGAAATTTCCTCCTATTAAATTTTAAGTTCTTTCATGGTAGGGAATGTCATCATCTTTTGTGTCCCCTCTGCCCACCATCACTAGGCCTTATACATAGTGGGCATTTAAATAAATATTGAATTGAATGACCACCTCTGATCAAGGTAAGGCAGATTTTTTATGAGAGCACTGCTCACATTTCCAATGACACAATACATTCCAGAGAGGAAATGCTTAATAAATGCTCATTGATTTGTTACTGATAGGACAGACACACACACAGATGAGGTCAAGTTAAACTGATGTTAAAGGTTTTTCTGTTTTGACCTCAGCCCTACATTTGGTTTGTTCTCCTTTGTTCAAAACGGGTAGCTCAGCAATGAAGAAAAAGGAGGGTTGGAATCTATGACTCATCTATTCTTCACAATTTTTCTGTGCAACATAGTCTAATGGAAAAAGTCCTGGATTGAAGAGACTCCAGTTCTACTCCCAGTGCTTTTATTAACTAGCTGCAAGACCTCTGGCAACTCACCTTCTCTACTTTACAAAATGAAAGGGATTGGACAAGATAAATTTTAGAGTTTTCTTCTAGTTCTGACATTCCATGACTCTAAATGTAACACACACATCAGAGCGTCCCATATAATCCTAAAAATGTTGTAGCTCGTCTGCCTTCCACTCTCCCCCCGGGGCCCTGTCTCCCTTCTTTGGGTCAGTCATTACTCACCATGATAAGGTATTTCAACTGGAGCAGGTTGCAACTGACCAAGACCCTCAAAGGGCCAGACTGGCGCCTCCTCCTCTGGTACTGACTCAGGTGCTATGCTCCAAGCCACTACTGCAGGGTCCTCTTCCCACTGCTCTGTGGCGAGGGTGCCCACAGGCAGGACAGTACAATCTGCAAACTGGGGTCCTGCCTGCATTGGGACAGCAGTCCACACTGTGCCATCCACACCTTCTAGCTGCTCCTCTCCTGGGATCCCAGCCAAGTCGGAGAAGGGTTCCTCCGCGGCCCGCAAGTCACTCAGCTGAACATTGGACCACTTGTCCTCTGAAGCAGCATCCTGCTGCTCTTCAGGGCTTGCCATCAAGAGAGCCAAACTGCCTGAGGCCAATCCCTTCTCTAGAGGAGGCCCCTCATTAACAGATGTGGGCAGCCTGCTGGCCCCTTCCTCTCGCCACTGATGCAGCAAGCCTTCCCGTTCCTCCTGGTCTAGACCCCGAGGGGCCATGGCAAAGCTGCCTTCCACTTGGGGAGACGAGCTCTTTGCCAGGAGAGCATTTTTCCGACATGTGAAGAAAGCATCTGTCGGAAAAGTCAACACATTAGGTTACAGGGTAATTATCATGGCTCCTCAAATGAATTCAACTCCTAGAGGTCAAGAATAATTTATATTTTGCTTGCCAACAATAAAGTGATTGAAAAAGAATGCTGTAAGATTATAATGACCAAGTAAGGACTCATTGAAGAGTTATGAGAATACATACACATTATTCCTCCACTGCAATTCAGTGTAGGATATCAACACCCCAAAAAGGAAGCAAGAAAGCCTACCAGGGAAGAAGGTAGACTGTCTGGTCAAGAACTCTTTTTGTACCCTCCACCAGAAAATGACAAAATACTACAGCAGCTTGCAGTGTCAGGAAAAACAAGTTTTAAATACAAGTTTAAAATAAATACAACTAGCATGCATTGAACAGTTGAATTTTCTTTCATGTCATGATCCCTTTTGTCAGGTGAAGCCTATGTACCCCTTCTCAGAGTCATGCTTTTAAATATATAAACTACAAAGAAATTACAAAAGTAGTTAATTGTACTGAAATAATTAGCAAAATTGTGTTTTAAAAAAGATCACACTCCCATGGGTGTGGAACATTGCTATGTCATCAGACTTTTTTTTGGATATGCTGGTTTGGTTACAGGACTTTTTCTAGCTACCCAGCTTTTTATTCTTTGTTATAAAGGATAGCTCTTTAGGAAGCTATAGAAGGAATACAGCATGTGAGAAACATATGATGTAAAAACATATCTTTATAAAACTATTTCTAGTATTGCATAGGGTTCTTCATATATTCCTAAACACAGATAGTAACCCTTTATCCTGAGACCAGGGAAATTCTTGGCCACTTTAACCTCTGAAATAAGGGGTCTGGTAGAGTAGAAAGAAACCTAGAGAAGGAGTGTAGATCATAAGATTATAAATTTAGAGACTGGAGATTCCCTAATCCTCATTTCATCCAACCCTCTAATTTTTCAGAAGAGGAAACAGGCTCAACTAGATGTGAAGGTAAAATAGTAGGAAGAAGAAGAATCCAACCAAGACTAAGACAGTTCTCTGACAGTTCTTTACACTGTATAATATTGGAGACCTGGGTTTATTATCACTTATCTATATGACCTTAGGATGTCAAAGGTTCCTTTTTGGGGTTTCATGGTTCTCTTTTGTACAATGTAGAATTTTGGCCTAGATCACCTCTTGTTCTATAAATTCTATGATTTTGTGTTTTGTATGATTTCACATGTATAATTATAATGATTGTCTTCTCAATGGGTGGGATAAGGGCTAGAGAGGGGGAGAGAATTTGGAATTTAAAAATGCTTAAATGAATATTAAAAAAGTATAATTTTTAAAAATACATTCCAGGATTTAAATAAATACAACTCAGGAGGGAAAAGTTTGTAAAAAGTTAGAATAGGTATCATGAGGACTATCAGCTAGAACCTATATATTTTATTCCACAGAAAGTGCCCTCGGGTTCTCACTCAGCACCTATTTACTGTAATTACATACAAGTCTAACAAGCTTGGTTATCTAGTTTCTCAGTCCACAACAGATTAGAAGAAGTGACACCTGACTGCCTGAAAAAAGACACGGATAATAAAAGTAGACAAGTAGACATAGTCTGGGACAAATTAGCATAATGGATCAATCTATGATAGCATTATTGTATTTAATCTGGCACAATAAAGTGATATTCATAATCATAATCTTGAATCATCAAGCAAGGGTATTACAATGTGTTCTATTTAAGAAGGCTAGAAAGCACAGTATATATTTTAGAAAGCTTTCCTTCCATAATGAAAAAATTTTAAACATCTTGGCACCTCATGGAGTAAGCCTATTATCTGGAAAACTCACTCATGTGGAAATAGCTCCTTCTTGGTGACACCAATGCCCAAATAAATGAGACAATATGGTAGAATAAGCGCTCAATAAACACTTGATTTATTCATGAATTTACTATTATGTACCAGAGTACCTTAGAATTCTCTGCTCCTCTATTTGCAGAGTTGGGGTTTTATGGGTGAGGAATATTGCATATACAGACAGGATTGGTGTGTTCACTACTTTTGTGGAACTGCTTTTGTTTACTATTTTAAAATATTTTTTTTAAAAAGAATAGTAGTTGAGTGCAAAGGAATTGATATATTCAGCAATAGAGAAGATGTTAAATATCAAAAAAAAAAAATAAGATTTTGAGCAGCTGGGTGGCACCGTGGATGAAGCACTGGCTCTGCAGTCAGGATGACCTGAGTTCAAATTTGGCCTCAGATACCTAATAATTACCTAGCTGTGTGACCATAGACAAGTCACAGCCCCATTGCCTTGCAAAAACAAAACAAAACAAAAAAAAAAAACCCAACAAGGAATAAAAACAAGATTTTATTTTAAAATTTAGGTGCTCTGGATAGCTAGATGGCACTAGGGATAGAGCATGGGACTTGGAATCACAAAACACTCATCTTCATGAGTTCAAATTCAACCTTAGACACCTACTATTTTGGGTGACCCTAGGCAAGTCATTTCATCCTATTTGCTTCAGGCTCCTCATCTGGAGAAGGAAATGGCAAATTATTCCATTATCTTTGCCCAGAAAACTCCAAATGAAGCCAAGCTCAAAGAGTTGGACAAGACTGAACAACACAGAGGGGCTCCACAAAGGGGAAGGGGTAGTCTCAAACAAAAAGAGACAAGCAGTATAAATAAAACCTAGAAGGAAAGGAGAAATAATGACCAAAAAACAAGCACTCCAGTTTCTACCATCAGTTTTTCTAAATAATTACCCAAATAAAATAATCAAATAGGGATCTTCTATCCTCTTTAGAGGGTTGAGAAATGGCTAAAGTAGAGAGTGATTCAGTCTGAACTACTGAATTCAATTTCGTTCATACCACTACTGGCTCTGATTACACTAAACAAATTCCTTTGGTTCCTTAGGTCCCCATTAGCCTATATAATCTCTAGGGTCCTTTGTAGTTGACAGTCTTATGACCCCAAATGTTCCCATCCATTGAAAATAAGGGCTAAGGGCCAGTGACAGACAAGAAAAACTAATGGCTTAGGGTGTGTAGTCCACAAGAAGTGATTTTATCAGTGAAAATGGTATTCGAGAAGATGCATCACTGTCTGATTTGCAGCTGGAGCACAGGGACCATGTGACCTTTCCTTCTGCCTTGGTGTTCAAAACCCCAAATTGCGCCGTCTCCTCCATCAGAGCCTCAGTATCATGGGAGCGAGCATGGAGTGCCGTTCTCTATGAATCCCCAGTGCTTGGCATAGGGTTTTGTACATTCCGTGGCATCATAAATGCCTTCTTCTTAATTCGTTCACACCACTAAGCATCAGAATAAACACCGGAGGCTGAAAGGTGTACAGCCTTAGAGCTCTGGCTGTATAAATCACCAGGCACGGCCTCGGCCCGGAGACCAAAGTAAAGGAAGGGAGATCAGGCTCCTACTCGTACCCCTTCCCTTCTAAAAGAGGGAGATCGCCCTAAATCCTTAGCATAGGCCTAGCACGTTGTAGACCCGGAATGGTGCGGCGATAGCGCACAGGACCTTAATAATGACCTAGCTGTGCGGCCTTGGGCAAGTCACTTAATCCCACTGCCTTGCAAAATAGTAACAATAATAGTAGTAATAATAACAATAACAATTTCTTCTCTCTGCTGGGATGAGGGACCAAGAAAAACTGCGGAGGAAAAGGGTGGGCAGCCTGGTCAGCCGCGGGTCCCTCTGTCGGAGGACCCAAATACACGGGATTAGCAAAGAAACGGAGCCCACGGGGATGCCGCTAGCGAGCCGGGCTCCCTTCACGGGGCACGGCACCGTCCTCAAAGATCGGGCTGTTTCCACGCGTGAGCATTTCCCTGGATGGGGCTGGAACTCCACGAGGGCTCCAAATTCTTAACAAACATACATTTAGTCAGGACGGAAGCTGAGTTTCCGCGGGCGCCCCTCAGGGCTCGGGGGGCCCGGGGGGCCCGGGCCGCCCGCCCGCGGAAGCGCCCCGCACCAAGGCCCCGGCCCGCACCAAGGCCCCGGCCCGGCCCGCCTCGAGCCCGGGGAGGCCGGCCGCTGCCTCCCGCCGGCAGCCGCGTCCGCGCCGCCCCCGCCACCCACACCGGCCCGGGCCCGCGGCCGCGGCGGCCCCGGCGGCGAGGATCCCTCCGCCGCGGCCCCGGCGCTCCGCTGGGGGCGGGGAGGGGACGGCGCCGGGTACCTGAGAGGACGCGGCACAGGCGCGCCGCGGGCAGCAGCAGGTAGCACAGGCAGGACCCGATCATCCCCGGCCGCAGGGCAGCGCCGCCGCCCGCCCGCCGCCCTTCAACAACAACTCGACCGGGAGCGCGTGCGCGGCGCGGAGGCCGCGGAGCCGCCGGGCCCGGCCCGCCCCGCTCCCTCCCGGGCCGCCTCCGGCGCCGCCCCCTCCCTGGCTCCTCTCACCCGCAGGGCCGCGGCGGCGCCCCCCGAGCGCTCAACCCCCGACGGCGGCTCCGCCCCGCGCCCCGGACGCAGGCCCCGCCCGCCCGCGCGCCCCGCCCCGCCCCGCCCCGCCCGGCGCGCGCCTGCCCTGCGCCGAGGAAACTGAGGCCGGGGCGCCCGGGGCTCGCAGCCCGCCCGCACGGCCGCGCGCCTCGGCCGCGTCTACAAGCGGCGGCACACGGGGGCGCCGAAGCCGGGCCGGGGGCGCAGGGCCACTGCGGGCGGCCGGGCGCGCACAGCGGGCCCCGCACGCAGCCTGTGCCGGGGAAGGTGAGCCGCTGGCCCGGCTGGCCCAGATCGCACCTGCCTGAACACTCAGGGGCCTCTTGGAGCTCGCGGCACAGACATCTGATGGCCTGGGCCGAAATCCGAACTCGGGTCTGACCGGCTCCGGCTCCGGCTCCAGCTCTCCGCCCAAAGCCCTGCCTCACACCACCAAACTTTTAACTCACTCACCTCTCTTTTTCCTCCTCCCAAAAAAGCCTGGACTTTGTCCTGTCTCCCCACCCTCCACCTTCAATCTCCTCTCCACCTGGGAAAAATGGGAAAGTCATTTTTGAAGGAATCGGAAAGGGGCAAGACACGAAATATTGTGGTGTAAAAAGGAAGTTTTGCTGAATTGGGAGCAAAAGGGGTTACGTTGAAATCCTGCTTTATTACCTATGCAGCATTTAAAAATGTATGTGGATGAAGACATAAGTGTTACCATATTTATCCAATTTGCCTATTATATGGAGCTACGAAGAACAGATTAGTTCGCATAAGAGAGTCAAAATCCAAAATACCAAAGGGAGATTAGAATTTTGAACTGAATTGTAAAAGATGAAATTTAAAAGCTAAACTTAAAGCTTTTATCAAAAAAAAAAAATGAGAGATATACTTTTTTTTAGGCTTTTTGCAAGACAAATGGGGTTAAGTGGCCCAAGGCCACACAGCTAGGTCATTATTAAATGTCTGAGGTCGGATTTGAACCCAGGTACTCCTGACTCCAGGGCCGGCTTTATCCACACCTAGCCGCCCCAAGATAAACCTTTTTGGGGGGGGGGGAGTTCTACAGCTTTTAGTGGGAAAAAAAGTTTAAATGAGTAAACAATGCCACATAATACAAAAAAAAGCCAATGTAACATTAGGCCTCAATAAAAAAAAAAAAGCATGGTGTCCAAAAAGAGGGAGGTGGATAGTCGACATTTTGCTCTTAATCAAACTACATCCGGAGTGTTTTATTCAATTCTTGATGCCACATTTTAGAAGATATAGTGAATATGTTACTATTCTGTCTGGAAGAGGGCACTAAGAGAGGCCTCATATGTTTACCAGCTGTGTAAGCCTGGACAAATCACTTGATCTCTATCCGCCTCTGTTTCCTCATCTGTAAAATATAAGCACCTACCACCCAGGACTGTGTAAGGATCAAATAAGAATAATTATGAAGTGCTTATTGTTATTCCTGATACATAGTAGAAATTTGATGAATGCTTGCTTCCTTCCTCCCCAAGTTCTCACATTGTGAAGACAGGGAAAAGAGCCCTACAAGGGGATAAGATAGTTGTCTTTGGGAAGAGATTAGATAACTGTATTGGGCCCTAAAGAATAGAACCAAGAGCATTGAGTGGAAGTTAGAGATCTACTTCAAATAAACATAAAGCAAATCTAAAAATTGGAACCATCTAAAACTAGAATGACCAAATTTCTCTCACTAGATGTCTTTCACACAAGGTTGGCTGACCCCTTTGGTGGGCATGTTGTGGAGAAGATAATTTTGTTTAGTGAGATTATGGAGCCTCTGACATTCTATAATTCTGTCATCAAGTCATTTTATTTATTTGAACTTCAGTTCCCTCATTGATAAAGTGATGGGTAAGGCTAAGTGACACAGAGCTCCTTTCTAGCCCTAAACTCTATAAAATCCCATAAATACAAGAGACTCTTAGCTCTAACTAAAAGCTATTTAAGTTCACTTTCTCTTCAACCTGTCTTACCCACATTCATTTCTCTTCCCTCCCTTCTACCACCCTCATACTGTGGAGCCAGAAGATTTTATTATATTCCTTATCTCAGTACCCAGTGTCCGGGCTGTGCAGTCTCCAATTTGTGGCTGGATTCTCTGTTGTTCAGGAAAGCCTTCTGGGGAATCTCCAGAGCCAGGACCAGCTGGGTACATCATGACACAGAAAAGCTGGAAAAAGAAACAGAGAGATAAATAATGATGATGATGATGATAATAATATTTCCATAATACTTTGTTCTTGAAAAGAGTTTCTTTCTTGCCCAGGATGGCACTACAGCAACCATTAGTAGCTGTAATGCTAATAGGCACAGGAGTCAAATTTGATCTGTTCCACTTCTGGAACCCAGTTTGCTCTTCTTTAGATGTTTGGTCCTCAGGGTCTCAGTATACTTTTACCAGACTTAAATGCAGTCAACTGACTGGTTTTTAGCTCAAGGCTCAGAACTCTTCAAACAATTCACCAAGTCTCAACTTCCCAGTAGTAGAGTTTACCCTATTGCCACTTTTTAAATAAGCACATTTTGTGCATTATACAGTTGCTTTGGGTGTCTGAAACTAGAGCAAATCTTAGGCTAACAAATGTCTTTGTGCCCATTCAATAGATGACATCTGAAATGCTGAGAGGCTTGTTGAGTGAGAATAGTCAATAGTAGTAATTTTATTGTTTTTTTTACCCCATTTTTGCTATAAAATCATCAACATATTATAACCAAATCCTCCCCAGGGTGAAAAGAAAACACCATAATACTTCTCTTGTGCAACTCCTTCCTATAATGCACTTTTACCTGTTAAACATTTTTGTAGAATCAGTTAACCACTTTAGGCAGACTTTGTTCAGAAAAAGACTTAACAGGAAGGCCCTCCATCTTAGACAGCAGCTTAATTAAAACAAGATAATCTCTCTTTTTTCCTCTGTTCTAGCTCCTGGAGGTTCAAGTTTCAAAACTGAATCTAACCTTAGAACATTTATCTGAATCCTAGCCAAGAAGCCCTTAATGATTTGGCTATAAGGAGGTGAGATTCAGAGGGGAAAGGGAGAGGAAAAATGAGGGAGATGCTTTCATCATGATTTTGTTTATGTTTCGGATACTTTGGGATTTAGAGGAGGTTCAACTTTATACCCTCCTAACTTGTGTACTGCCCCCTCCCACTTTCAAATGATTTCATTTTTAAATATTTGTACAAATGGCCATTTTTGCTATGGTATTTCCATTGATTAATTCTGAACAGGAGTTATGAGAAAGGGAACATTGGGGAATAGAAGAAACATGGTGTTTCATGAGTATTTTGGGTCTTGTTCCTCACATCAGAGAAGTAGCATGATGCAGTTGGAAGAAAGAAAAAGTCTTGACTTTAGGAGCAAAGAAGATCTGAGTTCAAATTCTAGCTTCAAGAATGTTAGCAGCTATACAGTGTAGTAGAGACCATAGGGCCTGGAATCAGCAAGATCTGAGTTCAAATTCAGACCACTACTAGATGTGTGACTGTAGTTACACCTTCTGCTTGTCTCAGTTGCCTAATCTAAATCAATCCCAGGGTTGATGAAATGATATTTACAAAGATCTTTGCAAATCTTAAAAGCATTATAGAAATGCTGGTTATTATTTTTTTGTGACTTTGGGTAACTCAGTTATTCCTCTTGGGCTTCAGTTTTCTCATCTGTGAAATGAGGCTGAATTCATAATCTATGATCCCTATAATCACCAACTAGGTACTGATTTTATTAGCTGCCTATTTACTTCTTTTCACCATCTATAAAACAATGGCCAAAAAGAATTAACCCTTTCTTTACTTTCTTCCCCAAAATACTACAAGGATGAAATTAAAAATTCAGCAGGGTGTTTTGAGATCTTTGAATGATTTTTAAAAAAGTGTACATAGAATACTAATATTCCAATTATATTCAGATTCCTCCATGAATTGCTAGACAAAATTCTAAATATCTCAAGACCTGGAGACCATGAGACTTGAACTCTACAAATGAATCAGATAATCTTGTAAAATTTTTCCCTCAACCTTTCTTGGCAGACTGAACACATGTATACTCCACTGCCACCTAATGGGAAGAATACATAGGGTCACCTTCATAAGATAGTATTTTAGAGATCTTTGTTGAGGCAGATGCTCAAATTTCACTTCCCTAAAGGTTCATTTAAGAAGGTGAAGCATCCAGCATTCATGGGAATTTCCAAATTCCATTCCTCTTTTCCATTTCTAACTTTATTCTCTTTCCAAGCCTCAGGCTTTTAGAGCTGGCAAGGAGCAAAGACCCAATCCAACCCTTTAATTTTACAGAGAGTTTATTACCTATGTATTGAAAAGTTTTAACTTAGCCTTTACCTATTATTGGAATAGGTACTTGACTCCTCTCTGGTTTAAAAATGATGCATATTATCCACTTTAAAATCTAGCATTTTTTGATTAGCTGATAGAGTTTTGTTTTAGAGAGTTCTGCCAGATTCACTTTGTACTTGATACAGGTGCAAAAAACGCAAGGCACGTGAAATGAAAGAGTGTCCTCAGATAAAAAGGAAGTGAGAGGGTCAGAGTCATGGTGGGATATCACTGACCATGCTGTATGGGGCTAAGGAATAGGGCAAATTAAAGAAATTTACCTCAATCTATTTTAATTTAATTGGAATTTAAAAAAAAATTTCCCTCAATTAGGTTATATGCTCTGTTGTTTTTATATGATGTCAGTATTTAAATTTGGCACCCTCTAAATTGTGAGACCTAAGGTAAAATCCCTAATTATTCTGCTCTAAGTAGATCTCAGATCTTTAGGTTTCAAATGGTTGGCCAAATGTGAGGTGATAGAGAAGATCAACTGCCCTACTCCAAGCAGGATAGCATATATAGTCACATTGCCATCTTCCAAGTGAGGGATAAAAACCCACTTATTCATCCATATCATTTTTACAAATCAGTAATTCTCCAGTGAGATACATATGTAGAATGGCTTGTGTCAATCTAAGAATAATCAATAATAAAGGTAGATAATATATAATTACCAACAATATGATGATTTTAGTATATTTTGAGATTACAGTATGGATGACAGGTTAAATAAGACTTTTTCCCAATAAAATCTGTAGAATTTATGATTCAGAGACTGAAAAGACTTACATAAACTGATGTTGAATGAGGTAAGCAGAGAACCAAGAGAACACTGAATATATTAACAGCAACATTGGTAATGATCAGATATGATAGACTTAGCTCCCCTCAGCAGAACAATAATCAAAAGACAATTCTAAAAGACTGTGATAGAAAATATCATCCACATCCAGAGAAAGAACTATGGACTCTGAATGCAGATCCAAGCATATCTTTTTAAATTTATTTTATATTTGTTTTTTTCCCTTTCATGGTATCTTCCCCTTTTTGTTCTGATTCTTCTCTTACAACATGACTAATATGGAAATATTGTTAACATAATTAAACATGTTTAATATATATATATCAGATTAGTAGTTGTCAGAGGGAGGGGAGAGAAAAGGGGGAGAGAAAAATGTGGAATTTAAAATCTTACCCAAAAATTGGATGTTGAAAACTATCTTTGAATGTAGTTTGGAAAAAAAAATATATATATATATATGCAATTTTATGACCCAGACTGTAGTCCTAATCATACAAGTAAGGGCTAGAAGTTGATCTATAACAATAATGAACTGGTATACTTCTAATATACATGAATGATGGATAAGCTAAAAACGGGATTTACTTTTATTAAGTAATATCTCATTTCTCATTTTAACATATATATGTGTGTGTGTGTGTGTGTGTGTGTGTGTGTGTGTGTGTGTGTGTGTATAAAATACCACCAACTATACCTTTTGGCTTTGCCTCCTATGCTATAGGTATTGAAGGACTTAACTAGCAAGCAACCCTCAAGTAATTTCATGCTCCTACATATAAAATAAATGCAAATAACATTTTTATGTCTGGGTTTTTTTTTGAGGATATTTTTGAGGATAATTTTTTTTTAGGTTTTTTTGCAAGGCAAATGGGGTTAAGTGGCTTGCCCAAGGCCACACAGATAGATAATTATTAAATGTCTGAGACTGGATTTGAACCCAGGTACTCCTGACTTGTTTGGGGGAGGGTTTTTGTTTGGTTTTGGTTTTTTTGTTGTTGAACCTATTATTTCATTGGCATAGGAAACTCCTTTGCCAGTATAAATCACACTTTCTCAGCAATTTAGGGTCTTAAGAGAGTTTGAGTGGAGCAACAGAGAAATTAAATGTCTCAGACCTACAGCTAACAGTAATCCAAGCTAGACTTTAATTCATGTCTTCCTGATTGAGAGCTTGCAGCTCCTACATCAGTTTCCTCAACTGTAAAATGGGCTTATTAACAACTACCTCACAGAGTTATTGTGAGGATCAAATGAGATAGGTATTTGTAAAGTGCTTGGCACAGTTCCTAGTGCCTAGTCTTTTCCCTTTTCGGACATAATGGTGCCTGTCTCCTCTGTTTAGTTGTCTATAAAATATTATGAGACATACAGGGAAGAGGCTTGAATGGTATTCAAACAAAGAAATTTAAGGCTGTCAAATCACTGCTATCTGGAAGTATTTAGGATTATATTACAGTAGGTCAAGAAAACAGATACCATAGGAACTTAGGGAGAAATCTGGATTTAGTTCCCCATCCTGAAGTTACTTTTGCTTCAAGGGAACTATGAGAATAAGAATAAGAATTCATGTTTTTATATCATTTGAAGGTTTTCAAATTTCTTCCTAACAACTTTGTAAGATAATAGAAATATATTATCTCCATTTTATAGATGAGGAAAGTTCAAATCAGTAAAGTTGACTCATGTTCACATAGCTAGCAGTGCCAGTGCTGAGATTTGAACCAGAAATTTTTATTTTAAACCAAGAGCCCTTTCCACTAGGCCATACTATTTCCCAAATCCACAAGAACCTCATTTACAGCTCTATTAGCCTTGAAGTAGGTAAGGGAAGCTAAAGCTAGTGATAATTCCTAGAGCAAAAATTCTCTTTGAAGTGACTCCAGTCTCAAACAGCTGGTTTTGAATCACTCTAGGAACCAAAATGAAAGTGACTGCTTGCCTCTATTGGTCAGGAAGAAAATATCAACATGCTAAACTAATTGCTTTTTTTAAAAATCCATTCAACAGCTTTCACTTTTCTTTTTTGTTTTTTTTGTTTTTTAGGGTTTTTTGCAAGGCAAACGGGGTTAAGTGGCTTGCCCAAGGCCACGCGGCTAGGTAATTATTAAGTGTTTGAGACCGGATTTGAACCCAGGTACTCCTGACTCCAGGGCCAGTGCTTTATCCACTACGCCACCTAGCTGCCCCCAAACTAATCGCTTTTAACATTTTTTCCTTTGGGGAGATGCTTCCAACTCCCATTGCTTTATAGAAATAACTCATCGTCTAAGGTAAACTTATTTAAGGCCCCCTTAAATCCCTCCTCACCCTCATTCATGAAGAAACAGACCCCTTCTGCTTGGGAGAAATGATCCAACAGCTAGAGATAAAGTCAAATAAGATGTATTTGTGGTCTCTTATGCAACAGAGAAGATTACCATAATGAATGCCTAAGAATACATATATTCTCCCCACCTCTGACAGCACCTCTTACCTGTCAACCCTACAGTCTTGTCTCTTCTCTTTGGAGAAGTCACTGAACCCAGGAGATTATATTTCAGGAATTATTTCATTCAACTAATAGCATTTCTTCTAAAGAATAGACACACATCTAACATTTTTTCAAGGGGATTGTCTGAGTCTTTTCCCACTGCATCCTCTCTTCCTTTTGGCTAAGTATCTTTGTTCTCCATGTCTTTTGTTCCTCTATATTCCTATATTACTTAGTGGAAGCCATGTGATTGTGCATGATGGAATACCATGACTCTCCAGATAATTAAAATAGCAGCTAACAAAAAAGTCAATGGCAAAACTTATATGATTTGCCTAAAGTACAGGTTTTTGGTCCAAAACTTGTCTTGGAGGACCTACACAGAAGGATCTAAAAAATATTCCAGAAACTTATGATCAGAAATGAGGGTGAGTCAATCATGTACTGTGAGAATGCACAGTCCAGGGCTTGTACTGGTACCCACAAAATATTAAAGAGTCTTAGAAGGCAGCCTTAGATATTCTATGGAAGGTTTTTTGGAGTTCATGGACAAGAATCTCATTGGATGAGATTGCAGACAGTATTGTTGGAATAAACTCATGGAAAAGATCACAGATGTATGGAAATTGAATCATTTGAAATCAACCACCAAATTACTGACCTGACCTGTTGAAGTGCTGGAAGAACTTGTCAAGAAGTAAAAATAAAAACAAAAACCAAAAATATCTCTGGATTCACCAATCAGTAAACTATAACTGAACTTCAACTCCAAGACATGAAATACAGCCTGGGATGGGGATGATCTCTGGGCAACTTCAATTAAAGTTGGCAAGAAGCAGCTCTTGCTTGGATAATGCTTTGGCTGCTGTTGGCTGGGTTGATAGAATGTTTATATTTGTCTAATACAGATCTTCTGCTCCAAGCCTCAGGATGCTTTCCCAAATTTAAAAACAAAAAACAAAAACAAAAACAAAAAAAACAAAAAATCTGTACAGGAGGGAACTGACCTCACCCTCCACTGAAGTATTTTGTACTTGAAGTACAGCCACCATCTCTAGAGTAGAACATGATGGCAACTCTTGACAGTCACCTGATTAAGAGACTCTGGTTCAGTCCTAACTCAGAGGGAAATATACCACCTGTGAGTGTCCCACCCACACCACTTAGGCACTCCCAGCCAAGCCTTGGCTTGATCCCGATGAACATAGGAGAAAAGATGACTGCCTCAGCCGACGGGAGGTTGCGGGGCCTGCTGTTGCCAGGTTCACCCTCCTAGATCACAATGACTAGATGAGGTCATGGAATGTTGGAGATGAAATGAAAAAGTAGAGGGAGGGAGGGAGGGAGGGGGGGGTAAGAGGCATGGGAGGGTCCCCTTTAAACAGGACCCTAGAAAACCTTCTCAGAGGGCAAAATAGGTTTTCTTGCCCTGATGACCAGGGGAATCAAGGTTTCTCCAAACTGACAGAACTGGGATAATATTCACGCATGTCAGATCACCTCAGGAATCAGCTTTTTCTAAGGCCTACTAGGATAGAAAGGTTACAACAGGTCACCGAGATTGGTTTATGGGAGGTTGAGGAGAACAAAGTTTGCAACAAAAGTGTATGTATCAGTGTGCTTCTGGGGGAAAGACAAGCAAGGTGGTGAGCAGCTAGCAGCAATCCTGGGAAGGGCATTGACAGCATGAACTTTGATGATGATGATGATGAAACACTTGAACTTGAGCAAGGTGAAAAGTCCTAACATTTATCACTACTTGGTTCCCTTTGGCTTTGCCTCAGCTGAGCATTCAGTGATTGATTACATGTGCCCTGGAGAGTAGTTTCTCTTCTCTTCTTGTCTGGTCTCCTTCTAGAACAGGACTTTTGTAGTACATTGCGGGGTTGGAGGATAGGTCAAGAATTGGTCAACAGGGAGTAGGATTTTCAGAGTTGGACAGAACCTTATACCTAATCCGACTTATATATAAATGTGTACATGTGTATATCTATGTATCTCTTTATGCATATGTATTTTTTTTATTCATTGAGGATTCAAGGCCCAGAAAGGTGAATTCAGTTGCCTAATGATTCACAGAGAATTGGTTGAACTCAGATCCACTATCTCCAAGACAGGTTTCTTTATATAACATCACACTATAATGACTCAAAAATCTAAAACTTTCATGCAAAGAATAAAAGAGTCCCCTGACTTCATTTCAAATTAGGGCTGTGAAATTGTGAGGGTCTTTACTTCTACAGAGCCTACTGATGATCTAACCTCCTATAGATGTATTTCCACTCATAGGCTAGAATCAGAATATTCTACATTACAAGCTAGAAAAAACCTTAAAGGTCATATAAATGTAATCTCCTCATTTTATAAACGAGGAAACAGACCCAGAGAGGTTTAAATCCCTTGCCAAGATCCACAAGTAAAGAACAGAGACAGGATTTGAACTTAAGTCCCTCTTGAATCCAAATGTCATACCTCTTAAATGTCAACTGTGTGGCTTCTGTATACCATCTCATCATTCCCTTATGATGCTGGAAGTAGCAATTCAACATTTGACTTTCACAATTCCAAAAATAATTCCATAGTTGAACAGGTTCAAAAATTACAAATTATTCCTCAAATGATAAGAGAGCATAGAATATAAGGGATATCCCATTATTTTCAAGTACTCTTCATCAGGGACAAGGGAACGGTGGAAGGAACATGTAACCGTTCTATTTTAACATTTAATTTCATATGAAAGGAGATTTTTCTCCTTCCTCTCCTTTAGTAATATTAGCTAAAGACTGGAAAGGAAAGGAGTTAATATTATTTAGACAACTTGGCAGCATAGTGGATTGATTGCTGAACTTAAGACCTGAGTTCAAATTCTTCCTCTTCCTTTATTAGCTGTGTGACTCCATGCAAGTCACTTAATCACTATAAAATGAGGGTGATAATAGCAGCCACCTCACAAGTTTATTATGATGATCAAATGATCTAACATGGATTTTTTAAACATTTGAGTACCTTGTAAATGCAAACTATTATTATTTGGAAGCCAAATTAAACTTCTCATTCTTCTCCAATTGCATTTAGGATTCAGAACAGCTTTTTTTTAAGTCCCTGTCTGTCTGACATTAGAGTGGGTTAGATATTGCAGTAAACTTGGGAAGTTCATACTATGGAAACTCCTTCCAGAGATAGTGATCTTTAGTTTATCCTTTTAGGGAATTCACTAGGACAGTGAGAAGTCACTTGCCTTTATTGGCAGGGTCAGTTTTGCTATAAAAATCACTTAATAAAAGTCACATAGCTGATGTAAGTTGAAGTTGAATCCAGGTCTTCCTGAATTCCAAAGAGAGGTCTAAATACTCACCACACTACCCTGCCTTTCTCTTTTCTTTACCCAAAAGAAAAAGTATAGGTTGAACAAATCACCAAACCAGTATCAAGGAAGCAAAGGAAGAAAGTCATGTGTATGCCCAGTCAAAAGCATAATAGGACCTGTTAGGGGATTTTCCATTGTTCCCAGATGAGCAATAACCAGGGAACACAGGGAAGAAGCATCAGATTTTCCCAGACAAATTTAGTGTAGACTAAAGACTAGTTTTGCATCCATTATCTATTGAATTGAAATGAATATGCTGCTGGCAAAGAGATGGGGGTGGGGTGGGGCACTGGTGAGGAGAGGAGAAATACTTGGACAAGGAATTATCATTGAATCAAAGTATAGAGTTCATAGGTACTTTAGAGATGAATGTAGTCCAACCCCTTTGTTTACAGTTAATCTGTTGAAGGTCAAAAAACCTCTCCCTTAGTCATCTAGGTAAATGAAAACCCATATTCAAGAAAGAGGGTGAAGGGAAGAATGCGTATTTCCAAGCAAGAGTCCTTGAGAAAGAGGTAGAGTTGGATGATTTCTGGTTGGGATGAAGAAGATTTTGTAGTACATTAGTAGTACATTTTGTAGTACATAGAATGAGGCAAATGGGTTCCCCCCCACCCTTTTTCTTCTTTCCAGATGAGGCCAAGGAAGAGGCCAAGGAGACTGATTCTAATGAAGACATCAACTGTGTGGTAGAACCTACTCCTGTCATTGAAAAAGATAAAGCCCAGTCTGAGACCTATGAAACAGACCTTGAGCTCGAAGGTGAACATATAACACAATTGGGTGGAACCAACAGCATTTGTGTCAGAAAAGACCTCTCTCCATTATTTTATTTCCGGAGTGAAAGGTAGAATGAGAAGGGGGATATAATTCCTTCCTTAGTGTAAAAGACCAGTATGTCTTTATTAAAAATTACTTAATAATAACATTTGTATAGTGTTTCCTATGTGCTAGTACTCTGCTAAATGCTTTATAATTATTATTTTAATTGATGTTTACAACAACCCATGAAGTTGATGCTATTTATAGTTTCCATTTTATAGAGGAGGAATTGAGGCAAAGAGATTAAGTCGTGTGCCCAGTGACTTAGTGACTAGTAAGTGTCTGAGGCTGCATTTGAACTCAGGTCTTCCTGACTTTAGGCCCAGCACTTTAACCACTGAGCCACAGAACTGCTCCATTCAACAAACATAAATTATGTATTGTGGGAGACACAAAAGTGAGCAAGCCAAGGGGCAGTGACCACAAGGAGCTGACAATTTAAATCTCATCCATGGATAGCAAACTGCAGCTGCCATTGGTTTGCACTACCATATATGTGTTGTCTTCCACTATTAGAATATAAACTCTTTGGGGGTAGGGGCTATTTTTTTTTGCTTTCATTTGTATCCCAAATAGTAGAGTGTTGGCTCATATTAAGTGCTTTGCTTTCTTTATCAATATACTGCTGCCTCAACTAATGAAAATAAGTTTATACAATTTCAGAATAGATGGCTTGAAAGGTTTCCCATGACAACCTAGAGTCAATCAATTATTCAATCACCTTACATTTATTAAACACCTCTCTGGACCAGCACAGTGATAGCCTTCTTTCACTTCCTTACAACTAAGAATCTGGCTCCCCTGAACATCTTTATTTTCCCATGACAAATCTCAGGAAAGTCAGGAAGGTTCTTCAAGGTTTATCTGTTTAAAGGACTCTGAAGCCTTTTTCCACTAAGTCCATATTTTCACACTATTAACAGGTGGTATCCTCACCTATCAGTTTTTTCTCTTGAGGAAAAACTGAACTGAAAAGCATGAGCTGTGAAGGTGTCCCCTAGCATGATCTTGGGGCCATTAAATATCTATTGGCTCAGGGGGTGGAAACCTGCCACCACTGGAAAGCCTTGCTTTTACATTTGACCTTGGGGAAATTTGTCTAGCTACAATTCCTAAGATCATCTAATCTAACTGACCATCTGGCTCCCTCCAACCAAGTCACAATACTCCAATGGACCAATCAGGCAATTTAAAAAAATTTATCCATCATTTTGGTTTTCCATTTTGGGAGATGAGGGAGGAAGAAAGGGAAGAATAAGGACAATGTTGGGAAAGCTAGCATCAAAATATAGCTCTGTCAAATCAACAAGCATTTATTGAATTTCTATGATGTGCCAGGCACTATGTAATTCCCCCTTGGAAACTCTGCTTAGTCTTTTAGAATCATGTCAGTTTTTCCATCCATGTTGTGGAAGTTGTCTACCTATGCCCAAAAGCTGAAGGTTCTGAGAGCTTTTAGAGCTCTTATATGTGTGAGTCAGTATCAGGAAAGGATCAGAGCAAGGGATAAACCAGGAAGAGAGAAAGGGAAGTTTATTCTACTCCAAAGAAATCTAGTCTACTTCAGAGATTTGTATACTAGCTAGATTCTAGGTAACAATGATTTCCCAAATAAATCTGAATACACAAGGAGATGCTTGATGCAAATTAGATCCCCAATAGTCAATCTAGATATATAGATTGGCTCTAAATATAGAGCCAATCTAGGTGCAAAATGGATTTTCAAAGGCAGTACACACACACACACACACACACACACACACACACAAAGTCTTGGCCTAAGGATTTAAACTAGGTCTGGGAGTTCAGACTGGGGTTGGACAAAGGCACAATGAGTTAAGAAGGTCCATGCATTGTTAGTGCTCATCAGTTGTTGACTGGCTTCCTAGTCTAATGAGTTAATAATACAAACCACTTGCAGTGCTATCTGGGAAGAAAACAAAGGGGAGAGGTTGAGGGAAAAAAATGAAGCAGCCAGTAAGTCCCTCTTCTCCACAGAGCTGGCTAGACTTCAGTGTGATAAGCTGAAATTCTGGGTCTCACTGCCAAAATTTCAGAAAGGACCCATTTTACCTTTTTCCCAACATTTTCCCCCTATACCCAACAACAATAACAAAATCAATTATTTAAAAAGCATTTATTAAATATCTGCTTTTACCATATGATAAGTTTTGCTATACATCAGATATACAGTCATAAGTTAAATAGGTCCTTTCCTTAAAGAGCTTGCATTCATATAGAACATACTAGTACTGGTTATAAACAAATCAAGTCTATGAATTCTCAAAATCTAAGGAAAAAAGCATTAGCAATAACCTGATTTTGTGAGCTAATGACTCAAACCTTATAACTAGAGGCCTTAACCTACCAAGTAAAATACATAGCGTAATAGTGACTTAGAGTCAGAAAGAACCTCAGAGATTATCTTACGCAATGTCTTCAGTTTGCTGATGAGAAAGATGAAACCCACAGAGCTTAAGGGGCTTGCCCAAGGTAACCCAATCAGTAAATGGCAGTCATTTCAAATCCAGGACTTTGAATTTCAGACCCAGCATTCTTTCCACTGTACCATGCTGGCTCTTCATAGGTCTATTCCAGGAAACATTTCTCATGTTCCCAAGAGTGTGCTTTCATTAAATACATAGATTTTACCAGCAGACAGCAAATAGTGCTATAGAGCAGGCTTGAGGGGGTCACTGGCTGAGTGCATTGTTGCTTGTCCATAGTTCTCAGAGAAGACCAATTACATCAGAAGGGGGATGACTTGCAGTGAATTGGATTTAACTAAGGCAAGGCAGAACAAAATCATCAGTCTCACTTTCTCTTCCAGAATCTTGTGGAGTCCAATGGTAAGACATAGGTCAGGACACTCTCAACGGCCCCACATAGAGGAAATAAGCAATCCCCCTAGACAGTAAGTTTTGGTTCCCCACAAAACCACACTTAAATTCACTTTCCTTCACTACAAATAGTTGAGCATTGACTTAGGGATGCAACTAATGAGAGGGAAAGCAGTTTACTATGGCAGTTTATGCATTTCTTTCAGGACTTTTTCCACCTTTTATTTTAATCTCCTGTTTTTACCTGGATACAAATAATGAGAGGTGGGAAGGACCCATCATGTGATTTGTATGAAGTTCTCCAGGGGAATGGACCTGATAAATCGAAAGTTGCCTTGAAATGAAACCATGGAGTTCTAAGAATAAGTCCAGATCCAAAATCATCAGGTGCCAGAATAGAATTTGTCACAAGGACAAACTAGGAGTCGGATACAACCACATGAAATAAAACCTTTGAAGTCTGTCTTTGGCTTAGGAAATTCAGACAATGTTTGTTGACAGAAACATAGCCTACAGCTGCTCAGTCTCATCTGCATCCCAGTAGGAATGTCAGGGGTTTACAACCTCCCTCTAAAGGTACTTAATTTTTATTATCATGGACCTACTTGGCAGCCTGGTGAAGCCTATGGGCCCCTTTTCACAATATTGCTTGTAATATGTAGCATAAAATACTTAGAATTACAAAGGAAGCTAATTATTTTAGAATACAGGTGTCAAAACATTAAAAAAAACAAGTTCATGGATCCTAGGGTAAGAACCCCTGCTTATAAAGGGAAAAATCTCTCAATGGGGACCTTCAAATAAAATCGTCCCTGTGTCCCAAGTAGGAAGCATCAGCTGCAGTTGGCATGATGAAAGGACCTGGATGGACAGACATTAGTAATGTGGTGGCATGAGCAGAAGGTCCAAACTGGAATAATAATGTTCCTGAGCACAGTCAGGGATGAGAGGTCACCTCCCATAAGGGGCTATCCTTCATCAGTCATGCCAAGCCATCATTCTCATCCAAAACTAATTGGATCTGAAAGAGACCAACATGTATCTTGATCACAGGATAAAATGCCTTTTCCTTAACAAAGGCAGCTGTCTTCCTTGGAAATACTTGTACTCAACTGGTCAAAATCCCTGGGATCAAAAGGAAAACAAATGCAAAATGTAAATCCAGCAGACCCAGAGAGCTCAGCTAACAGACCTGGCCTAACCAAAAGGAGACCCAGCTGTTGAGATATATTCGGAACTAGAAAGGCATGAACTGAGTTGGTCTGGTTTAAAACACAGGAAACCATGGGAATCAAAAGTTCTACAAACTAAGAAGTAGAGATCTCATATTGACTTTGAACTCTGACATTTAGCTTTGTAACATTGACCAATCTACTGTTCGTAGGCTTCAGTTTCCCCAGCTATAAAATGGTCAAGGGCAAGGGCTATGGGAAACCTTTCAAAAATGAGATGTATCATAAAAATAAATTTGAGAGATTTTCTCTCTATTCACTGCACTATCTTAGATTATGCCCTTTGGATTATTATTCAGTAGCCTTGCAACTTGTCTCCCTGCCTCAATTCTCTTTCCTGTCTAATTCATCCTCCACACAGCCACCAAAATGCCTTTCTTGAAGTGCAGGTTGACCCATGTCACTAGGATTCAGTCAACTTCAGAGTCTTCCTATTTCTTCTAGGATAAAGTACAAAACTCATTTGTTTGTCATTTAAAACCCTTCATAATCTAGCTTCAGTTTGTTTTTCCAGGTTTATTACACATTATTATCTTTAATGTATGCTATATTCCAAATCAACCAACTGACTTTTTCATCTTCATACATGGTATTCCATTCTTTCCCTTCTCTGTTACTTTGCATAGACTTGTTCCTTTTGATTGGAATGTGTGTCCTTCCCATTTCTGCCTCTTAAAATCCCTCATTCCATTTTCTAGGATTCCCTAATCTCTCAAACTGCTACAGCCTCCACAACCCCCTGAAATTACTTTGTACATATGTTGCATTTATTTTTTATTTTTTATTGATTTTCCTTGTGGTCAAGAATTGTTTCATTTTTATCTTTGTATTCTCAAGGATCCTAAGATCTTAGATCTAAAACTATAAGGGACCACTAATCCAATACTCTTTTTTTAAAGATGATTCTGAGGGGGTGGCTAGGTGATGCAGTGGATAGAGCACTGGCCCTGGAGTCAGGAGTGCCTAAACTCAAATCCTGCCTAATTACCTAGCTGTGTGGCCTTGGGCAAGTCACTTAATCCCATTGCCTTGGAAAAAAAAAAACAACTAAAGACTATGTTGAGTTCTAGCAAAATTGTGACTTGCCCAAGCTCACATAGGTGGTAAGCATCAGAAACCCCTGACTCCAGAGCCACTGTTCTTTATTCAGTACTATGCCTTATGTTAAAAGATCAGTGCAACACAAGCTTATTCAATGCTTGTTGATTAATTATGGTCCTTTTGCCCACAAAGACTCAAAATCTTGAAAGCCCACTAGAAATTTCTCTAATTTGGATGAAAGATAATACCTATTTTTTTTCCTTGAAAACTTGGAATCCTACCAATACTTAACCTTATTTCTGAGGGTACAAATGAAAGAGTAAAACTGCCTGTTCTCAAGGAAACTTACATTCTAATGGAAGATGTAACACATATGGAGGGTTTAAGATGCAAATTAGATTGAAATAGCCCATGGTCCTCAGAGTGCAACAATAAAGCAGATATTAATATCGCCTTCTTTATTGTCATTCCCATTAACAAAATCCTATCCATTTTGAGTGTTGTGCCATTTGAGGGTACCAAGGACTTTGGTGGTAAGAACTTTCTTTTCTGGGTCTTTGATAGATGTGTGGTTGTAGTACCTGCAGGAATAGTTTAATCTCTACAGGTTCTTCACATAATTTTGAATATCAGTCCTGAGATAGAAGCATTGTCATTCCAAAAACTCTTGAGTTCAGATTCCTTGACAGTTTTCATCAGGGACTGAGGGAGATGGTAGCCAAGGTAGTGGTAGTGGAGGCCAGCACATTTGGCCTCCTATCTCTCCTTCTTACTCTTGCTATTTCTACTGGACTGCCTTGCTTGCCAATGTGCAATTGGTAGAGATGGATGCCCTTTCTCAAAAGGAGAAGCCTCCTAGGATGATGGCTCTGAGATCTGGTCTGGAAGCAAGACCAGAAGACTGGGATATGTTGCCACTCCCAAGGCTTATGTGCTTGTCTGCCTTTTGGGGACAACTGGTCAGCAGAAGTTGCTGTTGATGATGAGAAAGGGGGGGCCCTCCTCCATGATGATTTCTCCCCTCAAGGATAGATATGGGTTCTGAACCATAGATTTTAAAGTTCAGAGGTATTTTAGAGGTATTTAGTCCAATTCCTTTGTTTTTACAGATGAGAAAACAGACTTAGAAAGGATTTGATCAGGGTCATAAAGGTAGTGAGTGGCAAAACTAATTTGAACCTAGAACTTTTGTGTCTAAGGGAGAATTGCTAAGACTGAGATGGCCTAGAAGAAGAAGAGCAAGGGGAAAGTTGAAAAAGAAAGTGTTCTGACTCTTCTTCTTGTACTTTTTCTTAGCTGACTCGGAGAAGCTTTTCACCACAGGACAAGAGGATCTATACATAGAAGCCTGCAAACTTGTAGGAGTTATTCCTGTCTCTTACTTCATCAGGAACATAGAGGAAGCTCATATGAACCTCAATCACCATGAACTGGGACCCAAGGGTACCAAAGCCATTGCCATTGCTTTAGTGGTGAGTATGGCCAAAGTAAAGTTAGGAGGCAGAAAAGAAAGGAGTGAAAATTGTGGCCATGAGGAAAGGGGCCTGGAATTTACACAATTTTCCCTTCATCTCAATTCTAGTCTGGAGGATTAACACACTCCCCCTGCCCCTGAACATTTCACACTTTACTGCACATCCTATATTACTAATGCCAGAATTCCCCTTTATGTCTGAGAATCTTCCCTTTTAGTTATTGGGACCAAGAGTGCCAGCTGAGCTATAACCCAGCACTGTGCCCCTTATTCAAGAAACAAAATTAATAGCCCCATCAATAGCCTGAATAACAAAGGATAGGACTGGGAATCAAACTATGAGTCACCACCTAACAAATAGGTCAAGTCAATCAAGTTTTCAACTCTTATCAGTTCTATCTATATTTCTCACATTTCTGTCAACTCCTCCTCCCTCACACAAACATCACCTTCATTCAGGTCTTCATCACTTCCCAAATAGACTATCACAACAGCTCCTAATTAGGCCCTCTACTTCAAGTGCCTCCCTTAGTACAAGTCTGACCATGCAAATTGAGGGCCTCTAGGATCAATACAAATACAGCCTCTTCTGTTTGGCATTTGAAGTCTTCATTCTGGCTACAGTCTACCTTTTCGGACTCTCTTCACCCCCATTCATAGACTCTCCAATCCAGTCCAACAAGCCTTACTGCTATTACACACACACACACACACACACACACACACACACACACACACACACACACAGTGTCTCCTTATGGTTGTTCTATGATGCACTACCTCGCCACCTCCTAGAATCCCTAGTGTTCCTCAAAGCACTGCTTACATGCTATTTCCTTAAGGGAGTTTTTCTTGATTTCTCTCCATCTCCTCCCCACCCCACCCCCAGCTGCTAACCCTTCTCCTACAAAATTACCTTGTATTTATGTTGACATATTCATATGTACATATTCCTCTTCATTCCCAATATAATGAAAGCTTCTTGAGGGTAGCACCTGTTACATTTTTGTCTTTGTATCACCAGAGCCTAGCACAGGCTTGGCACAGAGAAAACAATAAATTTTGTTGATTGATGATTAATTGGTCAACATTCAAAGAGTTGGTTGTGGAATCTCCCCCATTCTTGATCTCAAGGATAGCCAGGGAGTTGGACTTAAAAATAGTTTTTCAGCCCCTGTTGATGTACAATCTTAATGCTGCAAGGGAGCTAATAAACTCAGCTAATTCATCACCCTGCCTTCAAACAGGATCCACTCAAATCAGGTAAGACCATTAATTTTTAAGGCTCCCACAGGAGATGCCACAGTGTCCCTAGATAAGCCATTCAAAGTTTTTACATTCTCAGATTTTCCCTTATGTTTAAGATGTTTCTGGAGGGAATAAAAAAGTTACTAGATCTTTCCATGATATATTTCCTACTTCTCTTGGATCTGAGTGAGTAAAATATACAAGTTCAAAAAATGACATTTATTTTCCATAGTTGAATGTCATGTTAAAAAAATATCTCCTTCAAGCTACACCAAATCCTTCACATTATAGCTAAAGCTCTTTTGTTCAGGTGAAATAGAGAATTATGAGTCAAAATATTCTTTTATATTTGTTCATTTATTTTTTTCTTTAGATACTTTTAAAAAACTTTGAGGTCTCTACATGAGTTGTACACATATCTAGGATCCCTGAAGAGACCAAGGATAGAGGATCACTTGAGTTTAGGTGCAATAGACTAGCACTGATTACAGGACACCTCTGGTTGGTGGTAAGGGTAAGATACCTAGGTTACCTAAGGAGACATAAACCAACCAACTCAGCTTCCAACGTGGACAAGATAAAGACTCTCAGTCTGAGGAAGAAAAAGAAAGGAGAGGAGAGAAAAGAGAGGAGAGGAGGGGAGGAAGAATGGAGGAGTAGAAAAGGGAAGAAGAAAAGGAAAGGAAAAGACTTTGATGGATCCATGATCCCCTCAATGTAGCTACTTCCTCCACTTAGCAAACCAAATTCAATCCATCCCTGCTTCTCATCCTATGTAGCATCTATTATGTTTAAACAGAGTTCTATGGGACATATAGGATAAGGATTATGAGGTTAATTATGATAGATTATTTACACTGATTTCTTGATATTATTCATGACTGATATTCCATTCACTGACCCTTTCTTAAGAGTTCTAGGAATGGGGGCGGCTAGGTGGCATAGTGGATAAAGCACCAGCCCTGGAGTCAGGAGTACCTGGGTTCAAATCTGGTCTCAGACACTTAACAATTACCTAGCTGTGTGGCCTTGGGCAAGCCACTTAACCCCGTTTGCCTTGCAAAAAAAAAAAACCCTAAAAAAAAAGAGTTCTAGGAATGGTTCATTGGGAACTAGGTGTGGCCAGGAAAATATATAATATCAACTCCTTGAGATCAAGAATTGTTGGGGTTTTTTGGTTTTGTTTTGTTTTGTATTTTGTCTTTGCCTTTGGTGTTTCTAGTGTCTAATACTTAATATGTGCTTAATGTTTGTTGAATTGATGTGAACTGATGTTTAGGACAACAACCAAGTATGGGTATGACAGGAAATCGACTGTGCTGACAACTTCCTCTGCTGAATCCCACACTAGTTGTCGAAGTAAATTAACCAATCTATCAGCCAACAAGTATGCCTGGAGAATTATCTACAGCCATTTGCTCTTTAGATATAAGTATGTGCCTTCTATTTTTAGGAATGGGAAGGGGTCACGACAGGACAATCATCTACATAGCACCTACTAGGTTCCAGGCACCGTGCTGGGTAATTTTCAAACATCTCATTTGTTCCTCACAACACAAGGACCTCAGTTTTACAGTTGAAGAAACTGAGGCCATCAGAGGTTGCTAGGATTACACAGCTAGGAAATGTCTGAAGCTGGATTTGAACTTCACTGTGCTGCTTATTGTACAGCTCATAATATAAAAGTCACTTTTTGGTAGGTTTGTATGTTTATACGGGATTTGCTTACCCACTGCCAAATTATTTTGCATTTACTTTTTTAAAAAAATCTACTTTGTATTTACCTGTGTACATGCTATTTTTTCCTGAGTAGAAGGTAAGCTCCTTGAGAACAAAAATGACTTTGTCTTTATATCCCTAGTACAATACCTGTTAGAATATGCTTAATAAATGAAATGAATCAGGAATTTTATTAGTCTATGTGTTTTGTACTCCTCTTTAAAATCTCTTTCTTTCTCTTTCTCTCTGTCTCTCTGTCTGTCTGTCTCTCTCTATATATCTCCCTTCCTGACTCCCTGTATCTCTGTGGATTTTTCTCTATCTCTATCTTTGTGTCTCTGTCATTATTTTTTCTCTCTCTTATACACATAAACACACACATACACATACCCCCACCACCACCACTATGCCCTACATACACAAAATACAAGTTTATCCATGTGACTAATACTGAAAAAGATACCTAGATGAAAAGAATTCTGACCCTTCACAGACTTAAGGAGTTTCAGCCTAGGTAACAGAGTCGGTGGATATCATTACTACAGGGTAAAGAAAACAAATAAGGTTCCCAAAACAGAGCTCATGGAACATAATGATCCTTGCCTAGAAACTCTGGCTATTGTACAGAATGTAACTCTTCTCTGCTTGCAGAGAAAGTCAAGTGATGACTAAGTGTCTATTGCCCCAAGACTATCATGGCCAAAGCTGTTGCATTGTCGGTCAATGGAATCAGTATGCGTGTGTTTTATTTTTATTTATTTATATATAGAGAAATTATATACATTTATATACTAATATTTATATATACATGTATATGTATATGTATGTCTGTGTGAATGTATGTATTATGCGTATATTCAGTATATGCATATATATGCATGCTTATATCTCGGATAGTCACTGCAGACAGACAATGAGCTGCTCCCAGAATTTAAGCAGAGAAAGCAGATTAGATTATATGTGACAAAATTTACCCATTTTCTCAAGCTACTGCTCTCTGAGTTAAAATTTCATCATTTAAGCATCTCTGTTTTCCTGATAGGTTTGTAGCATGGTGAAATGGATAGAGAATTGACTCTAGAGTCAGGATGACCCAGCTTCATATTTCCCTTCTGATACTTACTGGCTGGGTAAGCCTGTACAAGTAATTCAATTGTTCTCTAAGAGCCTAAGTTGCAAAATATTTATTGATTAAAGGAGTTCTAAAGGAGTTCCCTATATGAATGAACTCATAGGTTTGGGCCATAAAAAATTCTTCTGGTGATCCTATGATTACAAATCCTGGAATTCCATGAACTTAAAAGTGTGGGTGCCAAGAAGGGTTACTGAAAAGACACAAATGGTGGATATGAACAAGATATCACATATTACCAATGATAATTTCCACAAAAGAGCTAAATAAGGAAATGTTTGGAACATATATTCAAAGAAAAATATATGAGAAAAAGAAGTGAGCCGGTCACACATCTAGAAAATAACACATGGGGGCGGCTAGGTAGTGTAGTGGATAAAACACTGGCCCTGGAGTCAGGAGTACCTGGGTTCAAATCTGCTCTCAGACACTTAATAATTACCTAGCTGTGTGGCCTTGGGCAAGCCACTTAACCCTGTTTGCCTTGCAAAAACCTAAAAAAAAAAATAACACATGGATAATCTGAACCTAACTATGGTACCCATAAAATGTTAAAAAAAAACCAAACAAACCTTGAGGAAGGCCTTCTGGGGTTTGGGTAGATTCTCTATAAAGAATTTATGAGAAGATATAGACAAGAACTGAATAAAAAAAGTAAGAATGTGTTACCATCCATACTGGTGAATAGAGTGCTCCTATCAATGAGATCATGGGTCCATTGACTTTTTTTTAATAATTAAGTTTATGATTTTCCTTCCAAGAGTTTTTCTATGGATTCACCTTTCTGCTGATCTTTCTTCATTTTGCTAAGACCTTGAGTTGAGGAGGGGCTGGTTCACAGAAGTTTGGTGTTGGGATCCCTAGAGACTTTACTCACTGTGTGTAATATCTCCCACTGGCCAGTAGGGGGCGCTAGAGGATTTTTCTCACAGTGTAATTTCTCCAGCTGGTAAGTAGGGGATGCTGGCTGCTTTCTCTGGTGTGTCTATAATCTTGATTGAGACCCTCTCCCTTGGCCCACCATTGCAGAAGACAGATCCTGAGGTAGATGTTCTTTCTTCTGGCTTTTCTTTCTGGGTTTTGTTGATTGGATTTCTGTTAAGAGGTTTGTTTCATATCATATATGGGGAAAGATCAGGAGATTTTAGAACTGTACCTGTCTTCTCTCCACCGTCTTGGCCAGAAGTCAGTTTATGATTAATTACATGGAGATTTTATATACATTATGTCCCTGGATTCTCATAACCATGTGAAATATGTAGTACAAGTATTACCATATCCATTTTACAAATGAAGAAACTTAAACTTAGATTAAATGACTAATAGTTGTAATTACCAGAGTCTTGCCCCCAATTTCATATTATCTAATCCTTTAATCATTTTAGGAGTTCTTGCAAACACTTCAAATTCTCATATCTTTTCTTTTTAAAAGAGTTATTGATCACTTTTGTTTTTAATCTCACCTTCCTTTCAGTATATATTCTTCTCCCTCATATTCCCTAAAATTCAACCCTTATCACAAAGAATAAAAAAGGTTATTTGAGTAGGGAAGTACTTTAACACAATATGTCAACAGAATTTGATGGTCTATGCAATGTTCTATATCCAGAAATATTTTACAAATATTTCTATCTTTTTAATGAAGGATCCCAGAATGAACCCTTTATTATAATTCATTTCCATAAATCTAATCAGACATATACTATGTAAATGGAAATATTATCATACTATCATTATGACAATAATATAGAACTATTACTAGAAGATTCTCCCATAATCATATTGATATAGTTAATAATAACAACCAATTTTTAACAATGCCTTATTGTTTGCAAAATATTCTAAATATATCTCATTTTTATCCTCACAATAAATCCTCAAGTTAGATGCCTAACATTAAATCCATTTTACAGAGAAGAAAACTCGAAGTTGAAAAAGGTTAAACAATTTGCTCAAGGTTATAGAGTGAGTATCTAAGACAGGATTTGAACTTAGGGCTTTAGTTCCAATTCTCTTTCTATCAAATTGCCAGTTACCACGGAGGATCAGAGCTGGAAGGGACTTTCAAGATCACCTAGTCCCACCTCCTTATTTTACACATAAGGAATCCAAGGCCCAGAGAATTAAAAAAATAAATTGTCCAAGGTCACATGGAGAACATGGAATTTCAATACATGTTCCCTACCTTTCCCCCCTTCCCCTCAAAGATCATGTTCTTATTAAATTGCATCAGATGAGAACAGAAAGTTCAAGTTTAGGGTTGAATTCTGGTTGTGCTTAGGGAATGGGCAATGCTACTTATTCTTTTTTCTTTGTCCTTTCCTATATGGTGACTCAAGTCCAACACAGCTATCACCCGCCTAGAGTTGGAAGAAAATTGGATGATGGAAGAAGGTATCTTGGCCCTGATGCAGATGCTGCATGAGAACTACTATATACAAGAACTGGTATACTGTCCTCCTTTCAGTTTCCCCCCCTGTCAGAACCAAGGCCACAAAACCCATTGCAGAGGTCACAGCAGTCTCAGTTGAACCCAGGGCTTGCTACCAGCATTACCACCACCCACCATTGGCTCCTGGGCTCTGGGGATATATTTAAATAATGACTAGATGAAAGTCCATGGGGCTCACATCCTAATTTCCACTGGTATGCTCCAGCATTTCTTGTCCAGAGTTTAGAGCACAGTCATGGGCATCTTAACTTCATTCTTCCTTGTTGGAAAATCTTTCATAGGCAATGAGAGATAAATCCTTTGAAAAAAATAAAGCATTTCTATTTCTGCAGGCCTCTAAAAATAGATACCTGATACCTGAGAGTCAATAAAGAGTAGAAGGAAGCTAAAATGCTTTATTTTTTCAAAGGATTTATCTCTCATTGCCTATGAAAGATCCTGACCACCTCTACATGATTGTAAGATTGAAGGGAAGTTCCTTAGAGCTCATCTAATCCTATTCTCTAATTTTTGCAAATGATTGAACTGAAGCTCAGAGAAGTCAAAGGATTTGATCAAGGTCACATAGCAGACTCAGAACATAAGTCTTCTGATGCCCTCTTTTTTCAATCTCATTGTATTCGTTAGTAAAAATAGTAGTCCCCCATATTTTTCTCATAGTCTTTTGGTTTTGTCTTTTAGAATGTCTCCAACAATCACTTGGATTATGCAGGGGCCAAAATTATCACAGATTTTCTCTTAGAAAATACTTCTTCACTCTGGTCAATTCAACTTGCAGGTGAAGTTTAAGGTCAGGAGGGGAGAGCGGGAATCAAAGGATGAAAAAAGAGTAGATTCTTAAAGCCTCTGTGCTCCTATATGATGACAAAGGAATTGAGCAGTAGTCAGTCACCAAGTATTTATTATGACCTACTATGTGCTAAACCCTATTCTAAGTACTGGGAATACAAATACAAATAGACAGTCCCTGCCCTAAAGGAACTTTCATCCTAATAGAGGAGTACAATGTATAAAAAGAAATTTAAAAGGTAGGGGAGAGACATCATAACTGTCTGTGGGGATCTGGCCTCCCTCTTTCCATACAGTCAGAAGTCCATCAGTGTCATGAAAAAGAATCAGTCAAACTTTGTTTGGCATCCCAGAGACAAGTGTAGAAGCTAAATTTCTGTAAATTCACTTCTTCACACCAATGAAGTATTATGTAGAAAGAGTAAAAGAATAAGCATATTTCCTTGGTTTCAGGTAGATGTGAAACTAATGCTGCCATTTTAAATGGGTAGAGTGTGGCACCCTACCCACCCCCCACAGTGTTCCCAGAATAACCCAAGTGGGGATAAAGAGAGAAGAGTAAGAGCAGTGTTGATTCCTTGGAACTATTCTTGCTTCTGTCTCTTTTTTCAGCATCACCCTTCTTCATTCCCTAACTCAACCTCTTGATTTTGATGGCAAGAGCAGGAGATATCAGTGGGAGGCAGTATTTCAGAAAGTAGGGCACAAGAAAGGTTGGAGAGGGAGACCAGAAAAGGGGAGGGGAAGTTGAGTTCCATCCATGCAACTTCTTCATTACAGGGAATAACTTCAAGGATGAAACAGCTCATATGTTCTACAATGCATTTGTGGTAAGAAATTAGGATGCTCCTCAAACATATTCTCCCTTCTGCCTTTTCTCCTATACCTGAGAGTCACCCCAACACCTGACCCCATTCATTGACACTTGAGAGACAGCACAGCATAGTGGGAAGAACACTGGTTTTGAAAAGGAAACAGATTCTGGTTTATTTCCTTTGGAGCCCTCTTACAAACTTAGTACCTTCTAATTCTCATCAGATTTATCTCTGTGAATGTCTGATCACACTATTGCCTCATGAAGTCTCTGAGTGTAGGGAGTATATTTTGTTTATCTTTCTTTCTTCCCCTAGCAGTGCATCTATTGGGCAAACTATTCACTTATTGAATGTTTGATTGAATCAATGAATGAATGTGTTGGATGGGTTTCATTCAACCAACATTTATTTAATGATTTATTCTATGGAAGTCAAGCCATGAATATTATTGGCAGAACTAAGCAACTGTTAAATGAGAGAATGAGTCCCACCAATCTGGTTTCAGGGAAGGTAGTCATTGTATCATCTCCCCTCACTTCCATCCCTATAAAGTCAAATCCCAGTACCTTCTTAGAAGTTCTAAATTCCTCTACAGCCATCATACGTAAAAAAGGAATGATGTTTCTCATGACTAATATAGAAATATGCTGCATGACTGTACATGTCTAACTTATGTCAAATTGCTTACCTTCATGATGACTGGAGGAAGAAAGGGAGAGTCAGAGGGAATTTGGAACTCAAAGTTTTAAGAAATGAATGTTAAAATTGTTTTACATGTAATTGGAGGTAAATAATTTTTATTTAAAAAATGACCAAGATCTGAGATTACCCTGTAACATCCCTTTTCTTTAAGTAATAAAAGAAGGAAACAGGTTAAAAATAAAGAGGAAAAAGAAAAAACCTTTTCTCCACTATTTCTTTCCCCAGTCTAATTACCGAATCAAGGTCCTGGACCTTAGCCACAATGCATTTTCTGAGAAGGGAGGAGAACAGTTGGGACAGATGCTGGGTAATGTCACTATATAGAGCATGGTCACTTGGAAATACAGTAGTGTTGGATATGTTTCATACTAAAATATCTTCTCATCCTCAGTCCTCAATGAAGGACTGCAGACATTGGATCTCAGCTGGAACCAACTACACTTGAGGGGAGCTGTTTCATTGTGCTATGGTCTCCGGGTAAGGCCCTCTCCCTAATGGTTGTGAGTAGGTTCTTCTGGGAAGGTCCCCAGTGCATCTCCCAGTCCTATATCATCATTTTCATTATCATCATCTCCTTTGCTCTTCTCCTCAGGCACCTGAGATTGAATATTTGTCATGATACTAGGTTTCCTGTTGTATCTCCAGCTCCTAGCTGATGGAATAATGTCCCCTAGGTCTGTCAGATGCATGGCTTCCACCAAATCTTAAAGCACAGCCATTGTAGAACACTCACTGACCATGTTAATTGTGTCCAGACTCTGATGCAGCAAATAAGCTTGGCCACAGACACACAAAGTACTGTTAAGTGTAAACCCCCAAGCTCTTCATTTCCTTGTTTGCCCCCATTAGAGATCAGTATACCAATGAGAAACACAGATACTGGTAGAAAAAAGCAGGTCCTTTCCCCCTTTCCTTCTTACTTTATATCATAATGCTCTGTGTCCCTGAAAAAAAATTAAATAGTCAATTCGACCATACAATGACAAAACAATGGATCAAACCTCCCACTTAAATATATGTTTGCAAGCAATCTCTGTGAGGGCAGAAATCCTGTGGCACCCTCTGAAGGCAAATTGCCATATCTGCTCTCTTTCCACCTTTGTTGTTCCAATGCATTGCCTTCCCTGGTGTGCTAATAGTCTCCATCAGCCTGCTGTTTCTCAGATAAATGTTAAGTAATTTACTGTTAAGTGCAAGTCCTCATGTAATAGAAGTGTATCCCTAATTTAAAGGAATTCACTCTGATGGTGGTCCAGGCACTGATTTTGAGTCAGTCTTAGAAAAACAATTCACAGAAACCACTAGGGATTGGCTAAGCTCACATGTGGTAGTCCAGATACTTAAGAGCCTGGGCACAAGAAGGCATCCAGAGAAGGCAAATCTTCCTGGTCCTATCCCTCTGGTTACTATGGGTTCTTGTTGAAGTGCAGAAGTGGTTATGGAGAAGAGGATATAAATCAGTACTCATCAATTGATATGCTACATACAATCTTTATTCCTATGTTATTTTGCCCTTTCCCTGGAGAACAATACTACACTGAAAACTTTGAATGTTTCTTGGAATGGCTTCGGTAATGAAGGGGCTCAGGCCTTGGGAGATGCACTCAGAATCAACTCTACTCTGGCCTACCTGGATATCAGCAACAACCACATGAACAATGAAGGGGCCAACAAAGTGGCCAGGGGACTAGAGTTAAATGAAAACCTCAAAGTTTTAAAGGTAAAGTTGTCTGAACTATAAACCTAGATCTTTGAATATTAAAAGGTACAAATACCTGATCATTAACCAAAAGTTAAGATATTTGTGATATCACTTCAGGAAGGTCAAAGTTAGATGTACCTCACTATCTGTGGAGCAAAGCCATAAGGAGGAATATTTGTACTTGGGGCAAATGACACCAGTCATACTTATGACAAGTAACAATCATACTTATGACAAGTAAATTAATTTGCCCTTAATTGAAAGGGAGAACAACAACAACAGAAATCTTGAGACATGTGCTGAATATTGCTAGTAGGGAGGTCAGACATAGGAAGAGAGAAAGGAACACAGTAGAGCATACAACCAGTGGTAGAACTCAGTGGATTTGCACTGGTTTGGCAGAACTAATATTTGATTTTATATTGAATTCAGCAAACTGGTTGTTAAAGTGGCACTTGTGGGGGCGGCTAGGTGGCACAGTGGATAAAGCACCAGCCCTGGAGTCAGGAGTACCTGGGTTCAAATCCGGTCTCAGACACTTAATAATTACCTAGCTGTGTGGCCTTGGGCAAGCCACTTAACCCCCATTTGCCTTGTAAAAACCTAAAATAAATGCCAGTTGTAATCAGGGTTCTCTAGGGTGGGCACCTCACATTACTTATTTTTTTTGTTTTTATTTATTTTTAGGGGTTTTTTTGGTTTTTGTAAGGCAAACGGGGGTTAAGTGGCTTGCCCAAGGCCACACAGCTAGGTAATTATTAAGTGTCTGAGACCGGATTTGAACCCAGGTATTCCTGACTCCAGGGCCAGTACTTTCTCCACTACGCCACCTAGCTGCCCCTCCTTATTCTTTTTTAATGTTCATCTGAGCAACAATATTTTCTAAGCACCTGTAATAATGTTCATTCTTTCCATAGGTAAAAAAAGATGGAATTATGCATGTAATATTAATTAATTTCTTAAAACTCATTATACCTTTGATGAAATACTATATTTAAATTTCCTCTTTTTTGGTACTTCAGTAAACAAACATAAATTGTAAAGAGAAAAAGTGTGCCAAACAACCAGGGAATGGCAAGTTGTCATTTGTTTCCTCTTTGTATTACACCCAAAATTTCCCCAAAGTATTATAAGTATGCTGGTGTTCTCTGAACAAAGACACCAATAGGAAGCTGGAACACAATGAACCAATAGAAATATAGATTTTAAGGGTTATCCCATCATCCATTTGGGAAACCAGAGAAGTAGAAGAAAAAAAGAGTTAGAATAGGTAGAATGAGTTTTGGGCCAACATCAGCTGCTGTGGCTGCTTTTGCTTTTGCTTACTGTAGGTAATATAATCTAGTTTTGTGTACCTCTTTTATTGTTCTTATTTGAGTATTAAATGCATGAAATATTAAACTACCATTTGGAATATCTTTTTGTATACTTAAAAGGGTCTTTACATTGTTAACTTTATTTGAATTCCACCACTGACATCACCTGATAACTTCCTATTCCCATTCCTAACCCTAGATAGAGGACTAGACTTGGAGTCAGGAAGACATTTCAAATCTGGCCTCAGATAATGATAACAGGCTAGCTGCATGATCTGGGCAAATCATTCTCAGCCTGTTTTGTCATCTGCAAAATGAGATGAGAACAAATGTAAAGTACTCTGGGAACCTTAAATCCATGGGTAAATAATAGCTATTGGTATTTTGACTAATTCTTCTTGTCAAGTAGGTGATAAGTAAGCTTTATTTCTATGATGCTTATTGACTTCAAGATCTGCTAAATCTGGCACTCCTGACCATCCCCATCCTGGTGGAGTACCACTGAAGCCTGCCTTTATTAGTGCAAGGATGCCCTTTGAACAGGTGTCCGTAATTGCATCATGAGGGGTGTCATTATAATCACATGTTAAAAACTGAGAAAGCTATGATAGAATCTCATCACTGCCAGGGGACGTCAAACTGATGACATTGTTTCTAGGCATGCCTAAGCAGTTATAGCATTGTTGTGATGTATTTCATGGATCACAGGCTAAACTAGAGCCAAGGAATCAGCCTTGCTTCTATGCATTAGTTAACAATGGAATCAAGTACTCTCTCTTTTATGAATTTTGTGTGACTCCTTGTTTTAAATTCAACCACAGAGGAGGAAAGTTCTTTCTGTGGGATTTCCATGGTTCCCCAGAGAGTGTAGAACCCAAGGGAGACTCTCCTTGTTTCCATGGGATCATTACAATAATGAGCCAAGGTCTTGGATCTAGTCAGAGAAGTCACTGTGAGAATAACATGCCTATGAGGAAATCCAACATCAGACTCTGCTGGCTAATACATACCTGAGTGTTATTTGAAGTGGCTCCTCCCACTCATTAAAGAGCAGTAGCAAGGAAAAGAGCTTGACATTTGGGTGCCAACCTATTTCTCACTAGAAGGGGTGTGAATGCTTCTTTGCCATAGAGAATAAAAATTCATCAGTGCAATCCATGTAAGTGGCTTGTCTTGTGTATGCTAGTTCAAAATATGCAGGCTTTTCTGACTACTAGTGTCTGTAGAAAGAAAATAGAAATTAGAATTTAGAGAATTAAAAATTTTCTATCAAACTGGGTAGCCAGTACAAATCTAGGACTGGAAGATTAGTCCAACTGGGACATAAAATGGCATCACTGGACAAAAAAGAACTATTTTACTCATGTGCACAAGTTAGGACATTACCCCCATGATGTCATTTGTTTTCTTTGAGAATGAAGAAAGAAAACAGTAACAAACCATGCCCAGAACATGAAAAAGTTCTACCTTGAGCATCAACAGAGTGGAACCCAGAAAAGAGAGAGAGAGAGAGAGAGAGAGAGAGAGAGAGAGAGAGAGAGAGAGAGAGAGAGAGAGAAGAGAGAGGAGGAGAGAGAGGTCAAAGAGAAGAAGCAACATACCCTTCCAGAGATGTGATGTCCCATCCAAGGATCTTGCACCTTCTCTCTCTCTCTCTCTCTCTCTCTCTCTCTCTCTCTCTCTCTCTCTCTCTCTCTCTCTCTCTCTCTCTCTCTCTCTCTCTCTCTCTCTCTCTCTCTCTCTCATATTCTCTCTCTCTCTCATATTCTCTCTCTCTGTCTCTGTCTCTCTTCCTCTCCACCCCCCCACAGTGACTCACTTAGTCCAAACTGACTTCATGTTTGAGGGGGTAGAAACTAGTCAGTCACATTTCAACTATACTTCTTCTACCCAAACTTTTACAGTCCTAGGGATAACCTTCACCTAAGGAAGATACATTCCTAGAACTCATCACTAACTTCTAAGCCCCCACAGGTGCTTCTTATTTATACAAAACATTAACAATGAAACCATTGACTCAAGAATAAAATAGTTACTAAGGCAAGAGGGAGAATAAGCATAACCTTTACTCAAGAACAGTCTAAAACAATTATAGTAATACTCAAAAGAAGGCAAAAGCAAGAATAATCATTACAATAAAAGATAAAATAATAATCAAGATATAACAATAAAGTCATAAATTTGGGGCATAGTGTTCCACCAATGCATACAGAGCCAGAAATGAACATATGAAACCTGGCAGAGCGGCACATGAGCAGGGAACTTCATGTTCCCAGATAACATATTATAACTCTGAATGGCAAACTCTGATGTCCTTTATTTCTTTAGTATACAGACATCTTTGTCAGGATGTTGAGAAAGTATTGAAAACTTTTATCAAAGATATATCAGCTACAATCAAAACAAGTCTCTCTTCCTTCTCCTCCCTTAGCTTTAGAAGCCAGTAGTTTCCCTTCTTTCAGGTTTAGACAATTCTAGAGAATAATAAATCCAGACAGCTTTCCATTCAGCAACAAAATTCAACTCTCTAATCATATTCCAGCAAGTACAGAACCTTTTTAACTTCAACCTGCTCTCCTAGCTAACTCATTCTTTTTTCAGTCAGCTCTCAGCAAAATAACGTCTTTCTTCCAATCAGAATGGCTTCTAGAAAAACAACTGCAAAGAATGTATATCACTTTAATTCTTGTTACCTTTTATATTTTTCAGTGTCTTCTGTTCCAAACTCCTGTGATGACCTTCTTCACTTGCCTCTGTCTTCATCTGGTCATTTTCTACCTCTTCTCCCATGACTTCCAATACCAATACCTTCAATCAAGGCTTCCTCATAAGCAGTGACCCATCTCTAACTTATGATGTGAAACTCATCTTTCTGCTACATATGCCTCCAACAATATTTACCTAATTATATAATATAATCCATGCTAAAACAGTCCCCGTTATCCCTAATTTTTCAGTTAAAGCCTTCAAAACTTTGAAAATAGTTCATATGTAAATGAGCTGATGGAAAGGCAGTTAGGTGGAAGAGTGGCTAGAGTGATGGACCTGGAGTCAGGAAGATTCATCTTCTGGAGTTCAAATCTGATCTCAGATGCTAACTAACTGTGTGACCCTGGGCAAGTTACTTAACCCTGTTTGCCTCAGTTTCCTCATTTGTAAAATGAACTGGAGAAGGAAATGGCAAACCACTAGAGTATCTTTGTCAAGAAAATCCCAAATGGGATCAGGAAGAGTCAGTGATTGAACAACAAAAATGAGCCAATGGACAGCTATACCTCATAGCCAGTTTTTAACTGTCAGTGTTCTACCTTCCATGAAGTCCTCTAAATGAATGTACCTGCAAAGAAATTTTCTCTCAGGTCTTTAAAACAGTCTATTTCTCCTCAAATATTTTTATTGGAGGGACTGTTTCTTCTCTATCTGATTTTTATTGTATTTCTCTTCACAAATGTTCTACTTGTTGCCTTTTTGGACAAAAAAATATTCAAATATAAAAAATTTCCATAGTGATGAAAAAGTAGAAACCATAGACTAAACTAAGCAGATTTAGGCCAAAAAAATCATCCATAGCTAAGGAAATCATATGGGTGCAAACTCATTTTTCCAGCAATTTTTTTTTCTCTTCATGTATTCTACACTCTGGCCTGAGTAGACTCACTTTACCATTTTTATCTTGTCCTCTGCTGAGTCTTTTCATTCACAGACACCCTGTCTTATATCTGATATTCATGCACTTTTTATTTCAAGCTTTTGAAAAACCTTTCCTTTAAGATCTGTTTCGAGACCTAAACTCCATGGCTTTCCTGATGTGTTTGTCTCTGTTGTATCCTTTCTATCCTATTTTTTTTCAAGAAGATTGGAAATGTGAAAAAAAAACAAATTTGTGAGCTGTGAAAGATCAGGAAAATGAGCCACCAGGAGGTCTGAGAGCAAATTCCATGCTAAGTTTGGTTTCCAGTCAGCCTGGCATGGAGAACTTGCCAAATTACCTATGGAAAGCGCATGTGTAAGGCCTTGTAAAATAATTTGAGAGATTTGGCCCTGGAGTAGATGACAAAAAGATTCATCTAGTAGAAATGCTGTATTTGGATATGAATATGAGGATGTTAATGTTATATGAAAGTTTAAGTCTACTCTTTTTAGGGACCAAATTACTATAGGGAAGAGTGGGCTGCCCATTGTTGTAGGAAATATTTTCACCTTTATTCTTCTTATATGTTTGAAATAAATATATCTTCTTAAAGGCTAAAAAAATCTATTTCAAGAGCTGCTTCCTTAAGTAAGTTTTCAATGATTCCGTCCAACTTGAGAGGATTCTCTCAATTCTCAATCTCTCCTGATTCTGTTGGACATTTCCTTTTCACTTTTCTCATTCTAATCTGTATTGTATTTTAATAAAAGCTTTTTAGGTGAATGAGTAATGAATCTTTGCCTAACTTCAATCTCCTGTTTCATTTCTCCTGCAGATGTCCCAAAATTCTTTGACAATGGAGGGGGCACTGGCACTTACCTCGTCTATCAAGAGAAATCCCAAAAGCAGATTAGAGGAGCTCAATATCTCAGTAGGTGACCCCTACCAGCCCAGGCTAACATATTGACAGAGTAGAAAGTTGCTTATATAATAGAACTTGAGAAGCACAGCAGGGCTTCCCACTTTTTTCCAAAACAATTTCAGATATATCATCTTAATGGACCCTATGCTAATCCAGTAAGGTAAGCAAAGGAGTTATCAATATTTACAGATAAGGGAAAGGGGATCCAGAGAGGTGAACTGGTTTGTTCAAGATTCCACAGCTAATGAGAGTGAACTCAAGTCTCTTGACTTTATTCAATACTCTAGACCACCTTGGATTTAAATGTCACTATGTATTTGAAAAGTTCCAGACCTGGGATTTCATTAGCAAATGTAATTGCTAAGAGGAAACTCCCTCTATTGATGTAGATCCATAACTATTCAGTCTCAGAGAGTTACCTTGGGCACATTAAACTTTTCCAGGATCACACAGTTGGCACATGACAGAGGTAGAACCTGAATCCCTATCTTTCTGATTCCAAATATATCCCTTTATCCTCTACATTAAGATACCACTCCATTCTGATTTTACTCAAATACTTAAACATTTGTGTGATCTGGCTTCCTCAGTTTCCTCTACTGTAAAATGCTTGCCTCAGTGTCCTCCACTGTAAAACGAGAATAATAATAGCACCTACTTCATGGGTTATTGTGAGTATAAAATAACATTCTTAAAGTGCTTAGCATAATAGTTGATAATAAAATAAAAACTATATAAATGCTTATTCTCTTCTCATGTATCACTTGAATTCAGGTTTTTCCACTACATGCTAGGTAGTCCTAGGAATACAAATACATTCCCTGTTCTCAAAAAACTTACATTCTAACTGATGAAGACTCTATAGCATAGATAGATAAAATGGATGGATGGATAGGATGGATGAGAGAGAGAGACAGATGGATGGATGGATGGATGAAGTTACACATATAGGGATATATATATATTATATATACTTTATAATATATATATGTATGTATGTATATATATACTTTATATGTATTTGTGTAAGGTGGTGAGAACCCAGGGGAAAGGGTTTGGGTCTAAGAAGTCAAAAGGATTGGGGGTGGCACCATGAGGCAGTCAATTGTAAAATTCTTTCCAGTACCAATGGCAGTATTGATTCAATTGCTGTTCTCTGAGGAAATAAGTTGAAAATGAGTTGAGATTAAGGGAATGAGTAAGATGTTCTGATTTAATGGGGGTTTTTAATTACTGCACTTACAAATTGGAAAGAAATCCCAAAAATGTTTTCAGTAATGGAGTACCACTGTCTTAAGTTTCTAGTCTTCCACAGTGAGTACTTTGAAAAGAAATATTCATTTATAGCAATAAGATCCATTAACTTTTCATATTTCAAGGATCTGTCATCTTTTCAGTATTTGGATTTCTTTTATCAATGCATTACTGACATTTTTAAGACTTAAACAACCAATCAATCAATCAATCAATTACACTAAGCAGCGGACTTAGGCTTTTCCTGAGTTATTATGACAACTTCAGCACCATTTTCCCAACACGCGCACACACACACACACACACAAACATCTTTTGGCTAATATGTACAATGCCCTACTGGACCCATATGAAATATCTTTGCAACTTGGTAGTTTCTGCCAGAGCTTCTGACCATTAAGATCTCCATGTCTCCTCCACACCATACTGAAGCCAAGGAAGAAGACATGAGCTTGAATGCAGGAAGTCCTTCCTATATCATATATATGCACACAAAATTTAGGCGTACAATTAGCATTACAGTACAATACAGTACCATATGGTTGTGTAGTAACTGGTAGTGATAAACACTATATTTCAGTTTAAGATGCTAATCTGTTAGAATACCAAACCAATGATTTAGTTAAGAAGCGAGCTTTTATACCTAGACCAGAGGTTTTATTTCCTTTTTTTGCCACAGTCTGGTGAAATCTATGTAATCCTTCTCAGATTCATGTTTTTAAATGAATAAGTAAAATGCATAGGATTACAAAGGAAACCAAAGGTTAATGAAAAATAAAGATGTTATTTTTCTTATGCAATATAATGAACCTCAATTAAAAACTTCTGATTTAGAGGTGATAAACCAAAAGAAGATGAACTTCCCCAATGTTTAAAATACAAATTACAAGGAGCAGCAAGCAATTATTTAGCACCTACTATATATAATATTTTGGAATATACTTTGGTAAGAGAAAGACAAAAGTAAAAAACATTGAAGTTCATATTCCTAAGGCTCTAGTAGGAATTGGTAACTTAGCTCAATCAATCAAACATTTATTATATGCCAAGCAATACACTGTGTACTGGGGCTGCAAAAACTAAAATGAAATAATCCATGCCTGCAAGCAGTTTACTTTTCTAAAGCACAGGCCTTACCATGTCACTCCACTACTCAACAACCTCCAGGAGCTCTGTTGTCTCTAACATCAGATCAACATTCCTTTTTGACATTTATAGACCTTCTCAATCAGGCCCCAACCTACCTAACCAAACTTATTAGTCTTATTACCCTTCCCATACACTGTGTCCAATCAAACTGATAAAATTCCTCATATTCCACCTTACACTAATTCTCACAAACTCATCTTAAATTTTCATGCTTTTGATACCTTTCTCTTATGCTTCTTTGGAATGTATTCTCTCTTCATCTATGTCTCTTAAAAACCCTGGTTTCTTTCAAATCTCAGGGATACCTTCTAAATGGAGATTTTCCAGATCCCCTAATTGTTAGTGCCCTTCCCCACAAAAGTATCTTTCATCTATTTTATATGCACCTATACATATACATATGGTCTCTCCTAGTTAGAATAGAAGATCCTTGAAGGCAGGGACTGTTTTACTTTTGTCTTTGTATTCTTGGTACCTAGCCTATAAGATATGGTTAAACACATAGTAGACATTTGAGAAATGCTTATTTATTGATTAATAAAAAATTTATAAATAAAAAAGAGAAGGAGCAGCTAGGTGGCACAGTGGGTAGGGTACCAGTCCTGGAGTCAGGAGTACCTGGGTTCAAATCCGGCCTCAGACACTTAATTACCTAGCTGTGTGGCCTTGGGCAAGTCACTTAACCCCATTGCCTTGCAAAATAAACAAACAAACAAATAAACAAACAAGCAAACAAATAAGTAAATAATTGAATGAATGAATGAATAGGTAAATAGGTAAATAGGTAAATAAATAAATAAATAAAAAAGAGAGGATCCCTATAATGCCTTTCTGTGATATGTCTCCTCTCTTTTCCCTCCTCCATCAGAATGTGTTAGTGACTGAAGGATTTGTGAAACAACTAGAAGGACTCTACCATGCTCATCCTGAACTAGATGTGATTTATGGTGAAGTGGTAGGCACTATCAGCAAGTCAGTCATATTATCATCCCCTTTAAAGGCAATCAAGGTAAGTATTCCTCTACCTTCTCTCTCTTGCCTGCTGGGTCCCTTGGCAAAAGAAAAATCTTGCTTTCAACCCCAATTAAGCTTCTTGTGAGACATTAAGGCTGCACCTCTATCCTCCTACAAAAAATAAAATGTGGTCTTCCTTTAAGGAAATAGAATATTCTCCTTGGCTATGAAATTATTTTATAGGGTATCATCATTCCCAGAGGAGAACAACTGAGCATAACTTGAGAAGTTAAAGATGGAGTCTTTATATTACCTTGTGCTTACCAAAGCCCATGCTGGAAAGTGCCGCCTCTTCAATTCAATTTAGTTCAACTAAAGAAACATATATTAAAATGAGCAAAGTATTGTATTATGCACTGGGGCTACATAAATACATCTTCCATCTCAATACTGTAAACATTCTGTACAGAGGTACAATTGCAAACCTCCATACCCACTTCATTTTCTTAATTTTTCATGCTTTCCTCATTTTCTCCATTTTAAAAATTCAATTGCATCTGAATTATCATCCTTCCAACCCCTACCCCACCCTTTAAGTAGGTAAGAAAATCAAAGCCAATAACAAATATGTAGCATCAAGTATTAAAAAAAATCCTGAAGTAGCCATGTCCAAAAAAAAAGAAAAGGAAATGTTTCAATTTACACTCTGAGTCTCTAACTGGACTCCAGTTCTCTAAGAGGAGGTGGATAGAATGTTTACTCATGAGTCCTTTGGAATTGTGACTGATCATTGTACTGAGTCTTTCAAAGTTATCTTTACGATATTATTGTAGAAATTATTCAATTGATTCTGCTTTCTCTACTTTTCATCAGTTCATAGAATTCTTCATTATTTTTTTCTGAAATCTCCATCATTTCTTATATCATAATTAGTATTCCTTTACATTCATGTGCCATAACTTCTTCAATCATTCCTCAATTGATCAACAACCCTCAGTCTATAATTCTTTGCCACTATGAAAAGAACTGCTAATAATATTTTTGTACATAGGGTCATTTTCCATTTTCTTTGATCACTTTGGGCATAAAGCTAATAGTGCATTACTGAATCAAAGATTATGCAGTTTTTGAAGTATAGTTTTTCAGAATAACTGGACCAATTCACAGCTCTAACAATAGAACATTAATATATCTGTTTTTCCACAGTTCCTCTAGAATTTATTTTCTCTTTTTTCCCAAACTTTGTCAATCAAATAAATATAGTATGATACTTAAGAATTTTTTAAATTTGTATGTCTTTTAATCATAGTGATTTAGAACATTTTTTTCCATATGGCAATGGATAGATTGGATTTGTTCTTCTGAAAAAAATGGCATTAATCAGTTCCTGATATTTCTTGGAAATGCAACTTTTATCAGAGAAACTTGATGCAAAGATATTTCCCCCCAAGTTTCAATTTTTGATACACTGATTTGATTTTACAAAATCTTTTTAATTGTATATAATCAAAATTGCCTATTTTTCCTTCTGTGAACCTCTTTACATCTTAGTTATGAATTCTTTATCTATCTATGGAACTGATAATTAGTTTTTATATGTTCTAATTTTTTCATGATGTCATTTTTTATGTATAAATCATGGAACTATTTGGAATTTGTCTTAGTAAATCATGTGAGATGTTGGGCTATATCTAATTTGTGCCAAGCTACTTTGAAGTTTTTCCCAATAGTTTTTGCTGAATAGAAAGTTCTTGCCCCAATAGCTGGTATCTTTGGGTTTATCAAACCCATATTATAGCTTTGTAATATAGTTTAAGATCTGAAACTTCTAGGCTCCCTTCCTTTCCAATTTATTTTATTGATTCCCTTGGTATTCTTGATACTTTGTCCCATGAATTTTACTATTTTTTCAGATCTATAAAGCAATTCTTTGACAGTTTGAGTGGTGCAGCACTGAATAAATTGATTTAGATAGTATTTCCATCTTTATTATATTCTCAGTTAATCTATGAGCAATTTCTCCAGTTATTTGTGTAAAAACACATTTGTATATTCCTATAGTTTCTATGGGTGTCTTAGCAGACAGGTTCCCAAGTATTTTAAACCATCTGGTTTTACTTTATTATTTTAATGATTTATTTATTTATTTTCACATTACTACAATAATCTTGTTGTGAAAGTAAACAAAAACTCCCCTTCCCCCCAAAATCTCCAGAAAAATAAAGTGAGAGGGGAAAAAAGTGTAATTCAGTCTATGTTCAGATACCATCAGCTCTGTCTCTGGGATGGGTTGCATTCTTTATCATAAATCCATCAGAGAAGTTGCTTCAATATTTTTTCTTACAGTTGCTACTGTTAACTGTATTTCCCTCTATTCTATTCCTCCCCACTCCCATTTATTCTATTCTCTCTCTCTCTCTCTCCTATCATCCTGTCCCTCCTTAGAAGTGTGTTGTATCTGACTACCCTCTCCCATGATCTTCCCTCTCTTCTGTCACCTACACCCTACCTCCTGCTCCCCCTGTCCCCTTTCTCCCATCCCTTTCCTCTTTTTTTCCTCTAGGGTAAGATAGATTTCTATACCCTATTGGCTTCTCTCTGAGCCCTTTCTGAAGAAGACTCACTCATTTCCCCCTCATCTTCCCCCCTTCCACTCCATTGCAAAAGTTTTGTCTTGTCTCCTTTATGTGAAATAGTTAAGCCCATTCTACCTCTCCGTTCCCTTTCTCCTAGTACATTCCTTTTTCACCCATTGACTCCATCTTTATGATAAATTATACCATGATATTCAGCTCCCTCCTGTGACTTGTTCATATATGCTCCTTCTAACTGCTCTTATAAATGATAAGGTTCCTATGTGTTTATCAGTATCTTCTTCACATGCAGGAATACACCCAGTTCAGCATTATTAAATCCCTTATAATTTGTCCTCTCTATGCTTCACCTTTAAAATCAGACTTTCTGTTCAGCTCTGGTTGTTTCAGCAGGAAAGTTTGAAAGTCCCCTATTTCCTTGAATGTCCATCTTTTCCTCTGAAAGATAATGTTCAGTTTTCCTGAGTAGTTGATTCTTAGTTGTAGTCCAAGTTCTTTTGCCTTCTGGAATATCATATTCCCAGTCCTACAAGCCCTTAATGTAGAAGCTGATAAATCCTGTGTAATCCTGACTGTAGTGCCATAATAATTGAATTGTTTCCTTCTGACTGCTTGTAATATTTTCTCTTTGACTTGGGAGTTCTGGAATTTGGCTATAATTTTGGGGGGGATCTCTTTCAGGAGGCGATCAGTGAATTCCCTCAATTTCCACTTTACCTCTGCTTCTAGGCTATCAGGGCAATTTTCCTGTATAATTTCTTGAAAAATAAAATCTAGGGGCAGCTAGGTGGTGCAGTGGGGTGGCTAGGTGGTACAGTGAATAGATCACCGGCCTTGGAGTCAGGAGTACCTGGGTTCAAATCTGACCTCAGACACATAATAATTACCTAGCTGTGTGGCCTTGGGCAAGCCACTTAACCCCCATTGCCTTGAAAAAGTCTTAAAAAAAAGAAAAGTGAAGTCTAGGCTCTTTTCCTGGTCATGACTTTCAGGTAGCTTGATAATTTTAAATTATCTCTTCCGGATCTGTTTTCCTAGTCACTTGTTTTTCCAGTGAGATATTTCACATGTTCTTCTAGTTTTTCATTGTTTTACTGTTTTATTTCATTGTTTTGTTTTATTGTTTCTTGCTTTCTCACAAAGTCATCAGCTTCCCTTAGCTCATTCTACATTGGAAGGAGTTGTTTTCTTCAGAGAGCTTTCTTATCTCCTTTTCCATCTAGCCAATTCTGCTTTTTAAGGTATTGTTCTCCTCATTAACCTTTTGAATTGCCTTTTCCATTTGACCTAAACTGGTTTTTAACATTATTTTCTTCAATATTTTTTTTGTATCTCTACTAAGCTGCTGACTTGGTTTTCATGATTTTCTTGCATTGCTCTCATTTCTCTTCCCAATTTTCCCTCCACTTTTCTTACTTGCTTTTGAAAGTCTTTTTTTGAGCTTTTCCATAGCCTGAAATCAATTTCTATTTTTCTTTTTTTGAGGGGGGGTTGCAAGCTAGTGGGTTAAGTGACTTGCCTAAGATCACACAGCTAGGTAATTATTACGTACCTGGGGCTGGATTTGAACTCAGGTCCTCCTGACTCCAGGACTGGTATTCTGTTTACTACACCACCTAGATGCTCCTCCTTGATAATATTTTATGTAAACTTTTGCATCAAATTCTTTAAAGATATTGGTGTATTTTTTTTGTTCTCTGTTTTAACTCTTCTTTGTTTAGGTATCTACCAGAGAGAATCTTGTAGAATTTTTACTTTTCCTATTTTTAAAAAACAGCTTATATTGTATTGGAATTGATTTTCTTTAAATGTTTGGTAGAACTCATTTATAAATTCATCTGGTCCTGGGATTTTTTCTTTGGGAGTTCATTTACGAATTTCCTTAATTTCTATTGACACCACAAAGATATGAATAAAATGGTGAGCTTTCTTAATGGCTTTTTATTTTTTACCATATCATAAAGACTATTTTCCTTTCACATTTTCTTATTTGCAATATTTTGCAGCCTGCACTCATAAAACCTATTTGTGCCTTGATTGTCTTTAGGCAAACCTCAATTTTAGTTCTTCAGAGACTATAATGTTCCATGACTTCCAATCACATAATAGCACTAGTAGAATATTGATATTAAGAGAAAAATGGTCTTTGGTTTATGGAAAAATTTTGAGACATTAAAAGAATTTTTCAATTCCCAACTGGCTGGAGAAGTGATGTGATATTCCAATGAGCAATCCTTAGAGTTAGAACATCTCAGGCTCAAATCCCATTTCTAATTGTGTAATTCTGGAAAAATTTATCCAAACTTTTTAGTAACCCTCAGTGTCTCTAAGATTTTATATACCCAATACTTAAAGTTTCGAGTAATGATCTACATTGGTAAAGTAATTCCTTCACTGGCCATTTCATGCAGCAATGAAATTACAGGTTCTATAAAAAAATCCAGTCTCCTCTTCCTGTTTAATTCTGAGTCCAACTTGTCCTTCTGCATTGTCTGTCCATAACTGTGTATATACATGTGTATATAATACCATGAAAAAGTAGAGATATCACCTTGTTGACAAAGGTCCATATAGACAAAGTTATGATTTTTCCAGTAGCAATGTATAACCGTGAGAGTTAAACTATAAGGAAAGTTGAGCAGAACAGAATCAATGTTTTTGAATTGTAGTGGTAGAGAAGACTTTTGAGAGTCCTTTGAAAAGCAAAGAGATCAAATCAATTAATACTTAAAGAAATTAATTCAGGCTACTCACTAGAAAGTCATATACTGAAGTTGAAGGTTAACTTAGGTCACATAATGAGAATACAGGACTCATTGGAAAAGACCTTGATGATGGGAAAGATTGATGGCAAAAGTAAAAGGGGATGACAGAGGATAAGGTAAATAGTGTCATGGAAACACATATGAACTTAAATGGACTTCAAGAGATCCTGAAGAAGAATAGAAAGGTCATCTAAGCTATGGCCCATGGTGTCATGAAGAGTAGAACATGAACAACAATGACAACAACAAATATATAAATACACACATACATACCTATTTACACATACCAATGAACAAACTACAGATTGTACACTTAACAACATGCCATCATGCAGACAATAGGCAGTCTTTAACCACTTAAAAGACAAAAACAGAATAGGTCCTAACCTCAAGGAATTTATAATCTATTGGGAGAGGGAATAGTGTTGCTGGAGAAACTAGTAATACTTTACTGAGACAATAGCCCCTGAGCTGAGTGTTGAAAGGAAGTCAAAGATTCTGAGAGGTGGAGATGAGAAAAGAGTGTTTTCTAAATTTGGGGGAATGGCTTATGCTAATGCCTGGAGCTGGAAGATAGTGTCAAATTTGAAAAAAATTTCTAGGTGTTATGATAACTCACCAGCCTCACTTTCTCCTCCAGAGCCATCTGGATCCAGTGACCAGATATATATCAGGACTACTGGAGATAGCCCAGAGCAGTTAGGTGGTGCAGTGGGTAGAGTGCCAGCCCTGAAGTCAGGAGGACCTGAGTTCAAATCCAGTCTCAGACACTTTACAAGCTAGGTGACCTTCAGCAAGTCATTAGCCCTGATTACCTCTCCTCCAGAATATGAGATAAAATTTGGTGAAAAGGTTAAGAGTCAAGAGGCCAATTTGTGAAGGATCTTAAATGTCAAGATAAAAATATTTGTTTTATCCTACACAAAGTGGGAAGCCATTGAAGATCTTTGGACAGAGGAATGATATGGTTAGATATGTTAATTGGGAAGTTGTATAAAGGATTTATTGGAGGGGATTGAAACTAAAAGTAGAAAACTCAATTAGGAGGTTAGTGCTAGAATAATCCAAGTAGAACCTAAATTAGGGTCATAACTCTGTGTATGTGTGTGTGTGTGTGTGTGTGTGTGTGTGTCTCTGTGTCTGTGTGTATGTGTGTATGTGTGTGTCTGTGTGTGTGTCTGTGTGTGTGTGTGAAGAGAAGGGGATGGATATATGATTTTCTATGTAAAATTGAAAAGATTTAGCAAATGATTAGCTTTGAAGAATAAGAGGATGGTGACAACTTCATCAGAAATAGGGATATTTTGAGGATGTGTGGGTTTGAGAAGGATAACAAATTCTGTTTTGGATATGTTGAATTTTAGTGTTAATGAGACATGCAAGGTGGAATTATCCAGCCATTTAGCTTAACCAAATGTTCAAGAGTTCAGGAAAATTATTATGGATATATACATATATATGTATATATTTATATGAAAGTCATATGTGTACATGAACCCATTCATGAAACATTCCCTGATTCCTAATCCCCATAACTGAAAATTTTTTTTCCATCCTCAAATCTTGCTGGAGCTCTTTCTTTGTCTCACCTTTTCCTCCTTCACTCTCTATCTTGTATTATATTTATTTCTTTAAGGACAGGAACTGTCAACTTTCATCTTTGTATGTCTAGCACACCTTAAAAATAATAGGTGCTTCCCATTCCTATTAAAAACACTAAAGAGTGTAGGAATAAATGGACTGTTCCTTTGAATAAGCAAGTATCTATCTGAAACCATCAACAAGCATTATATTCAATGGGGAGAGGCTAGAGACATTCCCAATAAGATCAAGGGTGGAACAAGGATGCCCATTATCACTACTACTATTCAATATCATATTAGAAATGTTAGCTTCAGCAATTAGAGAAGGAAAAAGAAATTGAAGGAATTAGAATTGAGAAGGAAGAAACAAAACTCTCTTTGCATATAACATGATGGTATACCTAAGAGAATCCCAAGAAATCATCCAAAAAATTGCTAGAAACAATTAGCAATTTTAGCAAAGTTGCAGGATATAAAATAAACCCTCATAAATCCTTAACTTTTCTATATATGACTAGCAAGATATGGCAGGAAGAGCTAGAAAGAGAAATCCCATTCAAAGTAACCTCAGACAATATAAAATACCTAGGAGTCTATTGCCAAGGCAGACTCAGAAACTTTTTGAAAACAATTACAAAACACTTCTCATACAAATTAAATCAGATTTAAATAACTGGGCAAACATCAACTGCTCATGGATAGGTAGAGCTAATATAATAAAAATGACAATTCTACCAAAACTAAACTACCTGTTCAGTGCCATACCAATCAAAATTCCAATACTTTAATGAGTTTTAAAAAATTTTAAGTAAATTCATCCAGAGAAATAAAAAGTCAAGAATTTCCAGGGATTCAATGAAAAAAAAGTGCAAAAGAAGGGGGCTTAGACCTGCCTGATCTAAAATTACATTATAAAGCATCAGTCATCAAAACTGTCTGGTATTGACTAAGAAATAGAGTGGTAGACCAGTGGAATGACTAGGTGCAATAGCAGGAAATGATTATAGTAATCTGCTGTTTGAAAAACCCAAAGAGTCCAGCTACTGGGTTGAAAACTCTCTTTGATAAAAACTGCTGGGAAAATTGGAAGTTAGTATGGAAGAAACTTAGATTAGACCAACACCTCACACCCTATACCAAGATAAGATCCAAATGGATACAGGATTTAGACATAAAAACAATTCTATAAGCAAATTAGAAGATCAAGGACTAATTTACCTGTCAGATCTATGGAAAGGGAAGCAGTTTATGACTAAGGAAGAGATGGAGAACATCACTAAAAACAAGCTAGATGATTTTGATTACATTAAATTAAAAAGCTTTTGCACAGACAAAACCAAGATCAAAAGAAATGTAGTAAACTGGGAAACAATCTTTATAACTAATGTTTCTGACAAAGGACTCATTTCTAAAATATACAGAGAACTGAGTCATATTTAAAAAAAAAAACCCATTCCCCAATTGACAAATGGTCAAAGGATAAGCAAAGGCAATTTACAGATGAGGAGATCAAAGCAATTCATAGTCATATGAAAAATTGATCTAAATCATTACTTATTAGAGAAATGCAAATTAAAGCTTCTCTGAGGTACCACCTCACACCTGTCACACTGGCCAATATGACCAGAAAGGATAATGATCATTGTTAGAAGGGTTGTGGGAAATCTGGGACACTATTACATTGTTGGTGGAGCTGTGAACTCATCTAACCTTTCTGGAGAGAAATTTGGAACTACTCCCAAAGGGCAACAAAAATGTGCATACCCTTTGATCCAGCAATACCACTACTGGATCTATACCCTGAAGAGATGATGAAAAAAGGTAAAAACATCACTTGTACAAAAATATTCATAGCATCCCTGTTTGTGGTGACAAAGAATTGGAAATCAAGTAAATGTCCTTCAATTGGGGAATGGCTCAGCAAACTGTGGTATATGTATGTCATGGAACACTATTGTTCTATTAGAAACCAATAGGGATGGGAATTCAGGGAAGCCTAGAGGGATTTGCATGAACTGATGCTGAGTGAGATGAGCAGAACCAGAAAAACACTGTACACCCTAACAGCAACATGGGGGTGATAATCAACCTTGATGGACTTGCTCATTCCATCAGTGCAACAATCAGGGACAATTTGGGGCTGTCTACAATAGAGAATACCATCTGTATCCAGAGAAACAACTGTGGAGTTTGAACAAAGACCAAGGACTATTACTTTAAATTTAGGGGAAAAAACTGATATCTTATTGTCTGATCTTGCTATCTCTTATACTGTATGTTTCTTCCTTAAGGATATGATTTCTTTCTCATCACACTCATTTTGGATCAATGTATACCATGGAAACAATGTAAAGACTGACAAATTACCTTCTGTGGGGGGTGGGGGGAAGGAAGTAAATTAGGGGAAAAATGGTAAAACTCAAAATAAATAAAATCTTTAATTAAAAAAAATAATAGGTGCTTAAAGAATATTTGTAGAAACGAAAAGAGTCAATATTAGAATCATGAATCTTCTGACTCCTGGTCCACCATTTGTTCTGCCACAACAAAGAATGAACCAAATAATCAGCTGTCCTAAACAAGACAGAACTTGGTGAAACTGGACCCTGGTTTCACTGGCATAGGGATGAAGAAATTCCCTCTACTAATGCTATTCATAGTCTCAGAGCTGTGGACTCTGGAGCATTGACAGATTAAGTGACTTCCCAGGATTACACAGCCACTACATTTTAGAACTAGGACTTGAACCTGAGTTTCCCAGACTCCAAGACCAGCTCTTCATCCATTGTACCCTATGATGCCTCTTTGCCCTAAGTAGGAAACAACAATGGTCAAGACTTTGAATTAACACATGAAAGTTAGAAGTCTTCTGTGTATGCCCATCAACTAGGTCAATAGTAATGAAGACATGATGCAGTTATAGGAAAAGAAGATCATTTTACCTAGAGCTATCTCCTGTCACTGATTCATCTGTATCTGTGCCACAATATCCTGGACTAAGCAAGGGAAAGTAAACTCAACACTCTAGTAATGCTGAATAGAAAGTAATAGAAGGTTGAGACAATTACCAGGGCATGAGGCCTTTTATTCCTATGAAAGAAACATGAGCAACTGAAAATGAGAATAAACATACTCAGCAAAGAAGCAATCGGCCTACTATGCCTGTGAGTAAGAGCTGTGCTTTGTTTTGCTCAATGTAGAGGAACAAAACCTTCAAATTAAAGGGAAGCTAGAAAAGTAATCCTTAGGGTACATATCAATTAGAACTCGAATGTACATATCAATTAGAACTCAGAATGTCAAATTTACATAATTGATAAAGGTAGGGACTAGCTTGTTTTACAACAGGTTTGAATCTAATGAATTCCCATTATGTGTCAGATGTCAATACCTACTGGTAGTGCCTGGTATTGCCAGTCAGGATGATAAATATAAACTTATTTGTTGAGTTATTTTTCAGTCATGTCCAACTCTTTCATGACTCCATTTGAAGTTTTCTTGGCCAAGATGTTAAAGTGGTTTCCAACCTGTTGGGATTTGTACCATTATAATATTATGGTTGGCACTGGTCTGAGAAGGAATTCAGGAGATGACAGGTTCTCTTCCAGGCAAGTTGGCATTTTATTGGGCATTGTGCTGGCACAGAGGGGTGAGAGTTGAGAAATACTCTTGCAAAGAGGCATCTGACATACCCTCCTTTACATAGGGAAAGAAAAGGAAGGAAGAAAAGAAATGAACTCAGACAAGTAGTGGGTCTGGAGAGCAGAAGTTGGTACCACCTGAAGGATAGACCTTCTGTAGAGTTATAACACATACTTGTAAAAAGGGTTTTTGTATATCAAAGAATACTCCAAGAATACCCCCACTTGACTGACCTTAGCATTAGATTAAAAGATAACCCTATTCAGTGTATACTGATATAAAAAAACACACAAGAGACCCAAAGGTCTTGGGCAAGAACTAGGAGATAGGGGTTGTAGGACTAGTCATAATTGGAATTCCTGGTTTTAGCAAGGACACTCAGAGCAGATCTGAATGTTAGAGAGGGGACTCATTAATTGGGACCCCCTTCAAGCTCATTTTACAAATGAGGAAACTGAGGCAAACAAGGTTAAGTGACTTACACAAGATCATAAAGCTAGTAAGTATCTTGAGGTCAGATTTGAACTCAGAGGCTCCTATATTCTATATTCACTGTGTCTCCTAATTGTCTGGCAAACCTTCTATACTATGCCCATTAAGCCCCAACTTCTCTGGTTTGGGTCTCAACATCAAGGACACATCACAGAAAAAGACACAGAAGCAGGAAAATGCCATAAAAATGTACAAACTTTGTATATAGCTTGCTTATAAATAACTGATGGCATGTTATCTCCCCCTTTAAACTGTACATTTCTTGAGAGCAGAGAATATTTTTTTCACCCTTCTTTGAATCCCTAATGCTTGGCATAGGATCTGACCCATAGTTTGCACTTTTCAAATGTTTATTGAATGTCCTACAGTCATGAAAGAGAAACTCAATAGAGATGTGAAAAAGTCTAGGATCAAGAATAATATTCCATCTTGTAAGAATAGAAAAGAAGACTCTCTCTCTCTCTCTCTCTCTCTCTCTCTCTCTCTCTCTCTCTCTCTCTCTTAGATGCTAGCTTTAAAAGATTAGAGGATAGAGACTAGAGAAAAGAAATAAAAAAAAATTTTAAATAAGAGATCTGAAGAACTTGGCAATACCTTACCAACAAAAATCTAGAGGAACAAAAATGAAGCCTTAAGGAGAGGGATCTGGTTGCTTAGGGCTATGTTTAGGCCCTTGATCGCCATATTTTTCCCCTTTAAAGTCTCCAGCCCTCTTTGCTAAGAGATAAATGGTTCTGAGGGCAAACACTTTAACTAATTAAAGTTATATGATTTTTCCAGAGCTTCTCTTGTGCTGTCTCTCCTGAGAAGCTGATCAAGATTAATGGGGAATAAAGGAACAATGAATGTCAATCATAAACATTCAGACAAAAGGGTGAAAAAAACAAAATTCTGGAAGCTAAGAATGTGGACTTAGGAATCCTTCTGTGTAGAAGTTTCTATGATTCAGAGAAGGTATAGAAAGAAAAGAGGAATCAATTGTGAAATATCTCTGACCCAAAGTAGTTCTACCATGATTTGAAACTCTGAAATTGCTGCAAGACAGCAATAATAAGAATAGTTTGCTTTTTTTATACTGTGGCAAACCTAGAATGCCATGGAACTGACCACCAAATTCATCATGTTATTAGTCATAAATTTTCATGTCTTCTATTTTTTTTAATTTCAGGGTAAATATTTCTCTTTAAAAAGAAAACAGAGGGTCAGCTAGGTAGCACAGTGGATAGAGGACAGGTTCTGGAGTCAGGAGGCCCTGACTTAAAATCCAGCATCAGACACTTAATAATTATCTAGCTGTGGGAACTGGGGCAAGTCACTTAACCTCATTGTCTTGCAAAAAAGAAAAAGAAAGAAAAGGACAAAAGAAAACATAAATCAATGGCAAAATAACCATTAGGGAAAGGTACCAGTCCTATGTTTTCATTAATATAGGAAATTCCTAGATGATACAGCCTATCAATTAACCTTCTCTATAATTTATGGCCCTGAAGTCCTTAAAAGTTAAGGGACTTGCCAATATGATTAAAAATACGACCAGAGCTCAGGTCTTTGGAAGCCAATTCTCCATCTTTAATACCACATTGCCTCAGAACAGTCTTTGCTTTATTGATATTTACAACACCCTGATTTTTTGAACAATAGTTGTACCCTAATTGAGATACTGATAATGATAAACCAGAGATTATCATTTTTCCTCCATTTTTTGAAGGGGACCATGGCATCAGGGAGGTGATGCCATGACATACCATAGAAGGAGAAATATTTGTCTAGTTTTTAATATTAAGAAAATGTTATTTGTGCCTGTCTGTAAATTCCCTCCTATTGTTCAATGTAACCATTGTTAAATGTAAATTCATCAAGATAAGAGCAACCTCAGTTCATCCCTCTACCCCTCCTCCAGTTTCCTGTCTTTCAGAATGGGTACCTGACCTCAATCATTTAGAGGGGAGGGATCCCCTTTTACCCACATTTTCCTTGGCTCTTCCCTGCACAAGAAGTGGGAAGACTATAAAAGTCTGTCCTAATCTCTCCTCATGGCCAGACTCAGTCGAATCTAAGTCCAGCCAGCTCTGTTTTCCTTTCTCTCTTTCCCTTAGGTACTTTTGCCTAGACCTTTATTATTCAGACTTTCCTCAAGCAGTTTATTATCTCTCCAGGAAAAAAGTTTAATCTGTGTGTGTGTTTTAAATTGACTCATAATAAAAATGTAACCTAAAATGCTTGAATAGTTTTTATTAATTAATACTCCTGCAGGAACAGGTTATTTCTCATAATGGGAAAAAGCCTCTAATTATAACAATATTCAGTCATATAGACAATATGAGAGGCTTTTTCCTCTCCCAGAGTAACTACTGGTCTGAATCTTCAGGGGTACACTCTAATTGATACACCTAACTCACACCACTCCTGAATATGCCCCCCCCGCCCCCATTCATACGATTTATGTTATTCTGATGAACCTCAATCAACACAGGGGTTGTGTGAGTTACTTTGCATGAACCTTTATGTAAGTGTGTTTGTGTAAGATCAGGAGCCCTAGGTCAGTCAGGATTTAGGCTTCCGTCTAATCTCAGGTCTGTGATTTAATCTCAGGTCTGGCCTCTTTAGGTTAGGTTGGAAGAACTCTTCCAGTTTGGTGATTGGTTGAGGTCAATTCCTTTATCTCCTCTTTTGTCCTACTCTCATATTCCTATATGTAGGCTTTGTGCCTTTCAGCCTAATTAATAACCATAGGCTGACTCCAGTCTTTGTAATGTTTATCTTTAACTAACAACCGCCTCTTACTTCCTGTGGGAAGCACCTATAATTTCTCACAAGTGAACTTTGCAGGCTTGTAAAATAAAAATCCTGAGCTTTTCTACCTTCAGGGCTAGTCATGAGTTTTTCACTTTCAAGAACTCTCATCTTTATAACAGCACCACCACTTTCCCTGTCATCAATACAAGTAAATTAAATTTAAATGAGGGAAAGCTATGCAAAGCCATCAATCTCACTTTCTCCTCCAGAATCTTTGGATCTAGTGGCTAGATATGGATCAAGATGACTGGAGAGATGGCCCTGGATACAGTGGGAGACCTTAGTCTTTTTCAGCTAACGTTTTTAACAGACACAATATTTGATGATTAAGGTTAGGTAAGAAATGAGGCAGAAAATGGTCTCTTACTTAATAAAAAAAAATCAAACTGAGACAAGCTCTTCAAAATTTCTGGTCAAAAAAATTGTCATTTCCATTCCTCTGAGCCAATTAGGGTCCAAACAATGACTAAATGGAGCTTGGTCTAGGTTCTACTCTTGGATAATTAATGGCATCCAGAGTGATTTGGGTTTAAGTCATGATCCTTAAGAAAGAAATCTAGCAACCCCAAGTTATCTTAGGAGGTTTAAGCAATCAAATTTACATTCCTCTGGACAGAGCACCTTCAGTGATAAATAAGGAAAGAGGTAAAAGAAATATCCTTCTGAATCACTCCTAAAACACCCTATCCTCAGATAGCCAAAGGGGGGAAAAAAGAGAGAGTCTTTAGGTCTGCCTATTAAGACTATCATCCTTGGGGATGTTCTCTAAATGAAACTTCTTGACATTTCCCTAGAAGAAACTTAAAGCTTTCAACTATATTTCTGCTTCCTGAGTTTGAGCATTTTGTTTTGTGATGGTAGGCTAACTATGACCAGCATCCTTATAGAAGACTCAAAGACTACAAAGATAGGAGATCAAAGGTTAAGATGGCAATGGTAGCAAGTGACAAAGCTGGGAATATGAACCTGGGTCCTCTGAATTGATCTCATTCCTTTTTAGCTAAGAGAGGGGAAAGTGATTCTCAATATCTCACAGATAGTATATAAGAAACCCAGCATTGACATATGGGAATTTGACTTCAAATCCATTTATTTTTGAAGTTGACTATAGAATGAGTTTTTGTTGTTGTTTGTTTGTCCTATGGGACAAGATTGACATGAAATATAAAAATAATAGCTGCATTTATATACAACTTTTAAGTTTTGTCAAAGGCTTTATCAAATTATGTTAGCTCATTTGATTCCCCAAGAATGAAGGTAGGTACCATTATTATATTCATTTTATAAATGATGAAAAAATGTTTTGAGAGGCTACATGGCCCAGGGACAGAAAGCTGGAGTCTGAGGCAGGATTTGAATTCAGGTCTAACTACTTCTAAGGTCAGTCCTCTATATTGTTATAATACCAGTTATAATTGACATTTTTATGGTGCCTTAAAAATCACTAAGGACTTTTTATTGATCAGTTATGGAGAAACTACATAGTATAGTGACCTGAGATCAGTAAGACCTGAATTCAGTTCTAGCCTCAGACATTGAACCTAACTTCTGTTTGTCTTAGTTTCCTTATCTGTAAAGCAGAGATAGTAATAGCACCTATCTGTCAGGATTTTTGTGAGGATAAAATGAGATAAAATTTGTAAACTACTTTGAAAATACTATATAAATGTTAGCTGTTATTATAAGTTACCTCATTTGAGTCCCACAACTTTGAGGGAAGTAGAACAGGCATTACTACCTCTATTTTACAGATAGGAAAACTGAGGCTCTCCCTGTTTGTTCCTACCACATTCAAATCTCAGCTAAAACTCATATTCTGCAGGAAACCTTACCCTATCTTCCTTAATTTTAGTATCTTTCTTCTGAGGCTTCTCCCAATAGATACATATGTATCATGTATATATGTATACATATATAACTTATTTGTATGTGATTGTTTGCATGTTGCCTCCCCCATTCAACTGTGAACTCTCTGAAAGCAGGGACTGTTGTTGAGGCTGTCATTGATGCTATTGTTTTGTTGTTGTTTGCTTTTGTATCTACAGCTCTTAGATAGTGCCAGGCATGTAATATACATTTAATAATAGATACTAGTTGACTAACGGAAGTGATTTCCCTGATGTCATATAGCTAATAATTGTCAAAGGAGGGATTTGAACCAATATTTTTCAAGACTTCCATTCTTGGTCCTGTTAAAAGCAATTTATTGTAGCTACTATTGGTGAAATGCTGTGCTAAGTGCTGTGGGGGAAGAATTAAAAAATAATAATAGATACTATCCCTGCCTTTTAACGCATAAAATATAGGTGGGGGCAGAACATATAAACAGTAACCAAGAAAAAACTGCAGCATATAATAAAAGAGCAATGATGAGGCAAAATGTTTAGGGAAGATTTCATGGAGAAGATTAGAATTATAAGGTCATAGAATTTTTAAGTGATAGGGATTTTAGGGATTATCCAGCCCCTTCATTCCACCAAAAGTAAAATATATTATAGAATTAGTAAGGCTCTTCGAGTTCATCTCGTCCAGCCTCCTCATTTATAGCTTAAGAAACTGAAACATAACAAGTGAAGTATTTTACCCAAGATAGCAATGGCAGTAAGTAACAAAGCTGGGAATATGAACCTGGGTCCTCTGAATCGATCTCAATCCTTTTTAGCTAAGAGAGGGAAAGTGATTCTCAATATCTCACAGGTAGTATATAACAAATCCAGCACTGACATATGGGAATTTGACTTCAAATCCATTGATTTTTGAAGTTGGCTATAGAATGAGTTTTTTGTTGTTGTTTGTTTGTTTTATATGCAATCAAGAGCCTATATGGGTAAATACTTCTTAGCAGGAGAAACAACATTAGCAGGAATGTGTCCCATGTGCCTGGAGTACAGTGAATAAGTTGGGTAGGCTAGAGCAGAAACAATTATGTAGGACAATTATAGGAAATAAGAGTGGAAAAACAGTTTGCAACTAGATTTTGGAGTTCTTGAAAACCAAAGTCAGCACCATGGCCAGAGGTAGTAATAATTGTGTATATAAGTATCATACTGAGACAAATGTGTGTGTTGGAGATAGGGAAGATATAGGAAACTTTAAGGAAGAGAAATAACTAGTTTTTTTAGTGATCACTATTGTGAAGCTTTTTGCAGATTTAATTGTTTTCATACAATTATTAAAACCCATAGAAGCCTCCTGACCTGGGAAGGGTCAGACTTTAATGATATGTTGGAGATTCCCTGATGAAGATGTGTTTCTCTCTCTCTCTCCAAGTAGACTAACCTGTGGGAAAACAATCAATAGAACCATGATTATTTTTTTTCTTCTCTGGGGTATTTATTTTGTGGTCAGCTTCCCATCACAGTTAAGTCTCTGCTCATAAGGCCTTTCCCAGATAACCTAGGCTACATCCCTGAGGTGGCAACTGTTTGTGACTGCCCCTATCAAATTCACAGTCAGGGTATTTAAGAGCAGTTCTGAAAGACATGCTGACTTTGAACTGTCTAGGGTCCCTAAAATTTTATTTTTATTTTTAGCAGGGCAGAAACAAATTGAAAGAAAAATTTAAGATGAAGCCGGCAGTGATGTCAAACTTAATGGTCTTACAAAACTTGAGTGTACCTAGAATCAGATTAAAATGTAATTGGAAATGTTTAACAAAATTTTAAATATACAATAAAACACAGTGTTTATTTGTGATTTTATAATCACTGTGTGGCCCACAAGAATTTGTTTCTCAACTTGACACCATTGATGTACAGGAAGAGTGAAAAAGGAAAAAGTAAAGGTAAGATTAGTTAGAAGTATTGAAATAGTGTAGTGTGAGATCATGATGAGAATGTTGGCAATAGGGATAGAAAGGATAGGTTGAATGAATCCTAGTATTAGAAGAGCTCATCTAGCCTAGACTTCACATCTTACAGATAAGGAAATGTCCACAGAGGTTAAAGCAAATATTCCAAGGTCATACAGAGGTAAGAGAAAAAGTATTTCTTTAATACTTACTATGTCTAGATACTATGCTAAGCACTTAAAAAGGATGATCTCATTTGATCCTCACAACAACCCTGGAAGGTGATTTTTGAATGACTTGTCCAGGGTTACACATCTAGTATGTGTCTGAGCTAAGATTTGAACTCAAGTCTGCCCGACAGTGAATAGAGTGCCAGGTCTAAGTCAGATAGCCCAAAGGGACAATCAGAGACCTCTCATCCTTCCACTAGTTGTCAGTGTCCCCTTCCCTTCCAAATTGCTTTTTGTTTCCAATATATTTTGTGTTAACTTATTGTACAATTAGTTTCCTGCCAGTAGAATGTAAGTTCCTTGAAAATAGGAATTGTTTAATTCTTTCTCTCAAGACCTTAAAATATTTGTTGATTTGAACAGAATGAGAAACCTAAAATCTAGAGACAAGTCAAATGATTTATTGCAGGTCACAATTCCCAAGGAGTTGGGATTTGAATACAGTTACTCTGACTCCAAATGGCTTTTGCTTTCTGTATCCAGGCTGGTTTCTCCAGGACTTCCATTCTAAACTGAGACCAATGTCCTACAAATCTAATAGAGACTGATACACCTGTAGAGGTGGCAGTTTTTCAGCTGAAACACAAAACTTATTTCATGTCTGTGTAGACATTGACACTCCTTGGGCATCCTTCCCTGATGTCCTGGCAGATTTTAAAGTCTGACAACTACAATTTGGTTGCTCGGAATTCTCAGGTATTTTCACATAGGAATCTAAGACTCTTACTTTGCTTTTTATTTGCAAACTGCTGGAGAAGATCAAGGATGTGCCTGCTCCATGGTAGCCATTTCCAAATTGAAAACCCCCACAAATCCCCCTTCCCCTGTGAGGATAGGCAATGGAAATCAAAGGGTATTGGGGATCTTGAACTTCACTTTGAAGGAAGAGGGATTTTTTTTTTTACTTCTAAGATCTCCCCTTCCAATTACTTGCCATTCTTATACATACCTATATATGTAAAATGTCTCCATTGGCTAGATTGGAAACTCCTTGAGACTTTTTATCCTATGTGCTAGGTCCAGCACAGTGCCTACCTAGCACAGTTAATGACTAACATATGCTTGCTTGATCATCATCATCATTAAATGTTTTTCAAGCACTAACTGATAAGTGCTATATTAAGAAAATTACACAGACAGAAGAAAAAGATTGTGCTTGTTTGCACATTTTCATGAAGAAAATAATGCTTTATTTGTGGGTTTCTCCAGAAGTTGTAAGAATAGGGAAACAAATCTCCATGAGACCTTTCTATCTGTCTCAGTCTCTGTGTCTATCTTTCTCTTTCTCTTTCCTCTCTTCTTTCTCTACTTCTCCTTTCTTTCTCTTTTCTCCCCTGTTATCTTTACTCTTTTACCCCTTTCCCCTTTAGTCTTCCATTTTTATCTTTTTTGTGTATCTTTCTGTCTCTGTCTTTCTCTGTGAATCCCTGTTTATGTCTTTGTCATTGTTTCTCTGTCTCTGTCTGGCTTTCTCCACCTTTGTTTCTTCTCTGTCTCTCTCTTACTCCTCCTCCTCCTCCTCCTCCTCCTCCTCCTCCTCCTCTCTTCCTCTTCTTCCTTCTCCCCTCTCACTATCTCCATTATTGCATCCCTACCTGTACTTTCCAGACCTGATATTATGACTTTTGAATATAACAAAAGTATCACCAGTGGGAACTGTGAGGGCAATGACACAAATGGCACACTCCATCTCTCACCTCTCAACATTTTCTCTGGCTGTGTCCCTGTCTGGAATTCTTTCCTTCCTCCATTCCAATTATTGACCTCCCTGGTTTCCTTTAAGTCCCAAATAAAATTTCACCTTCTATAGAGACCTATCCTCAATCTCTCTGAATTCTATCTATTAAATATTTCCTATTTATCCTGATAAAGTTTGCTTTATATATATTTGTTTGCCTGTGGTCTCATTAAAATGACGTTCCTTGAGGACAGGGACTGTTTTTTTCTTTTTTTCTTTTTTATATCCCCAAGACTCAGTGCAGTATTGAATAAATGTGGATTGATTAATTGACTGTTGTGAGGATCACATGAGATAATATTTATAAAGTAATTTGCATAATATCTATTCCACAGTAGGCACTTTATTAATGTTTTTTATCCATACTTTAAAATCAATTTGTGGCTCCTTATTGTCTCTAAGATAAAATACAAAATATTTAGCCTTTCATAATCTGTCTCCCACCTACACATTTAATCTTATTTCATAGTATTCCCTTTCATGCATTTTCTATTCCAATAAAAAAGGGGGTTTCTAGATGTTCCAGGTGTGTGACATTTAATGTCTTATCATTGTAGGATCTGTCCTGTGGACTTCTCTTCACTTTTGCCTCTAAATTCCTTTAAAGTACAGTTTCTGTTTCCCATACAAGAGGCCAAGCCTCAGCCTTCAATGCTTACTACCTCTTAAAATTACTTTTGCATTTACTTATCATTGTACCTCAACCCAAAAGAAGTGAACTCTTCTAGTGTACAGATTCTACTATGGGGTTTTTTTTTTTTGTCCATTGCCCATTGTTTGTTTTTCTTAACCTTTGTTTTCTCAGGAGCTAGCCCAGTGTTTTATCCCACATAGATAGGGATTGTGATTTCACGGGTACATGGAACTTCCAGGTGAAGCTATTCCCCTCCACTATTTGCAATTTATGCTTTTAGTGAGTCACCTAGAGCAAAGTAACTTGCCCAAAATCACACAGTATCATCAAATACATGGTTTGCCTGGCTCTAAGCCTCACCCTCTATACACTTCATCACTTTGTCCATAGTTAAACAAATGTCTGTTAAAATTTAATTGAATTTATAGTACCCATGCCCCACACCAAACATGCGTACTCAAAAACTTCAAATGACCTAAAAATCATGTTACAGTTTACATGTTGTTTCAAACTAAAGCTTCTTACATAAAACTTCAGACTTATAAGATCAATGAATAGACTCTTCATGGGTTATTAGAATGAAAGATATTTGCAAGTATTTTGGAGAAGATCTTTTTGCATGTGAAAAGAGACCTGTTAATGTGATTAGAGTATGGGATACTCAAGCCAATCAAATACCATTGTGAATAAATAGTCACTTTTTTAAACCAATTTTTAAATCGGAATAAAATGCACTTTTATACAGAAACTGTGTTCAAAATATCATTTTGCTTTGTGGTGAAAAGCAAGTCAGAATCTTACAATGTCTCACATTATCCTTAGGAACACTAGTTATCATTGACAGATTAGTGTGACAATAATAATTAGTCCCCCTTTTCTTTTTGTTTTTTTTTTCCTTTTTTTGATCTCATCCTTTCCTGCTTAGACATATTCCCTTTTTAGCTATGGTTTCATCACTTCACTGTACTTCATTTTTCTCCCTAGTACTAGAAATTTACTGTTTACCAGGACCAGCAATCTGCAGCATACAATTAGAAATCATATGTAGACCATTTATCACCATCATACCTTTCTTTCTGCCATTTGGTTGGCTCTTGGCACTACCGAATAGTTCAAAATCAGAAATTGACATAATATTATGAGTGAAAATGGCATTAAAGAACAAAAACATCAAAGTCTGCTTTACCACTGTATCCTAGGGACCTTGGGACCCTTCCATTTGACTTGCAGCTGAAACCTTCCATATGTATTATTTCTCCCATTCAAAAGTGAGCTCCCTGAAAGTGGGGCATGTCTTGCCTCTCTATTTGTATCCCTAATACCAAGTCAGCACTTTGCACATAGTACTCTGGCAGATATTAGAGTGGTTTACTGCTCATTTTATAGATGAGGAACTGAGGCAAACAGAGTTAAGTGACTTACCCAGGGTCACACAGTTAATAAGTGTCTGAAATCAAATTTGAACTCTTTCTGACCTAGAAGCCAAGAAGTTTATCCACTATGCCTTCTAGCTATTCTATGTTTTGTTTAGGTTGATATCAAAACTAGTTTTCATTTACCAAATAATGGTAGGTTGTGATGGGCTATGGCCATGTCTTAGGAGTCATTCATGGCAAATCTTAACATTGTGCTTCAGGTGAACCACAAAGTTTATAATGAACTACATAGTTAAAACAGACAATTGCATTAAGGTAACTTCAACCTTTGTATTTGAATTTGCACAAACCTTAATAATTGCTTTATTCATTTATAGCCATTACATATATTAGCATATTAATGTAACAGTTTTAATTAATAATTGACATTCATTTATTATGCTCCTAAAGAATTCACAATCTAATGAGGAAGAAAAGATACAAACAAATATATACAAACTATATAGGAAATAATTTATAGAGGGAAGACACTAGATTTGGGAAAGGCTTTCTGCAGAAGGTGGGTTTTAGTTTGGACTTAAAGACTTCAATTCTAAAGTTTGAAAACCACTTAATATACATTATGCTACTGGAACCTTACAACAGTCCCCAAAAGAGGGTATTTTACAGAAGGTGCTAAAGAGGAAAATGAGATACAGAGAGGATAAGTAATCTTTGCATAGTCACACAGCAAATAAATGTTAGAAAGATTTGAACCTAGATCCCTGCCATAATCTACTAAGTTCTACTGTCTTGTATACAAAAGAGAAATACCAAATACAAAGGTTGAGGTTATCTTCGACAAAAGTGTCTATTGTATAATATAAACTTTGTGGTTCAGCTAAAGCACAATGTTAAGATTTACCATGAATGACTCACCTCTACTCAGTCATGGTTATAGCCCATCATACCTTGCCAATATTTGATAAATGAAAACTAGTTTTGGTTTCAGCCTAAACAAAATATGGGACAGCTAGGTGGCACAGAGTACTGGGTCAGGACTCAGGAAAAGTCATCTTCCTGAGGTCAAATCTGGCTTCAGCCACTTATTAATTAATGTGTGACCTGAGCAAGACACTCAACCCTGTTTGCCCCAGTTTCCTCATCTGCAGAAGGAAATGACAAACCACTTTAATATCTCTACCAAGAAAACCCCAGTGGAGTCATGAAGAGTTGAACACAACTGACAAACAATCTAACATATAAACAAGATATACTTAGAAGCTAAAGTTCTGTTCAGAGAAGAATAATAAAATGCATTCCAAAGTCATATAAATGGAGTATTCCATCTATGAGTGCAGGTAATCAGCACTATGACTGGAATGTGACCATTTAGACTTTGAATAACGCCTCCCAGCAATGCTAGGTGTGATCTGGTGTAGTGGGTTAAATATTGGATTTGAATCTTGGCTTAGTGACCTATTAGCAGTACAGATCTTACACTTAACTCATACAGCTTCCCTAGTTTTCAATTTCTTCATTTGTGAATTATAGAGAGCAAGAATAGAGAAGCTCTAAAGTTCCTTCCCTTGCATTTCTAAATCTAAGATCCTAAGTATTTAATAAGTATTTTAATCAGCAACAAACAGCACTCATGGGTTGGATTTGCATGTGCTTGCAGGCTCACTCTGTTTAAAAAAAATAATCTGTGTCAGTGTCTCTTCATTCCCTCGGATCTATTCATAGATTGGAATTTAGATATTGCATAATATACCTATTTGTGTTCCAAGAAACCTAAAGCTGAAAATAAATCTCCCCCCTGTTTGGAGAAGCCTCCCTATCTCTTCTCTACCCATAAAAAAATTGACCTATCCTTCAAAGGCCAGCTCAAGTCTCATTTAATCCACAAAGATTTCTTTGATTTCTCCCTCACCCAATGTCTGTTGTCCTTGTCTGTACCTTGCATTTAATGCTTTAAAAGAGAAAGAAACAAAGAAATAGAGGGAACTTTTATAAATAAGTTTACTACATTGCTGAGAGCTATGAGCTGCTAGACCCAGGAAGGCCAACAAAAGTCCCCAGGCTAAAATTAAGCCTATTCTTTTGAACATTTATCTTCTGGTGCCTACAACTTGCCAAGTATCTGACTAGGATTACTATTATTTTTTAATCCTTTTAATTATTAAAACCCAATTGTTAGTTTTAGTTTCCCCAAAATCCGTTTCAGAACCTATATCCAACAATATCCTTCAGGATTACTGTGGGAGCTGTGAGGAGGTTCAGCTCCCATAATGCTCCCTGGTTGGCATGCAAATAAGCCTGAAGCCAAGAACACAATATTCAGGTACAATCATCCAGGTCATAGGTCTCTGCTCTTGTTCCATATTCATGTCTTTATTAAATGTACTTGCCAGCAATAATCTCTCTGTCTCTGTCTGTCTCTCTCTTCCCTCTCAATCTCTCTTCTTTTCCCTCTGTCTATCTTTCTGTGTCTGTTCTCTTTCTCTCCCCCTCACTCCAATTCTTTCTTGTCTCTTCTTCTCCCTCTGTTCTATTTCTCCTTTTCTCTTTCCCTCTCTCATATAGGTGTGTTGGTCATTTTACTGAGGAGCAAGGAAACTTGCCATCTAAGATCAAACTTTTAGAGGCAACCATTACTTGGGTAGGTCATTCAATCATCCAAAATGTCAACATCACACTACAGTATAATGGGACAGGTCTAAGATGAAGTGATAGCTTTAAGATAGGTTCCCTCCAATAGTCACGTTTTCATTATTGGTTTCTTTTGCTTCTCTCAGGCTTACGTGGATAAGAAAAATATCACAGTCTTTGACTTCTTCAAGGAAATAGATCATCTTGGAACAGTGAAGATGCCTGTGGGCGAGTTTCGGAAAGCCTTGACAATGGTGTGGTTTCCCATAGCTACACACAATATCTGTGTCTGTGTTTTTATGCCTCTGTGTTTCTTCATGGGATTCTAATTTGGAAATGTGAGGTCATATTACTAGATAACATTTAGAAATCCTAAAGGTTGTATTACCAACAAACATCCTAGGGGATGTTTCTCATCTTTTGAGTTTTCTGACCTAGGCAACCACAACTTTGTCAGAATCTACCTGTTTCTTGTACAATATGATCAATATACAAAATACGTAAACATGTAAGCACATAGATATAAATGTAATAGTAAATATATACATATATGAATATATGTGTTTATATAGTATCTCAAACATTTCAGTATGCATACACACTTTGTTTTTATACATGTATATATCTCAGTGTGTTTGTAGTAATAGTGTATAAATAGTTCATATATATATATACATATAGAATGTGTATATAGTATCACAGCCATCAGGTTATACCTATGTGCATATACATACATATATATATATATATGTCTCAAGTGTGGGTGTGTCTGAAATATCTCAGAGCAGTAGACCTGTCAGTCTCTGTGTGTGTATATACACCTCAATATACACACATAAATAAATATACAAATATATACATATATACATTTATACATTTATACACATATATACATTTATTTCTCCCATGTATATTCATTCAAACACAGTCATAATACATTTGTGTGTATATGTGTAGATTAAGGGCAAATATTTATTCATTTACACAAATATAGTAAGATATTAAATAGCTCTTTAAGAGATAAAGTCCTATTTAATATATACATATACATATAAGCATATATTTATACCATATGTGTATATGTGTGTATACACACTATATATATATATATATATATACATACATATATATTTATATAATCTATCTATATCTTTATCTGTGTATATTAGGGAAATTAGGTGGTACCTCATGCCAGACCTGGAGTTAGGAAGATCCATCTTCCTACATTCAAATTTGGACTCAAACTCTTATTATCTGCGTGATCCTGGTCAAGTCCCTTAATCCTATTTGTCTCAGTTTCCTCATCTGAAAATGAGCTAGAGAAGGAAATGGCAGACTACTCCAGTATCTTTGGCAAGAACATCTCAAATGAGGTTATGAAGAGTCATATACAAATGAAACAACTGAACAACAAAAATGTATTATATGTTGTATACACATGTACTATAAACACACACACACACACACACACACACACACACACACACACACCACAAAAACCCTACCTTAATGTCTAAAATTTCCCTTTTAAACACTTCTTTGGGTCTAGGTAGAAAAGATCCTATTAAAATGTAAGTGATATCCTAGCAGATGAAGCACAAATTTTTATCCATATTTTTATACCACAGTGAGAGCACAAAAGGGAAGATATATTTTGTTGATATAGAGGGAAGCTGAACAGATAGAAGTCAGGAGAGAATAACTGGGTTGTACTTCTCTAATGAGAGCCTCCCTTTTTTGAAAGATAGAAGAAAAATATAAGGATTTAAGGACTTTCAAAGAGAGACAAGAGAGAAGTATGTAAAACAAACTTGACCTTCCTTGGAATTTTGCCTATTGTGGATCCGGATCCTTTCCTTTTACTCCTCCATAATGGGCTTTGTCATTAAACACAAGAAATGAGTGGGGTTTTTCCTCTCAATTACATGCTGAGTTTTGCTTTGGATTGGTCATCAGTTTCAGTATCCTCCAAGCCCTCCATTCCCATTTCAACCAAGAAGGTCTACGTACCTGAACTAGTGGTAAGATGTGACTCTGAAATAATACGTTAGGATAGTTTTAGAGGATTTGATTAACGCAGTTTTCTTCTTCCTTCCACTTCTGCAGCAAACAAAGGTTCCTTTGAACAGAATACAAATCAGGGAATTAATTAAGAAACTTGACCCAGATCAAACAGGGATAGTAGATTACAGGTAAGCTTCAATCTTGTACTCCGACTATTATAGTAGTGAGATCTCCTGGTGCCATGACACGTGTCTGGAATATTTCTTTATCCATTTCTAACTGTCTGCTGTATGGAATTCTTCATTTTCACTTAGAAGAAATTGTTCCAGTTCATTAGACCTAAGAGAATTGAGAACTCTATTCATCCCGTTTCCTGGGAGCATCAGCCCCACCCACTCTGCAACATCCAGAAGCCTTTTCTTTTTTTAAAAAATTTTTATCTAAGACAATGTGGTTAGGTGATTTGCCCAAGGTCACACAGCTAGGTGAGGTCACATTTGAACTCAGGTCCTCCTGACTCCAGGGCCGGTGCTCAATTCACTGTGCCACCTAGCTGCCCCCAGAACCCTTTTCAAGTTTGCTAGTAGTATAGTTCACTGTCTATCCCATAAGCAGCAGGGAACTGGTGGTGTTTCTGCTCACTGTTCACTCTGCCTATTAATAATGTGGTGATCCATGGATAAGTCATTTTATCTCAAGAAATCTGACCTTCAGTTCCGTCATTTGTAGATTTTTAAAGAAAATGGGTAGGTCATAAATTTCATTTGTCCAAGGTCACATAGATAAGAAATGACAGAGTCAGAGTCAGAGGCATCAGTAGTTAGGTGGTGCAATGGATTGAACACAGATTCTGAAGTGAGGAAGAACTGAGTTCAAATCTGATACTTATTGGCTGTGTCACCCTGGACAAGTCACTTAGCTGTATTTGCCTCAGTTTCTTCATTTGGAAATAAGCTGAAGAAGGAAATGACAAATCACTCTAGTATCTTTGCTAAGAAACACCAAAATGTGGTCATGAAGAGACAGGCACAACTGAAACAACTGAATAACAATAAAAGAGTCCAGTCCCTGCTGTCAAAGAGCTTGTAAGTCTTTTAAAGAATCACTTTCTGGACTGATGTCCCAGTAGACACATCTCTGGAGTGAAACAACTTAAATTATTGAGATAACAAATGACTTGTGATAATTTCCCAATTTCTACATTTTCTTTAGATTCTCACAGTAAGAACTATATATTTGATTTATGTTTTTCAGGAAAGATATCTTCAGTGCCTTTATCTTAGTAGCTTCCTCAAAATTGTTGTTCTGTTATCATTAACTTTATCAAAGAGCAGCAAGATTATTTAAAATTTTTATTTGTCTTTAAATTATTATCAAACAGTTACTCCTGAGGTACCCACTAATTGTTATTATTTTCTTCCTTTTAAAATAGAGTATTACAAGAACCAGAATATGGCATCAGTCCTAATGACAGAAAAGGTAATAATACCACGAGGAAAAATGAAGAGGAAGCAAGAAACAAGGAAGCATATACTAAAGTCTTGTAGACAGCCTTAGACATGACCAATGAAAAATAAACCACAAAGTTTCCTCTTATGTCTGGGCTGTTTTTCAGCAGCTGTAGACAGTCTCTGGGATAAACAGTCAGCCAAGGAACAGGTGTTTTAAGGAACAAGGAGGCCCAAAGTTAGGGGTAAATTCTGAAGCTAGAAGACTAAAGATCAGCTAAAGAAGGAAGTGATCATAACAGAGAGAGGATGGTTGTTAGATTTTCAAGGGAATAACAAAGATGAAGGAGTTAGAGAGAGATCTCATGTGATCATAAAACATGGATTGATTCTCTGAGTAGTTCAAGAGAAGAGATGACGACTCAAATTGAGACATTAGAGGGTCAGCAAGAAAACTAGAATGGGAAATTGGGAGACAGGGGATCAGTCTCAACTCTGCCATTTACCAGCTTTGTGATCCTGGAGGGAGTTGTGCCACCTCCTGAGTCTTAGTTTCTTCATCCATAAACCAAGAGGGCTAATCTAGGGTTCTCTAAGGATCCTGGAAGAAGCTGGGCTTGGAATCAGAAAGGTCTATCAAATCCAGCTTCAAATGTCTATTTCCTGTGTCCCTGGGCAAATCCCGTAATTGCAGGTTGTCTCAATTTCTTCATCTGTAAAATGGGGATAATAACAGCACCTACTTCTCAGGGTTGTTGTGAAGATCAAGTAAGACAACTGTCAAGTGTTTAGCACAGTATCTATTAAATATTTCCTTCCCTTGTGGTGTTAACATTCTGTCAAGGATTTTTAATATGTTTTGGCTAATAAAAATGAATGAATAAATTAACTCTTGGGAAATTGGGTAGTCTCAAAAATCATATGATGGTTAGGAAAGGAAATGGATAGAGAATATACCTAGGATCAACTATGGTTCTGATTTCAGGCCCAGTATTCTATCCATTGAGCCACCCAGTTGCCCAATCCTCAAATTACACATTTCCTAATAAAAAGCAGCAGCAAAATTTAACATAGGACATTTCTCTTGTGGAGTCATTCAACTAGAATTCACTAGAGTGAATATGGAGTAAGAGAGTTTAATTTCTTTCCTATTGCATTGCCAACCAATTTTCTAAATATATTTATTGAGTAATAAATCCTTTTACCAAGTTTTTATTTTCTACATTTTCCACTAATGTTATATGCATACATTTGCATTATGCATACATTTGAGTATGTCTCTTCTAAATAAATAATAAATAAAAATTCGATTTCATTGGTCTATTACTTCATCCCTCCCTCCCCCGTTTGTTTGTCTAACTCTTCATAACCCTGCTGGCCATAGCACACCAATACTGTTCATAGGGTTTCCTTAGTAATGATACTAGAATATTTTGTCATTTCCTTCATCAGTGGATTAAGCCAAATAGAAGTTAAATGATTTGCTTACAGCTAGTAAGTATCTAAGGTTGAATTTGACCTCAAGTCTTCCTGACTTCAGGAAGACTTACTCCATTCACTGAGCCACCTAATTTCCTCCCTTTCTCAGGTAGTTTTGATGGGCTAAGCAGTTAATAAATGCTTCTTGATTAGCTGATTGATAACTGCTTTTTGACATTCTCATATCTAAGAGTACAATATTTCCATCAACTTTTCAAGGTGCCTTTAATATTCTTATTCACTTGTTTTCCCAAGTAAACTTTATTGTGATTGTAGTAAATTCTATAAAGCATGAAATTTTAAAAGATAAAGCTTGAAAAAGGCTATTTAGGGGAATAAAAGACAAAGAAAGAACTAGTTGTTTTTTTTTAATCAAAAGATGGAAAACAGCAGTGGTGGCCAAAAGAGGTCCTTGGTAATATTGAATGGTAGAAAAAGCTATTCTGTAAAAAGCTATTCTCCACCAAGGTAAATTACAAACTTGTTGAGAGTAAAGACTGCAGCTTTCTTGGTGAAACCCACAAGCTTTAGAAAAGTACTCTCTCCATAAGCCTACCATGCAACTAGGTGACAGGACAGATAGGTTCTAGTCCTGGAGTCAGGAAGACATCTTCCTGAGTTCAAATCTGGCCTCAGACTTACTGGCTGTGTGACCCTGGGCAAGTCACTCAATATGATTTGCCTCATTGTTCTCATCTGTAAAATTTGTTAGAGAAGGAAATGGAAAACTACTCCAGTATTCTTTGCCAAGTAAACCCCAAATGAAGTCAGAGTCAGTCACAGCTGAAATGACTGAACAACATAAGTTTCCTATATAATTGCTGTGAGCAACTAGACAGTATAGTGATTATGGACTGATTGGGAAGTCAGGAGGACCTGAGTTCAAATTCTACCTCGGGTACTTATTAGCTGTGTGATCTCAGGCAAGTCACTTAACTCTGCCTCACATCCAGAGCCATCTCCTGTTGTCCTGAGACATATCTGACCACTGGACCAGATGACTGTGGAAGAGATGGTGAGGCTGATAACAGCATAGCCCCCACAACCACCACCACCCACCACCTCACTCAAATCCAATGCTCCTGCATATCATGGCATCACCCCCCTGATGTCATGGTCTTCTTTGAGAATGAAAGACAAACATCATCATATGCCCCCAGAAAGCATTCTCTACTAATCCCTTTGAGGTTTCACAAAGCATCTCTAAAACACATTTACATGTTATATTGTAACTGTCTTTGTTTATATCTTATCCCATTAGATGATAAGAACCTTCCGGTGAGAAACTTTCATTTAAATTCTGTTTTTCATCAACAATGTGCTGTTTTCATAGGCTTTTAAATGTTTGTTGCTGAAATTATTCTTTAGTTACTTCGGTCAATTCAAACTTCATGAACCCCAGTCGGTATTTTTTTTTTTTTTAGGATTTTACAAGGCAAACGGGGTTAAAGGAATTGCCTAAGGCCACACAACTAGGTAATCATTAAGTGTCTGGAGTCAAATTTGAACTCAGGTCCTCCTGACTCCAGGGTCGATGCTCTATCCACTGTGCCACCTAGCTACCCCACCCAGTCGGTATTTTCTTGACAAAGATAGTAATTTGCCATTTCTCTCTCTAGCTCATTTTATAGATAAGGAATCTGAGTAAATACTAGTAAGTGTTTGAGATTGGATTTGAAGTCAGGAAGATGAGTCTTCCTGACTCCAGACTTGGTCCTCTATCCATTGTACTAGTCCTTCCCAATGAATGAATAACTGTCAAAGCAATGTCTGACTAGATGTGAATCTCCCCAAAAAAGAATTTAACAAAAATAATGAGAGGGGAGGGGAGGGGAGGAGAGGGGAGGGGAGGGGAGGGGAGGGGAGGGGAAGAGAAAGCAAAGAGAGAAGAGGGGAAGGGAACGAGACAGGAGGAGAGACAGAAATAGGACATTCCGTCTGTTTAAAAATGTGAAAACTGACACTCAGTAGGCCACCAGAACACAGCTGTCTTGCTTTTCTGGGGTAGACTTATCTACCTTTGGCAGGATCATCTAAACCTAGGGGAGAACTAGCTCACTGGAAGTTCACAGGATAGACAGAACTGGTCTGATACTGAAGTTCATGGACTTCCTTACCCCATCACAGTAAAAGAGTCCAGACCAACATCAGCTAATTCTATACTTCGACCACTAGGTGGCATGTCAGCACCAAAAGTTCAAGGCTGATAAAAGTCTATGGGAAGGGGAGACTTGGCTGTAAGTTAGGAGTTTCTCAGTTTTGTCCAGAATTTTTATAGCTCTCAGAATGTTTTCCTACTTCAACGGGGGGGGGGGGGGGATGAGGGGAGGGGTGTTAGACTTTTTTTCTCCTTGTTACTTCTGTCAATGATAGAAGTCTGTTCTCCATGGTTGGGAAGGCTTCTAATTCATTTTCTTATCAAACAAACCCAGAAAGGTTGGGCCAGTTTTGGGGGATGCTTAGGAACTAGAATCTATTCATTTCTGTTGACCCCTTCTGAGACACTACAGCTCTCCTTAATGGAGAAGGAAAAATTATCAGCAACAGAATTCAAAAACTTAGAATTTGAAAACTAGAGCTTGGAACAGTCATTAGCAAGTCAAGTCAAGAAGCATTTATTAGTACTTAAATATATACTAAACACTGTGCAAAGTGCTGGCCATATAGACTAAAACACATTCCCTGACATCAAGGAGCTTAAATTCTAATAGAAAAAGACTATCCAAGTAACTACCTGCATACAAGCTACGTACAGAGTAGACTGAAGATAATCTCAATGAAAATTCACTAGGAGATGTGGGATGGCTAGGTGGCACAATGGATAGAGCACTGGCCCTGGAGTTAGGAGTACCTGAGTTCAAATCTGGCCTCAGACACTTAATACTTACCTAGCTGGTGTGGCCTTGGGCAAGACACTTAACTCCATTTGCCTTGCAAAAAAAAAAAACCTAAAAAAATTCACTAGGAGATGAAAAGAAGCAAGAAATAAGAGGCCCAAGAATGGCCTTGACTTGGATTTATCTTGAAGGAAACCAGAATCTGGAGGCGAGAAGGGAGAGAATTCCAACATGGAAGACCAAGATTGGCCAGTGAAAAAGTAAAGAGGTAGAAAATGTGAGGAACAGCAAGAATAGTAAGTAGAAATGAAGATACATAGGGTAGACCATGAGTGAAACCTAACAAACAAGGCAGTGAATGGTAAAATTCATCATAGACTTGGATTGGATAGGCAGTTGGCAGTTAACAGAAGAAAACAGGGTCAAAGACAGTAGCTTGTGGGAGAAAATAAAGACAAAACCGAAATCATAGCTGAAGAAACTGAGACTAAACCTCAAGTATTACAGCTTATGAAATCACTTTATGAACCCCCACTTGAACTAGCAAATTGGATCACTAGAAAGCAGCCATTAACTTCTCAGAGTTCTAAAGATTTTAGCTTCTAATATAGTAATATTAATATAATAGTATATGATTATGAGCCCCATCTGTTATGTTTTCAATATTCCTATACCAGTTAACATCTCTTCAATACAAATTAACCAATTAATATCAATTACTTTTTATAAAGAGATATTTACCAAAAATGTATAGCAAAGACCAAAAATTAACAATATTCCCCAAACTGGGGAGATATGCATTTAGTTCCTGGGAAGAGTGGACTCAAAATAAAAGGGGTTATTATGAAATAATTCTCTCTACCATCACCTCCTGAAGAGAGGAAGTAGGGTATTTCCTAGCCCCAGTGGCCCTTTTCTCCCTTCTCAGAGCCCCCTCCAAGTTCACTTCTAGGAGATGTATAGCCAATAAATGAATCTTTCCTTTGCTTAGCTGGACAGGCTCCTTGATGACCTGGGTCAAGAAGGTAAACTCAGTGCTGACTCCTCACCGATTCAGCTTTTATAGCTACCAGATTAATTATATTGCTAACACCAGAATTATGATGACTCTCCTGAATTTTCATAGTTTTCCAGGTGGTAATCTGATCTATTCTTCTTCCAGAGTAGGCTCATTTAAGATCAAGAAAGGATGAGCAGAAGAAAGAAAAGAAACAGAATTCCATGCATGGACACATACTAGTGATACATCCAATGCCCTTTCTTCTCTTGGATGCCCATAGCAGTTTCTACTTACTTGAAAGCCACCAGGGGAGAGAAAGAGGCAGAGAGAGACAGAGACAGAGACAAAAATCATATATATATGAGAGAGAGAGAGAGAGAGAGAGAGAGAGAGAGAGAGAGAGAGAGAGAGAGAGAGATAAAAACAGGCACAGAGACAGACAGAAATCTGCTCAAAATTTTTGCAGAAACATTCAGTTCTGGCTCAATAGCCAATTAAAATCCCTCCTATATGAAATCTTTTCTAATTCCCTTTAATGCTAGTGCCTTCTCTCCTTTATTATCTACAATTTAGTCTTCCATTATCATATTTGTATATAGTTATTTTTATGTTGTCTCCCTCATTTGACTGAGTTTCTTGAGGGCAAGGACTGTTTTTTTTTCTTTGTATCTCCATTATTTAGCACAGTCTGGCACATAGCAGGTACTTAAGAAATATTTTTTGACTTGACCCATAGTATATGTCAAAGGTCTGTATTGGTAGGAGAATTATTTCCATTGAGATGACTCAAAAATCTAGGACTTGGTTGAAGCTCTGATACCTTAAGTGACTTGACTATGGTCATACCCCTAGAGTCTGAGATCTTTCTGACTCTATCTAGTTCTACTACTTGTACTTCCAATCCATACTTACACCATGTTATCTCTCACTACATCTTAATTTATCAATAAAAGTTTATTGAATGAATGAATCTTTGCATATATACATACATACATACATGCAACATGTTGAACTGGTTATCAAACATTTTGAGTCAAAATGAGTCTTAGCATTCATCTAGAGCAACTCCCTCCTTTTATAGGAAATGGAAAGCCAAAAGAGCTAAATAACTTGTTGAAGCTCATATGACTAGCAAGTGGTAGCCATGAATTGAATCCAGACCCTCTGATTCCAAATCCAGCATTCTCTCCTGTAGACCATAATTTAAAAAAGAAACTTATAAGCATGCAGTCCATCAGTTTCCCCTCATGTCTATGCAAATATCTAGAATCATAGAAGGCATCTATCTAGTTCAACAATCTTCTCTTTGTATTGATTAGAGAAAAGGCAACAGCATCTCATAATTTAAAGCTGGAGGAAATCTTAAAGAAAGAGCCCTAAGGAGCTTTCCACCAATATAAACACATTCTCCTTAAACTCCGTTCTGGGAAACCATCAGTCTGTTTCAGTCTATTCCTAACTCTTCTCTAATTCTTCCAGCAGAGGGAGATACGTTCTCACAAGTCTCTGATATGTTCATGATATTTCAGGTCTGTCTGAGAGAAATTTTTTTAAAGGGAACAAAACCAGCTCTCTCAACTGAAACAATGATTAAGTGTCTTGAAACTAGATTCAAATGGCAGGTACTGAATAGAACACAGATTTTTGCTTACTTGATGTGGGACTGTGCCAAGCAATTTTATCTCCCTGGGTCTCTATTTCTTCATATTTAAAATTAAGGAGTTGTCTAATATACAACAAAAATATCTTTAGCATTTTTATGTTAACAAAAAAGGATTAAAATGGGTGCTTGTTGACTATTATGGACAATAAATGTGCCATAAGAAATTATGACCAATTTCAGACTCAGAAAAGAAATGAGAAAATATCCCTCTCCCTGTAGCAGAGAGGTGGGGAACTAACTATAGGTGCAAAATATTTCATACAGTTTCAGACATAGTTATTGTCTGACTATATCTATTGGTTTTGTTTAGCTATTAGCTTTATACCGAGGAAATGTTCAATGGAGGGGCAGTGTATAGTATCTGGATATGATTGTGATATAAAAACAACTGGTCATCCATGAATGCATTGTTGTTGGAGCAGTGAACCCAACCAACCTTTCTGGAGAGCAATTTGTAATTACGCCCCAAGGGCAACAAAAATGTGCCTACCCTTTGATCCAGCAATACCACTACTGGGTCTATATCCTTTTTTTAAAAAAAATTATTTATTTTTATTTTTTCTACAAATGATATTTTTATACATTACTAAAATATTCTTGTTTAAGAGTAAACATAATACCCCCTCCCCCCAAATATTGACCCTCATGAGCAATAAAGTAAAGAAAAAATTTAAAAATAAAAAAATTTAAAAATTTAAATTTAAATTAAAAAAATAATAATAGGGGCAGCTAGGTGGCGTGGTGGACAGAGCACCGGCCCTGGAGCCAGGAGCACCCAGGCCCACATCTGGCCCCAAACACCCAACAATCACCCAGCTGTGTGACCCTGGGCAAGCCCCCTAAATCCCCCAAATAATAATAATAATAATAATTAATAATAATAATTAATAATAATAATACTTCAGACTGTGTTCTAACACCATCAGCTCTGTTGCAGGTGAATCACATTCTTTATGATAAGTCCATCACAAAAGTTACTTCCATATTTTTCCACTGTTGCCATTGCTGATCGCAACTCTCTATTTGTACTTCCCTATTACCATACACTATATTTTCTCTCTCCTTTCATTTTGTACCTCTTCTTAAATGTACTGTAGGGTAGCTGAGTGGCACAGCAGACTGATCACCAGCCCTGGGGCCAAGAGGCCCCAAGTCTACATACCACCCCTAAGGCCTAGCAACCACCTAGCCCTGTGGTCCCGGACAGGCCATCCAATCCCAGCCCCTTGCAAGAAATAAAAAAGAAAATGTGTTATGTATGACCATTCTCCCCCACAGTCCACCCTCTCCTCCATCACTCACATCCCCCCTTCCCCCTGTCCTCCTTCTCTCCTTCTTACTGTAGATGTCTATACCCCATCGAGTATATATGCTGTTTCCTATCCTAGCCACCTTTGATGAGAACAAAGGTTCCCTCATTCCCCCTCACCTTTCCCTTTCCATGTCATTGCAATAGCTCATTGCAATAAGAAAAATCTTATTATATGAAATGTCTTAGCCTATACCACCTCTCCTTTCTCTTACTCCCATTACATTTCCCTTTTAGCCATTGACTCCATTTTACAATATATTTTATCTTCAAATTCAGCTCTCTCCTGTGATTCATCTATAAAAGCTCCTTCTACCTGCTCTATTAAATGAGAAGTTTCTTATGAGTATTTATCAGTAACATTTTTCTACGCAAGAATACATGCAGTTCATCATCATTAAGTCCCTCATATTTTCCCCTTCTCCTCCACTCTCTATGCTTCACCTGAGTCCTGTATTTGAAGATCAAACTTTCTGTTCAGCTCCAGCCATTTTAACAAGAACATTTGAAATTCTCCTGGTTCATTGAAAGTCCATCTTTTTTCTCTGGAAGAGGATGTTCAGCTTTGCTGGGTAGTTGATTCTTGGTTGCATTCTGAGCTCTTTTATCTTCCAGAATATTATATCCCAAGCCTTATGAGCCTTTAATGTAGTTGCTGCTAAGTCCTGTGTGATCCTGACTGCAGCTGCCATGAGCCACGGCTCTCAGGTGCCCTGGGGCTGCCTCCAGGAGGCTGAAGTTCCTTCACTCTGATGGACCACCCCTCCAACTCCGTGGAGCAGAGCCTTTCCACTATTTTTAGGTTACCATGGGCTGGAGAATTGCCTCACTGGATCCCTCTGTGGGTTCTGTCTCTTGAAAATTTAGTTAGAGTCCTTGTTTTATGAGTTTTGAGAGAGAGCACCTAAGAGAGGCTCTTCTCCTGTCACCATCTTGGTTCCATTGCTCTTATTCTTTTCTTGAACATTTACAGTGTTGCTTCCAATGTTATTATTTCTTCAAAATGAGTCTCTTCAGAATCACCAGTCATCTCTTAGTTGTCAGATTCAATGACTTTTTCTCAATTCTTATCCTCCTTGACTTCCTTGTGGCCTCTGACAATGTGAGTCACTCTTTACTCCTTGATACTCTCTTTTCTCTAGGTTTTCAGGACATCATCACCCCCCTCTCCCCAGCTCCCTTTCTCTTTTTCCTCCTCTTCTAATTCCTCCTTCTCTGTCTCCTTCTCTGGATCCTCCTCCAGATCATGCCCTCCAACTGAAGGTGTTCCTCAGTTGGGTCTATATCCTGAAGAGATTATGAAAAATGGCAAAACTAGGGGTAGCTAGGTGGCACAGTGGATAGAGCACTGGCCTTGGAGTCAGGAGTACCTGAGTTCAAATCTGGCCTCAGACACTTAATAATTACCTAGCCATGTGGCCTTAGGCAAGCTACTTAACCCTTTTTGCCTTACAAAAACTAAAAAAAAAAATTTAACAAAGGGCAAAAACATCACTTGTACAAAAATATTCACAGCAATCCTGTTTGTGGTGGCAAAGAATTGGAAATTAAGTGAATGTCCATCAATTGAGTAATGGCTTAACAAACTGTGGCATGTGTATGTGATGGAACGTTCTATTAGAAACCAGTAGGGATGGAAATTCAAGAAAGCCCGGAAGGACTTGCATGAACTGATGTTGAGTGAGATGAGCAGAACCAGAAGAACATTGAACACCCTAACAACAACATAGGGGTAATGATCAACCATAATGGACTTGCTCATGGAATCAGTGCAACAATCAGGCACAGTTTTGGGGTATCTACAATGGAGAATACTCTCTGTATCCAGAGAAAGAATTGTAGAGCTTGAACAAAGACCAAAGGCTATTACCTCTAATTTTTAAAAAAAGCTGCTATTATGTAATTTTGCTATCTCTTATACTCTATTTTTCTTCCTTAAGGATATGATTTCTCTCTCATCACATTCAACTTAGATCAATGCATACCATGGAAACAATGTAAAAACTAATTAACAGACTGCCTTCTGTGGGAGGTGGGGGAAGGGAAGCAAGATTAGAGGGAAAATTATAAAATTCAAAATAAATAAAATCTTCCTTTTAAAAAATGTCATCAATAAAATTTATTTTTAAAAAATAAATTTGTAAAGTCTAACAGACTACCTTCTGGGGAGGTAGGGGGAGGGAAGCCAGGTCAGGGGGAAAAATTGAAAAATCCAAAAATTAATTAATTAATTAATTAAAAATAAAATAAAATGAAGAGATTGCATTACATAATCTTTAAATGCTAAATCCTAATATCCATAAGATTCACTCTTTGAAACTAGTTCTGTTCAAAATAGCCTCTTACTAAAGGAAGGGAGAAAATCAAGGATGGTTTCTTTGAACTTCTAGCATTTGTGTTTAATTCATTAGAACTAACTTCCTTCTGAATCAGAATCTGTCTTCTTCTACCTAATTCTTTAGACAAGGAGTGGGAAGCCAAAAAAAAAAATCAATCAATCAATCAACAAATATTTATTAAGCAACTTATTGCTGCCAAACACTGCAGGGCACTAGGGATTCAAAGATAAGAATGAGGGGATCCCCTGCCCTCAAGGAATTTCTGTGCTGTAAATAGACTTCAGACCAAAATGGTGGATACTCCTGAATTATTTCTGTATGTCTTTAATTAAGACTCTTCAAATATATATTCTTTTGAAGTGACGACTATATTCAGTCCAGGAATATGTATGAATGAAGAACTGGGGACTTTTCCTTCACTGGACAGATTTGGGGGCTTGGCTAAATCCATATCTTTTGCCTGTTTCAAAGTAAAGGTTTGTGGGAAAATAGTGGCCCCAGAAACCAATTCAAACTGGAAAACTTACTTGGGATCATAAGATTTAAAGGTGGAAGGGACCTTTAGAGATCTAATTAATAATGTTTATTGAATGAAAGTTGAATTATGTGTCCAGAAACTGAGACCCAGCAAAGAAACGTGACTTACTAACAGTTTTGCTTACTAGGTTCTTATTCTGTGCTGCCTTAGTTAAATTAAGCAAGCTCATGATATCCTAGACTATCTCCATTTCAGCCTCCTTGACTTTTTTCGATATCCTTCTGATCAACAAGTTCCTCTCCAAATCTCCATTTGAAGAAGCATTCATGCTAGCCATCATACTCTTCAAATGCAGACTCGCACAACTTCTCTCCACCTTAATTCATCTTGGGTACCTTTCCCACTCTCCTCTCCCTTTTCAGCTTGTCTGTGTTATCTTCCTCCATTAGAATGGAAAAAAACTCTTTGAGGGCAGAAATTGTCTTTCTTTTTGTTTTTATTTATATTTCCAATGCTTTACACATTGCCTATCATATCAGTCACTGTAAAAGTTCAGTCATGCCCAACTTTCCATTAGCCCATTTGGATTTTCTTGACAACAGTACTAGAGTAGGCTGCCATTTCCTTCTCCAGAGACAAATAGTGTTAAAAGATTTGCTGTTTATGAAGAAGAATGGGTTGCTGGGTTGGATATGAATTTAGGACAATGAATTTTTCTAATTTCCAGTCCAGTGCTCTATCCACTGTGCCATCTAACTGCCTCACATAGTAAAACCTTAATAAATGCTCTCTCTCTCTCTATCTATCCATCTCTATCTATCCATTTATTATCTATCCATCTATCATCTATGTATCTAACATTTTTACATGTTTTATGTGTCCAATTTCTCAACTAGGTCATTACTTCCTCAAGGTCAAGAATTGTCATACTTTTCAGAATACCCAACAAGGTTTGCAAGTCAGCAATACTGTTGTAGACAGAAGTGCACAATGAAAACAAGAAAGTCAAAAGAGGGCAGAGGCTAATGGTCCTACAGCCCTTTTGTTCTTGCCTCTAGGTTTATTTACATACCAATCATGGAGAATTACTGTTGACATCCCTTGAAATTTTGTCAAGTGAAAGCTCTGAATTGGATATTTGGGATGCAGACTGAGAGTCAAGTATTTAACAAGAATTAAAAGGAACTTTGGGGTAGTTAGATGGCACAGTAGAGGAGGATCTGAGTTTACATCTGACTTCAGACTTTTATTAGCTGTATGACCTTAGGCAAGCCACTTAACACTGTTTGCCTCAGTTCTTCATCTGTAAAATGAGCTGGAGAAGGAAATGGCAAACTACTCCAATATCTTTGCCAAGAACACCCCAAATGAGGTCATGGAGAGTCGGACACAAGTGAATGACTCAACAACAACAAAAAAGAAACTATCCTATGCTCAAGCCAGAAAATTGGTTAGGGCTAAGGATCTCAAATTAGCACCTGGAATAAAGTAGTCCAAAGTATATTTAACCTTAATCTGAAGCATTCTTGGAGGTTTTATTGACTTTACGACTAGGTTTGCTAACTCATATCACTGGGCTATATGCTAAAAGAAATTTAGCTTTTAGGGGTGGCTAGGTGGTGCGGGTGGATAAAGCACTGGCCCTGGAGTCAGGAGCACCTTAGTTCAAATCCGAGCTCAGACACTTAATAATTACCTAGCTGTGTGGCCTTGGGCAAGCCACTTAACCCCATTTGCCTTGCAAAAACCTAAAAAAGAAATTTAGCTTTTACCTGCTAGGAAGGTTCTAGTGATGACTTAGGAATCACTGTTGACAGATGGTAGCAGAAAGTGAGAGAGCCCTGAAGAGGACGAAGCTGAAATTGATGTCATCTGAGGGTAGTTCAGTGTCCACAAAACAAGAAGATTCATGTTATTTGAGACTGTATTGATGGAACTGAGGGTATTTCACTAGAAGAGAAGACTCGGGATGATGGCTGACTTGAGCCTGTAAAGCTATTATATGGAAGAATGATTGGGCTTGCTAATCTAAGGATCAGAAGGACAGAATTAGGAACAATTGGTGGTTCTTGCAAAGAGATAAATTTAGAACTGGTATCAGAAAAAAAGCTTCCTAATAATTAATGTTATATAAAAGAATGGGTTGTTGGGATACTAATCAGATGAATTGATGTTCAACTCCGCATGAAATTGTGATTTGGTGAATGGGACCTTATCTTCTAAATGGAGTCAGACCTAAGATGTCTTTAAGAAGTCTAATATCTGACTTGACAAAGGGTAGGCCTATGGGTACATAGAGCTAAGCCCAAACACAACTGTATTAGTAATAATAATTATTCACATACTATATATTTAAACAAATGAATACATATATAATGACTGAGACTTGGAGAGATTAAACAACTTTTCCTGGCTCACAAAGGGAATGCCTGAGGCTAAATTCAAAATTGGATCTTCCTCAATTGAACTACAGTCCTGTACTACTTAGATGTCCACCTAGTTTCTTTTCATGACTTTCCCTAAAGGCCCAGAGATACAACCTATTAAAAAGTAAGGAGAAAGGGTTCCTGTCACTGTGTTAAGCATAATTTCTCCATTCTGTTACCAATTTGTCCACTGGAGCAGGTGTCCAACTAGACAAAGGTTCTTAATATCCCGGCCCTGCAAGTTCTGGCTCCTGTTCTTTTTGTCTTTCTGTGTCTCTGTCTGTCTCTTTCTATCTGTGTCTCTCCATCGGTGTGTGTGTGTGCCTCTGTGGTTATGTGTCTGTGTGTGTGTGTGTGTGTGTGTGTGTGTGTATCCTACTGCTCTTTCTCTATCTCTGTCTCTCTGTCTCTGTCTCTCTGTGTTTGTATGCATCTATCTCTTTATGTGTCTGTCTCTGTCTCTGCATCTGTGTCTCTATCTCTGTCTCTGTTCTCTCTCTCTCTCTCTCTCTCTCTCTCTCTCTCTCCCTCCCTCCCTCCCTCTCCCCCTCTCCCTCTCTCTTCTCTCTTCTCTCTTCTCTCTTCTCTCTTCTCTCTTCTCTCTTCTCTCTTCTCTCTTCTCTCTTCTCTCTCTCTCTCTCTCCCTCCTTCCCTCTCTCTCCCCCTCCCTCCCTCCAGTTTTCCAAAGCACAGTAACCTAATGCTACTCCTGACTTGAGCCAGCTGCACAACCAAGAAGAAAAATAACCCCCTCCCAAGTTGTTGGAGGGGTCTGGTCTAGATTCAAGGAAAACCAGTCTGAGTGAACTCCCTGAGCTTAGGGACCATGGATTTGCAATCATTGCCTTCCACACCCTCCACCTTTTCTCTCAGCTGATGGAAGGGTACTAATGCAGAACAGATGGAAAGGGTAAACTCTGGGCCAGAAGTAAAGGAATCCCCCCCCCTCTTGGATATACTCTTCCTCCTCCAGTCCAGTTGGAGCACTTAATTTTTTGATGTATGTGGGACTTGGATGAACACCTCAATCCACTGATAGTTTCTGGCTAGAGAAAGGTATCATGATGCAGAGACAATAGGGTCCCTTACACCAAGCTCTCCTGCCCCCAGCATTCATATCATTCCAGTCCTTTTTTAAAAGCTGTATTGCATATCCAAAATGAATTTAATGTCAAAAGATATTGATAAAAATTCTGCCTTTCCTATATACTATCAAGGATACCACAAATAAGTTATTCTACTTTGCTTCACCTTCAGTTTCTTTACCTGAAAAAGGGAGAGTGGGATTAAATCATCTCTAAGATTCCCTCCAGTGCTAACTATACAATCCTATCATATTGCACGTATAGAGGAGGGAAGGGGCTCATAGCTGACAATTTCTCTGAGAGGATAGTATTGAACTTGACCTGGGAGAAGACTGAGTTTGAACCCTGGCTCAGACACTACTATAAGTATCACCTTGGGCAAGTCACTTAACTTCTTTCTGTCTGCTTCAATTTCTTCATCTGAAGAATAACATCTTCCCTAAGGGATTGTAGTGAGGATCCAGTAAGATAACATGGCTATAGTGTTTTGCAAATCTTAAAATGACATCTAAATGAAGTCTGGAAAGAAAAAATAATTTGAGCCACAACACATTTCCAGGGAAGATTATGAAATCATTAGGAGGTAGGGTCACCCCAAGAGGATGAAAGGTTGTCTCCTTTGAGTTCCTTCAACAGCCAAGGACAGACTCACATTTATTGCCTAGAGAAGGAGGGAGATGGAAAGAGGGAGGTCAAGGCTAAAGATGACCACATCCTGTGACAAATAGACTTTCTGGGATTGTTTACTAAATAATTTTCAGATCCAAGGAAGCTGCTTCCCTAGGGAGCAAGAAGGGAATGATAGGATGCCAACTTCTCACAACTTTGGATCTGGGACAACCTGTAATGCTGAAGAAGGAGGGGAGAGGATAACAGACACATTCCCCTTCCAATTAACTGGGAGGGGAGAGATATCTGTATGCATAGTAGATGGATTGATAGGATATTTTTTAAAAAGTGGAAGGAAACTCAGTTTCCTCAATTCAAAAAATAAGGAGAAGGGAGTTGGGAAAATTCATCTTTTATATCCTTTCCAGCTCTATTAGTTTCTGTGTCCTGCAGTGTGTTTAGGGTGGGGGGGGGAGGGCAGAGAAGGTATATTCACTCAATTTGTGGGGGAGGAAAGAAAAGGAGGGTCCTGAAGGAGGGACCCCAAGTGGAATGAGAACCTCAGAGCCCTAAGACAGACTCTGTAAAAGGGCTCTCTGGCTGAAGATCTGGCATCATAGTCCCCAGACTAAATCTGGCCTCCTGTTTCCAACTTTTAATTCAGAAATTCCTCGGGAATGTTTGGTTTTTGTCTTGCTTTGTTTTCCCTCTCCTTCTCGGGCCAGTTTGCCTTGGCTGGGCTCAACTTTGGCTCGGGTCTCGTTCCCACATCCCCCTTGTTATGGGGCCAGCCAGCTCCCTGCGCCCATTCCAGTGGCTGCCTCCCCCCCACCACCAGCTCTTTCTCTTGGCCCAGGGCAGAGGCCGTCTGGAGCAGGGCAAGGGGCCCAGCTCCCTGCAAGGAGATGCCGGGAAATGAGCAGGCTGGGGAGGGGGGCCAAGGGGATGAGGGGCCTGGGCCAGGGCTCTCCGAAGCTCCAGTTTCACACAGGCTTTTCATGAGGGGAGCCAGGGTGGAGGCCCCAGGGCCAGATTAGAATGTTGCATGTGGTGAGTGTAGCAGATAGAGGTAGAAAGGGATTCTTAGCTGTTTTTAGACAGGGTTCATGGGTCTTCCAGCACAGAAAGAATCTGTCCTATAGGCCTGTTCCAGGGAGGCTGTCAGAGAACCATTAAGTTCAACCCCCTCATTTTAAAGAGGGTGAATCTGAGACCCAAAGAGGGAAATGTTTTGCCTAAGGTCACATAGCAAAATGATGGTAGAACAGGCCTTAGAATCCAAGTCTCCTGGCTTAAAGTCAGGTGTTCTTGCTACTATATCTTTCTGAATTTGGAATCCCCAAGCAGACCATTCTGAAACTCACACTTAGAGATCTATTCTTCAGAGACTTGAAGATTTGAGGGTTTTCAAAGTCCCTGTTAATATATAAGAAAACTCCCCCAAACCTAATAAAACTCTAGGACTCCTGAGAAAAGATTAGTTGAGACCTTAGAATTAAGCTTCTTCTTCCCCGTCCCCCCCCCCATGGAAGTGGAGAGATAATTTAGGGAAACAATGTAGCATCCCTAAAAAGAAAAAAAAAAGGAGGTAAAGAAATCCTAGCATTTAGAGCTTATTGGAACCCTAGTGATCATACCGCCTCACTAACTTCAATTTATAGATGGGGGAAATGAGACCAAGAGAGGTGAGGTAACCTGTCTTCGGTTGCACAAGTAATAGCTTTTCATCCACGGCAAGGCCTGCTATCTAGTCAGTGGTAGACTGGTAAATATTTAATGATCAGCTCTCTGAGGGTAAAACGGAAGCACAGCACACTTTTAAGTTTAATTTTTATTATTAACATTTTCTCCAATTCTTTGTCTTGACAATAAGCAAAACAAATCAAGACCCAAATTTTATAATGTTTGCCAATTTCTGAGGTGTAAATGTTCATGCTGAAAATTAACAATTGACTCTGTCCAGTTGGTTCAAGCTGTATTCACCACAGCTCTATGTTCAACCCTTAAATAAGAACAGCTCCCTAACAAAACTGTGATCAATTCCATCAAGATTTAGCAATGATGATTTGACTGTGTTACCGTCATACCAGAGAAAATAATAGCTGTCACCTTCTCTTTACCATTCTCTATCATGCATACCTCATTCCCCAACCTCTGCTCTCTCTCCCTTCTTATATCCCCTTTCATTCTCTCCCTTCCTCCTTTCTACCTATTTCATAGATTTGTAATTTTTCTTCCCTATTGTCACCCCTTAGGTGCCAAGGGCATTGCTGACTCCCCCTAGATTTTAGGGACTAAATCCTCTTGGGAAGGACTCTCTCTCTCTTCCTAATTTAATAAACCTAGCTACTATTGATTTTCAACTTCCATAGATTATTATTGGCCGCTTCCCTGATTGGCAGGCCTATTATCCAGTGAATGAGACAGTGTCACTTGCCTTTATTTGATTCATAAAATGGATAGAGTTTGGGAAGAATCAGGCAGATTGAATTTAAGAGAGCTTGGCAGCCTCTAGCTGGCGCTCTAAGTCATTGAATTCTCTAAATCCAAATTCTCTTTCATTTGTACTCTGATACTACAAAAGAAGTGAATAAAAGAAAGAGGGGGAGAAGAGGAGGGTTGTGTTCCTTTTAGCCCTCATCTTCCTATTAATATTACATGCTAATAATAAAAAAAAACAGATAATACAGGTTGAATTCAGGCCATCATTCTATTCACCAAGCATCCCCACCCACCCCAGTTGCTTTGTTTTTTTTTCTCATCTCTGCCACTTTTGATATTTAACAAGTAATTTAATATCTCATGTATGCCGGTTTCCTCATCTGTAAAATGAAGTAACAAGACTAGATAATCAATAAGGTCCCTTCTAAATATAAATCCTATGACCTCTAGGAAGTAGGGAAGTGACAGCTCATTTTACTGTTTTGTTGTTCAGTCATTTTCGAGCCATATCCAACTTTTTGTGACCCCATTTGGGGTTTTCTTAGCAAAGATACTGGAGTGGTTTGCCATTTCCTTCTCCAGCTCATTTTATAGATGAGAAAGCTGAGGTAAACAGGGTTAAGTGACTCATCCGGGTCACATAGCTAGTAAGTATCTGAGGCTGGATTTAAACTCAGGTTCTTCTGACTCCAGGGCTAGTACTCTATGCATTGGGCCACCTAGCTGCTCTTCTATATGACTTTCAGTTAGATATGAGAGAAGATTTATATAAGTAGAGTGCTAGGAGTGCTCTAAAGCAAAAGTGCTTAACTTGAGGTCAGAAAACTTTTGAAAAAGATATTTTGATGACCATATTTCAATATACTTAATTTCCTTTGCAAACAAGAATATTTTAAAATGTATTTAAAGGTATTATTCTGAGATGGCATCCATAGGATAAAATACCAGGCCCATTAGTCCATAAAAGGTCATGGATCCCTATTTTGCACAGATGAAATCACTGACCCAGATATCGGGGTCTAGATGGGGAGAGAGGAAGAATTTAACTGTTGATTTCATTTACAAAGTAATGAATGGACAATGACCTTTGCTTTTTGTGGACCATGAATGATGAGAGTAACTGCAAGTTTTCTATTGTCATTCCATATCTTCCTCAAATGTAAGGATACAAGCAAATAGTAATATGGTACAGAGGAAGGGAAAGAAGAAGAAGGAATGAAGGAAGGAAGGAAGGAAGGAAGGAAGGAAGGAAGGAAGGAAGGGAGGGAGAGAAGAAAGAAGGAAGAAAAGAGAAAAAAGGTAGGAAAAAGAAGAAAAATGGAAGGGAAGAAAAGTAAGGGAGAGAGGGAGGGGAAGGGAAGGGCTAGGGAAGGGAAAGGAGGATCATATACCAGACACTGTGCTAGTGCTTTACAAATATTATCTCATTTGATTGTCACAACAACGCTGGATGGTAAATGCTGATATCACTCCCATTTTACAAATAAAGAAATTAAGGTAGAAAGCACATTGGTTTAGGAGTCAGAGAACTTGATTCCACTCTCCCCTCTAAAGCTCATTATCCATATGGCCTTGGGTAAGTTGACCTCCCTAGAGCTCAATTCCCTCCTCTGCAAAATTAGGAGATTGAAGTAGATGGCCTCTGAGGTTCCTTCTAGCTTTAAATCATCTATGTAGTTGATAGTCCCCCCCACTTCCCCTATTGAGAAAGAAGATCATCCTATCCTCACCATTAAAATCCAGAAAAATTACCAGGATGTCCTATGGACACAAAATCTCTAAGAGATATGTATCCCACAGTGGTAAGAATCGGTGTGATTTTGAAAAATAGGCTCTCATAAAGGGATGAAATGAAGGTTAGATGGAGGTATATCTTAAAAAGCTGCCTTCTATATCCCTTACTCTATTTGCTCTCACTACCATTGCCTTGAAAAACTTCCAAATACTATTGAATTTTTCAAATGTCTAGAGTAGCCTGAGCCAGAATCCATAGGTATCTTAATACATTCATAGGATAAGCAAATACAAGTCTGGTACAAATTAAGGAAGGCCAGAGTCAGCCATGGGGAAAGGGAGGGAAGCAAGAAGTCATCCATTTTCTTCTCTTGTCCTGCCCACTACTTTTTAGGTGGTCTGATCCATGACCATCCCACTCATTTTTCTAAAGAATGTCTTTATATGAACTGTTACCCTCATCATCCCGGCCTCCTCTGAGAGCAGAACATCACAATCTTCCTTCATTGAATTCTAAACATTCTAAATGACTAAATGAGAATTCCTTTTGAGCTCTTTCCCCTTTAATACCTCCCTCCCCTACTAGAGTCTCCCAGAGGAAAATTAAAAACAGTCCATCACCTCCTTTAACTCCAGGCTTACCAAAATCTCTTCCCTAGTCACTCAAATTCCCTAAGTACAAAAAGTCTATCTAATATGGTTATTATTATGCTAATCCTTTTTGTTCAGTCATGCCCAACTTTTTGTGACCCCATTTGGGTTTGTTTATTTGAGATGTTTTGGCAAAGAAAATGGAGTGCACTGTTCATCCTTTCCTTAAGGATACAGATGAGGAAATTGAGGCAAACGGAGTTAAGTGACTTGCTCAGGGTCACACAGTTAATTTGTCTGAATCTGGATTTAAACACAAAGATGAGTCTTCCTGACTCCAGAGCTAGCACTCTATCCACTGCACCACTTAGCTTCCCCTGTACTAACATCTAAAAAATCCAGTTTCATTTAACATTCATTCAATCAACAATCGTTGAAGATTACTCTGGTTTTTCTGTCTTCTTACATTTTCTTTCTTTCATGGCATGCCATATTAGCATACTTGATGCTTATTCAATGTGATATTCCATTTTCCATTTCTGTACCTTCACCCTGGTTGTCTTCCATGTCCAGAATGCTACGCTTCTTAGTTTCCCAGAATTCCTTCAAAACTTACCTCTAAGCCCAAACTTCTTTATGCATTTTCCAGCCCCCAACCTGCTAATGCCTTTCCCTTTCAGATTACCTCCCATCTATGTTATATGTAAAAAATGGTGCTTTAGTTGCCTCTTAAAAGAAATGAGGGGGGCCGCTAGGTGGCACAGTGGATAGAGCATGGGCTGTGGAGTCAGGAGTACCTGAGTTCAAATCTTACATCAGACACTTGATAATTACCTAGCCATGTGGCCTTGGGTAAGCCACTTAACCCCATTGCCTTGAAAAATCTTTAAAAAAAAAAAAGAAATGAGGGATTTTATGAGACAGAGATGAGGAAGGGGTGCATTCCAGGCATGTGGGACAGCCAGTACAAAAGCATGGAGGTGAGAGACAAAATACCATATGTAAAGCAAAAAAAAAAAAAAAAAAGGAAAATTTGGCAGTCCTTTAGAATGCAAGACAAGAAGTAATGACCAACTGAGTTAGGAAGATAGATCGAGGGCAGATTGAGTAATGCCTTTTAAAACCAGAGGGGAATTCATAATAATAATTAACATTTAGTTGACATTTATATAGGACTTTGAAGTTTACAAAGAATTTTACATATTATTATTTCATTTGATGAGTTTATATTTTATCCTAGAGAGAAAAAAAGGAACCACAGAGTTTATTTAATACAAAAATGATTTGGTCAGATTTGTTGCTTCAAGAAAATCACTTTTGTAGTTTTGTGGAGGCTGAATTGGAGTCAGAAGACTCCGTCAATACAAAAGCCACTATAATACTCCAGTCTGAATTGAAGTGGTGGTTGCATGATTTGGGAGAAAGGATTACATGTACAAGACATTGCGGACATAAGAAAAGTAAGATTTTTCAACTAATGAGATAAGTGGAATTACAGAGAGTGAAAAGTTCAAAATAACTCTGAGAGGCAGTTAGGTAGTGCAGTGGATAGAGCACTAGACATGTAATCAGGAGGTCCTGAGTTCACTGATCTCAGACACTTGACATTAACTAACTGTGTGACCTTGGACAAGTCACTTAACCCCATTGTCTTGCAAAAGCCAAAATAACAATAATATGAATAATAACACTGAGATTAAAAACCTGGGAGACCCCCCAGTATGGTACAACTCCATATTGAAATGGTTAAATTCAGAAAAAGATTGTGTTTGAAAGAAAAGATGATGAATTTTAAATAGGTGACACCAGTGGATCAAGTGCTAGGGAGTCAAGAGAACCTGAGTTCCAATTCTATCTCAGACCCTTTTGAGCTGTGTTATCCTCACTGAGCAAGTAATTTTCTCTATAAAATCCTCAGTTTTCTTATCTGTAAACTGGAGATAAGGATAGCATTTTTCCTCTTAGGGATGTTGCCATGATCAAATGAAATAACATATATAAAGCACTTTATAAACCTTAAAGTGGACATTTAGGCATTGAAGTGGATAGATACATTTTTCTAAGTTCAAATCTGACCTCAGTCATTTATTAGCTGGGTGACCTTGGGGAAGTCATGATGCTATTTGTCTCAGCTTTCTCTTCAGGAAAATGAGTTGGAGAAGGAAAGGGCAAATAAATCTAGTATCTTTGTCAAGAAAACTCCAAATGGGCTCACAAGATATTAGACACAACTGAAATGACTGAACAGCAACAAAACTTAATCTCTGAATAAATGTTAACAATTATTTTGGACATATTGAATTTCAGATGCTCTATTTGCTCTCACTACCATTGCCTTGAAAACTTCCAAATACTATTGAATTTTTCAAATGTCTAGAGCAGACTGAGCCAGAATCCATAGGTATTTTAATACATTCATAGGATAAGCAAGTTCAAGCCTGGTATAAATTAAGTAGGCAGATGCTGATGCAGGACCAGAGCTCAGGGGAGAGTACTGATCTAGATATGTAGACATGGGAGTTACCTGAATAAAGATAGATAATCAATAAACCCAAGGAAAGCAATGAGGTCACCAAACAACAGGGGAGAGAGAAACAAGAAAGTTCCAGACAGAGTCTTCTGTTAACCCTCACAATTGAGGGAATGAGATGCCTGTGAACCAGCAAAAGAGACTGAGGAGTTGTTAGACTGATAAGAAGAAAAGGGGAGTAAATATAGTCAGGAAAACTCAGAGAAATGATATCCAAGAGAAAAGGGTTAAATGTAGCAGAAAAATCAAAAAGAATAAAGAAAAAAATGATCAGAATTGTCAATTAAGAGATATTTGATAGCTTTGGAAAGAACTTTGAAAGACTGAAGTTTTAAGAGATGAGTTTGGAAGACAGATTGCAAAGGCCTGAGGATTGAGAAGAGAGAAAGCATAAGCAGTTTTTTTTGAGGAGTATGGCAGAAAAAGGGAGAAGAGATAAAGGATAATAGGTTCAGGGGACAACAGCATTTAGTTGTTTTTTTTTTTAAGAATGAGAAGACTTGGGCATATTTGAAGGAAGTAACTAGGGAACTGGTGGAGGAGAGATTTAAAAAATTGGAGGAGATAATGATAATGGAGACAATCTCCTGGAGAAGATAGGAGAGATCAAGAGCACATGAAAAGGGGTTAGAATCATAGACTGTTATGATCACATAATAACAGATTGATGGAAAAGTGGAAAGAGAGAGGTCCCCACAACTTTTTCTTATTCTCATCTCCTCATTCTCTCTGATCCCACTCATCCAGTCTTGCAATCTCTACACTATATCTTTTGCATACAAGTCCTCCTAACTTCTCATAGAAATTAGGACTAAGATCATGGGACAATTAGACAAATTCATAACTGGTCAAATAACTGGACTCAATGAGTAGGTTCTTAGCATATAGATGACACACTGAGGAAAGTTGGGTATCCCAGTAGCCTTCTTACCCTGGAAGATACCACTCTGCATTTTCAGGCTTTTCTTCTAGTAGGTTAGTTATTCTTGGAACCCAAGTCAACCAAAATCGTTCTTTCATTTCTCTTCTAACTCTGTTCTTACATTTTCTTCTCTTGTCCTTTACTCGCTTTGAGGTTCTTTTTATATTTTCCCACTGGGCAGCTAGGTGGCACAGTGAATTGAGCCCTGGGCTTGAAATCAGAAAGACCTTTCCTCAAGAGTTCAAATCCAAGTCATAGACATATATATATATACTAGCTGGATGATCCTAGGTAAGTTACTTAACTCTGTGTTAACTCTGCTTAACCTCAGGTTCCTTACCTGGAAAATGAGCTGTTGAAGGAGGAAATGCCAAGCCATTCTAGTATCTTTGCCCAGAAAACCCCAAAATGGGGTTACAAAAAAGTTGATATGACTGAAGTGACTGAACAGTAATAGCAACAACAAAGTAGCAGTAAGTCTGCTACCTTGACCTTAGTTAAAAGGAAACCTCTGAAGGAGTTTAACAGCAGAGATTCCTGAGGAATCTAAAATAGTCAAGTAATGGATCATTTAAAATAAGCAGCAAAGGAATAAAAACATCTGTTGTTCACCTCCCATTTTTGGTGTCCCCCAAATCTCTAATTGCTCTTTCTTGACTACAAAGAAAAGTAAAGTTTATACTCCTTTGCCTGATATTCAAGGGTTTCCAAAACCTGGTGCCACCCTGTATTTCTAGACTTATCTCACATTATTCCCATCCATGACATTTTACATAACAGTCAAACTGTGCTTCTTACTTCCCAAGCTACATGCATCCTACCACTCATGTACCTTCCCATTCTTTACCTGTCATATTCCTACTCATTCTTTAAAGCCTAATTCAAATATCAACTCCCCTATGAATACTTCCTTGATCATGTTTATCAATAGCAATTTTGCCCTTTCAACCTTGAAAATCATTTGTTTTGAATTTGAATTTTTGAAATCCCTCGAATTTAATCATAATAGCTAAGATTTATATAGAACTAGTTAGATGAGTGCTGAGTCTGAAGTTAGTAAGACCTGAGTTCAAATCCAGTCTCAGTTATTTACCTAGCTATGTGATCCTGGCCAAGTCACTTAATTCTATTTATCTCAGTTTCCTCATCTTTAAAATGAGCTAGAGAAAGGGTCACAAAGAGAGAGACATGACTGAACAGCAACTAATAGTGCTTGCAAAGCAGTTAATATAATAGCAATGATGATAACATTTTCATACTGCTTTAAGGTTTACAAAACATATATTATTTATATATACTAGTTTTTTTTTCCTTATAGCAGACCTAGTGGCTGCTTTTAAAGATGAAGATAACTGAGGCTAAGTGACTTTCCTAGGGTTATACAGTCTAAGGCAGGAATGAAGCACGGGTCTTCCTGGACTCCAAGTCTAATGTTCAATCCATTGTTGCACCTGACTATAATTCACTCTCCAAACCCACCCCCTTCCAAGCTTCCTTGTTTCTGTAGGGGGCTGGTTCATCCAGGCCTCCAGATTCCTTCCAGAGCTCTACCCCATCAATCCATATGAGGCCTCCCATCATCTGTTTTGTATCTTATTCATCTATTATAACAAAAATATCATAAAGGCAGGGACAGGGACTTCTCTACTTCCATTGTTCTACACACAGTAAACATAGAATAAAAAATACATACATGAACGAATGAATGAATAACTCCCTGAATTTATACTTTTTGCACCAATATCATAGTAGTTGATCCTTTTATCATTTAATGTTCCCCAACCTCTTGTCCAAATCAAGTATTACTCAGACACAGAAATCTATATAATGAAAATCAATTCCTAACACTAACAAAGTAAATCTATTCTAATTGCATAAGGATACACACACACACACACACACACACACACACACACACACACACAAACCCACACACACATATACGGGCCTATGGCTCCAGATCTGATTGTTGGTCTGCTTGTCTCTCTCACCCACATCATTCCCCAGGCTCTGCCAACCTGTCACTCCCAAGCAGTGACTAGTACAAAGGTGTTAGAAAAAACTGACTTTTCTAAAGAGTCCTAAGAGACTGGGGTTTCCAGTCATTTCTCAGTCGTTGGTAGTGAATTCAATTTGAAACATACCCAGGGTGGTATTGTCTCTTTCTTGCTGGCACCTGCGTGGGGGAGGGAAACATTCCACTCCAAAGTCCAGATTCAGTGTTTCTGTTCCTTTAACACTCGGTTTCAGAAAAGAAAAAGGGAGGAAGCATATGAGGAAAAGGTACCAGTTGCCATGGAGACAGCATCTCTGGTATTGGTACATCCAGTAGGTGTTGGTCACTTATTAGCTGTGGGGCAGACTATGTTCCTGCAATGATGTTGGCATTGGCTTTGGGAGGAAAAAACTATGACTCTCCTGACACCTCCCCCAATCTACAGGTTTTCTGTTAGACTCTAGGAGACCCACAAGACCCTGGAGAATAGCACACAACAGAATGAACAGAAATCAGTTCAGTATTAGAGGGAATAAGAAAGAGGTGCCAGTAATCTAAAATCATAGAAACAAAGGGAAAGAAGGATCACTAGGAATCAGTTCAGAAACTGTGGGTAGAAAAATTATATCATAGTTCAGACAAAATTCTGGTTTTTACTGACCTGTTCTTCTTCTATCCTATAGTCAATTAACTGCCATCTGCCTCACTGTCTTCATTGGTAAAATGGGGCATCAGTAGTACCTAACTTCTAGGACTGTGGTGATGAAAAAAATGAGATATTTGTAAAGAGTTTTGCAAACCTTCATGCTATTTAAATATTAATTGTTGTTATTCCTTAATCACTGTCCCACCTCCTTCTGGATGCTTCCATAATCCTCCTACTTTTTAAGGAATAATCCAATATTTGGATTTTTTTCCTGCAAGCTGCAAGCTTCCAGATTTGAAACCTATAGTTTTTGAACTGATGGGTGCTGTCCTGATTAGGGAGTTCCATCAAAGGCCACATTCAAAACATATTCCAGTAGGACCCCTGGCATCCCTACAACATGTAATTCTAATTTGGGAGCTGCCATGATAATTTCCATTTCCAGATAAGTGAGATATCTTGAGGCAGCAGGAACTCAAGTCCTATCCTGCCACAACCTGAAAACTGTCAGGCTGTGGGTTTTCAGATAATATCATTGATCCTTTTCCTGATTCTTCCATAACCTGGGAAGGATAATTCTATCTCCGTATGTCAGAGTCAATATTCTCCTGCTTTGGAGTCCTGTACCTATTTTGGAAGTGGCAGTCCCATCACTAGCATATAAGAGTTTATGGTCCCTTACTTTGGAAGTGTCAGTCATAGCCAGAATATGCAGGTTCCCTGGGCTGCACTACTACCCTTCATGGATCTCCCTGATTCCCATTTCCTGACTGTCTCCAATTAAGCTATGAAGTCTTTCTTTCTGGACCTTTCCCTAAATACTCTAAATAAAAGGAGACTATTGCTTTTTGCATTCATCTCTCAGCAATGGACTCTGTCAGATAGACTTATGGAAAACTGGAATATTAAATAGAAAGGCCAGAAAAGTTAATCAAGGGTATCCCAAAGTCTTAGAAAGGAAATATCATTGTAAAGGTTTCTGGAATTCTTTAACCAATCCTCCCATACTTCTCCCTACTTACAACTTCACAGAACAGAACCTTGATGTTCAGAAATATGAAAAATATTCATTCAGATAGGAGACTATCCTTCTGTATCAAACCTACTCCTCCCCACTTTGTTCCTATGGTACTATAATTGGGTATGTGGGGAACTGTTTCTCACCCAATCACCATGGAATTCCATGGTTCTGTATTTATTTGCTGAGGAAAATATGGTGGGAAAAGGCCTAGGTCAAGAATTTCAAGATGGCACCATCAGGATGAAAAAAAAGACTAAGAAATTCTCTTTGAAAATTCTTCCTCAGGTTCCCTACTCCTCAGGGTAAGCAAAGCTGCTAGAGTGAAAACTAATCCTGGGTTCTTCAAGTCCTACCATAGAAAGGACCTAGTAGGACTTTGCATATCTGCATCAGTGTAACATAGTTAAAATATCATTCATTGATTCCAAAATCAAAGGATCTTGACTCAATTTCTGCTTTTATTTTGTTATTTTATTTTCAATTATTTTTATTTTATGTGATTTCATTTTCATTTTATTTACTCATTTATTTTTCTTTTATACATGATCTGGGCTTGACCATACTTTCTTTCTATAAAATGAAAGGGTTGGACTGAGATTTTTAAGATCTTTTCTAGTTCTTCATCCTATAAACCCATTCATTCTACAGATGAAAAAAGTGAGGACCCTAGCATTAAGTGATTTTTTTCCCAAGGTCACATAGGCTATATCATGACTGAAATTTGAAGCCAAATTGTTTGAAGTCAGTATTCTTGTCACTACATCACACTATGTCCTTTGATTTTTCCCAGGATCACTATTAATTAAAATCCTTAAGTAGTGTTTGCCCAATGTCTGTGATCAGGAATGATAACAAAATTCTACATTCATGCCTGACTTCCCCCCACTTTGGGAGCTGCCATGATAAGTTCCATTTATTTTGAATAATAAATGTTACCTCCTTTCTGCCCCAAAGTCAAGTTGTCCTTACCACTCCAGTTGCTCCTGTTTTCTGTCTTCTTTTTCTTTTTTTCCCCTGCAAAGACATATCAAGAGTCTTTTAGAATTTCTCCTCTCAAGTTACTTCAGCAATATCTGAATCCAGTGACTCAAAGTGAGTTCCATCTCTTGTTCTTATCTGTTAGAAAAAGAGGCAAAGTATATGTTGCCCAACATATCTTACCCAACCCTCTCCATGGAAGACTATAATTCTTCCCTTGAAGCAAGTAGAAGGGACCATGAGGTTAGTTCTCCTCTGAGAAAGATGCTTACCATGTAAGAACTATATTCATCTACTCCTTTAAAAATTGCTAGTCTATAAATATAATTTTAGGTTCATGAAACTTTCCTTGTCACTAAATCTTAAAAGGAGAGAGTGCCCCAAGATTATAACTACTGTTTTGGCTCTTTCCCACCAAATTCTAGTTATCTAAAAGACAATTACAATAGTCAATAGTGGATTAACCCATTTATCAAAGCAGGTAAACAGAGATTGAAAAAGTGCTATAGATTAGAATATACCAGAAAATATTCAAGTGAATGAGTTTTATAGATGAGAGCAAAAAGAGGTCTCACTCAACCAAGAGAAACTCTAATCTCACCAAAGGAGAAATTCCCAAGCTCTCTAGGGAGGCAGGTCACTAATCAGGGACATGTAAAGGCATCAACATCCCCTACATATTTATCACTTCGAAACTTTTTTTTTCCCTCACTGGAATTGGTCCTGAAGAAAATCTGGAACCATGGCTGTCCTTTCAAAAGAAGAATGAAGAAGAATGTCTCTCTTCTCCAGAGCTCTCCCACTAACTCCACCCTCACACAGACTTGACACATTGAGTCATCCTTCTCATCCTTACCACCAATTAAGAAAGACTTATGCAAAATATTCCAGGCTTGAAAGCCAGATTACATAGATGGTTTTATTTATCTTAGGGGGAGGGGAGTGAGAAATCTCATCTGAGTTCATGTAACAAATTGTAGGCCAGTTAATGGGATACATTGAAGTAATGGGCAACTCCCAAGGACAAGACTTAAAACTGGAGCCAGGGCAGTTGGGACTTTGCAAAATCCTTGGAAAGAAAGCAATAAGCTACTTTGTCTCTGTGTATCTCCCTCCCTTCACATCTCAGACCATAAAAGAATCAAGTTTTTCATAATATTTGCTGTTGCTAATTTCACCCCCACCCTAAGAATTATATTAATCCACAGAGAGCAGATCAGAGTGATGTGGAGGGAAAAAGGACTGGATTTGGAGTCAAAGGACCAGACTACCACATACAACCTTTGAAAATTTTAGGCAAGCCATCTTTCTGAGACTCTGTTTTTTTCATCAACAAAATAGGGTTAATGATTATTCTAGCAAGGTGATCAAGCAGTTGTGGGATATAAGTTCAAATCATTCCCTCTCACATGTACTGATTATATGACTCTGGATTTTCTTTTTTTATATTTAATATTTATTTGACTCTGGGCAAAGCATTTACCTTTTCAGTGACTGAGCTAACTCTAATATTATAAACTGAAGAGAAGCTGCTGACCTGAATTAGTAGTTTTCTTATCTAGTGATTCTCTAGGCCAATGGAATCACTGATTTATTCCCTTTCAATTACTAACTACCTCAGAGAGTTGACATGAAGATCAAATAGGATAATCTATATAAAGTGGTTTATCGATTGAAAAGCATTATGTAAATATGAGTGTCCAATAAAAATTGAGTCAGTCAACAAGAGGGAAGGGAAGGGAAGGGAAGGGAAGGAAGGAAGGAAGGGAAGGGAAGGGAAGGGAAGGGAAGGGAAGGGAAGGGAAGGGAAGGGAAGGGAAGGGAAGGGAAGGGAAGGGAAGGGAAGGGAAGGGAAGGGAAGGGAAGGGAAGAAAAGCCCATTTGGGGTTTTCTTAGCAAAAATACTGGAGTGGTATTGCCTTTTCCTTCTCCAGTCCATTTTATAGACAAGGAAAGTGAGGCAAACAGAAATAAGTGACTTGTGCAGGGTCACACTAGTAAGAATCTGAAGCAGATTTGAACTCTGGTCTTCCTACCTCAAGGTCCTTCACTCTATCCACTGCACCACCTAGCTGTCCCCATTATATCCTAGGCACTATATTAAATCTTATGGGGACACATATATAAGGCAATCCTTATCAAAAAGATAATATTCTAATGGAGGAGAGGGGGAGAGCAGGAGAAGGGGAAAGAGGGAGGGTCTGGCATGTTTTGGATCATCAGACCCTGAAAAGAGAAGGAAAAAGCTGACCTATTCAGGGCCATGGGATCCAGGGGCAGGAGATAGAGATGAGCTGAGGTAACATGGAAGACACTGCTACTGATCTCTTTTGTGTTAGAGCTGACCTTCTCCAAGTCACATTAGAGGCATTCCATATTAACAAGTCCCATGGCCAAGAAGAATGAATGCTCTCCCTGGTGCTGGTGGAGAGAAGGCATTCCGCATCCTCCTCTAGCACTTCACCTCCATTCCCTTTCCTGCATGCCACTTGCTACCCTGTTGTGGTATCAGAGCTTAGAGCTGGACCTATTCTGTGCACCAAAGTAGTTTGCCAACATCTTTCTTTCTGCCTCACCCTCTTCCACTCAACCCCTGGCTTAGGTCCCCATGACATCAATCCCTTGTGAGCATTTTGGCCTCTTCTGTTTGATTCCGAGTAAGTTTCTGGTGAGAAGGGGGTTGGGTCAGCAACTGCACAGCTGGACATAAGGCAGGATGGCAATATCACAAACTGCCCTGTCAGTAAGAGGGTGGAGACCCTGTGATACCCAGCCTGTGAAGTTTGAAAACTACTGCTTTTGCTACTTGAAACTCCCAAAGAGTTGAATGAAAGGCTATGAATCAAAAACATAAGAGCTAGGGGGGACCTCAGAGTTTAGTTGGTCTTAAATCTTTCATTTCATAAATGAAGAAATTAAGACCCAGAGAGGTTAAGAATTGCCCAAAGTCTCATAGGCAGCAAACAATACAGCTAAGATTCAAGAGCAGCTTCATCAACTCTAATTTCAGAATTCTGAAAAGAATTGGGCTATACTATCTTATACTATCTGCACTTTTAAACATTTGAGATAGCGTTTAGTAGGAACATAGTGGCTACTAGGTGGTGCAGTGGATAGAGAATTGGGCCTGGAGACAGAAAGAATTGAGTTCAAATTCGCTCTCAGGTATTTATTATCTATGTAACCCTAGACGAGTCACTTTACCCTGTTTGCCTCTGTTTCCTCATCTGGAAAATGAGCTAGAGAAGAAAATTAAAAACCACTCCAGTATTGTTTTCAGGAAAACTCCAAAAGGCATCACAAATAGTTGAACACAACCAAACAACAACAGGCTTAGATCATAGAAAGCTCCTAATTCAGCCTCCTTATTTTGCAGATGAGGAAACTGAGGCCAAGGAAGAACTGACTTACCCAAAGTCACAGATATTATGACAAAACAGGGCTAACTAGGGTCCTTAGCACCAAATCTAGGTGCTTTTTTCACTATAATTTATCACTTTTTAGTAGCGTTTCTTCTTTTTTTATTTTTTTATTCCTTTTTAGGTTTTTTTTTTGCAAGGCAAATGGGATTAAGTGGCTTGCCCAAGGCCACACAGCTACGTAATTATTAAGTGTCTGAGACCGGACTTGAACCCAGGTACTCCTGACTCCAAGGCCAGTGCTTTATCCACCATGCCACCTAGCTGCCCCAGTAAGGTTTCTTCTTATAGCCAGTCTTGGATTGCTTTCTCAGTTGAAGGAGGATTAAACTAACACTCAGTAGCATGATTTGCATTCACTTTTGCAAACTGGATCACTTTGAACTTGAATTCAGCACTGGAAAAAATATTTTCTGAGCCATTTCTGGGCAGAACATGGCAAAATGTAACCTGATATACCAGTAACAAATGTGAAAAAATTCCCCCCAAAGTGGGAAATAGAAGTAAAAAAAATCCACAAGCATTGTTTAAGACTCTCCCAGTTTTTAGACCCCCAATTTTTTTGGAGAAATATGGTACATATTATGTTCCCAGGACTGCTAAGCACTATCAAATACACATAAAGATCATTAAAAAAAATTGTGCCTGCTCTCAAGGTACTAACAGCCTAGTTGAGGAGACAACATGCAAATCATAGGAGATAGATTTGAAGTTGGAAGGAAACCTTGAAGATCATTAACTTCAAATCATCTTATTTTGTAGGAAAGAGAAGTTAAGTGACTTGCCCAGAGTCACATAGCTAATGAGTATATGAGGGAGGATTTGAACCCAGTCTTTGGGTCTAGGAGTCTAGCATTCTATCTAGAACACCATTCCTATCATTACCATGCCTCTTTGATTCTTGTATGGAATATATTGTCTAGTAAAGACATTCCAGGTTATTTCCAAGTTTTAAAAGTCCTAATTATGTTGATAACAATGAATACACATAGCTCTCTTCAGGAATTCAGTTCTTCAGAAACCTGATTCCACTGGTATGGTCCCTCCTACAAATGCAGAACATAATCTCACTATGCTTTAGCAGAAAGTGTGATTGATTTTCCACAATAGAACATGAAACCTGGGGATGAGTTTCTCTGAATTTGGCTGTACTGAATAGAACTGCTAAGGCAGCTAGATGGTAAAGAGAGAAAACTGGACCAGAGTTAGGGAATCCTAAGTTCAAATATGGTCTCAGATACTTATTAGCTGTGTGACTCTGGGAAAGTCATTTAGCCTCTGCCTGCCTCAGTTCTTTAATCTGTAAATGGGAATAATAATAATAATACCACCTTTCCCCCAGGGCTCTTGTGAAGAAGTTATCTCCCAAACTCAAGAGTTTCAGAGTTCAATTTTTCAGGTACAATGGGGAAATTTCTTTGGCTTAACTATATATAATTATTACAAGCATTTTATTTTTCTTTTTTATTTAAATATAGAGGGAGATAAAAAGTGAGAGGAAGAGATTTATTAATAAGGTTGCTAAAAGTCATTGATGCATATATTTTTTGGTAAATAGAATTTTATTTTTCTATTTTCATGTAGATAGTTTTCAACATTTATTTCTATAAGATTTTGAGTTCCAAATCTTTCTTCCTCCCTTTCTCCTCTCCCTCTCCCCAAGATGGTTATAAATGTGCAATCATGTTGAACATATTTCTACATTACTAGTGCTGTGAAAGAACAAAACAAAAAAGCCCCCAAAAAATAAAAACAGTATGCTTCAATCTGCGTTCAGACTCAGTTCTTTCTCTGGTGATGGAAAGCATTTTCCATCATGAGTCTTTTGGAATTGCTTTGGATCATTGTATAACAGAGAAGAGCTAAGTCATATATAGTAATCATCACATAGTGTTATTATCCTGTGTACAATGTTCTCCTGATCTTGCTCATTTCACTTAGCATCAGTTCATGTAAATCTTTTTCAAGTTTTTCTGAAATTCCCCAGCTCATCATTTCTTAAAACATAATAGTATTCCTTTATATTCACTTACCACAGCTTATTCAGTCATTCCCCATTTGATGGGCATTCTCTCAGTTTCTAATTCTTTGCCACCACAAAAAAGAATGCTATAAATATTTATGTATATGTGGGTCTTTTTCCCTTTTTCATGATCACTTTAGGATATAGACCTAACATGTTAGATCAATGATATTCTTGACCTTTTGTGCTTCCAAATGTATACACTTTTTCTAAATGCTTAAAAGTGAACCAGAAGGAAACACAGACAAGCAGGACAGCTTTGAAAGTTATATGCTGAATTTCCTGTATTTTGATGTCACCTTACACTCTAGGTTTTTACTCTTCTCAATTCACACTTAACCAGAAAGTTGGGTCCCAAAGTAACTCCTCCTCCTCTCAGTGTTTTAGGGGTAACCCTGAAAGACTCAGGATATATTTCCTTGTTTTGATATTTCTTATTATTTCATGAAATCATATGCTTCTTTTTGGCCCATTCAAATTTTGGGAGTTTGTTTCTTGGGCAAGGTTTTGTACCTCTTGTGCCAAGCTGTTAATTCCCTTTCCAATTCTTTCTTTCATAGTTCTTCATTCTTTTCCAATTTTCCCCTCAAGCACTCTCATTCTATTTATAAAAAACATTTTAACTCTTTTTTTAAACTCCTGTTTCATTCATATCTTCCAAAAATTCTAGTTGAGTTTGTGCCCAAGATGTGTTTTCCATGCTTATATATGCTTTGGAGTCATTCTCTTCTGAATTTCTCTTGTGAGTACCTGCCACCATAATAGCTCGTTATGGTGGGATTCTTTATTGATTTACTCATTCTTCTAGCCCAATCTTTCTAACTTTGGATTTGATATTATAGCTGAGCTCTTGCCACACCTTTGGAGGAAAGATCTGGGCTGGTCCTGCTGTTGCTCTTTTGGGGTTCTCAGTTTTGTATTATTTCAAGATCTCAAGGATAGACTGGAGACCTGAAAGCTTTCAGTATTTCAAATGAAGTCTGTCACAAGAGAAAGTCTGACTGCTTTCCCCCTTATCTGAATTCTGTAAGATATTGACCTGTGGGTGGCTAGGTTGCACAGTGGTTAGAGTACCGGCCCTGGAGTCAGGAGTACCTGAGTTCAAATCCAGCCTCAGACACTTAATAATTACCTAGCTGTGTGGCCTTGGGCAAGCCACTTAACCCCATTTGCCTTACAAAAACCTAAAAAAAAAAAAAAAGGTATTGACCTGAGTTTGGTCTGTGTTAATGTAAAATGCTACTGGATTCCATTCCTATTACCTAGTTAGAAAGCTGTGTTGGTTCAAAATGGCAGAACTGTAGACTCCCTTTTGATTTTGGTTATTTCTCTGCACCCTAGGCAAGATGCTTGCAGTGAAATCCTGCTCTGAGCTACATCTTTGCTGTTGCTGCTGCTTCTGCTGCTGCTGCTGCCAGCTTCTGAGCTTTCTCCTTTTTCCATATGCAGTCCAGGGTCTCTTTCCCTGAGAAAAGTCCTCTCACTCTATAGACAGATCCTCTTTTAATTCTACCCTGTACCTGGGACCCAGTACTAGGTAGTGAGCAATACAGATTCTAGTTGGCATGTGTCCCCATTGCAATGCCCTGTTGGAGGTTTGGGACCTTCTCTGGAGTTGGTGTCCAGCCTTTCCATGCATGTTAGAGTGCCCCTGGACCTATGCTCCTGCCCTAATTCTGTTCCTTTGTCGACAGACCTCTCCATCTGTCTCCACATGTTGAGCTGAGCCTGACAAAAAAAAATCACTGGAACTTTTTCTGAATTTCTCCATGAGGATTCTATCTAGAGCATTTTATGATCTGTTTTCAAGAATTGTGGGCTAGAGCTCATCTGTGTTATTTCCTTCATCTCTGCTATTTTGGCTCTAATCCCTCTTTCTAATGTTATTCTACTGGTTGCTCTCCAGGTCCCCCAATATCCAGGAATTAAAGCCCCAATGTCATTTTAACCAAATGAACTCTCCTCAACATCAATTAATTAGTTAATATCAATGAGCTTTTACATAAGAATATTTACTTAGAAGGTATAGTAAGAACTGAAATGTATAAACTTCCTAACTAGAAGCCCATTTTTCTTTTACACTTCTGTCTTTGGAGAGTAGACTCACACTTAAAGGAAAAAAAATTTTCCCCAACCAAGCTCATATCTCAGTGTGGCATAACCTTGCAAAATAGGCTGTATTGATGTCCAACTGATCTTCTGATGAGCTGGGTCAAACAGTTTTCTCCCCAGGGCTACTTCCTCCTTGGACTTGACTATTGCCACTATAAATGAACTCCAGTTGCTGGTGGTTTTCCAACCTTCCAAAACTCCCAAAATTATAATCTGGTCTATTCTCTCTTTGTCATTCATTCATCCAAGATCAGAGAAGAATAAATGCAACAAAAAAAGTCATGCTGGAAATACATATTGCAATCACATGATGACCAGGTAAAATAGAAGGCCCAAATCCCCTTCCTAGACCAATAATCTATAGCAACTCTCACCTTTGCCATCACCAAAGATATGCAAGATATATATCACTCAGTTCCATCTCAGCAGCCAATTAAAATGCTTTCCATTACTACAGTAATAAAATAATAATAATAATAATAATAGTTATCCCTTGTGTTCAAAGAGAACTATATACAAGATATTGGTACATACTCCAAAACAGGGAGGGGAAAGGGTCCCTCCTTCATGAATATTTGGAAGCAGTTTTACTAAGCATCCAAATGGGTTGATATCAGTAGACTGCTGGAAAATGTTTAAAGACTGACCATCTCAGGGGGGAAACACATATTGCCAAAACACATTTTTAAGTTTATTTTGCATTATTAATATGTTCTTCATTTCTTAAGTCAAAACAATCAATAAAACAATAAAGCAAATCCCAATTTGTATTGTTTGTTGAGTTTTGAGATATAATTACACCTATTGAATTTTATTTTTATATTTTATCTAATTACATGTAAAGACAATCTTTTTACATTCTTTTAATTTTGAATTTAAAATTCAAATTTTCTCCCTCCCTCATCCCCTCCCTTCTCTGAGATAGTAAGCAATTTTACATAGTTTATAGATGTACAATCATGTAAAACATTTTCCCCTATTAGTCATAGTGTGAAAGAAGTCACAGTCCAGAAGGAAAAACACAAGAAAGTGAAAAATAGTATTCCTTGATGCACATTCAAAATTAGTTCTTTCTCTAGATATGGACAACATTTTCCATCTTGGAATTGTCTTGGATCACTTTATTGTTGAGAATATCTAAGTAATTCAGGGTTGATCACTGCCCAATATTGCTGTTACTGTCACACTAAAAATTTAACAGTCACCTCCAGGAACTGACACAAGTGACCTCAGCACATCTCTAGTTGATACTAAGCAGAAAATATTGTACATATTCAAAGGACTGGGTCTCCACTGACCAGAATTCCCCCATCACCATTATCCTTATAGCAAAAAAGCAAGTTGTAGGCAGTAGAGATTCACAGTTCCATGTTCAATCCTCTTTTTCTGTCATTTTTTCTGTTCTACTTTGTATATAGAAATGCTCATACTTTGTGGTGTTTTTTTAATTCAGATTTTTTTAAAGGATGAGTATTCAGGCACTAGCCTCCTAGAGAAAGAAGATTCCTCAGCAACCTGTTTCTTGGAGGAGAAGGCAGTGAAAAAACTAACATCATGCCATGAGATTTGAAGCTTACCAAGCCTAAATCCCACCCACCTACCCACTCATATTTACTATTACTCTGAGTTGTTTAGGCAGTACAGGTTCAAAGTGAATGGAGAAAGGGCAGCTAGGTGGCACAGTGGATAGAGCACCAGCCCTGGAGTCAGGAGTACCTGAGTTCAAATCCAGCCTCAGACACTTAGTAATTACCTGTGTGGCCTTGGGCAAGCCACTTAACCCCATTGCCTTGCAAAAAAAACCTTAAAAAAAAGTAAATGGAGAATGCTGCTCACCAGACCCAGTGTGGCACAACAAATAGAAGACTCAGACTGGAGTCAAGAAAGCCTGAATTGAAATGCAAGCCTCAGACACTAGACCCTAGACTAGTCATTGGTCTCAGTGTCCTTAGCTATAAAAAGTGGTGATGGATCCAAAATGGGGCCTCTAAGGATCCATCCAACTCTTAATTTATAATTTGATGACTTTTTTAAAATTAATTTTTATTAAAGATATTATTTGAGTTTTACAATTCCCCCCCCCAATCTTACATCCCTCCCCCAACTCCCCCATGGAAAGCAATCTGTCAGTCTTTACTTTGTTTCCATGTTGTACCTTGATCCAAATTGGGTGTGATGAGAGAGAAATTATATCCTTAGAGATCAGACAATAAGATATCTGTGTTTTTCTAAATTGCATGGGATAGTCCTTGAACTTTGTTCAAACTCCACAGCTCCTTATCTGGATACAGATGGCACTCTCCTTTGCAGACAGGCCAAAATTGCTCCCGATTGTTGCACTGATGGAATGAGCAAGTCCTTCAAGGTTGATCATCACTCCCATGTTGCTGTTAGGGTGTACAGTGTTTTTCTGATTCTGCTCATCTCACTCAGCATCAGTTCATGCAAATCCCTCCAGGCTTCCCTGAAATCCCGTCCCTCCTGGTTTCTAATAGAATAATAGTGTTCCATGACATACATATACCACAGTTTGCTAAGCCATTCCCCAATTGAAGGACATTTACTTGATTTCAAATTCTTTGCTACCACAAACAGGGCTGCTATAAATATTTTTGTACAAGTAATTTTTTTCTTTTTTCATCTCTTCAGAATATAGACCCAGTAGTGGTATTGCTGGGTCAAAGGGTATGCACATTTTTGTTGCCCTTTGGGCATAGTTCCAAATAGCTCTCCAGAAGGGTTGGATGAGTTCACAGCTCCACCAACAGTGTAATAGCGTCCCAGATTTCCCACAACCCTTCCAACAATGATCATTATCCTTTCTGGTCATATTGACCAATCTGAGAGGTGTGAGGTGGTACCTCAGAGAAGCTTTAATTTGCATTTCTCTAATAATTAATGATTTAAAGCATTTTTTCATATGGCTATGAATTGCTTTGATCTCCTCATCTGTAAATTGCCTTTGCATATCCTTTGACCATTTGTCGATTGGGGAATGGCTTTTTGTTTTAAAAATATGACTCAGTTCTCTGTATATTTTAGAAATGAGTCCTTTGTCAGAATCATTAGTTGTAAAGATTGTTTCCCAATTACTACATTTCTTTTGATCTTGGTTACAGTGGTTTTATCTGTGCAAAAGCTTTTTAATTTAATGCAATAGAAATCATCTAATTGTTTTTTGGTGATGTTCTCCAACTCTTCCTTAGTCATAAACTGCTCCCCTTTCCATAGATCTGACAGGTAAACTAGTCCTTGATCTTCTAATTTGCTTATAGTATTATTTTTTATGTCTAAGTCCTGTAACCATTTGGATCTTATCTTGGTAAAGGGTGTGAGGTATTGGTCTAATCTAAGTTTCTTCCATGCTAACTTCCAATTATTCCAGCAGTTTTTATCAAAGAGGGAGTTTTTATCCCAATGTCTGGATTCTTTGGGTTTATCAAATAGAAGATTACTATAATCATCTCCTGCTTTTACACCTAGTCTATTCCACTGATCCACCACTCTGTTTCTTAGCCAATACCAAACAGTTTTGATGACTGATGCTTTATAATATAATTTTAGATCAGGTAGGGCTAAGCCCCCTTCTTTTGTACTTTTTTTTCATTAAGCTCCTAGCAATTCATTACTTTTTATTTCTCCATATGAATTTACTTACATTTTTTTCTAACTCGTTAAAGTAATTTTTTGGAATTTTGATTGGTATGGCACTAAACAGATAGTTCAGTTTTGGTAGAATTGTCATTTTTATTATATTAGCTCTACTTATCCATGAGCAGTTGATATTTGCCTAGTTATTTAAATCTGATTTAATTTGTGTGAGAAGTGTTTTATAATTATTTTCAAAAAGATTCTGAGTCTGTCTTGGCAAATAGACTTCCAAGTATTTTATATTGTCTGAGGTTACTTTGAATGGAATTTCTCTTTCTAGCTCTTCCTGCTGTTTCTTGCTAGACATATATAGAAAAGTTGAGGATTTATGAGGGTTTATTTTATAACCTGCAACTTTGCTAAAATTGCTAATTGTTTCCAGTAATTTTTTGGATGATTTCTTGGGATTTTCTAGGTAGACCATCATGTCATCTGCAGAGAGTGAGAGTTTTGTCTCTTCCTTCCCAATTCTAATTCTTTCAATTTCTTTTTCTTCTCTAATTGCTGAAGCTAACATCTCTAATACAATATTAAATAGTAGTGGTGATAATGGGCATCCTTGTTTCACTCCTGATCTTATTGGGAATGCCTCTAGCCTCTCCCCATTGAATATAATGCTTGTTGATGGTTTCAGATAGATACTGCTAATTATTTTAAGGAGCAGTCCATTTATTCCTACACTCTCTAGTGTTTTTAATAGGAATGGATGCTGTATTTTGTCAAAAGCTTTTTCAGCATCTATTGATATGATCATATGATTTCTGATTGGTTTGTTGTTGATATAATTGAGTATACTAACAGTTTTCCTAATAATGAACCAACCCTGCATTCCTGGAATAAATCCTACTTGATCATAATGTATTATCCTAGTGATGACTTGTTGTAATCATTTTGCTAAAATTTTATTTAAGATTTTTGCATCTATATTCATCAGGGAAATAGGTCTATAATTCTCTTTCTCTGTTTTAACTCTTCCTGGTTTAGGTAACAGCACCATATTGGTTTCATAGAAAGAGTTAGGCAGAGTTCCATCTTCCCCTATTTTTCCAAAGAGTTTATATAGAATTGGAACCAACTGTTCCTTAAATGTTTGGTAGAATTCATTTGTGAATCCATCAGGCCCTGGAGATTTTTTTTTAGGCAGTTCAACGATAGCTTGTTGAATTTCTTTTTCTGAGATAGGGTTGTTTAGGTATTTAATCTCTTCTTCATTTAACCTGGGCAACTTATATTTTTATAAATATTCATCCATTTCACTTAGATTATTAAATTTATTGGCATAGAGTTGGGCAAAATAATTTCAAATTATTACTTTAATTTCCTCCTCTATGACTTTTTTGATATAAAGTTATGTATAAGCTTCATTTTTGAGTTTTCAAAATGAGAGAATCAGAAAAAGAAAAGGGAGAACTGATCCTTTGGGTCTGATCCTCAGAATCAAATCTAATCCATATAGGTCTAGAGTCCCCAGATAGGAAAAGGGAGTGAATCCATACGTGATATTTCCAAGATCCTTGAAGGCAGAATTTTTTGTATTTTCAATACCTAATCCAGTACCTAAAAGAAAATTCTAATAAGAAATATTTAAATGAAGGAGTAAGCAATATTCCTTTCCAAAATCAAGGCTCCCTGAATAAAGGATCTCTCACAAGAGCTCCTAATGATTGTGGGACTTTCTCTGCTAGGGTCAGGATGCTGGTGGCCTCCCCCCAGACTGCTCTGTGAACTGTGGGTCCTCACAACTACAATGATTCCAGGCAATCTGAGCAGTTGCCATGGTATTTTGATTGGCCACCCATGCATCATAGCAAAGGTTTCTGGTGAACTTGCCCTCTCCCTCCCCAAGTGGTTGCCATGGTTTCTGGCCAACCAAATGTCATCATCACTTCCAAGTAGATGGAGGATTTCCCTGTAATTTGACTTTGAGCCCACCCCTAGAGTCAGGATAGACTCTGAATGACAGGGGCTGAGGCAAAGTACAATGCCTTACACATAGTAGATGCAATTTATTGAATGAATGGAGAATGAATGAATAAGTCCAGTGAGTTGAAGATAGCAGTTCTTCTCAGACTCTTCTATCCTTTTTCATTCTTCGACTTATAACATCAAACCAGGAAAATCCACAGTGCACTCCTGGAAGAAGAGTTTGGGTGAGGGATGGGAAAAAAGAAATGATAATATTCAGGAGTTTAATAGAGACACAAAACACATTGCCTGAAATAAATGAAACAATTAGTAACCTATGTCCAAATGTTGTACAAGACAAAATGTGGCCAATTTAAAAATTGTTATTCATATATTTTGGGCTTTATATCAATCATCTTTTTTCCAAATAGATCCCTCTTCCTCTTCCCCTCCTACCCAGCAAGCTACTTCTTGCAATAAAGATTTAAAAAGAAGGGAGGAAAAAAGCAATTAAGCAAAAGCACAAACACATCAATTGACAACGTGTCCAACTTTCTACTCCTAGCTCTCCACCTCTGCAAAGAAGGGAGAGGGAGAGAAAGATTTTCTCATATCTTTTCCAGGTCTAAATTTACCCATTATAATTACACACCATTCAGTTCCCCTATTTCCATTTGCAACATTGTAGTCATTGAATATATTGTTTCTCTGGTTCTACTTGCTTTATTCTGCATCAGTTCACATGGGTTCCCACAACACAGGGTTAACCCATTAATTAGGCAATTAGCACAGTACTGAGAATTTACTAGGTGTACACCCTTTATATCTCTAGAATAGAATAGGTGCAGAATGAGGAAGCTGTAAGAGATCTCAGAGGTCAGCTAGTTATAGAATTAATGGTTAATAGGGGCTTGGAATCTCCAAATGGACTGAAATTCTGGATCTTGAATAATTTTGAGGGGAGAATGATGCAGAGAAAAGATGTAGAGAATTATGAATGGAGAAATTGGATGGAGATGTACATTGATTACCACCTATTTTGAGATGTAAATTGACTAGAAGTAGAGAATTATGAATGTAACAGAAACAAAATTTGTAATCTTAAAGACTGCTAAATTTTGTCAAATTGGGTGGAGATCCCAATTCTTGATGTAAATTGACTACCATTGACTCCTTTTTTAATTTAAAATTTGTATCCTGATCTCCTTAGGCTTCACCCTCTACCTACCTAATCCTGGTTCAGTAAAGGGGAAGGGAATACACCTTTTGCCCTCAGGATAAGGACAAGTCTATAAAAACCTGTGTTGGACTCCACTCAGGGTGGCCAGTCTTCTCTGACCTGTTGGCTCAGCCAATGCTTCTTGGCTACTCTCCTCTCTCTCTCTCTGTCTCTCCCTGTCTCTCTGTCTTTCTCTGTCTCTGTCTCTCTGTCTCTCTCTGTCTCTGTCTCTCTCTCTGTCTCTCTCTCTCCCTCTCTCTCTTTCCCTGTCTCTCTCTGTGTGTGTCTCTCTCTCTCTGTCTCTCTCTCTGTCTCTCTCTCTCTCTCTCTGTCTCTCTCCCTGTCTCTCTCTCTTTCTCCCTATCCTTTCCTATGTTGTAACTTTCTTTTGTAACTTCATTTAATAAATTTTTGTTTCATTTAAAAAAAAAAGGCCTTGGAGAACATTTGTAGACTCCTTACTTTAAAGAGGAAACTGAGGTTCAAAGAAGACAAAGCAATTTATCTGAGCTCATATAGGTACTAAGAGCATAGTAAGGCAATTGGGAATGACAAAGCAAATTGGGGTATATGAATGTAATGGAATGCTATTAAGCTATAACAAAGATCCAGCAAGCTTGACATGGAAAGACTTACTTGAACTGATGCAAAGTGAATTGGGCAGAACCATGAGAATATTGTACACAGTAACCACAACATTATATGATCAACTATGAATGACTTAGCTATTCACAGTAATAAAATAATTCAAGACAATCCCAAAAGACTCAAGATAAAAATGCTATCCATACCCAGGGAAAGAACTGATGGAGTCTGAATGTAGATCAAAACATACTGTTTTCTTTTTTAATGAGTTTTTGTTTTTATCCTCTTTCAAAACATAGCTAAATATGGAAATGTGTTTCATATGATTGTACATATATAACCTATATCAAATTTATTTTTGCCTCAGGGAAGGGAGAGGTAAAGAAAGGACAGAGAAAATTTGGAACTCAATTTTAAAAAAAAATGAATGTGGGGGTGGCTAGGTGGCATAGTGGATAGAACACTAGCCTTGGAGTCAGGAGTACCTGAGTTCAAATCTGACCTCAGACACTTAATAATTACCTAGCTGTGTGGCCTTGGGCAAGCCACTTAACCCCATTGCCTTGCAAAAACTAAAAAAAAAAAAAAAAAAAAAAAAAAAGAATGTTGAAGAGCAGCGGGGTGCACAGTGGATAAAGACCTGTGTTCAAACTCAGCCTCAGACACTTAATAATTACCTAGCTGTATGACCTCGAGCAAGTCACTTAATCCTATTGCCTTGTTTAAAAAAAGAATTTTAAACATGACTAGTATGGAAATATATTTAACATGATTGTCAATATATAATTTAGATTACTTTTTGTCTTAAAGTGGGGTGAGAGAAAGAGGAAAAATTTTGAAACTCAAAATTTTACAAAAATGAATGTCGAAAACTACTTTTATATATAACTGGAAATTACTATTAATATAAAAATTACCATTAATATAATAAATGAATATTAAACATTGTTTGCATGTAATTAGAAAAGATACTATTAAAAACTTAAACAAAAAAAACAGAGTTAGGAGGCAAATGCAAGTTTTCTGAGCCCAAAATCAGGAAGAATTGAGTTCAAATTCAGCCTCGGACACTTAATAGCTGTTTGAATCTAGGCAAGTCATTTAACCCATTTGCCTTATTTTCTTCAACTGTAAAATGGGATAAAATGAGCACCTTCCTCACAGAGATGTAGGATAAAATGAGATTTGTAATTTTTTTAAAAAGTACTTAGCACAAAGTCTGGAGCATGGTAGATATTGCATATTTTCCGTTTTTGACTCCAAATCCAGGGCTCTTTGCATTACATCCCACATTGGGTACAACTTTGCATTTTGTAGATTTCATGCTTGCTTTGCCAGGTTTGTCTTTTCTTTTACAACCTCCTTTTTTCCTCTACCTGGTAGAGAGCAAAAGAATGGGGAATATTTTTGACTTGTAAAGTCTCAAGGACTTAATGGGAAGAACAAGGATTCTGCAAAGTCAAGTTGAGGAATTTAAAAAAGAGAATGGATTGCATCCAAGAGCACCTAAAAATGAAGTCATCCAGAAAGGCAGTTTGAAATGTAGCATGGGTGGAGAAATTGCTACTTATATTCATGAGACCCTGGGAGATTGGATGGGGATTGGGGAGTTCATGGTGAAGCAGGAATCACCTGAAAGACATCTTCCACCCAGGAACTTTTGGGTAAAGTACATTCATCTGAACAAAGTATTGACCAAGAAATCACTGCATCTCTACAGGTTTAGGGAGTAATGTGGTTACCTACCATTCACCATGTAGTAAAACTATCCTTTTTCCCTCTTTATGACTTTAATATGAATGGGGATGGGGAGAATAAGGGAAGGAATTCCTATTAAAATTTTCCTCTGCAAATAACTTCTGGGCATGAACAGTCTTTTGGAGAAAATAAAGATCTCAGAACTCAGAAAGACTTCCATCCCTTTGAAGTTGAGAGTTGAGACCTCACTAGAAGCAGTGAGTTTCCAGTTATTCAGAAGTTTTACTATTTTATTTCTGCTTCTGTGCACTAATTTATTTAAAAATATATTGCAAGTATGTATTCAAGTTGGGAAGAAGAATCTTCATGGAAAGGGAAATGGATATATCTATATCTATATCTATATCTATATCTATATCTATATCTATATCTATATCTATATCTATATATGTCTATGTCTATGTCTATGTCTATGTCTATGTCTATGTCTATGTCTTGTCTATGTCTATGTCTGTCTGTCTATGTCTGTCTCTGTCTCTGTCTCTGTCTCTATATCTATATCTATATATATATCAATGTCTATGTCTATGTCTGTATCTGTATCTGTATCTGTATCTGTATCTGTATCTGTATCTGTATCTGTATCATCATCTGATCATCTTCAATGCCTTTTTAACCCTAGAATTGGGTTTAATATAAGGCAGGCAATAGGCACCTGGGAGTCATAGGCAAAATCTAAGTGGATATGCAAGATCAACTGAAGGAGTTCTGGGATGGTGTTTGACTTCAGTGCCCTGTAGAGTAGCTTATGAAGAAGTTTTTATTTTGAGAAGCAATTCCATCACCATCCCTGGGAAGCAGTATGATCTTGGGAAAATACTGTCACTACCCTAGGATTTAGGCTTTTCATCTGTGTAAGAGTATGCATGTATTTCTTCTTTTTACAGAAGACCCTACTATACATGAATATTAATCATTGAAAAAGAATTCCCATCTTCATCTTACTGCCATTCACTCAATAAATACAAGTAAGGAATTGAATGATGCCTCAGTCTTTGTCATTAAAAGTCTTTCCTTACTCTAGGGGTAATGCTGCCAAGGTCATACTGCTAGTTATTGGCAGATCCCTGACAATACCACTGAGCTAAGAATAAGGATAGGAACTAGATTTGTCATTTATTTCCCAGGTTTACAAAATTCCATCTGTTAGTGGAGGTCAGGATATTCTCTGTATTTTACAGTTGCCAAGATCAATGAAAAATTAAATAACTTGCCCAGGATCCCACAAGGATTATGTGAGGGAGATAGCACTTGACCCAGGCTTTCCTAACTCTGAGACTATTTCTCTATCAATTGTTTTAAACAATAAAATACAATATTAAAATACTTTGTGCAAGTAGGTGCTACTTTGTGCTTTAAAAAGACAAAACTAAGACCTAGAGAGTTGCCTAAGACAAATCTATTAAATAATTTGCTGAGGTCATAAAATTAGTAAATGTCAGAGGTGAGATTTGAATATAGGTCTTCCTGATTCCAAACCATAGCTCTTTCCACCACTCACTGCTTCTCTAGAACCCTTAAACAGATATCAGATAATATGAGGAGGGAGAGAATGTTAATAAGTGACAGGGAAATCAGAGAAGACTTCATATAGAAAATAACATCTGAGGTGAGTCTTGAAGAAAGAAAATTCTCTGATGGGAGGGTGGATAATCTACACTTAAGGAAGGCAACCAGACCAATCATCTCTTCATTTTCCACTTTGCTGAACTTCTTTGGATTTATCTGTCAATCCACCATCTCTCCTATCTTCTTTCTCTCTTCTCTTCCATCCTCCTTCCCTCTCTCTTCCTAGCTCCCTATCAAGTGTTGTCTCCCATCATTAGATTGTAAGGTCTTTGATAACTGTATTTTTCATATTTATTCTCAGTGCTTAGCACCACGCATAATAAATAATTGCTAAGGAGGATGTGTATTCCAGTCATGAGGAATAATCATTGGAAAAAAGTACAGAGATCAGAGACAGAAAAGTTTGATGAAGTACAAGTAGGCTAATTTTGTTGGAATGTCTGTAGGGGAATAATATGAAATAAACTATAAAGGAAGGATAGTATCAAATCGTGAGGGTTTTAAATGGTAGGCTGAGAACTATTGAAGAATTTTGAAGAAGGGAGTGGCAAGGATAGACCTATGCCTAAGCAAGATTATTTTAATATCTATATGAAAGAGGGAGAGCCTAAAAGCTAAGAGACCAATATGGAGCTATTCTATTAGTCCAAGAGAGTCATAATCATAGCCTGAACTAGGTTGGTAGCAATATGATTGGAAGAAAAAAATTTTAAGATATGAAAGGAAAATACAGTTTATTCTGTATTGATAGACATTATCAAAGTACAAATGACGAACTTGGCAACTGATTGGCTGGGTGACAAAGCAAAATCAAGAGCAAAGGATGACTTCGATATTACAAACTGGTGACCTAGAACATGTTCAGTGACCTCAACAGAAATGAAATGTGAAGGAAGGACAGATTTAGAGAGGAAGATAATAAGTTACATTTGGATTTGGTAATATGGGACTGGAGTCCTAGAGAGAGATAAGACCAAATATATAAAGTGGGTGTTATTTAAGTAGAAATAATAATTGAATCCATAAAAGGAGATGAGAGCACTATAAGAAAAACATATAATAATAATAATAACTTTAAGCCATGTAAATAACTTCACAACTACTATTTCATTTTATTCTCAAAACCCTTGGAGGTAGGTGCTATTATCTCCATTTTACACATGAAGAAACTGAGGGAGAGAGAAGTTTACATGATTTGCACAGAATCACCAAGACTAGTAAGTGTACAAGGTGGAATCCAGGTCCAGCACTATTCATTATGCCATATAGTTGCCTCTATAAAGAAGAGAAAAAGTATTTATATCCTAATCAAAGATCTTACAGTCTTTTGGGGAAATAAGATACCAACATAAATATCTATAACATATAATATTAAAAAGACATGAAAATGTATAGTAGAGAAACTAGGGCTTTCATTGTAGAGGAACTGGGCTGAAATCTCAACTTTGTGTGCCTATGTGATCTTGGTGAAATCACTTAACTTCTGTTGGTATCAGTTTCCTCTTCTATTAAAAAAGGAAGGGGGAGGCTTGGCATAAATTATATTCATCGTCCTTCTAACTTTAAATGAATAATCATAATAAGTTCATCTTGAGGATACTTAAAATGAGATCAGTGCAGAACTTATCAGTATTCAAAACTAGAGCAATGTTTAAAGCAGGGTCATTGATCCATTTGTCACATTTAGTGAATTAACCACAGATTTAGTAAACTGACTCACCAGATAAGAACTGATAAGAACTTCTCATGCTTCTACCTTCTTAGCCCTCAGTCCTCATTCCAGTCCTCTCTCTTCCTATATCTCCTCTCTCTTCCCACACCAAAGTTTGACATTCAATTCAATGACTCAGGGGCTGCTAGGTGGTGCAGTGGATAGAGCACCAACCCTGGAGTCAGGAGTACCTGAGTTCAAATCCAACCTCAGACTTAATGATTACCTAGCTGTGTGGCCTTGGGCAAGCCACTTAACCCCATTGCCTTGCAAAACCCTAAAAAAAAAGAAATTCAATGACTCATAAACAACAGTTTTATGGGCCTAGCACCTTCCATTTAACTCTAATCTAGACAATACCTATCACCTAAAGTCACACCAAAGATTCTGATGACATCTTTGGTTGTGTCCTTCCTCAATCCATTTTGAAGATATCAGTTGATACCATAGTTCAAAAAGAAAAACTACCTTGAGGACCTCCCCTTATGTGCTCCCATCCATAAGTGTTTTTTGTTGTTGTTCACTTGTTTTTTAGTCATGTCCAACTCTTCATGACCCCATTTAGGGTTTTCAGTTGTGTCCAATTCTTGTGAACCCATTTGGCATCTACTTGGCAAAGATACTGAAGTGGTTTGCCATTTCCTTCTCTAGCTCAGTTTACAGATGAGTTAAAAAGGGTTAAGTGGCTTGTCAAGGGTCACACAGCTAGTAAGTTTCTGAGGCCAGATTTGAACTCAGGAAAAAGGAATCTTCCCAATTTCAGGCCCAGCACTCTATCCAGTGTGCCACCTAGCTACCCTAAGTTATATACCTTCCCCTTAAAACATATGAAACAAAGGTCTGTTGCTTTCAACAGTAGATGGTTGGTCGAATTCTTTTGCAATGCCTGGTTTAGTTCCCCAAACCACTGCATCAGACTGTGACAGAGCCAAGTATCCAACTGTCCCTACTGGGTACCATGGTATAAATAGATGGTAATAGGACCTGCTGTTAGTGCCCTATGGAATCAGTTTCCAAAGAGGAATTATAAGTGGAGTCTACCATGGTGATGATACCCAATATTGGTCTCATACATTTAATAACATAGGTTGAGTAAATATACATATGAACATGTCTATATCTATATCATATCATATCTTATCTATATTATATATATATATATGTATATGTACATATGTTGAATTAGCTATTATGGGACAATGTTAAAGGTAAAAATGACCTTAATGAACTCAACAGCTTTAACCACCAGGTGGCACTGAGAGCCATTCACTGAGGAGCCACAAGTCCATCCTGGCTGTTTTTGAATGCCCCATGGGGTAGAAGTATTGACTAAGCTTCAGACTCACTATGGTTACCAGGGAGTAAGCATCTTACATAACCCCAACTCTGCCTCTCTTGATGGGATGGGACCAGTTTGTTGTGAAGGGGCTTGTGGATCTATCAATTAAGCAATCAATGGGCATTTATTAAGAGCTTACCTATGCAATCATCAACAGCAAAAATATACTACAATTGTGCCAGGAACTGGGGATACAAAGATCAAAGGAAAATAGTCACCTCCTCAAAAAAGTTAATCTGACAGGGAGTCAGCAGATACATATGTAGGGAATAGAGAAATAGGGAGTAAACCTGTAATTTCATAAATACAGAGAATTTATAGATAAGGAAATTCCCTCTACCAATACAGTTTGGCACCTTCTCTTCAAATTATAGTCTTAGAGAGTCTGCTAGGGCACTGAGAAATTAAAGAACTTCTCTAGGGTCAGACATCCAATACAAGGCAGAGATAGGACTTGAACCCAAGGCTTTCTAGTTCAAGTCAATTTTCTATCCATTCTGATCATGCTTTCTTTCTTATAACTATATAGATAAATGCCATACATATTCAGAAAAATTCAAAATAATTTGGAGGAAAAAGGTACTAGTAGCTTTGGGAATCTGAACAGACTCAAGACCCTTAAACTCTCTCAAAGGAAATGAAGGATTCCAAGAGACAGAGGTGAAGAAGTATATTCCAGGAAATGAGGTCATCCAGTAACAGGGATATACAGAGATAGGGAACTAGCAAGAAGGGCTTGTTGACTGAACCATAGAGTACATGAATGAATGGATGAGCAATTATTAAGCCCTTACTAGGTACAATACACTATGCTTAACTCTGGGGACAGACCCTGACCTCAAAAAGTTTATATTCTAATTGGGAAAGCAACCCATATAGGGGAGCAAAAGTTGGAAAGTGAGGGGGTATGTGCCAGGAGATATGGCTTAGAGATGACCCAAAGGTATTGTGGTGGACCCTAGACCAGAGAAGATAAGGGGAAAACTTACCAATCATATAGCCCAGGGTATGGTGGGAGGAATTATGAATTTTGGTGAATGAAGGATAAGGAAGTTAGGGTACAAGTACCATGGTTTAGAGATGACTAAAATGTAGCAAGGTAGATCTAAGACCAATACAATAAGAACTCAGCTAAGTCTTTTGTAAGTCATTAGACTGGGCTAGTGATCTCCAAACTTTTTTTGATCTTCAACACTATCAATTTTTAAAAATTGAGCATGAACCTCTAATAAACATAAATTTACTTATTTATAAATTATATATGTACTCTTGTACTGATAATTATGTACATTATAATACTTATATAAAATGGAAATTTAAAAAGATGAAATAATAGTTGATCCTTGAGTCAATAGGGAGCTATGGAAGCTTATTGACTTGAATAATTATACTGTCAAATCTGTGGTTTGGAAAAAAATCACTTCGGCACTTGTGTGAAAGATTTCTCATTCAGAGAAGAAACCTTATTATTAAGCTATTTTAAGACCCAGTGAGAGGTGATGAGGACCAAAACTAGAAGAGGGGAAAAGTAAAGAAAAGGGAGAGCAGAGAGATGTGGGACAAGAAATAGCAACTGATTGGATATGTGGGGTGGGGGAGCCTGAGAAGTTGATGATAACATCAAAGATATGAAGACCCCAGGTGACTAGAAAGATGAAGGGAAATTTAGGGAGAAAGATAATGTAATGATATCTAGACCATAATCCATCTATGTCACCATATTCTATGTGACTTACTCTTTCCCACCCAAAACAAAGAGGGATAGAGTCTTTACAGGTCACTGTCTTCAAACAGAGAGCACACCTTCCAAAGCATACCTATTAACAGCTAGAGGTGAACTGGGGAACCTACACACCTGCTTTGTATGATGATTGGTTTAGATTAGAGCTGACCTGAAACCTGTGCCAGACTCAGAAGTGGAAAGTCTGGGAACTGTCATAGCTGAGGGAGGGAGCTGAGTGGTATAGTATTGGTAAAATAAACTAAAATTTTTAAATCCCTCAATGAATTGTCACATCAAGCATGGAACATGACTCATTGTTCCAGTTCAGGAGTCTGTAACTCCTGTAAACCTCCCTATCCTTGAAGAAAGGCCATTGTTCCAGATTGGAGACCTCTAGGCAAGATGACCTCAAGGGTCTCTTCTAGCTCTAAATAATCCTGAGATATGGGATTTATCCTCCAAAATATCTGAGCCCAGGTTTCCTTATCTACAAAATAAGAATGTTGCTGAATCTCTTTTTATTCCCCAAGATTTCTTCTCCCCATTTCCCAATTCCCCAGGTCTGTTTCTGCTTCTCTGATCACTAGGCTCTGAAAATGTTAGTATCAAATTGCTTTTATAAGCCCAAAAGAGACTTAAATTCTTCTCTGACTTTCAACAGCACTCCTCACTTCTCCAGGGAAAATATATCTCAGAAGAATTGGTGGAGGCATCTCAAAAGACCGCGGGGCCAGGAAAATGTTTCCTTGTAATGCTACTCATGACCACTGGGTGTCAGTATGAATCTGAGGGAATGGCTATTGAAGGTGCAAGTTTTCAGCCTGCAAACCCTAAAGACCCCACCTTGTGTTGGGGGCTTAGTGTCCAGGCAGAAATTACTAGGGAGTAATTAGGTCTTATCTACATAGATCAGAAGTCAGTCTAATTCCTAAGACATCTCTCAAAAATCAACTAGGTGCCTCCTTTTATAATGAAGCTTGCTTAAGAGGGTAGAGGAGCATGAATGGGAGGAAGACATAGCCTCTCACTCAATGGCACCCCTTCAGAGGCTGTGCTCCTGCTCCCTCCCTCACCAGTCTGCTCCTGCACACACCTATTGAGGTATTCCTTCTTTTGGGTCTCCTTCACTGTAGACTTCAGTGGTATATCCTCCCTAGTTCTGAGTCTGGTGTTAAACAACTGGATTTGAATCCCAATTATGCCATTGGTCACAGTGCAAGTGACTTAACCTCTCTTGGTCTCAATTTCCTCATCTGTACAAAGAGAGTATTGGACTAGATGATCTCTAAGGTCCCTTTCTATTCTAAATCTATGTATGATCAGATAGATAGATGATAGATAGAAAGATAGATAGATAGACAGACATGAAAAAAGAAAGAGATATGAAGGGAGAGAGAGAGAGAGAGAGAGAGAGAGAGAGAGAGAAACAATATGGTCCCAAACTCGATTGCCAAAAGGTCAATGTAGTAGAAAAGGCAGAAGATTTGGATCCAAGTGCTGGTTCTACCATGATCAAAGTGGTTAAGTGCTCTAAGCCTTAGGTCCCTCATTTGTGAAATGGAAATAACATCTTCACTATCTACATAGATCATAAGATTTTAGAGCCCAAAGGGGACTTGGAAATCCTCAGAGGCACCTTATGGCCAAAAAAGCTGAGCCCCCCCCCCAAGAAAGAAAAGTGGAATTACTTTCCCAAGGTCACACAGGTAGCAAATAACCAAGCAAGGATTTCAGCTTGGGTCCTCTGACTATATCATTCCACAATGACACTAGCCCAGAACTGTTCTGAGAAAAGCATTTTTCAAAGTACCTTACAAATATGAGTTATTTTTTAAAATAGGAAATTATTTTTAATTAGCTTATCTGTCTTGTAGGAACTGTAGCACTGTCTTGCATTAGGGGGAAGAAAGAAGGGAAGAATATGCACAAATGGGATGAAATTTTTGTCTTATGATTTCAGCAATAGTTTGACCTGTTGAAGGAAATCTTATCTATCTTAGATTTTCATTTTTCATCTCTCTTCTACTTCCTCGTGTGTAGGGGGCAAATTTTAATTTTTTTCCCCATGCTTCCTCTTGTAACCAGTCTCAGATTGTTTCACCTTGAAACCTTTCCCTAAGCTTCCCCTAGTACTGGAGAGATGATTCAAAATGAAAGAATGATCGATAGCTTGCTTTTTTTTTCTCAAGCTTGGTTGTGAATCTATTTCTACATTTAAAATCCTCTCACTCCCAAGGAAACCAATCCTGTCAGTCTCATGCCACTGTTTTCATTCACTGCTCTCTCTTCTAGCCCTTCTGATTTCTCTGTACTCCAGTCCTTTAATTTCTAGGCAGAGATGGTATAAACTAGGGTTGATATATGGGCCCATTAAGAAGGTCCATCCACTTTTTATGTAGGGCTATTCTAAGACCCCAATGCCCTTCACCTCACCTAACTAATTTGGAGATGTGAATCAATTCCTACTTAGGGATCATGATCTTTCCTTTGGGGATTGTAGTAAGGGATTCCTTCTCGAGCTAAAAAAAAGAGAGAGAGAGAAATTGGGTGGGGAAGGGAGGGAAGGCAAGAAACTACTCTGTGTAGGAGAAACAGCTGAAGAAGAGGGAGAGGCAGAGACAGAAGGAGCTAGAAAACTCAGAGAAGATATTCTGAGTACATCACCAGCCATAACAACTGGGGAAAGCAATGTGAGGATTATATGTGTGTGTGTGTGTGTGTGTGTGTGTGTGTGTGTGTGTGTGTGTGTGTGTGAGCATGTAGGAATTGACTTGGGTAATAATGGTGAATAAAAGACTCCCTGTTGTTCGAGGAGGAGTGGGCTGCAGGAGTGAGGTTCATTCTTTAGACTATAATTGTTCTTTTCCATGTATAAAGGGGGTAAATTCAATACTGGATAGCTTTCAATACTGGATAGCTTTCTATCACAGGCTATGGGCTCCTCTGCATTTGCTTGCAAATGAAATTTGACTACCAACAGACCCTTAGTACCAGAGCAGGTAGATGCCTTTGAAGCCCAGTCCTATTATTTTATAAATGAGGAAATCGATGCATAAAAAGGGAAATGTCTTGCTCAAGATCACACAACTAGCTAGGGACAATATTGAAACTGGAACCAGGATCTCCTGATTCCCACGCAGGGCTATTTTTACTACACCAAAATGGAGCCCCGGAATAGAGTATGGGGCTGAATAGAATAGAATAGAGGCTAAAGGAAGACATTAAAGATGGGATAAATGTCTCATCTCCACCCTGTCTCAGTAGTCCTTCTAAGAGTTAATGTCAGAATTAACTCCTGAAGGTTTAGGAACAGAAGGGATCTTCAGAGTTCACCCTGCTTCCAGACAGATCTGTATCTGAGATAGTCACCCGCCGTTTTAACTGTACAAATTATTCATTTCACATATTACACATATCTTTAACACCAACTGTAGGGGAAGTATAAATTCACAGTCCTTGACCTCAAAGAGCTTACAATGTATTTAAAGAGATAAAATTTAGAAATTTAGAAATAAGAAATGATTATAAAACAATACAAAATAATACAATACCTCTTTTCCCCCCATATTATCTTCTATTATGCTGCTGTCTTCTCTTTACCTATCCCAATCTTTTAGAGATCATGAGAGACTGAGGCACAAATCTGAAACCCCACACTGTGTGTTTGTTTTTGTATGTGTATATTTGAGTATCTGTGTGTCTGTGGCTATAGTTGCTAGGGTTAGTTAGAATCATTGATTCAAAAGGTATTTCGCAGCTTATCTAGTACAACTGCCTCAGTTGGCAACTGAGAGCCAGAGTAGTTACTTAACCAAGGTCACCTTTTTAAAGCAAATTATGGTAGCTGTTATTTCATCAATGTGCCAGATCCCTGGGATAGGAGGACCACAGAATCAGAGCTGGAAAGGACTTCAAGGGCTCTCTAAATCAACTCCCTCACTTTACAGTAAAGAACTGAGACCCATCAAAATAGAGTTTCTACAGTATTTGTATGTACCCCAGTCTCCCATCCTCCATGATTGGTGAGATAAGAGAATAGTAATGCCACTTAATAGAAACCTCCATGTATGTGTGTCAGCCTCAGACACATTGTATTTCTGCTCCCTGTCACTTAGGACTCACTGCATAAAAATTCTTTGCCTTTTACCTGGGGACTCACCCTTCACAGCAGCCTAAGCCTCAGCTCTCTGTTCCTTACAATCCATTCTCCCAGCTTTCTCTCTAGAGAGATCTCTTCTCAAAGTTCAAAGGAAAATGACATTCTCCCTTTCTAATTCATTTAAAACACTTAACAAGGATCCAAACTCATCACAGTGAACATGGATGAGAATGGACCTTGCCAACAATGGGAGATTTTGTCACCAGCTGGTGATAAAAATAGAATGAGAATTATTTGCTTTGCTTGAAGGACATTGTCCCATTCGTTGACTGGAAGTAAGGAGACCTAGCAAGCAGCTAGTTAACAAAATGGATAAAATGTCAGACCTGACATCAGGAAGACTCATCTTTATGGGTTCAAATCTAGCCTCAGACATTTACTAGCTGTGTAACCCTGGGCAAGTCATTTAACCTGGTTTGCCTCAGTTCCTCACTCTGTAACATAGGCTAGAGAAGGAAATAGCAAGCTACTCCAGCATCTTTGCTAAAACAAAAACAAACAACCAACAAAACCCACGAAAAACAAACCCCCAAAATCCAAATAGGTCACAAAAAGCCAGAAACAACTGAAAATGACTTTATAACAACAGGGAACCCTAGCAGAGAAATAAGCGTCAGAATGGGAGATTTAGTGCTTTAACCTGGTATTGTTCAAATGTTTCCTGTTGGTAATTGTTAAACACAATATATAGACAACTGACCTAATGCCTTAGATCTAATTCTCATTTGTAAATGAGTAAAGAGTTCTTTATAGTTAGTATAATTCTTACCCTCTAGGAGCTTATAGCCTTAAGCATCATGACACATATTGACTGTGATGTATGTATGACCTTGTCCTACACATCAATGTGAAATGAGAAGCAGCATGACTGTGCCTAGGAGTGCCAGAAAGACTTGGGCCCAAGTCTTATCAGTGCCACATATGTGACCTTGGGCAAATTCTTTTCATCTCTCAGTTGGCCCCAGCCAACTCTAAGACTATAGGCCATAAATGAGTAACTATCTGTATCAGTAGAGGGATTTTCTTTACCAGGAGCCTACCTTATTGATGACATTATAAGATCAATAGGATGGGCATCTTGGAAAGTGTGCTGTATTTTAAAATCAGAGAATCTGTGTTCAAATCCTAGCTCTCTCATTTATTGCTATCTGACATTGGACAAGTGACTTAAGTTCTTCATGATCTCATCTGTGAAATGAGGGAGGGAAGCTGTCTTAAGTTTCTCTGATCCTGTCATCTTCCCATGACTTGTAAATATTTTTTTTCAGAGTAGTATGCAAGGGATCTTAGAGAACCTAAACTCCATCTCCTTTTTATAGAAGGGGAAATCAAGGCCCTAGTCAAATTGGTGTTTGGGTTTTTTATTTGCTTGTTTTTGGTGACACCTATAGCTCTATGAGGCAGGGTTTATGGGTAAAGGAGCTAGCTCAAGCTACCTAGTCAAGTCAGCCAGATTTGGATTGGCTATGTCCCTTCCCCTAAAGTCAAGAGGATGGGAGTAGGCCAGAGGTAACAACAACTGAAGCAAATCCTGGGCCCTGATTTACAGAGGAAAGTGGTCATGGAATTAGGTCCAAAAGTAGACCTGGTAGTGACTGAGCTGTACTTGAACCACTGTTGGATACAGGGACCAAAGGGAGAGGAAGAAAGTGTGGGACTGATGATGCATCAGACCTACCACCTCAGAGAATTCATGGCAAATAAAGTTGCTGGTATCCACTTATTCCTAGTCCTGTTTCTTTATAAATGTGTGCTCCCATTCCCAAGGATTGTCATCTCTGTCAAGCAAATGGATAAGCTGAGATGAAAAGAGAGCAATGTGACATAGGTCACAGACTATAAGGACAATAGCATCCATGAGTCCTTCCCCTCCCTCTTGATCCTTAGTGCTAAACACCCAGAGCCAAGAGCTCTGGGCACACCGACAGAAAAATAACAAACATTCCCAGAATCATGTCAACAGCCTAATCCTCAGCTCCAATCAGAGAAAAGCCCCAGCACTTTCCAAACATGAACTCATTGATCCTCCCCACAGCTTGGACCTCTCCAATAAGGGTGGGCAGCTTGGTTATTACCCCTCTGACAGATGGGGGAAACAGAGGCACTGAGAGCTAAAGTCTGTTTCTGGCTATGAACCCCACTAAGCAGTCAGAGTCTGAGCCAGGTTTCCAGTTCAGAGAACTGTTCCCAGTTCTGTGGTCAGAAAACTAGACATCAAAAAGTTGGCCAGGCTGAGGGATGGGGCAGATTAGGTCATTAGACAGAATGAAGGGAGCTGAGAAGCAGAGGGAGGGAAGGAAAAAGAGAGAAAGAGGCCAAGAATGTTTCAAGACAACCTGAAGACTCAACATCAGACTAGAGCAGCCTGATAGATTGGCAGCATCGCCCCCACTCCTTGAATTCTTAGATCTGAATGAAATCTGACAGTTATTATTCTTTTGGAGGGTGTGTGTGTGTGTGTGTGTGTGTGTGTAAATGATGGTACTTGTGCTCACAAACACATCTGTCCTTGCATGTGGGTGCTGAGGGTAGGCTTGGAGCATGCAAGCACACACACGTAAATGCGTGCCTGTTTGTGTTCAACAAGCAAAAGTGTTTTCACTCAGCTTCAGAAGCAATCAGTCATCTCCAAGGAATCTTAGCAACAGCTCTCCCCAGAAAAAGTTTTCACCAGCTGGGATCGATGATGAGTCAGCAGCAGCAGCAACAGCAGCAGCAGCAGCAGCAGCAGCAGCAGCAGCAATAGCAGCAGCAACAGCAGCAGCAGCAGCAGCAGCAATAGCTTGCTGGCTGCCTGGAGCCCTCTGCTCTCTCCTCCCTGGGAAGGACTCCAGCCCCAGTCCTGGCTGGCTCTGTTGGGTCAGTGCTTTGGTGCTGGCACCCACTGATGGATTCCTGGATCATACTGGCCTTGGCAAGAACAGGCGACTGGGAGCAAAGGCCAAGACAGAGGGTTTTTCCCTCCCAATCCCTCTCAGTCTTAACCAACACTCCCCCTACTCCCCACCCTCCCCCACACATACTTTTCCTTTTAACTGCAAAACCAAAACACCGTGTTCATGAGTTAGGAAGCCACAGCCAGATGGCAGGAGATGGAGGCAGAGAGGGGCTGGGAAGTTGGAGTTGCCTGTATCCAAGCAGGCCCAGAGAACCTGGGAAATATACCAAGTTCATACAAGCATAATCTGAGGATTAGAAAGGACTCTCCAGGTCAACTAATCCAAGCCCCTTTTTACAAATGGAGAGATGGAGGCTTAGGAAGGTTAAGGAATTTGGTCAGACAGGCTTTAAGCAGTAGAGCCAAAATTCAAAAGAAGGTCCTCTGACTCACTCCCCATCCATTGCTGGGGATTCCAGAAGGGTTAGGTAGACAATCTTTCAAGCATCCATAGATCTCTACTTATCTTCTAGCTAAATAGGCAAAATGACTATCGACTGCAGCCCAGAGTACCATGAACAGGGAACTATGGGAGGTTTGGAAAACTATTCATAGGGAGCTAGACCTGGTCCTTGGTCCCACTTTCAAACCATAGGGCTGCACAGACAGAAGTAAACATCTCAAAGGAGCTGAGGAAGGGTAATAATAGCTCAATTCAGAAGAAGGAAGAACCATCTTCTCAGGAGGACATTGGTTGTCCTAGGATAAGGACATTGAGATGAAGGAGGTGAAATGTTTTGGCCAGTCATCCAGCATTCTTCCTCACAGGGCAGGCATCCTCCCCAATATCCCTGCCTTTTACCCCTCCACACACCCCTCCACACTCACACATGCTGCCCTGATCTACCCTTCTCCATCTCTTCCCCCTCCCCCTTGTCCTGGCAGCACCGAGTCATGGTAAAACTGAGCAGATCTAACTGAAGAACAATCTGCTATCTCAGCAGCAGCCTGAATCCCTGGCCTCATTACTGGGAGCAGGAAATGAATAAAAGCTAAATGAGTTTGAAAATGCCAGGAGGCACTGTTTATCCCCCTCCCCCCTCCCCATCCCCCTGGCAAGGGCCGTGTATAGTTACAGTTTAATCTTGGAAATGCCAGACAGCTGTTCCCTGTTGCTAAGAGACTGGCACACATTATGCAGATGTCAGGGACCTCAAATGTCTGCCGGAAATTACAGATCATGTTGTATTGAGCAGAGGGGGCCTTTTCTCTGACTGGGGAGCACAGCAGGAGCCCTGGGGAAGATTTTGGGGAAATATGCAGCCTGTCTTCCCTGAGGTCTCCCTTTCCAGAGCCCTAAACCACCTCCCTCTCCCATACCACCAGTAGCACTCCTTTCCTCAAGGATTCCTTCATTCTATCCCTGGACCCTAAAACTTCTCCCTTATTTTCTCCTCTGGTCTTCCCTCAGGGATACCATTCCCCATAACTCTGAGTTCTTCAGTCTCCATCTCTCTCGGTTCCACCTCCCTCACTCCAAGTTGTATTAGAGCCATAGATTTAGAGCTGAAAAGAACCTTAAAAGTCATCCAATCCACTTCCCCTCATTTTTTACAGATGAAGAAACTGAGGTCCATAAAAGTATAATAGCTTGTTTAAGATCACACAAATAGCACCTGCAAAAAAGAATTTAAATCTAGGTCCTGCTCTATGAATCCATTGTTCTTTATTCTGCACCATTTTTAATGGCATGATTCCTGCCTTACCAGGGGCTGGACCAAATGATCTCTGAGTTTCCTTCCAGACCATCATTCTCTGAATTCTAGTATGGAATATATAGAAAAGAACAATCTTAGGATAGCAAATAAAATTGGGTACAGGATGTGGGGAAAACCCACAATCTGAATTAAAAAAGATATGCTCAATAAACTCTTCTGAGGGCAGCATCTCCAGGGGGATGGAGGAACTCACCAAATCAAGCATTTCATTTTTGAATTCAATTTTATTTTATTTTCACTTCTGAGTTCTCTTCCACCCCCTCACTCTCAACCATTGAGAAGGGTAGAAAAACAAAATCCATTACAAATATGTATAGTTATGCAAAAACAAATTCCCATATTAGCCTTGTCCAAAAAAAAAAAAAAAGAAAAAGAAGGGAGAAAGAAAAGAAGGAAGGAAAGATGGAGTCAATGATTTTGTTTTAGTTTTTTGCAGCAATGGGATTAAGTGGCTTGCCCAAGGCCATACAGCTAGGTAATTATTAAGTTTCTGAGGCCAGATTTGAACTCAGGTACTCCTGACTCCAGGGCCATTGCTCTATGCGCTGTGCCACCCAGCTTCCCCTTTGGAGTCAATTATTTAATAAACATTTTGTGTAAGTGCTACACTTAAAACTGTGTGAAGTGCTGAGAATACAGAGTAAAAACTAAACAGACCCTGACCTTAATAATAATATAATCTCATGATATCCTGAGATAATACTAGCATTGGTACTGGGGTGGGGGTGGGGGGTCCTTGCCTTAGAGAACTGAATGTGTCTTCAATTTTGACAGGCAGGGGGACTAAAAGAATAAAGAGACATCTTCTTTCCCCTAGTACCTAAGAGACTGAAAGAAGAGGGTGAGATAAGGAGAGGAACTCACCCCACCAATCAACCAACCAGCATTCATTAAATGGGGGAGGTAGAGAAGGCACTCCGTCTGCCAATGAAAATTGGCATCTCTGTCTTCTCATGTTATTCAGATTTATCCTCATCTGGGATAAGGACAAGCTCTGAAGAGTTAAGAGCTAGTGATAGACTACAAGTCTGTTGTCTGACAGTGAGCCTACCTCTAAGTACAGAGCACAATACCTAAGATTTGGTCAACAGGTGAGAAGGGGATTTTTGCCCCCTATCCATGAAAATTAGCTAGGATTGAGGAAAAAACAACTTCCCCAAAGTGATTCTATATAAATCTGCTCCCCCTCCTCCTTTCACCAGCATCCTTTCCACTAGTACTACCACCAGAGACAGAGAGAAAACTCAAGAATAGGGAAAGGGAGGAGGAATTTTCTAGTCTCCAAAACCTGGCTAAAGGGATCCTGGGCAGAGGGAAATGAATTAGCTAGAACCCTATGAGGTTGGGGTTTCTCATAGGCCCCCTCCTTGAGGGGAGGGGAATTGTTCCTCATCTATGACCTTTAAACAAGTTCCTCCCTATGTCTGCCTTTCTTCATCCCCAACACAATTATATTCCTTCCCCTGCATTTCTCCTTTAATTCACTGAACAACTTTTTCCCCCACCCCCAAATCCCTATGCAAAACACACACACACACACACACACACACACAAAAAAAAAACACAGAGTGCTTTTCCAGTCCTACAATCCCAGCAGCACATGGGAGGGACATCACCATAGCAACCAGAGGCCTGTCTAAGCTTCAGCATCATCAGGTCCCTGAAGAAATGAAAGTATCATTGTGATGGTTGGGGGTGGGGGGTTAGGAGCATGGTTGAAGGCAACCCCAGTCCAAATGCACATATGTAATCCAAGATAAGAAAGAAGATGACTGGAAATTCATAGGAACCCCATGCCAAGAAAATAAAAGAACTTGCTCATTAATTCCTTCAAAAAGCAAGTTAGTACCAGGAAGATGGCATTAGTGCCACCTCCAGCAGGACATCCAGGGACTAGGGATGGTGGGTGGCAAGGATCCAGGGCCCTGAGTTTAGCATTGAGTATGAATAGTGACTGCCTGTTTTGAATCTTTGCACATGAGAGGATATAGGGATGTCTGCCACTCCATCCATATAGGTTGGGGTCTACATGACCATTGCTAAGTACCAGGAATCATGTATGCATATCGATACATGAAAGTCAGAAAGCCTCTCTATTGCCAGTCAAGAATCTAGGCCAGAAGATGGGGGAAGGATCAGGCAGGCAGGTAAAAAAATTGTAACAGGGCAGCAAGGTAAATCATTTTATCTTCACAGGATGTAGTCCAGAGGGGATGCTGAGATGGAAGCCAGAAGTTACTCCACACACTGAACCTCTAGCATTGTATATGATAGCAAAGGAGTGCAGGGGCTGGAAAGAAGAGGAGGGGAAGAGAAGAATTACAAAAAAAATGCCATCTAACCCATCACCCATTCCTTATGTACACACAGCTAACCCATTGCTCCTATTATCAGTGAGGTCCCTGGGACACATTCTTGCTAGTTTCAAGGCTCTGCTCTTCCCTCATTCCCAGAGCTCCTTCAATGAACTTGCCCCAGGCACAAAAATAAGTCCCCATGAAACCTCTGAGCATCCCCCTGAGATAAGAGCCCTAGTGATCTAGGCAACATCCCCAGAGGCCACACTCCTCTGACTTAGGCTGGGCCTAGTTTCAGCCCAGTGGAATTGTCTGCTTTCCCAGCTGATAAATTTCTTCATGAGGGAGGGAAGACTCTCCTCAACTAAATGATAATAAAGTACCTCTGGATATTAGGCTGAAAAGAAGTTTGTGTTGGTTTAGTAAAAGCTCATGCTCTGCCTGCCACCCTGCTAAGGGATTTCATGAAGAAGTCACATCTTAGGAAACCCAAATTCCTGTCCTAGTTCCCCTACTAACTACTAGCTGGTTCTAAGGCCAGTGATATAATTAAGGGGGTCTAACTTTGAAATTAAAGGATCATAGAATTGCTGATTTATTACTATGAGGTACCTCTGAAGTCATTTAGTTCAGTTCCCATTTCCTATAGATGAGAAACTAAGCTTCATCGTGGCTAGGTGACTCAACCAAAGTCATGTTGTAGACAGAAAGTAAACAGCAGAACCAGGATTATAAACCTAATACCTCTGGTTCCAAATCAAGCAATTTTCCTACCATGCCACACTCCTCAGGTTCAAATTCTATCTCTGATATGTATTTACATAACTGATATCTACTAGCAAGTTGAAAGCTCTCAAAGACTCAGCTTCCTCATCTGTAAAAATGAGACAGTTCCCTTGAATAATGTCTAATTTCTTTTCTAACTCTAATATTATAATCCTAAAACAGTCTTATCTATCTGTAATGTCTTGCTTATCTCAAAGTTTTAATGTGAAAAAAAATTTAATATAAAATTATATCTGCATATATAATATATAAATTTGCTGTTGTGCAGTGGTAGCCAACTCTTTGTGCATTTGAGGTTGTCTTGGCAAAGTTAAAGGAGTGGTTTGTCATTTCCTTCTTCAGGTCATTTTACAAATGAGGACACTGAGTCAAACATGGTTAAATGACTTCCCTAGGATCAAACAACTGGTAAGCCTGGAACTGAATTTGAACTCAAGTCTTTCTGACACTAGACCTGGCACTCCATTCACTATGCTACCTAACAGCCTAATATGTAAATATACATTTAACTAGAGATAGGTGATAGATAAGGGATATGTAGCTAGATGGTGATAGATAGCTAGATAGCTAACTAGACAGTCAGAAGACAGAGACAGAGTGACAGAGAGAGAGAGAGAGAGAGAGAGATAAAGCAGCACAGTAGGGTGTAGTTAAGATCTGGTTCTTCTTCTTATGCATACTGTTTTATGTAACTTCAGACAAGGCACTTAACCTCTCAGTGTACCAATGTCTATGTTGCAAAGAAGGTGCCAATTTTCACTGGTAGATTTCTTTATTGCAAATTTTCTGTAGCAATGAAATCATAAGTCTTGTCAGAAATGTAGGTAATAGATATAGATTTAGAACTGGAAGGGAACTTAGAGGCTATCAAATCTAACTTGTCTCATTTTATTGGTGAGAAAATACAGAGAGTGACTTGCCCAAAATAACTGAGTATCAATGATGGAAGTATCAGAGATGGAATATGAACCCAGGTATTATTCAATCTAAATCCAATCCCCTATCTGCTATACCACCCTACCTCTCCCAGAGTAAAATTGCTCTAATACCTTTGTCTCAAATCACTAATTTTGCATAAGACCCCAAAAGGAATCTGGGAAATGGAACTCTCTGGGCACCATAAGTAAGGGTGGGGTCTTTCACTAAGGAAACTGCCTCCTTATCGAAGAACTGTCAAATAGGAGAAGGTAGCATGAGTTGGATGGATGAGCTCAGAACAGTTGCTTCATATTATCCCTAGGATTCCTGACTTTCATTTCATATCAGCAGAAGCTTCTGTCAAGTATATAAATACATTCTTTCTTTGCCCCTGCTCTTATTTACATTTTACAGTCTGGAGGTGGCTGCTTACATGTAGCAAAGCACAAAATCTAACAATGAGGAAAGATAGAGACAGGTTCTGATTATTATTATTGTCATTATTAACAAACAGGCTACGAATTAGTAATCAGGGAGGAAAAGAATGATCAGCGTTAGAGATGCTGCTCTGGCAGACAGCTGCAGATCCATGGAGCCAGTCCCCAGTCCCCAAGAGGCTCAGCAGGTTCAGCCCCCTGGAATAAGTCATGGTGAAGGAAAGAAGAGAAAGCACTTCTAGGGAAATTTTTGGTCTAGGGCTTTTAAGGAAGGTTGTACAGGGAGAAGGGGATCGAAAGTCCTCTAGCAACCAGTCAGTCCTATACCCTCCCCCATGGGTTTCATGTGGAAGCTGGGTTAAGCAATAAAGGATTTAATGGTGGGGAAGGGAAAGCATTAGGCGCTGAGTCACCAGAGCTCATTCACTTGTTCATTCATTTGTTCATTCATTCATCTTTCACTGATCCCTTCACTCAAGATGCTGCTGGTGCTGCATCTGCTGAAGCTCTCTTTGTTCCTCTTTCTCTCTTCCCTTCCGCCTCTCCCCACCCTTTCCTCCCCCCCCCCCCCCAAGCACATACTCTCTTTCTTCTTTCATCCTCTCAGTAAAGCCTTTTTATTTGCACTCTCATCCTTTCTTTTTCTTCCTTGCTTAATCTCCCCCTCTCTTTCCCTTTCCCTATCTCCTTCTCTTGGAAGGAGGCAGCTTTCCTCTTGAGACTGTATGCAGGTTTTGTATGCAGGCAAGAAAATCAGGTCAAGGTCATCCTTCAGGGACATTCTACCTGTTTATACTCAGCTTCCCAACCCTCTCCATCCTGGTTCAGGTTTCCTTAAAGGATTAGAGATAGGATCACAGATTTAAATCCAGAAGGGACCCTCATCTGGTACAACCTCTTTATTTTACAGATGAGGAAAATGAGGGCTCTAAAGGTTGAGTGAATCTATAGAGGTTGACCTTGCCTAAGATCATATAGGCAGTGAATAACTGAACCCAAATTCAAATATTGTGTGATTTGTCCAAGGTCACATAAAATGTAAACAATGGAGCCAAGATTTGAGCCAAACTGCTAATTCCAGATCCAGCAATCTTGCCTTGGGAGTGAGCACACTGGAAGAAAGGGAACAAAGAGAACAAAGAATGATCAGGAGGAATGGGAAATTGAGCTCTTTGACAAGTCCTAGATCATATAGCTCATGGAATTCACCACTGAAAAGAATTACTAGATGCAACTTCCTCAATTTACAAGTGAGAAAACTGAGATCCAGATAGGTATGACAAGGTCACCTAACTAGTAAATAACATAAATTATGGATGCAGGGCTCTTTCTACTATACAGTGTAGCCTCTCAGTCTTCCCCATCTACCTTCCCTCTAGGAAATGTGAATGAATCATAACAACAAATATTTACGTACCTATTGTATGAGGGGCCCTGAGCTAAGTTCTAAGTGTGATACAAATGTGAAGTCCCTATCCCCAAAATTCAAAGAAATTAGTCTAATAATGGAAAGCTGACTCATAAAATTTATAAAGTTATCTTCTAGAATATAAACACACCCTGGATCTAGTTTCTAGCATCAGTCTTCCAAACTCCCCAAAACACTAGTGACCTAGCCTGGGATCTTCATCAAAAACCTGGTTGTCTGGGCTTCCTCTCCTTTGAATGTTGGATGTGAGCAATCAAGATGAATGATATCCTTTAGAAGAAAGGGAACTGATAAGAGAGATTTAGAGTGAAATAGCAGGCTTTAGGGCAGCAATAATAACCTGGAAAATTGCCTGAGAAAGGTAAGTGTGAGAAAATTACCATACATGCAAATCATATGCAAATGTGCTTATGGTCCTCCTTTTTGATGCACCTGTTTGCAATTCAACAAGTATTTACTCCATACCATGAATAGAGACAGAATTTTAGGACTGGAAAGAACGTTGTAGATCAACTTGTCTACCCAAACCTCATTTTACAGATGATGAAACTGAGGTGCCACAAGATAATCTGAATTACTAATTACAGCGCTTGTCATAAATAAAAAGAGGTAGCACATATGAAATCTTCCCTGTCCCTATGGTAAATACTGTCCTCTAGGAATACCAGTAGATGGAACAGTTAAAATAAACAATGTAAACAGTAGTATATGCCAAGTGAATGGTACAAAGAGTTCAGAGCCCAAGAGCGTTTTCCTTTATAATATGAGGGAATTGAACTAAAGTACTTGTTCAAGGGAGCTGGAACCACAGGAAATGGAGCAAAAAAGCTTGGAGTCAGGAAACTAAAAGACTCAAATTCAAATTTCACCTCAAATACTTGCTAGACATAAGACTCTGGGCAAGTTATGAAAAATCTCTTAGCCTCACTTTCCCTTTATGTAAACTGAGAATCATAACAGTATTTACTTCAGAGGATTATTGTGAGGCCCAATTGATTTAAAAAAACAATGGACCTGCATTTTCATTAATATTAGAAAATTTCAATAAAGAAACTTCCTCTACCAAAGAGGCAGAGCATCTACATCTGTTATGCAACTTATAGTCTTAGAGATTGCCTGCCTTGCCCAGGATCATATAGACAGTATGTATTAGAGCAAGAATGGGAAACCTTTTTTCTGCCAAGGATCATTTGGATGTTTATGACATCATTTTTGGGCTATATATTTGATCAAATATTTAATTAATTCACCTCTAAAAAGTTACTAAACTTATTGAATTTAAGAGTCCTGCCTATAGTTACCTTGTCAACACCAGACCAATAAGAGTCAAGGTTTCCCACCCCTATATTAGAGGAAGGATATGAAACTAGGGTTTTCTAATTTAAGACCCAGGTCTCAGTGGACTACACCATAGAATTAGAGTTGGAACTTCAATGGAAAATATTCCTTTTCTTCATGGAGTTTATATTATACTGTCATGTAGGGATTAAGGAGTCTCCACACTAGATTTGTGCACAGATAAACAAGGACAAGCTGATTTTAAGAGAAAGAGAAAATTATAAATTGGGGTATGGGAAGAGTCCTATGAGAAATTTATTGAGGGGCAGTCCCTTAGCTGAGATGATTTGTTAAAATGAATTGAATCTTAAGGGGTATGAAATGAGAGGGGACTGAATTCCAAGCAGAAAAGATAGCCTCTACAAATGCACAGGACCAAGAGATGGGTATCAAGGGTGGAGAACAGTTTAGTTTGGCTAGAAGCTAGGGAGTGTGGAGAGGAGTCTTTGTGTTATCTTCTATTAAAATATAAGCTCTTTGAGGGCAAGGGCTATATTTTGCCTTTTTGGGGGGGGTCTTCAGCACTTAGCACAGTTCCTGGCTCATAATAGGCATCTCATATGTTTATTGATTGGCTGATGCTCCTAAGGGAATTCTTTGGTGAAGATATGAACCAAAAAGATGAACTATTATGAGAAGACTTCAAGACTGAATCCAATCTTTGGGAGCACAAACCTTTGATAATGAGTCATAATACCACAGGAAATACAGGGCTACCAAATTTTTTGACCAAGAGGAATAAGATGGCAGGACTGAGTCTACCATCAATTTGGTCACTGTGAGATGATTTGGAGAGGGGAGCTAGATGGAAGAAAATGCATCAGAAGATTCTTGCAATAGTTTCAGACACTTAATAATTACCTAGCTGTTTAACTCTGGGCAAATCACTTAATTCCTTTGCCTTGCAAAACAAACAAAAACTAGTTCTGATGAAAGGTGATGAGGACTTGATGAATATGACAAGTGTTCAAGATCGGGCTATAATAAATGCAATGTGAAGAAGATAGAAGAGTCTAGGATGATAGCAGAGTTGGTGACTAGGAAAATGGTGTTTTCAACAGTTTGGAGGAAAGGTGTATGGATGTAGATGGATGTGTGTGTGTGTGTGTGATAATGAATTATGTTTTGGACATAATCTGAGCTGCCTATAGGGCTTTCAGGTAGATATATCCAGCAAATAGTTGGAGATGGGAAACTGGAGTACAGGAGAAAGATCAAGGATGTATCTCCGTTTCTTTACTTGTAAAATGAGTATAATAACACTTGCTGTAACTATCTTACAAATTGTGAGGAAAGTATTTTGTAAACCTTAAAGAGTTTGTGAGTTTAAAAAATTTTTAAAACAATATAACCACAGTTGGCATTTATGTAGTTCTTCATATGTATGTTATTGCTGGCATAGTATCCTTTATATGTGTGTTGGTTTTGAATTTAAGGTAGCTTGTTGTAGACAAAGAGCTGGTAGCTGGTAGTAGAAAGAGATCATCTAGTCCAACTCCTTTTTTAAATGAGGAAACTGAGGCCTAGAGTGATGTGACTTATCCAGATTTGAACCCAAGACTGCTGACTAAAAAGGCATTTCTATGATCAAAGGGATCAATGTAAGTAGAATAACTGAAGAAGATTTCAAGGGGGAAGTGGTGCTTCAACTTGGTGCTTCAAGGATGAATATGATTTGGTGTCTAAGACCATGGAAGCTGTGGAGAGCAAGGCAAGTGGGAGAAAGACCAAGACTGAAAAATGAATACAATGTATTAGGGAATTTGTAGGGGAGGAGAAATTCGGGCATTCTCAAGTTCCCTATTTTAAATTCACTGGTTTTTGTCCTAGAGAACAGTCATGAATATTTGAGTTTAAATCATCCCTCATAAACTTACTAGCTGGTCGTTTAAACTTTGCTCAGCCACTTATTTCATGGAGTCTTTGTGAAGATAAAGTATCTATAAAGCATGAATTAGCATTAATAATCCTTAATTTACTTACTCACCAGTGTCAGCCACCATTGTCAACTGGTTTCACCAAAATGAAATTCAGATCCCTAGGTTTCTAGTAATCATTTGAAATTGCAAAAAAGAAGCCAATTTTCATACTATAGAAGGATCAACATCATTTCTAGGATTGTCATAGTATTCTGGGTTACAGAAGAGAGCAAACAATCTCCCCTTCCCCCACTCCATATCCATCCCTGCAATATTCACACTGCCCTCCCCTACTACATTGTATAATTCAACAAATCTCCGCATTTTGGTATTGACCAGATATATATATACATACATACATACATACATACATACATATATATATGTATACATATATATATATATATATATATATATATATATATATATATATAAAATCTTGCTTTGTGGATGATTCAGGGTTTAGGGACAAGCTGATGGTTTATTGACCTGTGACCACAAACAAAAAGAAATTTTTAGATGGGGAGGGGGTGAAGAGAAGGAGGTATCCAGGAAACAAAAAGGATTCTTTGGCTAAAGAACAGAAGACTGCCCACATTAGGAAAGATGGGTAACGAAAGCTCTCTCCACTCAGGTGTTATTGCTGCCTATTGTATCTCAGATTCCTCCCTCCCCCCCCAATTCCACCCCTTTCAGTTGTCTAGCATAGCAATGTGGATGGCTTGAGAATGGAATTCACATGGTTTCCATGGTAACCGCACATGTGTTAGCTGCCTTGGAGGATGAAGGGGGAGGGGAGAGAGGAGGTTGTGGCAGCAAGGGGAAGCCGACAAGAGTGATGGAAAGAGGGGACAGCTAAGAGGAATGCCAGTCGAGCCAGCAAACCCCACCATCACCATCCACCCAAGGTCCTATAAAAGAAGCTGATGGAATATTTCCAATCTTCCACTCCCTCTTAATTCCAGCATCCCATGGAGATGCTCAAGAGGCTGAGGCCACACAGAGCCCAAGACAGAAAATTGAAGTACAATATTGTCATCATTGCAGTCACTGTTTAAATATGTCCACCTTACACCCTCTCCCTCCCATCATTCTCTGTTGCATCTATTATGTTCTGTATTGTCTGTAAGGGGGCCAGGTAACACCAACAGTAACACCAGTCTTTACCCACCATTTTATGCTCTCTAGCACAGTGTTCTTTTTGTTGCAAGGTCACCCACTCTTTCTCTTAGCATCAAGTCTCAGAGAACTTTGAAAGGAAAAAAAGGAAAATTTTGGGCAAGTCACTTTGTTATGCTATGCTTCAGTTTCCCTATTTGTACATACAAATGAGGCATATAATAGTTGAAACCAGTGGCCTTCTTGATTCCCTGGGAGAACTATATGGAAGCAAAGGATTTTTTCCTTGGAATTAACAGATTGGAACCTCCCCCCACCCTCACCCTTGGAAGATTCTGTAAAAGATGCCATGAGGTCCTCAAGAACAACATGTCTGTCTTTCTAGTCACCCACACCTGAATTGGACAAGAGACATATCAAAGATAAGCTTTGACTCAGAATGTTTTCTGGTTGTTGTGGTTGTTCAGTCATGTCCAACTCTTCATGATCCCATGAACTTGTCCTTGGGGTTTTCTTGACAAAGATACCAGAGGCCATTCCCTTCTCCAGTGTATCCCTATTTTACAGATGAGGACCTAAGACAAATAGGGGTAAAGTGACTTAGCCAGGTCACACACTCAGTAAGCAAGAGGATTTGAACTCAGAGCTACCTGACTCTAAGCACAGTGTTCTATCCATTTCACTATCCATTTCTATTATCTATTAAGCCTATTACCCAGAGCCTATGCTTGGATCATATTCTTTTGTTACCTATATTTTCTGACTCAAATTCCTGACCCCTAATTTCCCAGACACTTTGACTGTTAATATTTCACATCATTCTCAGTCTCTTAGACTGAGCTTCTGATACATACATGATCTTCTTGATCTTTCCCTAGGTCTACAATGCTGAGCCTTCTAGCCCTACTTACCATCTCTGGAGCTAACTACGATGCTCAAGACTTAAGGAACCAATTGACTATGTCCTGCTTAATGGCCCTACCCTGTTATATAGCTGAGAGGTTCTTTACAGGGAATCCAGGACTGTGGGTCAACTTTAGGGAGTTTATGAAACTGAATAGTGTCAACCCTAAAACCTATAAACCTTAAAACATAGGGTTAAAAGAAAATAACAGAAAAATATGGATTAAACATGAAGTTTTATTCCCTGGAATTTACCATCAAACATGTAGGTGGATAGCATCTCCAAAATGATATCACAGAACTGGGAAGAAACTTGGACTTTATATAGAAACAAAGAATAGGGAAAATCATTAACCATCCTTAATGGCCTAACCATAGAAATTCCACAATATCTCTATCCAAAACTGCTCTTGAAAGATTAACATCCTTAAACAATATTATCTAAAACTCTGGTTTTCTCTTCCTGATGGATGGTCTCCCAGCATCCTGAGCATCGTCCTCCTAAGTTTGTAATTAATATATGGAAAGGTACCTTTGAGTCTTAATTTTTAACTGAGAAAGGTGACCAATATGAAAAAGAGTATTCTCTAAAGAAATCAATCTTTTACCAGAGTTTATAGGATTGAGAAATTATTATTATATTTTCACAATCATGAAAAAGGAATACATCTTTAATTTCAGTAATCTTTAGATTACTTTGTAAATCCATATATTTTATTTTATTTTATACATTCAAAAATGAACAACTGATCATGTCACCACCACACTCAACAAGCCCGAGTGATTCTCTATGATTTCTAAGATCTTTAGGGTTCAAAACCTTTCTTAACATGCCCCTCCCACCCTTCCAGTCTTTTAACACCTTGCAGTCCATACATAAATTCTTTGATCCAGTGATGTTGACCTTCTTGTTGTTCCTTGAATAAGACATTTTGAGTCCCAACCCAGAATTTTCACTGTTTGTCCCTCATGCCTGAAATCCACCTCCTGGATCCCCTGCCTTCTTTCAAGTACCAGCTAAAAATCTCACCTTCTCTAAGAAGCTGTTCCCATCCCCCTTAATTCTGATGCCTTCTCTCTCTTGATTATCTCCAATTCATCCTGCATCTAGCTTGTTTATTCATAGTGATTTGCATATTGTTTCCCCCCAGGGACTGTCTTTTGCATTTCTTTCTATCCCCGACACTTAACACAGTGCCTGGCACATAATAGTCATTTAATAAGTGCTTGTTGATGGACTTGACTTTCTATTCCAGGAGATCTGAACATCAGAGAGAGACAGAGACAGAGAGATATAGAGACAGATGAGAGAGACAAACAGATAGAGAGACAAAAAAAGAGACAAATATAGAGACAGATTGACAAGGTCAGAGACAGACATCGACAAGGACAGTTACAGAGACAAACAGAGACAGAAACAGAGACATATAGAGACTGAGAGAAACAGGCTAAGACAGAGACGGAGAACAGGAACAGAAAGAGACAGAGACAGAGATAAAGACAGACAGACAAAAACAGAGAGACAAAAACAGAGACAGACAAACAGAGAAACTGAAAAACAGAAATAGAGAAACAAAGGGACAAAGAAACACAGAGAGAGACAGAGACAGAGACAGAGATAGAAAGCCGGCATCCTCACAATAAAAATTGGAAGACTCAACTGGGTAGGTGATTAGGTTAAAAAAAATGCTAATCATTGGTTCCTTTGGCAAATTCATACATTCAAAAATGCACAGTCTGACTTCTCCCCTCCCTCCATCTTCCATATCCTGTGTTTGTTCTTCCTTCCAAACTACCTCACTCTCAACAAGCAGATGTACAAATTACAAAATCTGATCATCTGTCCCTGGTTACTAATATGACCCAGCATTTTCCTTCCCATTTTTTCATAGTTCAGAAAAACTTGGTACTTCTATCTCTAGATAGAAACTCAGACATATATTCTTATCACTGACTCACCATGTGACCCTCTCTTGGCCTCAGTTCCCTCATATGTAAAATTGGGGCATTGGATATTAGATGGCCTCTGAGATCTCTTCCAGATCTAAAATAGTACAAGTCTGTAATTCCCTGAAATAAAATGACATAAAATGACAAGGAGAAACTGAAAGAGATTGGGACAGACTGGATAGCCCAACCCGGATCCCTATCATTTTGTCACCTCATTCAGCAGTGCCCCTAAGTCCCAGGGAAAGTGGCTTTTATTATTTCTTTTTTATTTTTATCAAAGGGTATTTTTGTCGAAATTGTTTCTCCCCTGGGAAGGCTTCTCCTGCCTCTGAGCAGTTTCCTCCTGTTTCCATGGAGATAGCAGCTGGTTCACATGTGTGGTTGTCATGGAAACCAGATTGGTTTCCCTTTTCCTTCTCCCTCCCCCTACCCATTCCTTCTCTATCTCAGCCTCCTCACCATCACCACCACCCCCCACCTTCTTTTTTCACACCACATGGGATGCAGCAAGACAGCAAGAAGTCTAATAGTGGATAGGGATCTAGGTCTTTCTCCCAGCTCAGCTATTTCTTGGCTCCCTGATGAATGTGAACAAATAAATCTCTCCTGCTTATTCCTCAGTTTTCCAGTTGGTAACATAGGTTGGTCAACACAGTCTCTTCTGAGTTCCTCATAGAACTATAAAGATGAATAGGAATGAGACCATAAAACTCATTTTAGTGCCACAGAGTGGGATAATGAATAAAAGATATAGTTGTTACAAATATTATTATTCCTTTTTTAGTCAAGGAACAGAAACAAAATCTATCCCCCCTCCCTCTTCCAAAGGGGGAAGAGAGAGAGAGAACACTTGCCCCACACCAACCAAAGAACTAATTAAAACTCAAACTGATCCCCTTCTTGCCAAAACAGGTATACCTGAGAACCAGAAACAGGAGAGGGAGGAGAGTATTGGACATTGACTAGACATTTTTTGTAGGATTTTAAAGTGGTTTTATAGATGAGAAAATTGAAGCCCAGAGAGATAAGCACCATAGACAAGTGGACAAAATACGGATTTGGAATAAGAGTATCTGGGTTGAAATTTCAGCTGCTCCTTATTACTTTTATGACCTTGGGAAGTCATTTCCCCTCTGTGGGACCTCAATTTCCTTATCTGTAAAGAAAAAAGATGAAATTCAATGGCTTGTAAGCTGTCAAAATAATTGTTCCTATGATACTATGAAATGACTTATCCAAAGCTACACAGTTAGGAAATGAAAGACATCCAATCCCTTGAGACCCACTGTAGCTCAGAACCCTCAAGTTCAAGCATTCCACCAGCCTTAGCCTTTTTCATAGTAGACATATGCGACCCTGATATATTTTTTCAGTGCACATTTTCCAAAGACCCATCATGGGGAACATTCTCATGTCCTTCCCCCCCCCCCCCCAACATCAAAAGTAGCAATTGAAGCACCCACTGACTGCTGAGGAAATGTTGTTTGGTGAAACTTTCAAAAAATTTCAGAGTTCTTAGAATTTATCTATTCTAACCAGTATTTCAGCATGGTATCCTTCTGCAATGTCATTGACAAATGGTCATACAGTTTTCACCTGAAGACTTGAGATTCATTAGTTTAAGCCTAACATACTTCATTCCTCTTTGAGACAAATCTAATTCAGAACATTTTTCCTTACCTAAACTAGACTAAAATTTCCTCCTAAATTCCACACCTTGCTTATAGTTGCTTGTAGAGTAAAGAATCCTCGGGCTAGTTCATAATTAGTTCAGTGACCTGTGTGTGTAGACATGCGTACATACATCTATGTCATTGTGTGGGAATGTCTGTATGAAAGGATTACTGGAAAGAGGCAGTCAGAGCTTCAATTCTAGAAACATTGATTTCAGATCAGTTATAGCAAGGATTTCTTCTGTCCAGAGCATGATTGTTACTCTCTCTAGACCAGGAATTCTTAACCTTTTTATGTCATCCACACCTTTTGGGCTGTTTGGTCAAGCCCTATGGACACATCAGAATTATGTTTTTAAATTTAGTCTAAAATAAAATTTACAGGACTAAAAAGGAAACCATGTATACTGAAACAGTTATCAAAGTATTTTAAAAAATACTGAACCCCCAAGTTAAGATAGTTTGCCCTGGCTTAGTATTTATATGCCAAGTCCAAAGAATAGTTCAAACATCTATTGGATAAAGAATCTTGTAAAGTAGTAAGAGAGTTAATTTTGAAGTCTGAATATGTAGATTCAAGCCATTTCTCCTTGTTATTATCCCATTCCCTCCTCTGACTCTCTGGACTTCTCTTCCCCACACCCCAGTCCAACTTTGTGGGGTCTTTCCTCATTAGACTTTAAGGTCCTTGAGGGACAGAGACTTTTTTTTGGCTTACATTTGCATTCTCAGTGCTTAGCACATGTCTCTTGGTATATTAATAAATGCTATTGGACTGACTTTTTTCTGCCACATCCTAGTTTTAGGGCTTTGCAAAGGTCACTGGACTTCTCTGAATATCAGATACCATAGGGTAAGAATTAAAGACTAGACCTATGATTTCATTGCAGGTCAACTCAGGTTAGCCCCTTTTCTACAATGTGTAGTATCAGAGAGTTACCTAAATCACTAAAATTAAATGATTTCGGCCAGCTAGATAGTGCAGTGACTAGAGCACCAGCTCTGGAGTCAGGAGGTCCTGGGTTCAAATTCTGCCCCAGACATTTTACCTAACTGTGTGAACTTGGGCAAGTTACTTAACCCCATTGCCTTAGAAAGTTAATTATTTTAATTAATTTTTTAAAAATAAATTAAATGACTTGCCCCAAGGTCATATAATGATTATGAATCAAAGGCAACACTCAAACAAGGCCTCCCTGACTTCAAGGCCTACTACTCTACAAAATCTTTCCTATAATGCTCTCCATCATAATATTCAACCTGTTTTCCATTCAGGTTGTTGTCAGAAAAGCACATTAAGTGATATACACAATGATTGACAAAAATAAATGGGAAGAAAAATAAAAATAAAAAAAATGCTGCAAAATTATAATACACACAATTTTGTGGAATTACTTGAGGAAATTCACCTACCTTCCTTCACCTGGGGTGGGGTGGGGGGGACTATGGTTACAGAATTGCATATACATTCATATGCCACCAGTGTGCTGGGTAGTTTGCTGAACTATTTTTCTTCTCTTTAATTTTTTAGTTCAAGTGTAGCACCCAAGTGATAGCTTGCTGGTTAAGGGAGGGAAGAAGGATATATTTGGAAATGAATGTGATGTAAAAACAAAAGGCATCGAGAAAAAAAAATTAAAGGCAAAAAAGAAAAGTACTTTGTAAAGACCTATAAAAATCTGAGCTATTATTAGCAATCAACCATTATTTATTGAGCACCAACTGTGCTCACCATTAGACTAGGCACTTAGAGGGTTAGAAAACAGGATAAGATGTGGTTCTTTGCCTTTTTAGTTCAAATCTGATCTTAAACACTTACTGTGTGAACCTGGCAATCTGTACTTGTCTCAGTTTCCTCATTTGTAAAATCAGTATATCAATAGCACCTATCTTCCAGTATTGTGATAGTCAGATGAGATATTTGTAAAGTGTTAATGCTTGGTAAATGATAGGTAATTAATAAATACTTCCCCCCCCCTTCTTTCCTTTCTCCCTTGTTTTCTTTCTTCTTCCTTTCTTTCTACCTTCCTTTCTTTCATTCCTCCCTCCTTTTCTTTTTTCCCTTCCTCCTTCTGTTTTTCCTTTCTTCTTTCCTCTCTTCCTCTCTCTTTCCCTCCCTCCCTTCCTTCCTTCCTTCCTTCCTTCCTTCCATCTTGGAATATAGACTACATAAAAGGACCCATTTGTCCTATATGGAAAGGTTTATCATTTTTTTTTAGTTACAACAGCATGCATGAAGAATCTCTCTATTTTAAGTTCAAAAAAGAGAGAAAGGACCATACAAATGGCACTAAAATATAGGTTTGGCTACAGGCTTAGGTTGGAATATATTGATAGAGTTTAAGGATCAAAGGATCACAAATAAAAACTGGAAGGAGACGTTTAATCTAGAGAAACAGCTTAGATCCATGGGAAAAAAATGCTAGATTTGAATCAGAAAGCCTGGATTCAAATCTCACTTGTGTCACTAAGTGACCCTAGGCAAGTCACTGAAATTCTCTGAGCCTTGAAATGAGGGTGTTGGACTAGAAGACTTCTAAGATCCTTTCAAGGGTCAAAAGGTGTTGTGGAAATGCACAGAATGCTGGGCCTGGAGTCAGGAAGAGTCATCTTCCAGGATTCAAATCTGTGCTCACTTACCAGCCATGTGACCCTGGGAAAATCACTTAACCTTGCTTGCCTCAGTTTCCTCAGTATAAAATGACCTGAAAAGAAATGACAAACCATTCTAGTATCTCTGCCAAGAAAATGCCAAATGGGGTCATGAAATATTGGGCATGACTGAAACAACTAAACAACAAAAAAGTCCCTTCTGGTTATAAATTTATGATCTTAATAATTATTCCCAATTCCAAGTGGTATATTCAAGGCCTTGACAGGTGAAGAGACTTATCTAAGACTATTTAGTGGTAGATAGAAAATCCAAAGCTAAAGACAAGAGAAGCCTCTAACTCCAAGACCAGCATTCTTTCCATAGTTTAATCAGAGTGGTAGGGGTAAAGGACAAAAATACTTGGTCACAGCCCTGATAAAACATAGAAGCATCATAATGTCCTCTATATGGTGGCATACAAGAATGACTTCTGTTCAGATCTGTCACTGAAAATGAACAGCTTCTCAGGTTAAATCTATAATATTCCAGATTTGTGATGTTGTACATGTTATGACTATAGGTAGGAAAGGTTAGGGGTGAAGATACTTCAGAGCCAGAGGTCATCTGGCTCTCCACTTCTCAATTCAAGTCCAGTAGACTTTATTTTCTGGAAATCTAATGCTAAATTCTCTTCTCACATGGCCCCAGTTCACAAGCGTTCATCTTACTCACAGATGCAGCAAAATCAAACATAACCTCTTTGACTGTTCCCAAAGCAGGCTGCTTGGAACGCTGAACCTAAACCATCTTGTCCCCTTAACCTGGAAGGGAATACTCCTGAAAACTGATTCAACAAAGCACTGGATCTAACTTGGACTGTGCCTACAAAGTTGTCCTCTTCCTGGGCCCCAGAGTTCAGTATCTGAGGGGGCTCACTAGAGGGTCACTGATGGGTCACTTTCCCCTCATCAGTTTTCTCTTTGGGAACCTTGGAATGTCCTATACAGACCATAAAACCGTTTTACTTTCCTGTATGTTTCGCCAATAGAATAGCTAGGAAGCAAATTGGGTAGCATGCCAGCCTGGAATCAGGAAAACCTGAGTTAAAATTTGATCTCACTCACTAACTAGCTGGGTGACCCTGGACAAATCACTTAACCTATATGCCTCAGTTTCCCCATCTGGAAAATGAGCTGGAGAAGAAAATGGCAAACTACTCCAGTATCTTTGTCAAGAAAACCCCAAATGGATCAAGAAGAGTCAGACAGAACTTAACAACTACAGCTAGCATTTGCAAACCTTGTTTGTTGCTTTAAGGTATTAATTTTTGTGGTTTCAGGATTCTCCCTCTATAGATTCATTCTTCCTGAAACCTGGTATAAAGGACTGAAGTTCTAAGTAACTGGAAGGCCACTGTTCCCACTACTCCCATGACCCTTGTACTCATTCCATGGAAGAATGCACATTTCTTCTAAATATTTGAGTCAGTTAATATAGTCAATGTACTTTACAGGCAATGTGCTGCTGATCATAGCCCTCTGAGGCAATTTTTCAACCTTAGTACAAAGTCTGGGTCTCCCCTTCCTTCAATAGGGGGCACTGTTTTTGCTTTGTTTTGTTTTTTTTCTTGGATCTATGAGTTCGTTGGTTTATCAAGTTCCTGATGATATAATCACTAAAGCAAATCAGCATCTAAGTATAAGAATTCCATGATCCTGCTTGGAACTCAAACTTCATCATTACCCTCTGCCTTACTCCTTGGAGGGTGGAGTGAAGAACCGCACGCAAAGTTCCATTTAAGGAAGATGCTCAGGACAGCCATCTCTATTTCTTACCTTACTGTATTCCTTTGAGAATGGAGACAATTAGACAACACAGTGAATAGAGCACTGAGCCTGGCCTCAGGAAGATCTGAGTTCAAATCTGTACCCAGATACTCACTAGCTGTAGTGTGACCCCAAGCAAGTCACTTAACTCCTATTTACCTCAGTTTCTCATCTGTAAAAAAGGAGACCCACTGGAGAAAGAAATGGCAAACCATCCTAATATCTTTGCCAAGAAAATTCCATTGACAAAGTCAACGAGGTCATGAAGAATCAGACATGACTGAACAAAAACAAAATTCCTTTGGACTTCATCCTGCCCCTTCTTCTCCCACTTTTTAGCTTCCTTGGTATACTGTCATTCCAACCATTAGATTATAAGTAACTTGAGGGCAAGGATTGTTTTGGGGTTTTTTTTGTATTTTTCTGGAACATAGTAGCCACTTAGTAAATGTTTATTGACTAAATGACATAGTCCCAGAGAACTACATAAGAGGTTAAGTAATTTGTCTAGGATGTGTCAATAGCAAGACCTGAATTTAGGTCCTCTGTCCTTCAAGGCCAAAAATATAACCACAATGTCATTGTCTCCTGAATAGCAGATAAGAACTTCATATAGATATTCTTGTGGATTCTCATCCTACCAAAGTGACTTTACAGAAACAAATGTCAAGCATTCAAGTAGTGTGAATTCACGGCATTGTATATACAATGTGGAAGTTTTCTAGTATTTGCCAATCTGCCATCTCATAAGCCTTTATGTCACCTCCATGGCACTCTCCAATCAGATATTGAAGTTTTCTCTCCAGGTCCTAGTCCTCTGTGACTTATCTTAATTGTCCATAAAATATACCTCCCTTCCAACCCATTTGTAGTGCTTGAATGTCAGCTAAGGCTCTCCCTCCCCCAATCTGAGTTAATGTTTATATTGTCAGCAGATCACTGCCCAAAGAAAGGAGGGCATTAGGATTGGGTTATTAGAAGGTTGGTAGTGTACTCTTACCCTTAAATTAATTTGCCAATCATTGGTCAACAGTGGATGACTTGGTTATTCATTCCAAAAGTTCCCTCTCATCAGTTTTCTCTTTCAGTGTCCCTCAGAGATCACAAAATACAATGACTGGACCATTTTCTTTCCTGCATGTTTTGCCTAGTATTATAGTAAATATAATAATAGCTAGTAAGGCTTGCAAAGCCTGTGAAATATTATCACTCCCGTTTTGCAGTTGAGGAAACTGAAGCTAACAGAGTTTAAGGTTAAGTGACTTGAGTCACACAGTTAATCAGTAACTGAGAGAATTTAAATTCAGGTCTTTCTGATTTCAAGTACCTTGTATCACCTGTGCCCAGTGAGCTCCCCTGCTTGACAACAAATTCCAAGAATCTAGATTTTTTTGATGAAGTATTTGAGTAGGATCTCAGTAAAGGATATTATCTAAGTGGCAAAAATACTAGAAGAACCACAGACTTTCCTGAAATAAGCCAAATTGATGGAGGTGGGGCTATTTGGACACTCCTGAGAATCAAAGTCAAATAGGAAAACCTGAAACCCTACAATTAGTGTTTGTGGATCTGATGGCTAGATGAAGATCAAACCAAAGGAATGTGAACTAAAAAAAGTAAAAGACAACTTGAATTTCAGGACAAAAAGTGTTGGGACCAAGTCCATTCCAAAAAATATTGAGTGACAGATAGAAACTGATGCAATCAGTCCACTGGGTGGAGTCATACCATGTAAGATAAGTATTTTATTACTTATCTAGAGAAGATCCACAAGGAAGGTGTCATGCCTATGGACTCAGCTTTTTTGGAAAAATACTGACTTTGCTAGGAATGTTCTGTTCCTTTCCCTAAGTACTTCAGCCCTTGAAAAGTTTTGAGTTCCATTTAATGTCTTTGACTTCCTCACCCCAAAAATCTTCTGAGTTAGAAGGTCAGGGGATTTTGAGAAGTAGACATATGTTTCTCTAGATCCAATCCCCCCCCCCAACCCAATCCCTAAGGACTATCCCTAAACTCTCTGATTCACTCCATCATGAAGGGTGTAGAACACTACCAATGAAGATAGGCGATTGCTCCTCAACTTTTAGTCTTGGTGGGGTTATTGAGAAATGGAGACTTGTTTAGACATATTATGCCAGCTATCCCTGTATCATTATATGATGGGTTAATAAAGCCTTTCTACACTATGTATTGAGGTATGTTATTCTCATTTATAGAGAAGCCTTGAAACCCTGAAGACCTGGGTTCAAGTTTGAACTTGAGCCCAGTTCTTCCCACTGGTCTGAGGCCAACCCCTCTATCCACCATGGCAATCTTCCTCCCAGCACTTTCTGATTCAGTGGATAGAATACCAGTCCTGAAGTCAGGAGCACCTGAGTTCAAATCTGATACCTGTAAATACTGATTTGAAAGATTTGTGAACCACCTTCACCACCACAGATCATGACACATCTGTCTTATGTCCACATATATAAAGACATTCCTGTCTATATTCTCCCATTATCTTCCACAAAGGATCTAACCAACACACCAAGAACCTGAGTTCAATTGTCATATCATGATATTAAATGATATGGTCTGTCTATTAGACATATTTGTAACCATTAACTTGTCTATTAGATTATCTGTTCCTCACTTTCACTATGTGACCAGACCAATTCTAATATTTCTATTGATACACTTCTTATCACTTCTCTAATGTAGTTCGTCATTTGAAATGTGCTACAACTTGTTTCTATCCATCATGGAAAAAATCAGGATCAATAAAATTCAAAACCTAGAACTAGAAAAGATCACAAAGTATAACCTAGCCCAACCTCTGTCCTCTTTTTACAAGTTCCTGAGATCCAAGAAGGTTAAATGATTTGCCCACAGTCACATAAGTAGTAAGTATCAGAGGCCATACTTGACATCTGACTCGAGAGTCATTAAAAGCATCGGGCCTTTTCTCAAAGGCAATCCTGATTACTTTCCTCTTCTAATTCAACCTTTGGTCAAGCTCATCATTCATTTTCAGTGTCTGTCCATGATATATGATGACTCCATGAATTGTCCATCCAACTGAATATAACCAATTCTCAGAGTTGGTCTTCCAACTATATCAGTCTAAAAAAATTCATTCAATTGCATTTTTCTTTTGTTGATTTATAATAAGGACTATATTATGTCCCTATTAAAGAAGCTCCCTCAATCAATGCCTGTCAACACCTTCACTGCAACTTATGATCTTAGAGAATTTCCTAGAATCCTGAATGATTAAAACCAGGCTCAACAACATATGTCTCAGAAACAGGACTTGAACCCAGGTCTTCAGGGCTCCAAGACTAGCTCTCTCAAAATGAGGATAATTTTTGTCAATGCATACTGTAGAAAGATTTGTTGACCCATCCTATATTGATTTAAGGATAGCTGGCATAAGTATAATAATCTAACTGCTTAAATATCACAATTAAAAGAATACTGTAATTTATGTAAGATGTCATCAGTAAAAGATTCCTCATGCTGTCCTGGGAGAGGTATCCCTATGTCAATATTAGTAACAGCAGCTAGAATCTTTATAATGTTTTAATATTTGCAAGATATAAATTTATTTTATCCATATAACTATATGGGGAAGTAGGGACTATTATTACTCTCTTTTTACAGGGGAGGAAACTGAAGTAGATAGCAATTAAATGATAAAACTACACAGATAGTATTCTGAGGTTGAATATGAACTCAGGTCTTCTTCACTCCAAGTCTAGTGTTCTCTTGACTATGCCACCTCCCTGCCCTTACTCCTAGACTCTTTATTCTTCACCATTACAGTATAAACATTAACTGGTTAAGCCTTTCAGGCCAGAAGGTCTTCAGGTCCAGGCTCAGCAAAAGACTATCCATCTTCTGAAAAACTAGCCTAGTTAAGGTCAAAGAGATTTATTCATTTCCAGAGGGTTAGCTGTGAGGTGATAAATTTCTTTTTAGCCATAGCAACTTGTAAAATCATCTCCTGAGGTGTTGGGGGTTGTGAGCTGCGTTGGTGGAGGGAGTATACTGATGAAATCACCAATCTTTTGAAATGTTGAAGTAATGTAAGATAAGCTATAATCTTGGAAATTGTAACATGTCATGAGATAATGTTATAATGACAGGAGTTTCTGGTAGCTGGTAACGAGTCTAGAAAAAGGAAAGCTGAAGAATGAAAATTTGTCAGCATTTCTCTAACTCTAGCCAGTGGAGTGGATATCCAGGCCAGTTCTTCCAATCTGCTTGCAATGGATAGTTCTGTTGTAAAAAATGGGTGCATTTGGTTATCATAGTTTGATGGCATTGTCTCCTAATGTCATCTAGTGCCCTCTTTTCCCCCAGCAACCTCCAGATCCCAATTTAATTTCCCAAGTAGGCTCTCTTTCTGGGAAGAAAATGTACCAACCAGCCCACAGGAATCTTCTGGTCCATTTGGCAGCTAAGATTCTCTGTAAAAATTAATAAATAGACATTCTAGATCATGAATTAGCCTCTTGTGAATTCAGCTAAACTGAATCAGTCTCCCAAGGTCTACTAGCCCTTGGATAGGGTAAGATAGGTTCTAAAAATGCCCAAACAGAGAACCAGACCCCTTATCCTGGCAACTCTACCAGTCAGAAGTTCATACCCTATGAAGCTCAGTAATATCTATTTTGCTATATTATATTTAATAGTAGATACAATAAATGCACGCACACACACACACACACACACACACAGCTGAGCATAGATTTGAACTTAGGTCCTCCTGGCTCAAGGGCTAGTGCTCTATTCACTGTACCACCTAGCTACCCCTTTCAGTAAATATTAAGAGATTTATTGTCACAGAGTTTGACTATTTGATATGCTGGACTAGATGGCCTCTTACCTCAAGATCACTGATCCCCTATACCATCAGTCTATCTTACAATTTTCAGTCCAGACCTCCATAACATGATCCTGGGAAGCAAGCCCTACAGAAATACCACCTGGAAATGGCCTAACCTGATGCTGGCAGTCATAACTACTAAAGATCTAGAAAGCAAAGTTCTTTCCAGAAAGGTCCTTGGCATTTTCAAATGGTTCAACATAGAATAGGATATTATTTATTCTTGGAAATGACATTAAAATAATCCATTATCATCTGCTTTTCCAGTATATCCTAAGGTGCATATGACCTTTCCATCTGACAAACAACTAAAACCTTCTATATGCAGTATCTCCTCTAAAAGGATATATGTATTCCTTGAAAAATAGAGAAAATCTTATTTTTCTATCTGTATCTCTAGTGCTTACATAGCACTTTTTAGTAAACATTCAATAAATACCTTTTCATTCATTCATTCGTTCATTTATTCACAGTCCCTTCCTCACTTAAATTCAATTCAGTTGTGTATTATGACATCACCTCCCTGATATCATGGTCCTCTTCAAAAATGAAGGACTAACAACAATAAAATAAAGCCATATCTAGCTTTTGTTTACCCTACCATATTTCACCATTGCCTTCCCTGATTGACTTCAATCTCAGTTCCTTACCTAAAATGTGAAAGTAATCCTGTTAAATAATGTATGAAAAGTGCTTTGTAAGCATAAAGTTCTACAAATATCATAAGTCTTATCTTAGGATTTAGGCCTGGTAGGAACTTTGGAAATAATAGTTGCAGCTCACATTTATACAGCAATTCAAGATTTATAAAAATACATTTTCATCTTTAAATCTCATACAAGCCCTGTGAAGTGCCCCATTTTAAAAATAAGGAAATAGGCTCAAAAAAGTTAGTTGACTTAGTTATGTGTTGTTCAGTCATTGACAAAGATACTGGAGTAATTCTCCAGTTCATTTTGCAGATGATGAAACTGAGGCAAACAGGGTAAGTAACTTACCCAAGTTCACACAGCTAGTGTGGCTAGATTTGAACTCAAGCAGATAAGATTTCCTGACTCCAAGCCTGGTGCTGCATCCACTTCACCTGACCCAGCTGCCAACCCAAAGTTATATAACTGGTAAATTTATGAGGAGGGATTCTAACTTGAGGTCCAGAGACTCACTACATTGTCTCTTAATGGTTTAGGATTTAGTTCAAGGATTAACCTGGTGTTGGTAAACTTTAAAAAAGTATTTTGATAGATATATTTCAATTTAATTGATGGTCTTTGCAATTTTATATATTTTATTTTACACATTTTAAAATATTACCCTCAAAAGGGATTCATAGACTTCCTAGACTATGAAAGGAGTCCATGACATAAAAAAAAAGTTGAGCACCCACAATCTAATCCAACAATTTCATTTAACAGAACAAAAAAAAATAGAGGCACCAACTTCTTGTTGTTTGTCCTTATCATGGATATGATGCCATGACTTGCAAGTGAATTGGATGTAAGTGAGAAAGGGGCTGTGCAAAGTCAACAACCTCACTTTCCCTTCCAGAGTCATCCTGGTGCAGTGGCAAGATATAGACTAGAGATGGTCCTGGATACCTTGGGAGACCTTGACCTTTTTAAGTTAGAATCTTTAACAACTCTTTTTTGACTGATGCAATACCATACAGTGTTTACCTATGCAAGGTCACACAGATTAGGAGAAGGATTTAAACCCCCAATCTGGGGGCCTTCCTTCCTACCTTGTTATTTTTGCTGTTCAGGACAGTTTCAACTCTGTGATTCCATGGACTCATGGACTTGGTTTGTCATTTGTCATTTCTCCAGTCCATTTATTACAGATGAGGAAACTGAGGCACAGCTCACACAGCTCCTGGACTTGGGGTCTCCTGACCCCGGGCCTATCCACGCTATCCACTGCGCCACCTAACTGCTTTCCTATAGCGATTAGACCTTTTTCCGTGGTCCCCCCTCCCCCTCAGAGTTTAGCACTGCTCACAAAGCAGGCTTTAAATATATTTGCTTGGTTACTTCAGTTGAATCCCTCCTCCCTTGCTAACAAGAATATCCTGATGGTCTGGCCACTCTTCAGAGCATCCTTTCTCAAGCAGTAGTTGCCCCGTCTCTTTAAATCTCATTCTTTTTTCCAAATCTCAGTTGACTGCATCTCCTTTCTCCCTTGCCTTTACCTCTTATGGCCTCTCTCTCCCTGGGCTGTTATTTACTTCTATAATTGTATTATTTGACTGCACACGGGGTTTGGGGATACAATTTGTAGGGAAGACACTACAAAATAGAGTTGTGCAGTGTGTGCGCCGGAGGGAGAGCCATTCCCTCGGAGCCAGGTGGCTGCTGTCTCCGGTAAACACTAAGTCCCCCAGGGGCATATTTTCTCCAAAGCACCCCAGGACTTAACGGCAAGCTCGCCCATTACCCAGGTGTGCCTCCGCTGTGCATGCAAAGCGGCCAGCTCAGCGTAGCGTTCTCGAAGCCTCTCCCGGCCCTTGACATTGCTGGAGGAGGGGGAGGAGGAGGAGGAAGAGGAGGAAGAGAAAAGGGAGGAGGTGGCAAAGGAGAGGAGATGCTCTCTCCTGGGCTTTTGCCAAGAACAGCTTGAGAGGAGCTCTCCTCAAAGGGCTGTTCGGAGGAAGAAAAGGAAGGAACAGCTGGGGAAGCAAACTATACACCTCTCAAGAAGCCCAAGGATTTGAGGACTATAGTTTCCTTTCCTAGTAGGTGAGCTTCAAGGAGCTCATGAGCATGATCTGCCTCCCGGTGGGAAGGCCGGCGTTAAATAAATGGTTACCCCTAAACTTCAGCTTCCTAGAGCCAGAACTGCATCTATCTAATGCAGATTCAAACTCTTCCCCATTTTTTTTTTGAATTGCTGAATCCAAAACAAAAGAAACTGTCATCCTAGACTGAGACTTGAAAGCAGTGAATGGTTTGTTTGTTTTGAATTCCCTTGACCATACACAAAGTCTGGCATTTTCTTTTTTAACTGGATCTCTGACTTAACTAGTATAGGAAACGCTGAAGGTCTTCCCCTCCCAGATTATTTTTTTTTCTTTTAAAACATAAAGGAGTAATTTTCTTTTTTTAATTTTCGTTGCTTTATATTCTTTGCTTCAATTTTTTAAACCTGGCCTTAATAACTAGGTTGTTGCCTCATTCAAACTGAGTCCTGGGAAAGACCTTAGCTACTACATCCAGGGCTATCTGTAGTCATCCTGTTCCATATCTGGTCACTGGACCCAGATAGTTGTGGAGGAGAAAGTGAGGCTGGCGACTTTGCATAACAATCCTTCACTTAAATCCAATTCACTTGCATGTCAAGGCATCCCCTCTCCATATCATGGTCCTCTTCGAAGGACAAGCAACAACAAGGAACTCCTAGTGAAGAAGCCCCCTGATTAATGCATATCAAGCATCTGCTTTCCAACTTTTGGAGCCTCAGAGTGATCTGTCTGTAGAGAGGTTAAATGAACTGCATAGATGACAATCAGTTAAGTGTCAAAGGTAGGACAACATAGATCATAATTCTGAGACCAGCTCTCTATCCACTGTCACACTTACAGAATAATAAATGTCTGTTGATTGAATGAATGACAAAATGACTGACCTTCTTCTGGTAAACAGACTCAACTAGGTTGATGCTAGATATATGGTCACAGAATTCATCTCCAGACCTATACTTGAATCCTTTACAGCTTTGAAAGACCCTCTCAGAGTTTGTATTCCATTCACTGTGATTTGGAACCCCAGCATCCAGTGGGAGAGACATCAGCATAGGAGTTGAGGAATTAAGTTTTTCAGCCAAAATGCTCAGGAGTCATTTAATTGTCTACCTCAGTATCCATATCTATAAAGTGGAAATTAGGAGAAATAATATGAACTTACTTTCCCAGCACCTGGAAAACTTAAGAGTGCTATGTAAATATCATCATCTTCTTTTTCATCATCATCATCATCATCATCATCATCATCATCATCATCATCATCATATCCCAGCTTGAATGGATATTATTGCCTGTGAGATTCCAGTTGTTGAAGATCTGATCAAGAGCATATTCTTCAGGGGGCAGCTAGGTGACGCAGTGGATAGAGCACTGGTCCTGTAGTCAGGAGGACCTAAGTTCAAATCCAGCCTCATACACTTAATAATTACCTAGCTGTGTGACCTTGGCCAAGTCACTTAACCCCATTGCCTTGCAAAAACTTTTTTGTAAAAAGAGTACATTCAGGGGCATCTAGGTGGCACAATGGATAGAGCACCGGCCCTGGAGTCAGGAGTACCTGAGTTCAAATCCAGCCTCAGACACTTAATAATTACCTAGCTGTGTGGCCTTGGGCAAGTCACTTAACCCCATTGACTGGCCAAAAAAAACTAAAAAAAACTAAAAAGAGTACATTCTTCATTATTTGCATAAATCAATAACCCAGAGAAGCAGAGATTCTATCCTTTGACTGGAAGATAATAAGGCTTTTTAGCAGAAATAGAGATATGATCTTATCTTGTCAAAAAGAGATTGAGCCCCAAAGAATTAAAAAAAGAAGAGAACCTTGGGAAAGGTCTATCAGTAATATGTGCCTTGATGGTACAGTTCATACTAGCTTCAATGTAGCACATTGAAGATTCAAGGGAAAGAGTAGGGGAGTCCTATGTAGATCATTTCCATTGATCTGGTTTGTTCTATCCACTTTCATTGCTAGAGGAATCTTTCTGAATCATTTCTGTGAACCTGTAAGGTAGACTGTGAATTATTATTGGCATCATTTTACAGTTGAGGAAAATGAAGCTAAAAAGATAATGGGGACTAAGGTCATACAATTAGGAAAAGACAGAATAAAAATTTTTAAATGGGACTTCAGACTCTGCATCTAGAGCTATTTCTACTGCCATCTCAAGGACTCTCAAAGTTTCAAAAGACAAGTTCAGAAGACAAAGTATGCATCCATGAAAAGTCAAATCACAATAAAGAAGTTACATCAACACAGAGATATAGCCTGAGGCAAAGAGTACAGCATTCACCTGGTGCCATTTCTGAACACCCAAAAGGTCCCTTGGGGCTTGGTCCCTAGGTTGGTGAACTGTGAATTGTCGGGTATGGGAGGAGGCTGAGATGATTTAAGATAAAATTATCTGGGGCAGCTAGGTGGTGCAGTGGATAGAACACCCACCCACCAGTCAGGAGGACCTGAGTTCAAATCTAGCCTTAGACACTTAATAATTACCTAGCTGTGTGATCTTGGGCAAGACACTTAACTCCACTGCCTTGCAAAAAAAAAAAAAAAAAAGATAAAATTACCAAGGAAACCACAATCAGAGGGGAAAACGTCAGGAAGTGAGTAATAAAGACATCATGTGTGGGGGGGGGGGGAGAAAGGATAGAAAGTGTCAAAGATTTCAGGAAAAAAAGAAAACTCATAGATCTTCAACATTAACAAATAAAACAACAGAAAAAAATAGAAACAACAAAAGAAAATATGATCTTCAGCTCTAGTAAATAAGTTCAGGGATCTCTGAATAAATACCACAAAATAAAGGAAAATGACCAGCACTTAAGATAGAGCACCCCATAGAATTTGAAGAGGAATATGGAACCATAATTCACTGTCCCTGAGTAGTACAAAAGAGAAATGAGAATTATGAGAGCAAAGTTTGTGTTCTGAACAGCAAAATAATCATGCAATCGTAATTGAAAAACTAGAATCTTCAAACCTCACTAAAGAATGAGAAAGAACAATAGATCTGGAATGTAAATACACATGAAGGGAAGGACAATCTCAAAGAAGAGAAGCAGGGGCAGCTAGGTGGCACAGTGGATAAAGCAGTGGCCCTGGAGTCAGGAGTACCTGGGTTCAGATCCGATCTCAGACACTTAATAATTACCTAGCTGTGTGGCCTTGGGCAAGCCACTTAACCCCGTTTGCCTTGCAAAAATATAAAAAAAAGAAGAAGAGAAGCAAAAAATCCCCACTGATAGTAAAAAAAAAAAAAAATTATGCTCACTATGAGCAGATTTTAGCTTACATATGAATTTAAAGACAGGATGCATAGACACAACATAAGGATCATGGGTCTTCCCAGAAAAACACAATAGGACAATAATAACAGTAAAACTTAAAAGCTAACATTTATATAAAGCTTACTATGCACCAGGCATTATGCTAAATGATTAACAATTATTAGGACAAAAATCCTTAACACCATAATTAAGGAAATAATAGAAGAGAACTGCCCAAAGCTTCTGAACATAGAAAATGAAATTCCAATTAAAACACACAGATGGCCTCCAAAAAAAAAAAAACTCAAGGCTGCAAACTCAGAAACACAGTGATAAAATTTAACAATCCAGTTCAGAAACAATAAGTTCTAGAAGTCATCCGGATAAAGCCTCAAATGCAAAGAAAAAGACATTTACCAAGCTTATTTCATATCCACTGATGTTGTTTGTCCTCATTTTTAAAGAGGATTATGACATCAGGAAGGTGATATTATGACATGCAAGTGAATTGGATTTAAGTGAGGGAGGTCTGTGCAAAGTCACCAACCTCATTTTCTCCTCCAGAACCATCTGGGCCCAATGGCCAGATAAGAATCAGGATGTTTGGAAATGATCCTAGATATAGTGGGAGACCTTGGCTGTTTTAAGCTAGATCTTTTCCAGGTCTCAATTTGTCTGAGACAACACCCATTCAGTGATGAAGGCTAAGCTAAAAAAAAAAAAAAAATGAAGCTAAGAATGACCTCTTTTACCTAGTCAAAAAAAATCAATCTGAAGGGAAAGACCTTCAGAGTTTCTGACCAAAAGAGAACTTGTTATCTACACTCTCTCTGAGTCACCAAAAGGAACTAATAAATGAAACACTAAATGAAAAGGGGTATTACATGAGAAGAGAGGATCTGGGATGAAAGAAAGTGAGACAATAGGAAGAGGGCCTCCCTAAAAAAACACTAAAAATAAAATAATTTAAGAAACATAATACTGTTTCTACAGCAGAAGAGGGAATTTTAAAAACTGAAAAAAGTTTTCAGAGTAACATTAATACATCTAGGATAAAAAGGGAAATAGTTGAATGGGGGAAAATGTTGGTATCGATTTTTTCTGATAGAAAAATTTTTTCTGAGTAAGAAAAATGATTAAAGCATATGAACAAACATTTCTCAAAATAAAAATTGCAAAGTGTTCACAACCACATTAAAAAAAATGCTCCAAATCACAAAAAATAAGATCAATGAAAACTAAAACAACCTTGAGGTTTCACCTCTCACTGTGCAAATTGGCAAATATGACCAAATAGTACCAACAGTCAATGTTGGAAAAGCTGTAGCAAGATATGCATAACAACATGCTAACGTAGTTGGTGGCTATGAAGTGGTACAACCATTTGAAAAGCAATTTGGAATTATGCAAATAAATGTTCATACCCCAGAGATTCTATTACTGGGTTTATTCCCCAAGGAAGCCATTGATAAGAGAAAAGTCTCCATATACTCAAAAGATTTATGGTAGCACTTTTGGGTAAGAATAAAACAAAGCAAGTGGTACATGAATGCCATGGATTATTACTGTGCTATAATAAATATGCATGATGAATACAGATAAGAAGCATGGAAAGAGTTACACAAACTGACACATAGTGAAGTAAGCAGAACCAAGAAAACTATACATGGTAACCACAACAATGGAAATGGAAAGAAAAATTATACACCAAAAAAATCAAAACTAAATATAACAAAACAATACAAATCAAGTGGTATTCAAAGAAAGAGAGATGAGAAGACATCTCCAAACTACTCCTTCATAGAAGTGGAAGGTTCACAGGTGTCACATATTGTATGTTTTCAATTTTTTTTCAATGTCTAGATCAATTGTGCTGAATTTTTTTTCCTCCAAAAAATAATATTTATCACTCGGGATGGCTCTCTGGGAGCAAAAAGGGGAGAGATACATAGGATACTAGGGTGATATTGTTGATCAAATGTGTCCCCATGGACAATACAGTCCATGGGGTTTTCTTGGCAAAGATGCTAGAGTAGCTTGTCATTTCCTTCTCCAATGGATTAAGGCAAACAAAGATTAAATGAATTGCTCAGAGTTACACAACTAGGTAGTGTCTGAGGTCAGATGACTTCCTGACTCCAGGTCCAGGACTCTCTATCCACTGAGTCACCAAGCTGCCTCCTAGGCAAACAGAGATTAAATGACTTGCCCAAGGTTGCACATCTAGTATCAAAAGTCAAATTTGAATTCAGTCTTCCTGAATTCCCTGATGATGCAGGAAAACAGAAAATATCAATAAAAAACTATTTTTAAAGAGTGGCATAATGGAAAGAACCCAGTTCTGAAATCATAGGTTAAAATCCTTCCTCTGACATTTGGTCCTTGGATAAATCACTTACCCTAAGTCTCAATTTCCTCATCTATAAAATGAGTTATACTAGATGGTCTGTAAGGCCCTTTCCAATTCTGGATTTGATTCCATGCACACAGCTGGAAGGAAAGTAACCTGTTTTGACTCAGTCAACACAAATGTAAGGTCTCTTTCATCACACTATTGTGTGCTGAATCTGTAGCTATAGGTTCATCATTTAGCCTTGCTTAAATGTATGACATTGGGTAAATCCCCCCTCTCTGGGCTTACGTTTCCTCATCTAAATTGAACAGGATGACTCCCAGTCATTCTGTAGTCCTATGATGATTTGCCTTTAATCTATGACTTTGGGAAAATGAGAAAAAGAAAATGAGCTAAATAGCCTAATGAATAGAGTTCTTGTCCTGGAGTCAGGAGGACCTGAGTTCAAATCCAATTTCAGAAACTTATCAACTGTGTGACCCTAGGCAAATCACTTAATCTCTCTGACTCAGTTCCCTCAACTGTAAAGTGAGGATAATAAAAGCTACCTCCCAGAGTTGAGGTGAGGATAAATTAAGAAAATATTTATAAAGTGTCTGGTGTATTGTGTTTACTAAATTATTGTTTGCTTCCTGAGACAAGTGTGGGGCACTCAAACATGCAAAGCTGAGAAGCCTAGAAAGACACACACACACACACACACACACTATGCTTGTGCTATTTGAATCATGGCATGGCATGAAGATATCCTCCCAGGATAATTTTATATTCTTGCCTCCAGCAGCTGCCCTTTCAGTTGTCAAAGCAGATGGTAAACCAGCCACACCCTAGCCCTCCCACAGCCCCTATACAGAGGGTCAGAAGGAGAGGGAGAATAGAGGAAATTGGGGCTAGGTGTACCCTATCAGAGAGAAGGAAAATAAAGGATCTTTGAGCCAAGGTATAAAATTCAAAATGGTTACTGGGAGTCTGGCAGGTACTTCTCATGATACTATAAGGTCTACATTGTGAATAGCAAACTCACCTTCTACCTCCCTAACTATACCAGACCTTTTCCTTATTTCCTGCAAAGTATTCAGTATCTTTCTCTCTACTTTTCCTTCTTCTTTCCATTCCCAAATTCCTTGCAATAATAATAGGTGGCACAGTGGCTAAAGTACTGGGCCTGGAGTCAGGAAGATGTGAATTCAAATCTGACCTCTGATACTTACTAGCTATGTGACCCTGGGAAAGTCACTTCACTTTGGTTGCCTCAGTTTCCTCATTTGGAAAATGAACTGAAGACAAAGACAGTATCTTTGCCAAGACAATTCCAAATGGGGTCATGGAGAGTCAGACATGACTGAAAAACAACTGAACAAGAACAGTGAAGGACTTTATGCCATCTAAAGCACTTTGCACACATTTAAGCCTCCCAGTAACTCTGTGTGAAAGACACTACCCAGAATCAGGAAGACCTGAATTCAAATCTCACCTCTGGTATTTACTGAGTAACTGTGGACAAGCAATTCCACCTTTCCATCATGTCTCAGCTGTGATCTCAGTGTCTTAAGCTGCTTTGTTGGTCTAATATTCCTGCCATCTTCTCTCATGGGTGAGTTCCTCCTGGGGCCTACATTTTGGGAAGGTGTTCAGGTTGTCTGTCTCTTCTAAGCCTCTACGGTGTAGAGAAAGGAAGAGAAGGTAATAAGCAATTATAGGATGCCAGGCATTGGGTTAAGCACTTTTTTACCTTTATTATCTCATTTGATCCTCTAACAACCCCAAGGGATAGATGCCATTATTATCCCCAGGTTACACTTGAAGAAACTGAGGCAAATACTTAGTAAGAATATGTCACATTTGAACCCAGGTCTTCCTGACTACAGGTCCAGTATTCCATTTATTGTACCACCATCTGCAATGTAAGTTGCTGTTTTTTCCCCTCCTCCCCTCCTTCTCAGCTTCCTTTGGATCATTGTCTTGCCCCTATTGAAATGTAAGGTCCTTAGTTTAAAAGAAAAAATTTCTAATTGAAAAAAAGATGAAATTCTTAAAGGCAGGAGTTATCTTTCTTTTTTTGTATTCAAATCTTAATGCAGAATCTTAATAAGGTCTTAGTAAATGTTTGTGTGTGTGTGTTGCTTACCTGTCTTTCTGAGGTTCCTTTTTTTTAATCTCTGAAATAATGATAGCTAGCATGCAAATAGAATTTTAGGATTTATAAAGAGCTTTAACTTATCATCTCATGATCTTCATAACAACCCTGTGAAGTAAGTATTATGAATATTATCCCTGTTTCACAGATGAGGGAACTGAGATTTACCAAAACTAAATGATTTGCTCAAGGTCACACAGTAAGTGTCTAAGACAGCATTTGAACTTAGGTATACTCTACTCCAAGACCTATTTATTGTACTACTTACTTGCCTTAAGTGAATATGATAGTAAGGTAATATATAGAGAATGCTTTATAAATCTTGAAGTATGCAAAAAGAAATGTCCATGATTATTAATATAAACATTATCATCTTTTTTTAAACAGATGAAGATATTGAAATCTAGAGAGTGTAAGTGGCCTTGAAAATCAAGAGTGTTGGTAAATGTTAAAAACTGGATCTCTGAAAAAAAAAATGCCCAATATACTTTAAAGTTAATTTGTATCATTTGCATTTTCTCCATAATTTTCTTAAGTCTAGACAATCAACAAAACCAAAAATCAAGTCCTAATGGGTAGTATTTGCCAATTTCCAAGGTGCAAATATTTCTGGTGAAAATGTAATAATCTACTCTCAGAAATCATTGGATCCAACAGGCCCTTGGCCATGATCCCTGTCTAACTGGGTGAATTGTCCTCTCTTCCCAAATGACTTGTCTAAGACCACACACCTAGTAAGCGACAAAGCCAAAACAAATCTATGTCTCATGATTCCAATCCAATTCATAAGACCATGGTCTTATGACTCCAAATTTAATGTTCTTTCCACCTCACCATATGGCCTACCAATTGAACAGTGATTTTTTTTTTAAAAGACTACTAAGTGAATCCACAGTCCTAGGTATAAGAGTAGATACAAAGATGAAAAAAATAACAGCACTTTATCCTAAAACAGGAATCTTTTAGAGTCACAAATGCATTTGGCAATTCTAATCTATGAACCCTTCTCAGGAAAATGTTTTAGGTGTATAAAACAGGATACATAAGATTACAAAGGAAATCAGTTCTGCTGAAACATAGTTATCAAAATAGTTTAAAAGAAAAGTTTATGGGCCAGAGGGTCAAGATCCCTGTCCTATAGAGTGGTGATTGTGAAATGGATATCAATAACAGCAGAACATGAAAATATCAAAGGAAAGAGTCAGACAACATGATCTAGAAAAATTTGTGAAGGGAGAGAGAAGGCTCTTTTAGTTGGAGGCATCAAGCAAGGTTTCATGGAGGAGATGGTGCCAGAACTGAGCCTCAAAGGAAGACAAGAATGTCAGCAGTCAGATATGAATAGAGGGTGGTTTGTGTAAATACATGAAAGAAGAATGTAAGATCAGAGAAGACAATAATCCAGAATGTGAAGGAAATATTAAATGAAGTATGAAATGAAATAATAAAATAAAATTCTATGAAGTAAGAAATAAAGTAAGTTTGGAAATGTATGTTGGAGCAAAATTGTGATGGGTCTTAAAGGCTGGACTAAGCTGCTTTTATTCTATAGATAATAGGAGATCACTGGAAGTTTTTAAAGACAAGTGACATGATCAGACTTGAAAGTATTAGGAAAATTATTTTGGTAACTATGAAAAGAATGGATTGAAAAAGAAAGAGAAAGAAGGCAGGGAAACTGGGATAAGGAGTAGACAAATGATTTCAATAATATGGGTAACTCCTAAGGGAGGCTGTTGTTCATTCATTTTTCAGTCAAGTCTGACTCTTCATGATCCCATTTGAGATTTTTTTTGTTTGTTTTTTTTTGCAAGGCAAATGGGGTTAAGTGGCTTGCCTAAGGGCACACAGCCCATTTAAGATTTTGCAAAGATACTGGAGTGGTTTGACATTTCTTTCTCCAACTCATTTTACAGATGAGGAAACTGAGGCAAAAACAGGTTAAGTGACTTGTCTGGGATCACACAGCTAATAAGTATCTAAAGTTAGATTTGAATTTAGGAAGATGAATCTTCTTGACTTGAAGTTGACAATCTTACTGTGTCACCTAGCTACCCCAAAGTAACCACATGCCCTCTATACCTGTGAGTCAGCACCTTTTCTAACCATTACAGATTTAGAGAACTAGCTATATAACTCTGAGCTGTTAAGTGACTTTCCTGCATATATAATTAGGATGCATCAAAGGCAGGGCTTGAACCTCAGGTTTCCTTGCTGACCATCTATGCACAACACCTGCACTAACTCTGGGGAGAGCTGAAAACTGTGATAATAGTCAACAGAGAGATTATTAGTGTCATCTGAGAGAAAGGTGATAAAGGTCCATGCTTCAGAAAAGTACTGTGAATGGAGAAAAGAGATACTGCAGAACTCCAGACATAGGGCCTGTGTTCTTTCTACTTATATTAATTCTGATATTTTCCTTTGAAGCTTTTTTTATTTCTCAGAATCATCTTTCCACACCCTCAGACACCCCCCCAATTCTCTAAACCCGGTCATCCATGAAACTGAAAAATGATGGAAGGAGGGTGTTGCACTGTCCTAATACATTTGAGGACATTCCAGGTACCTAGATGGTCCATCAAGTTGGCCACCCTCTGCCCTTCCTCCTGGGAAATTCTCAGGAACTCTGATGAAAGTGTTTTCAAATTCCACTAACATCAGAGACTGAAAAATAGCAAAAGCATCCAGGGGAGAGGAGCAACACTTACTGATTACATAACTCATCTTCTTTTTTTTTCTACCCTTCCACAGAACCAGCAGGGACCCTCAGGGAGCTTTGGTCAAGTAACATCAGAAAAGCAACAGTCAGAAGCAAAGACTAAAGACAGGGACTGATCTTCCATTTCAGGAGATTACAAAGTATAACAGGCAAGGGGAGAGAAGAGGTATGGTAGAGAAAAGGCCTTAGGGTAAGGGGGAAAGAAAGAATTCCTTGGACACAAATTCCAAGGACAACACATAGCTTTCTTTTCTCCTGGCCTCAGCCCTCCATCTCCCCATGATTTTGTATTCGAGGACTGTGCACAGTTTTGATGAAACAGTAACTATTTTCTTGCTGTGATGTGTTCCTCCCTGCATTATTCATGTGCTTCCCCTCTCAGTTCCCCTTCCACAGGCTGATCTCACTCCCTATTCAAGAGAGGAGGAAAAAAAAATTAAAAGTCCCTGTAAAATGGTTTACTCTTTTCTCTCCCTTCCCTTTTTTTTTAAATCTTCAGTCTTCCTTTTTCTGTTCTGTCCTTGAACCTGGAAAGGTAGAATATTGGATCCAGAAAAAAGTCTGACGATTAGCTCGTCACACATCAATATGTTTACTCCATCCATCTATCCACTCATTCATTTTTTTCACTCCTCCATCTCATAATCCTATGCTCCTTTCCTCAATCATAGAATGATTTAAGCAGTGACCTAGGGGAAAGTTATGAAGAGATGAGATTGAATGGGGAAATCACCTCATGATTCCAATCTCCCCCAGGTCCCTCTCATTCATATTTCTGTAACTGTCTAGAGGAGTCAGATGATGTCATTCCTGGGGGTTGGGGATAGGAAAGTCTTCAGGGGTACTTATTTAGCAACTCAACCTAATGGATTGAGGGGCAAAAAAATATAGCAACTTCCCTTTTCCAATTATTTGGCAGCCTGATCTTCTAGGGAGTTCCTTAGTTGGTACTCAGAACAGCTCATTTCTAGACCTTTCCTAGAATCCATCCAATCTTGGACTCTTCATGTTACCTTTCTCAGAGGTTCCTCCATCTCTGTTGCTTAGCTGAATTCCTCTTCCCCCTCTTCACTTTGCATCTCCTCCCCCCCCCCATTCTACCCATTGGAACCTCTGAAATGGACATATTGAATTGTCCAAGATCTGGGACACAAAGCAGTGAGTCGTTCCCTCTAGCACTATAAGCTTCCTTTTATGTTTCTTCTTGGAACACAGAGGTTCCCCTCTTTGCAGAATATTCTTGTTCTCAAGCTGTTGTTCTAAAGCAAACAGATTTCACAACCAGCCCTCCTTGAAACATGCTGCCTTAAGTCACACTGGGCAATGATTCCTGTCTAGTTGTGTGATTGGTCCTTCCCTTCCAATCAATATGGGAACTGTCTCAGAGTTCATGTGGCTGCCAGATACAGGGTACTTCTACAGCTGTTGACCACTTGTCACAAACAGGGTAGAAGGGGATTCCTATTTCAGGGTCAGGATGAATTAGATGGCTTCTGAAGTCCTGCCCAACTTTTGGGATTTCTAATTCTGTAAGGTTAGAGTTGTAAGTCTTTGAAACATTTGCTCTTGGGGGTCAGCCATCACTCCCAACCTAGAGCTAGGGAAAGAGAGTATCCCCAAATATTGATGATATAGGCTAGATAGGATCTTCTGTTTGGGAAGAAAAGGGGTGAAAGTCTGGGGTGTCCAGCACAGAGAAAAGCATACTTTGAAAGATAGAACAATGACCATGGTATCTTAGGAAAAGGGGAGAAAGCTTTTCAGTTTTCCCTATCCTTTCCTGTTCTTTTTTTCCTCTTCTCTCTTCCCCTCTCTTTTTCTCTTCTCCTCTCCTTTCCTCTCCTTCTGTCTTCATTCTACTCCTCTTTTCTCCTTTCTTCTCCTCTTATTTTCTTTCTTTTCTTTCCTTTCCTTTCCTGACTTGGGGATGCCAAAAGGTCTGGCTAGAAAGGAAAGCAGCACTGCCTGTCCCTGGGGGATTCAGCTGCTAATCAAAAGGCCTGGTATCCAGGCAACCAGCTTCACTGGCTTCAGATAAGCAGAAACAGCTGGGAGATTCTGAGGCTAAGAAGCAGCAGCCAGTGGGGCGGGGGAGAGCCAACCATGTTATTTTGAGCCAGTTATTTTCACCCTCCCATTTGTCTGCTTGGAGCCCAGGGCCTTTCCCTTGAGTTCAACAGCAGCACCAGCAGTGGGAGGGAGACACCGCTCCCTAAAGTGTTGCCACCCTCTCCCTGAGCCCAAGCATAGCATCTACGAGAAAGGATTGTTTATCCTCTTTCTTCCTTAGGGGGGTGGATAGGGAAGAAAAAAAGGTGTTGGATCCCGGAGGTAAAAAAGGCCCTATGGGTTCTTTGGTGGGCAGAATGATAATTTAGGGGGCCAAGCGCTTTCCCTGTGACTGCAATATCATGGGGAAAAAATCATTGGATTTGCTATCAAGAGGACCTAGGCTTCAATATCAGGAGTGGTACTCGCTGCTTATTTCCTTTTAGATCTTTTAATCTCTCTAGCTGTCGCTTTCCTCATTAGTAAAATAAAATGGTGGGCCTGGAGTAAGATTTAACCATCTTTAAGATCTTTTCCAGGTCTAAATCTATGATCTGGTGATCCTTGAGAGAGTGATTGAAATATAGTGGAAAGAGTACTGATTTTGGAGTCCGAAGATCTGAGTTCAGGAATCAGTCCTGCCACCTACTATGTGACCACTTCCTAACTATATTTAGCAAGTCACTCAGATCCTCTCACCCTCAATTTCCTCATGTGCAAAATGTGAATAATAATATTATCTTACTGAGTTGTCATCAGGAAAATTAAAACATCATATAAATGTGTGTTATCTCTTTTAACCCAGAACTGGGGAAGGTGAAACACTGCTATACAGCTTCCTATCTGTTGAACCTCCATTACTATCTCCCTCACCCTTTTGTTGTTTTTCAGTTGTGTCCAACTCTTCATGACCACATATGGAGGTTTCTTCACAAAGATACTGGAGTGGTTTACCATTTCCTTCTCCAGTTGTTTTTACAGATGAAGAAACTGAGGCAAACAGGACTAAGTGACTTACCCAGGCTCACAAGGTTTGTAAGTGTCTGAAGAAAATGAGTCTTTCTGATTGCATCCCTACTACTCTATCTGCTGAGACACAGTTGCCTTCTCCTTCACCTTTCCACTTTCCACTCTAGTCCTATATAATCTTGACAATGAAAAAGAAGCTTTCTCTTTTCCACTCCAAATGGCATTAGGCCCATGATCAGTAGGCAACAGCACTTCACAAAACAGCTGCAGCCCTAGAAAGGAGAAGGAATTGTGGGGGATTGATGCTAACATATATTGAGAGAGAAAAAGACTACCCACAGGCACCCTGGCTAAGAATAACCTTGATGAGAAACCTCAAATCAATGTCTCAGACTCCTCCCTTACTGACTAGACAAAGGTAGAAGGGAAACTCAAGAATTGGGAATTTGTGCACCTTCTTAGCTATAACCCCATATCAAGGAAGATATTTCACTTCAATCAGCCGCCTGGACACATGAAGTTTCTATTAGTCAAAAAAACACCTGGTTGAGGGATCCATTTCTACCTAAGACACAGAACTCCTCTATGGTACAGATCATAAAAGGAAAAACTAAGTGTTTATTTTACCCAAAAAAGTGTTTCCAGAAGACACTGAGGGAGGGGGAATTGGAATTTTAAAGAAGGGGCCTCTTGTTCTTCTTGTAACTGTGGTAAAGGGATGATAGCCTTCCCATGAGGGAACATTAAATCAGGAACTTGCTCCCCTTATGTTTTTATTTATTTCTTGTAGTTAGTTGTGATCCAGATCTGTTACTTCATCAGTATAAGAAACTTCCTCCATCCAAGCAGCTGAACAAACCTGGGAGACTAAGATAGCCAAGATATGTTGTTGAATCCTGGTCTTCCAGAATCTGGAACCAGAGCTCTAGAAGCAGCCCTGGAGTCAGGAGGAACTGAGTTCAAATCCAACCTCAGATACTTAATAATTACCTAGCTGTGTACTTCCTAGAGGAATAGCCTTCTTTTATATTTTCCTCTCCCCTATGATGGATTATTGGGGTGGTCTGATAAAAAGAGGATTTATTACCCAGCTAGCAACCCCATGAGTCTGGGAGGGACTATGTGGTAAGGGAAGAATTTCAACGGAATATCAATATTTCTCTAATGGCAAACCCAAATTCAGTTCCTTTCTGAGATGACTTTATGAGCTATTTTGGTTGCTTTCTGTGTTTTTTCTATTCTTTCTGTGATTCCTTTGCACAATTTGTATATGCCAAGAAGTGAAATAGAAGCTGTCCTCTACCCCCACCCCCAAATAAAATAATCAATGCAAAGGTGTCTCTTTCCAGCTCTTGCTAAAAAAAGACCTAAGGATGAATTGGTAAGTATGAATTTAAGAAGCAAATGAAGGGGCCAGCAGAATATAGTGGGATACAAAGTCAGAAGAATGGCTGTAGATTCCAGCTCAGATACCCGTGTGACCTTGAATATCTCACAATTTCTCAGGGCCTAGGTTTCCTTATCTAGATTTCCAGAATTATACTAGGTAACCTCTAAGGATCTGAAAATATATAAATAACCCTATGTTGAACAGAGAATACCCAAAATTGCTTTCCATAAGTTTTGTGTTATTATATGCAGTTATCAGTGCATAAATGGATGCTTTTAGGAGAAGTAAAGTCTTGGGCTATTTCTGGCCATTTGTGACAGCTCTGGGGGATGATTTGGGAACAATGAAGCAATCCCTCTGATTCACTGAACAGAGAGTTCATGACTCAGTGGACCTTTAAAAAGAGAGATATTCCACCCGGGGGCAGCTAGGTGGTGCAGTGGTTAGAGCACCAGCCCTGGAGTCAGGAGTACCTGAGTTCAAATCCAGCCTCAGACACTTAATAATTACCTAGCTGTGTGGCCTTGGGCAAACCACTTAACCCCATTTGCCTTGCAAAAGCCTAAAAAAAAAAAAAACTAAGTTCTTTCTTCCTTCTACTTTCTAGTAGTGTCAAGTACCATATTTCCCCATGTGTAAGATGAACCCTTTTTCAAAAAGTTTAGGGTCTAAAAACTGGGAGCATCTTACACAATGGTAGAGTTTTTTTTTTTTACTTTTTCTGCACTTGTCTTTGCACTCATTGTTTAGCATTTATTACCAGTATATTAGGTTACATTTTTGCCACATTCTGCCAAGAAATGGCTCAGAAAAGATTTCTGTACAATGCTGAATTCAAGTTTAAAGTGATTCAGTTTGCAAAAGGTAACAGAAATGATGCTGCTGAGTATCTATTTGGTCCTCCTCCAACTGAGAAAACAATCTGAGACTGGCTACAGGAAGAAGAAACCCTCCTGAAAATGCCCTAGCAGAAGAAGGCCATGAGAGGCAAATCAGCCAAATGGTCTGAATTAGAGAAGGAAGTGAAGAGATGGATTGAAGAGCAAAGGGTCAGTGGAATTCTTGTGTCCACAAGGATAGTTCAGCAGGAGGCAAGAAGAATTGCTGATGAAAAAGAAGTGACTGATTTCAAAGGAGGACACAAGTGGTGCTTCAAGTTCATGAAATGGAATGGACTAAGAATGTGTCCCACACCAGACTTGCCCAAAAGATCCCTGAAAGCTAGGAGCAGGTCCTTGAATTTCATGATGAGTAAAACTTGAATTCAATAACTTTATCTTCCCAAATTTCAGGCCCCAAAATTAAGGAAAATCTTATACATGGGGAAATACAGTAACTCTGAAACTTCCTAGGATGGAAATGAAAAAGGTAACTCCCATTTTTCTCCATCCCAGCCACCATAGGAGCATAGAGCCACCAAGGACAAAATGTCCTTCCAAAGCCGGCCTGAGACTGCATATCAGAGCCTTAGTTGACTCTTCTGTTTTGTGTTTCTTTCCTGAGCATACATGACCAAACATTTATCTGAGATATTTGTATATAGGATTAGAGGAAACTAATAGATGAGTACCAGGGCCATGTGACCCTAGGAAAGTTTGTTGGCCTCAGTTTCCTTGTCTGTAAAATGAGCTAGAAAAGGAAATGGCAAGCCACGCCAGTATCTTTTCCGAGAAAACCCCAAAGAGGTCACAAAGTGTCCAACACTACTAAAATGAACAACAACAGCAATGACTTCAAAAAGTCCAAAGGTCCTGGGTCTACTTGGAACTGACTGGCAACAGGGTAAGTTCCTGTATCAAAAATAACCTATAAGAGGAGGAAACCAAAATCTGACCTAGCTGATCAGAGGACATGAATTTGAGGGAGAGGATGTATGTATAGCTGAACTAAAATGTAACAATGTCTACTCAACAGTTCAGAAAACTTATTCTTGTCCTTCAAAGAAAGTATAGCAGTAGTTGTATGTTGCTGAATCCTATTTTAAGTTCCTGCAATGAACTCTTTTGAGTGTTTTGTGTTTAGCATTTCTTTTATGTGTAAGAACTAAATACCTGCCCCATACCTGATTCCTTTTGTACCTTTCTAATCCTGCCTTTAAACCCTTGACATGAACCAAAATCTGAGTTTTTAAGTAATTGTTCTGAGGGCTCTGGGTGGAGGATGAAAAGAGTCAGTGTTAGAAAAAGAACCCCCCCAGAAGCCAGCCCCCCCTCCCAATTCTAGGTCCAGAATTGAATCGTTCCCTTAGTGAAGAGGGAGAGAGTGCTGCAACAACAGTAGAATTGTTAAAACTTACAATCCACCTCATAGAATATTCCCAAGGCAAAGGAATATCTTCTAGGGTTTATGTTAAGCTCCCAATTACTCTGTCAAAAGCATCTTAGAATGTTTCTTTTGTTAAGAATGAGAATTACAAACAGTACTCAGACTTCCTACTCATAGAAATAGGGAACCCAACCTGTTGGGAGTGGCAGTTGAAATAGAAGTCCAGAGGAGTAGCTAGATGGTGAAGTGGATAGAGCAACAGCTCTGGTGTCAGGAGGACCTGAGTTCAAATCCAACCTCAGACACTTAATAATTACCTTTGGCAAGTCACTTAACCCCATTCATTGCCTTGCCCCCCCAAAAAATATATGTCCAGAATAATGAAATATAGCCCTCTCTGCCCAAACACAAATTTCATGAACTAGCCTTCTACCTTCTCAAACCTAGATCTACATTTGAAATGTATGTAAAAGTCAGTTCAAAGTCTCTTCCAGCTTTGCTGAACATGTTATGCATATGAAAAGTCAAAAGTATGGCCAAACTCTATATACATGGAAAATAGAAGAGGTTTGGATCTGGGAAACCTGGGAACCTCATACCCCTAGTTTTTGGAGTAGACAAATATGGATAGAGATAGTAAGGCTTCAGAGATTATGATCAAAAGTCATAGAGAATGCTCATCATTAACTAAGGTGAAGTGTCTGACATAGTCTATTCAAGGTCCTGAGAGGAAATTAAGCCCAAAGAAAAGATAGATTTGAGCCTGAAAGAACTAATTATTTATTGAAGCAGCCACTCTCTTTTATTCTAAAGAACTTGGTCCCTGGGAATAAGAATCTTATAAGGGAGATGGGAGTGCTCATAATCAAGACTGAAGGAAATAAGATGAGGATGCTGAAAGGAAAAAAAATAAGCTGAGAAGATTCAGGGATTCCCCCTAATTTTTGTTGTAGTTCAGGCATTTCAGTCATGTCTGATTCTTCATGACCCTATTTGAATTTTTCTTGGTAAAGATGCCAGAGTGCATTTCCTACTCCATGTTATTTTAAAGATGAAGAAAAGGAAGCAGAGTTAAATGATTTGCCCAGGGTCACAAAGTTAGTAAGTATCTTGAGGCCAGATCTAAACTCCCTGACTTCAGGTCCAGAACTCTATTCACTACACCACCTACCTGCCCTTATTATTGCTGATGTTTGTTTGTTTGTCTGTCTGTCTGTCTCAAAGAGGACCATGACATCAAGAATGTAATGTTGTAACATGAAAGTGAATTGGATTTAAGTAAGGAGGGGCTGTGCAAAGTCACCAACCTTACTTTCTCTTCCAGAGCCATATGGGTCCAGTGACCAGATATGGAACAGGACAACTGGAGATAGTGCAGGATACAGCTGGCATTTTAAGTTAGGGTCTTGAACTAACTACCCTTACCCCTTATAGGGAAGGTTTATTTCCTTGTCTTGTGAGTGGGGAAGTGACTTTCCTAAAAGAACTATTAAAAAAAATTCTCTTGCATTTAAAAAAAAAGAATTGCTGAATCTACTCTTCTAAAAAGGATAAGATAACCAGACTTCATTCAAACTGGAAGAGAAAAAACTTCACTGCCAGATACTTTAAGGGGACATTCTTGGCATCATCTTGAAGGGATTAGGTGGGCAGAAAATTGTCTAGGAGAACCGCACCTGCCTGAGGCTACAATCTAGCAAAAACTTTATGTCCAAAGACTATATCCAGAGGTATCATTAAAAGACACCAATGGTCTTAACTTAAGATGATAAATTGCCCCAACAATGCATGCCCCTTCTTCTCACTGATATATATATATATATATATATATATATGTATATATGTATATATGTGTGTGTGTGTGTGTATATACATATATATGTATATGGAAAAGTGATTCCTAGGTTAATATGAAAAATGTTTTATTACTACTTTTCTTACCATACTATTTTATTAAATGCCTTTATTTTGAACTAATTGCATACCCTGGCTGACTATCATCAGTGATTGACATCAGTGGGGACTTGTGAGCTCCAGTATTAAGGGAGTTTTTACCTACTGAACTTGGGAGAGCCCTGCCCTGTGAGTTAAGTGCACCTATATAGTACATTTATTTATTATATTTATTATCATTAGGCTTACAAAGTGTTTTACATAATTACATCATTTAAGCCTCACAATAACCTTGTGTCATAGCTATTACAGGTATTACTATCTCCATTTTACAGACAAAAGATCTATGGGTGATAAAGGTCATGGTCACATGTCTAAGAAGGTTCAGAGACAAATTTGAATCCAGGTCATCCCGATTTCAAATCTAGCACTCTGCTCGATATACCTACCACCTGATACAAGTTAGCAAGTATGAGAAATGAAGACCCATATGTCCATTGGGAAGGCCCTCGATTAATCAGTTATTTAAGATTAAATCCCTGCCTACCTAATATCCCATTTTCCTTCTCTTCTTGCTTTGAGCCTCAGGCAGACTGCTCAGCAATCTTGTTTTGTCCACTAAGGGGAGCTCAGGCAGCAAAGGGAAGCTAAATAAACCTGGAGGGGTGCAAGGGGAGCATTCCATAGCTAAAAATAACACCAGGTCATCTGGGAAAGAATCAGAGCCTCCAGGCCTCTTCTCTGGCCTGCTGCCCCCCACCCTGGCCCCTTGCCTCCCCGCCCCCTAAGCATACAGCTGGGGCAACGGTCAGTGAGAGGACCAACAGGCCTTGATTCATCTTGCCTCCTACCTCCCTTCCCAGGGCCCCCTGCTGCCACCTCCCTTTCCCTGACATCAGTCCACCAGGATGCTGTAGTTTGTGGGGGCCCTGGCCACAAGAAAAAGGACATTCAGGGAGTGCCCTTGCTGCCCCACCTCTTCTTCATCCCTTTCTATTGGCTTCTTTGAGATGTGATTTCTCTTCCACCCCCTACCCCAGAAGAGGAGGAGTTGTTTTAATATCAGAGCCTTCTTCTTGTTGGATTCCCCACAAGTAATATGTCTTCTTACTTATTTTGTTTTCAAAATAAGATACCTGGGAGGTGGAGACTGGGGAGGGGGTAATGGGTGGGGGTGGGAAGGCATCTACCCTGGCAGTGGCTATCATTTCCCTCTAACTAAAGCAGAAGGGAAATGACATTAGGGCTGTTCTTCCCCTGTTTCTCTAGGACCTCACCCCTCTCTTCCTATTCAGAGGAGCAGGTTATAGAAAATGGAACAAGATCTAAAGAGTGGCAGCATAGAATGTAGAACTGACACACCACTTAGGGAGTGACATTTACCATTTACCATTCCATTCCACTTTAAAAAAGAAAAAGAAAAAGTCACCCCCCCATCTTCATAAGTTGCTTTAAAAATTAGGTTATGTAGGATAATATATAAACAATACTCCTTCCCCCCACCCAGCTGCATCTAACAGGTCTAAAGGATAATTTCTTTCCATCTAGCAGCAACTGCTCTTGATAGGGTATATCTTGGCAGGGGGCAGGGGAAAGGGGACACCCAGCCAGGTTGTGACTAGTTGAGCCTGGATTGGGAGCCCTTAGCAAAACACGAGACTGACTGAAATGTTGCCTAGGAAACACTGCTTGGCAAGTCTGCCCACTCAGAGCTCCACCCAATTATGGGGAGGGGGAGTGGGGGAGAAGTGGCTGGAGGGGGGGAAAGAGGGAGGACAAGAGCCAGGGGGCCTTGTCCCTAATGGAATTCAATCCAGGGGTGAGTGGGGGTACTAACCCAGATCCAGACTCAGCTAAAAGAAGGAAAATCCAAAAGCTTCCTGAAAAGCAACAAAGCTTCTCAGAGTTCCAACGAATCATCAGCCTGGGCAGCCCCCAGTTCTTCCAATCTACAGTTTGCTCTCTTCCCAGGACGTGGGAGGGGAGGAAGCAGTGAAACTGTTTAGCCTGAAGAAAGAAAAGCTTAGAGGTGACTTAAGAGCTGTCTTCAGGCATGTGGAGGGGTTTTTGTTCAGTGGAGAATGAACAGCTGCTCTCAAAAACAGAGTAAGAGGGTTTTAATTTTAGCAAAAGAGATTGATCACAGAAAAACACGGATTTCAGAGTTCCAAAACATCTTAGAGGTCATTTAGACCAACCTCCCTCCCAGTGCAGGAATTCTTTCTAAAACATTCCTGATAGATGATCAGCCAGCATTCCCTGATATTCTTTCAGTTTTAGGGGGATGAACCATTGTTGGACAGTTCTAAGTGCTAGAAAGTTCTTCCTTTTATCTTCTGAAATATTTCTGAACTGACTCTTCTTGACCCCTATATAGAATCTGACAAACTTGAGCTTCTCCTTCTTGATTTTTCTCTCTTCCCTTGGTTTCATGAGTCACAAGTTCCCCCTGATATATTTACCTTTAGAGTCAAGCAACAGACACAATTAGTTCAAAGCAAAAGCATTTAATGAAATAGCATAGTAAGAAAAAATACCAATTAAACATTTCTCAGATAAACACAAAACTCATTTTTGCATAAATATATGCATCACATGTTGTAAGGATAACTTATACCTCTGTCATCTTAGGTCTGGTAATGTCTTTTGGTGGCACCATTGCATTGTGCTCTCCAAATGCTGTGCACAGTTGATTTTCCTCCTTCTCCTCCTGAGACAATTCACTCCTCTCTCTCATGCCATCTTTTCATCCTCTTGCCAACCCTCAAAAAATGGGTATTGTTTGCCTTCTTCCCTTTCTACATGTCATAACTTTGACAAATCTATATCTTCATACCCAAGCTCTTCCTGGAGCTCTGTTCCTACATTTCTAATTGTCTCTTAGATAGAACAGCTTGGATGCTACCACCTGAAAGTCAAGTTACTTTTTCAGTCTTATCTCATGGTAGTCCCCTTGATTCTATGTAATAATCCAGAGAAACTGGACTTTCCATTCTCTTTCTTTCCTCTCCTATTTTTGTGCTTTACCTAGAATCTCCCTCCTGTCTAAATTAAATTATTTTCCCTCCCATATTCCCTCCATCTCAGTCTGTTGGAATCATTCCCTCCTTCAAGTTGCAATTCAGAGACCACCTCCCCTAAGAAATCTTCCTGACCCTGCCTCCCAAAGTACCTCCATGTAATATGTACTTATCTATGTATATATCTCACTTTTCTTTGTAACATAGTTATTTGCGTACTGGTGGTTCAGTCATTTTCAGTCACACTATGACCCATTTTGGGTTTTTCTTTGCAAAGATACTGGAGTGGTTTGCCATTCTTTCTCCAGTTCATTTTACAAATGAAGAAACTGAAGTAAACAGGGATAGGTAATGTGATTAGGATCATGAAACCACTAAGTTTCTGAGACCAGATTTGAGCTCAGGTCTTCCTAACTCCAGGTCCAGAATTCTACCTGCTGCTCCATAGAACTGTTCCCATTAGAACATAATCTTTCTCCTTGATTTGTGTCCTATTCATTCTGGTATTTTCTATGCCTAGCACAAAATCTTTCTCTTAAGCAATGATAACAGATCTAAATCTGGGAAGGAACCTAGTGGACTTCTAATCTAACCCACTCATTTGATAGATAAGTAAATTGAAGGCAAAAAATAATGTTAAGTGACTAACCATAGGTCAAGCAGGTGGTAAGTAAATGGCAGAGACAGGAAACAAATACAAATCTTTTGTCTCCCCACCCCAGTCCAGAATTGAAATGATTATAAAACTTAATTGAATGATAATGACCTGAAGTTTGCTTTAGGATATAAGAACCCTCCAAAAAACATGCAGTCTTACTTTTTTTTGCTTAGGTAACAATCTACCCCAATCCTCAACACCTTTCCAACCTTAGTGCCAAAAATTAAGAACTTACTCACTTTTGCTTTCCTACTTCCTCCATAAATTCATCTTTCAAATCTCATATGAAGTATCTCCATCTCCAGGGTCATTAAACCTTTGATGATACCAGAGGGGTCATTGAAGTTTTCCTTCCTCTTACTGTCTACACATATGGTATGCTTGCGATGTTAGCGATTTCATCTCCCTTAAATTTTAAGCTCTTGGAGGACAGAGACATCTTAAAATTTTTTGTATTGTTGCTTGCCCTTCCTTTTGGAAAAAGACCATTACATCATTGAACTGATACCATGATAGACAAGTGAACTGGATTTAAGGGAGGGAGGGCTGTGCAAAATCACCAGCCTCACTTTCTCCTCTGAGCCTTCTGAGGATCACATAGCTAGATATGGATCAGGATGGTTGGAGATAACCCTGGATACAGTAGGAGACCTTGATCTTTTTAAGCTAAAGACTTTAACAGATATCAATTTGACTGAGGTCTGTGAGTCTTATATATTATCCAATGCAGTCTCAAAGACAAAGTCCTAGATCATTAACAAGTTGGCTCATATTGTCCCTACTCAGAGCTGCCTCTTAGAAATCTCAAAATAGAGCTCAAATATAACTTATGTCTAAATTTCCATAGGTATGAATAGGGGGAAAAAAGGTCCTCAGATCCTATATAAGGACCTAAGGGAAATATACATACATACATACATATATATATATATATATATATAGAGAGAGAGAGAGAGAGAGAGAGAGAGAGGCAGAGACAAAGATAGACAGAAACAGAGAGATAAGACCAGTCTTTATTAGTATGTCAATAAAATCTTTATTATAATAGGTCTACAATAAAAGTGCATTTATTAATCATTTTTCCTCTCTGGGCACCAGTTTCCTCATCTAAAAAATGAAATGAAGAAGGAAATGGTAAACCACTCATCTCTTTGCCAAAAAATCCCAAATGGGACCATGAAGAGTCATAGACTAATGAACAATAGCAAAATCTTTCTAAAGGCTTAAGGGAGGTTGCATACAAGCCTATTTGGACTGCCTGCAACACCATAGAATCAAGCTATAAGATGGGAGTTCAGACAAGTTATCACACAAAATCCTTAGAAATCACATATTGAGGGTGGCTAGGTGGCGCAGTAGATAGAGCACTGACCCTGGAGTCAGGAGTACCTGAGTTCAAATCCGACCTCAGACACTTAATAATTACCTACCTGTGTGGCCTTGGGCAAGCCACCTAACCCCATTGCCTTGCAAAAAACAAACAAACAAACAACAACAACAACTAAGAAATCACATATTGAAGTATGCTAATCATATTTTCCTTTCTTCTTGTTGATATCTTTTGAATTTATATCACAGTCATTTCTAGGTATACCAAACCCCTTAACAAAAATACACACAACCATGAGGCTTTCCCTGGAAAAAGAAAAACAAAATCAAGTGACATGAAGTCTGACTGTGATAGCGTATGCATTAGTTGGCAAACATAGTACTCCATCTATCTATCCAAAAGAGGGAAATGTATCATCTGTTCTCTGGAACCAATGCTGGCCATTGTCTTTATCTGAGTACAGATGCCTGTCTTTTGTTTACATTATTCACTCCTCTTTACCAGTTCATATTCCCCTGCTACTTCTTTCCTTCCTTCCTTCCTTCCTTCCTTCCTTCCTTCCTTCCTTCCTTCCTTCCTTCTTTTCTCTCTCTCTCTCTCTCTCTGTCTTTCTTTCTTGGCAATCCTGGTTAAGTGACTTCCCCAGGATCACATAACTTGTCTGAGATCAAATAAGAATTTAGGTCCTCTGACTTAAAAGACCAGTGCTTTATCCACTGCACCATTTTACTGCCAAGGGGGAGGGGGGGGGTGATGTTTTGGTTTGCTTTTGTGTTTTGGGTTGGGGTTGGTTTTTTTTTTTTGGCTACGAATCTTTCAAAGGAATAGAGGGTCATGTCCCTGGGTGTCCTTAAGCATAGATGCAAGTCTGGGAAATGCAAGCATGAGAAATACCCGGCCAAGGAGACCAATCCAGATTTTTCCTCCTTGCAGAGTTTCTGAACAATGCAGCGGAAAGGGCTGTGCAGGGGGAACAGGGAATGCAGTCAGCAGCTGGTGTTTCCATAGTAACGGCTTAGGCCACCACACTGGGCCTGGGCTTCTCACTTGCCTTTCTTGGCTGCTTTCCTCACTCTCCCTGAAACCCGCTGTCTCATTCACCCAAGCCAGAAAAAGCCTTTCACCTTCCCACCATAGCTTAGCCTCATCCACCCCACCTTCTACTCTGCTCTCTTCCTCTCCTTGACCAGATTCTTCTCCTCCTCCTCCCCCCCGTTTTTTCTCCTTCTCCCCCTCCTCCACTTCTCCTCCCTCCCTTCCTCTTCTTCTCCCTCTTCCTCTTCTCCCTCTTTCTTCTCCTCTTCCCCTCTCCTCCCTCCTCCTTCTGTTTCCCCCTCCCCTTCCTCTTCCTCCTCCTCCCCTTTCCTTTCCCTGCCTCTCCCTCTTTCCCCTCCTCCTCCTCTTCTTCCTTTTCCTCCTTCTCCTCCTCTTCTCCCTCCTTTTTCTCCTCCTCCTCCTCTTCTCCCTCCCCCTCCTCTCCTCTGCTCCTCCTTCTCCCTCTTCCCCTTTTCCTATCCCTCCCCCGCTCCTCTTCTCCACTACTGCCTCCTCCTCCTCTTCCTCTTCTCATTCTTCTCTCTGCTCTGTGGCCTTGGCCACCTCTCTGTCCCCTTTCATCTTCCACCTCTGCCAAAGCAAAACAGGGAGGAACCTGCCAAAGAAGGGCAAAGATTCTCAGTTCTAAGCAGATTTTTCCTCCACAGGCAGTGATCCCTTTTATTTTTGTTTCATTACCATAAACACAGGAAACTGAATTAGGATGAATGGGCAAAAATCCCTGTCTTTGTCAGGAGCATCGGCAGACTGCCAGGTGGTGAATGACTTGTAAGCATTGGGATTAAATGGAACCAGGGGAGAAGGTGGTGACACTCTGAGGAGTGAGCCCTGAGGCTGCCCAAAGCAGTTACCCTTTTGCAGATTTCCCCCTTGGGAAAGACTGTGGGTCCAGAAGCTTTTAACTCCTTGATACTGGTCCAGTCTGGATGGATGATGCCTCAAGGTCACATTTCTAAGGTCTAATTATATATTGTGAAATAAATTAAGTGATCCTGTCACAGAATCCCTCCACATATTTGAGACTTCTCTTTTTCCATCTACCTTCACCCCCCACTCCAATTCTACTTCTAGTCCTTTGTCTTTATGAACTGTCAAGTCATGTGAAAGTCATGAATTGATTAGGTAAAGTGGACTAAATTACCCTTTTGATGCCCAGGGTGAAATAAGTTAGGGCAGCTGGGAGGCAGGATGAACTTGCCTCCTGCCTCAGTTTCTTATTAATTCCATGACAAATCACTACCATCTCTGACCCTTAGGTTCCTTTAGAAAAGGTCAGGAATAATAGCACCTACTTCAGAGGGTTATTTTGAGGACCAAATCAGACAATTTATGTAAAATGTCTACAAGACACAATAGAAATGCTAGTTGTTGTTCCTTCCTTCTCACAGAGGACCATGACATCAGGGAGGTGAAGCCATGACATGCAAGTGAATTGAATTTAAGTGGAGGGTTGTGCAGTTACTACTCTGACTTTCTCCTAGGTCCAAAGGCAAGATATGGAGACCACCCTGAAGACAGAGGGAGACCTTGGCTTTTTTTCAAGCACTAAGAGACAAAAGCACAAGCCTTCCTAAGAGCTCAAAGTGTAATGGAAAAGACAACAAAAATATGCAATGCTTTATTAATATTATGGAGGAAGTGGGCGTGAGGAGGCAAGAAGGTGAAAGGACCTCCCATAATTCTCCCTTTTTCTGGGTTCTAGAAAACTTTTCATCTCTGTAGGATCCTGAGAAACCATGGACAGTCATAAAGGGAACTGAAATCACAGAACAGTGAAAGTGAGTCCCTCCAAATACAGAACTAGTCCAGGGATCATTCAAGTAGGTAGGAGGCAAGAGAGATTTTGTGTGCTGACAAGCACTTGGCCCTCCCCCCTTTTATCTTTTGAGGGTCCCTGCCCCCCAAAGGCTCCTGGTTGACAATTTTATCCAATCTTTTCATCCAACAATTTTCATCATGACAATTTTCATCCAACCTCTTCCAGAAGCAGGAAAGGAAGGGAAAGCTATTCATGGGGCAGCAAGCTGAAGTGAGCCACTTGCTAATCAACTATAACTTGTTAGATATAGCAAAGGCAGAACTGGGGCAGATTATGTGGTAACCAAAGGTAAGACATGGGGCAAAGACTGGACTAAATCATTGAGGAGGCAAAGTATTGGCAGTGCTTAGAGGCAGAGAGGGAGCAACTTTTACATGCTACCAGATTAATATTGAATAGGCTACCATGTCTGCTGACCCATGAACCATTAGAGCTGGTTAAGTTCCATTTTGGCTGATGGGGCATCAGTGTGAGGAGTCTAAGAGTTTGTAGACTTAGCTCCTTCTGGGTAGCAGTGGGGATACTACAGCCTTTGCAGAAAACCACAACAAAACCCCTTGGTGGGTAGTTTGAATATATTACCACTCAGTGGGTGAAAGATATACTGACTAATTAATTAATTGTGACTGCCCAGTTTTCTGTAGGTTTATAGAAAGCAGTATAGGACTCAGAGGTGGGTTGCTAATACTACTTAGCAACAAAAACCACCAGGGATCCACAATGTATACAGTCAACTTACACTCCTGTTGCATTTGTATTCCTTGCAATGCCTTTCATATCACAGTTTCTCTAATAAATATTAAATGAATGAATGAGCTCAGAGATTTAAGAATCAAGATGAATGAATCTGAGAGCTAGAAAGAATATTAAGTATCATTATTGTTCAATTTATCTTCTCTCAAAGTCCTGAGTTCACATCCAGCCTCAAAAGCATACTTGGACAAGTCACTTAACCTTTCTTTGTCATGCAATCTAAATTTCCTCAACTGTAAACTGGGGATAACAATAACATAATACCTATTCCCAAGGGTCATTATGAGAATTAAATAAGATAATTTTGATAAAATGTTTGTACAATACCTGACAGATAGTAGACTTTTAATAAATACTATTTCCTTCCTTTCTTGTTCAGTGATTCCTTAATGAAATTTTGGATGCCTACATATAGACTAAAGAAAGTTAAGGCACCTCAGAAAGCCAGCATCATCATCAATGAAGACATATCATTGTCCCTATTACAATACCATCTGAGATGTGGTTCACATTGGCATCCTTTCAATCTCCCTCCAACTATTGGGATGAGCCACCTTCCCATTGAATTAAAAACCTCTTACCATCACAACTCAAAAATTCTCTTGACCTCAGTAACTGATAGGGATCATACTCCAGGTGTATGGGCTGGGCTAGGAAAAGTCAGAAAGAAGTGAGTCAGAAAGAAGGATTAAGGAGTGCCATAGAGCAAAGCATGAAAAAAAGTGGACAAGGCAGAGCATCCTGCTGGGGATGAAGCTGAAAGGAGCAGGATAAGATTTGTTAACCCAGGCAGGCAATGAGGTTCAAGAAATTCCCTTTTTCTTTTGGAAGAATGGCCTTTCAACCCTAACTTCAAGGACCAGTATCCTGAAGTTGGTGTAGGACACTGATGAAGTTTGGGGTCAGGTTGGCCTGTTAGCTCCAGGCCCACAAGTAGAAATACTGAATCATTCATCCTTCCTTCCCCCCAACTCAGGATGAGAAAGGAATCTGGTTCCTGACATTCAAGGCTACAGTGTTCTCTCAATTGCACTGTAATGTCCATGATGTTAGTCCATGCCCATTTGGCATCTTCCATAGCAAGGAATTCAAATAAAAGGATGAATGGGAAAGAATTTATTAAATACTTACTAGTTGCCAGAAACTGTGGGAAGCAATGGGAATATCAAGAAACAAGCAAGTGAGACAGTCTCTATCCTCAAGGAATCTGACTTCTGATAGGAAGACAAAGCTTAAAGGGAAGTTAGAGTTGGAAACAGTTTGGGGGTTGGGTATATTGTCAAATGGTTGGGAAGTGAGAGTGGCCTGCTGTCAGGCAAGATAAGGTAATAAGTCACAAGCTCACCAATCTGAGTCGAGGGTCTGAAAGGGCTGAGACTGAGTTCTAGTGAGAGGAGGAACAGGACAGACCATAGTACAAGCAGCATGACTTAAAAATGGCCTAGAAGTTTCCCTTCTCCTGGGATTACCAGGACTCCTCACCCTAGAAGAGGAAACTATGCCAGGGAAGCAAAGATATGCAGATAGAGAGATGAGGTCCTTGTCTAATACAGTAGGGAAGGGGTGTTAGATAAGAGGGCCCCACCCATCTAGAGCAATAGGGAAGTGATAGAATATGCAGAACTTGACCTCAGATATGCACTAGCTTTGTGACTTTTGGGCAAGTCCAATAACCTATCCCAGCCAGTTTCCTTATCTCTAAACTAGAGATAATAATGATAGGGCCTGGTCTCTTTCTAATTTTTCTATTACTGTTAGAGACAACAATCAACTCAAGCTCTAAACCTTGGTGGCATCCTAGACTTTCACTTACATACATCCCCCATATTCAATCTGTTGCCAATTTCTGTCATTTTTCCCTTTGCAAAATCTCTCATAAACATCCCCTTCTTTTCTCTGATATAACATACTCTGGTGCAGGCCCTCATAATCTCATGCAGTAGCCCATTGATTAGTGTCTCCACCTCAAGTCTCTCCCCATTTCAGTCCCTTTCAACTATCAAACTGGTCTTCAAAAAGCACAAGTTTGACACCCTGCCCACTCCCACCCCCTACCCTTTGCTAGGTTAATAAACTTCTGTAGCTCCAGGATCATATACAAAATCTTCTGTTTGACTTTTAAACCCCCTCATAAGCTATTCCTCTAACTTTCTAGTCTTATACTTTCTTCCCCTCACAGAACCAGTGATACTCCTTGCCATTCCCAAAATGATACATCATCTCCCCAACTCCAAATATTTTTTCATTAGCTGTCCCATCTCCATCTTTCTTAACTTCCCTGGCTTTCTTTAAGTCTTAGTTAAAGTCCCACCTGCCACAAGAAGTCTTTCCCAAGCCTCCTTAAGGTTTGTGCTTTTCCTCTGATAGAAAATATATATATATATATATATATATATATATATATATATATATATACATAAATAATAAGTTTTATATATTTGTTAACTTATAACATATATATTATATATATATAATATATATTATAACATATATATATATATATATGTTATTTGTACATAGTTGCTTGCATGTTGTCTACCCATTAGACTGAACTCCTTGAGAGCCAGACACTTAATAAATGCTTGTGGGTTCTAAATCGCTATTGATTAGAGAAGTGCAAATTAAAACTAAGGTATTATATCACACTTATCAGAATGGCTAATATAACAAAAAAAGGAAAATCATAAATGTTAAAGGTGATATGAGAAAATGGGAACATTAATGAGCTGTTAGGTAATTCTGAACTAATCCAGCTATTCTGAAAGCAATTTGGAACTACACCCTTTGATCTAACACTACCACTGCTAGGTCTATATCCCAAAGAGATTTTTTTTTAAGTGGGAAGGGGATCTATTTGTACAAAAATATTTATAACAGCTCTATGAAAATCAAGAGTATGCCATCAATGGCTGATTGTGATGGGATATACTGAGCTATAAGAAATGACAAGCAGGATGATTTCAGAAAAACCTGGAAAGGTTACATGAACTGATACAAAGTAAAGTGATAGAACCAGAAAAATAGTGTACAAAGTAACAGCAATACTGTATAAAGATCAACTGAATGTCTTAGCTATTCAGAACAGTACAACGAACAAAGATAATTCTAAAGGAATTAAATTGAAAAATGCTATCTACCTCCAGAGAAAGAACTGATACTGTCTGAACATAGACTAGAGCATGCTATTTTTTCTTTCTTTCATTCTTTTTGTTGTTACTGTTTGATATTTCTTGTACAAAATGACCAAAGAGGAAAAGTTTTACATGATTGCACACGTGTATCCAAACCTATATTGGATTGCTTGCCATCTTAGAGATGTGTTAGAGAAGGAAAAAGGAAACTCAAAAGATTTTTAATGTTAAAAATATTTTCTTATGTAATTGAGGAAAAATAAAATATTTTTAAATACTTGTTAACTGGCAAGATAATGCCAGTGTTTGAAATATGAGAATCAGGCTAAGCAACATTGTCCAAATTTCTAATAAAATCTCAAAGAAGTAAAGGACAAGGACACATTTAGGGGGAAGAAGACAAGCTCTACTTTGAAGTACTTATGGGACATCCAAATGAAGATATCTTGTAGAAAACTGAAAATGTGGGTCTGAAATTCAAAACAGAGATCAAAAATGGAAATGTAGATTTTGGATGTCATCTGTATTGAGATAGTCACTGGAATTATGGGATTAAATGAGATTTTTAAATGACAGTATAGAGAGAAGAAAGGCTCAATTGGATGACGGCCTATTTTTTTCTCTCCCAACTTCAAAATTCTGAGCAGAAGGTTCTGTAGAATGAGTATCTCCTACTCTCTCATTGTTTGTTTTCAGCCTTCTCTTTTCCAAAATTCCCACTAATTCTTTTGCCTGCTCATCTGTTTACTTCCCTTCCCTCTGCTTCAGGATGGGCCTCTGCTTCCCGGGCTTGGTAACACAGAAGACCAATGAGATTACTTTGTCCTGAATAAGACTCCTTCCCTCCCTAGTTTCCCCCAAATCATCACACCAGGATAACACCCCCAACTGACCTGACCTGCCCTTCCCCTAACAGCAACTCCACCCAATCAACTGGGGTGAGAGTCTATGTATGCAAAGCTTTGAAAGTTCCGGGAAGGAAAAAGTCTCTTTGAGGGACAAAAGACTGAGGAGCAGTCACTTCCTCTCTGGAGCATTTGTCTAGGATGCTCAGACATTTCCTGGCTGTACCTCAAGCTTCCAGGGAGGCCCTCACACTCCAGCGTCAAATCTCCCACTATCAGGAGATGGTCCTGCCTAATGAAGAATTCTGGGAAGGAGAAGCATAAGGTCAAAGGGGGTGGGGTGGTATATGTAAGGCAGGGATCACTTTTCACCATGCAAACATCCTGGATTTAAGGGGGGAGGGGGACATGCCTTGCTTGAACAACCAGGAGATGGAATAAGTGACATTGGGAGGGGCAGACAAGAGCTAACCTAAGAGCAAGGCTGTCCTTGTTCCAGGACAGGGGAATGGAAACAGGACTGAAAGTTCTCTCCAGTGCTGTCTGGGTGATGATCTCTTATCTCCCACTGCCTAGTCCATCTCCAGTTACCTTGTTTATCAAGGTGAGGCTAATACAGAGAAAGCTGCAGATGCCCTGGGCCATGTGACTCAGCAGAATCTTGCTTCTCCAAAAAAATGGTTGCTTGGAAACCACTCCCACAGATGTGCCTAAAGGGTAAAGTTTCCTGTTGGCCATATGCCCTTTCTTTTACCTAGCAATCTCCAAATTGCCTCTGTTTTGGCAAATTTTGGCAGAAAAAAACCATGTTTGAATTCCACTGATTTGAAAGGGTCTCCTCATCCAACTCCCAAACAGTAGATACCTCTGAGCAGGGAAATCTTTTCCACTGAGAGAGAGACTAAGGCAAAGATTTAGAACAAGAAGGGACCTCAAAGATCATCTAGTCCTCTCCCTCATTTTACAAATGAGGAAAGGAATGTGCTTGAGAACATTTTAGAGACTTGTCCAATGTAATCTATATAACAAGCAGGACTCAGGTCCTTTGAGGTAGGTATTCTCATGGTACCATACTATCTCTTGACAAGTTCAATCAGGAATCACACTTGGACCCCTAACTATGCAAGGATGTCTATTGTGTTAGTTGAGGCACTGAATTTACAATGAGGAAGAGACCTGGTCTCACCTCCGAAATCTCCTTGTCTCCTCTGCAAAATGATAGAACTAGATTCATGGCCTCTGAGGACCTTCCATCACTGCTGCTTCTTTCCATCCCCAGTTCTCATAGTCTTTTCAGAGAAAATGAATCCACATTGCCTCTAACCAAGATTATCACCAGATGGACAAAAGAAAGAGCATGAAGACTTTTCCCCATCTCCAACTAAAAAGTCAGCCTTCAAGTTGGCAAACAGAGCTAATGTGGGGTCTCCCTCACTACTGCTGAAGAAGATCTGACATTCATCAAAGCTAGATCTGGTCAGCCCATAAGACCTGGTAGGGTCAACAGAAGCAAATCTTGGGCTAGTTGTAAGTGTCTTCCAAGCTGCTCTTTAAGGATGCCTTTTCCCCTTTAAGATTGTGGAGAAATTTGAAAAAGTGAGAATTTGCTTTGCTTGATTATGCATATTTGTTAAGAGTTTTGGGGTATGTATGTGCATGTATGTGTATTTAATTGGTGGGGAGAGAGAAAATAAATGCTTGCTAATTGAAAAATAAATAACATGAACTCAAAGAAAATACTTCTGAATAAGCAAGGGACAGTGAGTGATTTCCCTGGCCCCCTGCTTCCTTAGGATTGTTCTTTATTATCCTAGGAATTGCCCTGATAGGAGGAAACAGCCCTGAAATCAAAGTGTTCCCCTCCCTTACACCCTTCCAAAGAAGAATTTAAAGACTTAAACTGTTTTCTCCCTGATTCTCACCCTGCAGTCTTTCCCATGTGATTTTTCTTCCACTTCTTCCTTTCCCAAGAACCTTGCCCAGGTCTTGACTGGCATCAGCATCACTCTCTCTCCACTCCCTCAGCCCCCTATTCCCAATCTCACTTCCCCTCCTGGGCTCTCTATGCTTCAGTCACAATCCTCTTCCTGGCTTGCTCTCCCTAGTAAGTCCTAGGGACTAGTACTCCCTGAAGGCAGTAGTCACTGCATCATAACCTTGAGAATGCAAATCCAAAGTGTTTGCAAAGGCAAAATAAGTTGTTTCCTTCCCTCCAGATAGCTAGAAAGGGGCAAAAATAAACACACACACACACACACACACACACACACACACACACACACACACACACCCCAAGCATTCATTTACTGAAGCACAACCCGAGCTCTCTCTGCATGTTAATCTCCAGAAGCCAGAACCCCAACCTTTCCTGCAGACTAATTTGTCAGATGCTGCTGACTCAGCACTTGGGGGGAGGGGGGAGAAGGAGGGCAGACCTGTCCTCCTGAATCTCCATTCTTCCCTCCCATACCTCTACTTCCCTTCCCCTCCCCCCACTCCACACTCCTTTCTTCCAGGAAAACTTGGACTTCCCAATAAATTCTCGGACCCCTCTGCAGTTATTGCTAGTGTTTCACCTCTCCCTTGTCACTTCAGCCCAAAGTTCCACTATTTTTTCATCTTAAAACACAGAGCACATTCCACTGGGAAATGAATGAATGAATGAAGGACCATGAATAAGCTTTTTATATTGAGTTGAAATGGCATAATTTTCAGTTACTTGAATCAAGGATTTGAAAGAAGAAGAACTTGTTTGGAATTCCCACTATCCTAACCACTACTGCCTATGGGACTTTGAACATATCACTTCTTTGGACCTCAATTTCCTTAACTGTGAAATAAGGAGGTTAGACTAGATCAGGGGTTCTGAACCTGGAAATCCATTAACTTATTTTGTTTTTTTAATATTTTAGTAACTGCCAGATGATATTAATCCCCGAGGATGGAGAATCCCTTAAACTGGGGAGTTTTAAACTACAGTGGATCATAACAATTGGGTCTCTATACAAAGAAGGGAGTGAAGGGGGAGACCCACCAATTTGCCTAAATTTGGCTGGAGATGAACTGACCCAATGGTTCCTATATTTCTAGCCTGGGGAAAGTAGGGAGACCCAGTCTTTTTAAATTTTTAATCCATATAATTGGTTTTCTTTGTAATTCTGTAGTTTAAAAAAATTATACACTCAAAGGTATTTTGAGAAATGATCCAAAGATATTATTATTCTGAGAAGTGACACAAAGATTAAGAACCCATGGACTACCTGACTTCACTGACCCTTCCAATCTAAGGTGCCTTGAAAGAGGGGGAAAGAGGATGTGACCTCCATTGGGAAATGGGAATGAACTATTCTTTTCACATTTTTTTCTGCAATGGGGGGGGGGGGGGTAAATGGAGAGGTGGGAGGCAATCCTTGCTTTGTTCTGTATCAAATATACCTCCTCCTAAGAAACCAGACAAAAATCACCCATCTTTCTCAGTTTGAAGCCTTAGGTTTATTATATCCAGCTTCCAGTGAAGGGAAAAGGACCTTGCACGTGAGCTGAGTCCAAAGATGGAAGCATAAAAAAGAAAACATCAAAACTAGCTCCCATCCATCAGCAAGCCCATGATGTACCATCCAATATATACCCTTGGACACAAATGAGCATGCCTTACCTATGCAGATAATAATGATAGCAACTCAGGTTTATATATTGCTTTGCCCTTAAAGGACAGTCTTATACCTTATCTAGGACATCCTGATTTAGGCTCAGTTGGAAGGGCTCCAGTTTTAGAGTCAGTAAAACTGAGTTTTCATCCCTTTACTGCCAGGCACAACATTGAGCAACCTTTGATAAGTCACTTTACCTCTAAGACAAAGTTTATTTTCTTGTAAAAATGAATGCTGAGCTAGATGACCTCGGAGGTCCATTCCAACCATTTGTAACCTATGATTCCACAATCTCAACAGTACTTAACCATAATTCTATATAGGCAGGGATGCTTTGATAAAAGTTGAACAGCTGGCCCTTCTGGGGGGTAGGTGAGGAGGGGACTAGTATAACACATTTTTAAGTTCAATCTGAATTTTTGAAATTTTCTCCAACATTTTTAAATCTGGGAAATCAAAAGAACAATAATTCAAGTCCTGGTTTGTAGCATTTGCTCATTTCCAAGGTATAAAAGCTCACATTGAAAATTTAACAAACAACTTTTCTATTTTGATTTAGATGCCAAAAACCCTTGTTACAAGTATTGTTATTCCTCTTTTCCAGATGAGATCAGTTGGTCTGGTGGATAGAAAGAGAACTGACCTTAGATCCAAGAAGTCCTGGATTCAAGTCCCATTCCTACCCTATACTACTTGTGTGACTCTAGGCAAGTCACTTAACTTCTGTCAGGGTTCTAGGCATCACTCCAAGATTGCTGGCCTGAATTTACTAGAGGAAACTCTTTAGATCAATGAAACCAGGGGTCTGTAGTTACAGGAAGGACATCTGAACTCAGTTTTAATGATATATGAGATCATGGTTTCAGGAAGGGATTTTGGATGCAAAACCCTGAACCCCAATTTTAGGCTTCTTCCCACCATATCACATTATGCTTTCCACGTGTTTTCTCTAACAACCATGGAAAATTAGCACATTGAGACAGCATCACTCCCTGGTCTTTAGCACACACATTTTTCAAAATGTTTATTCCTAGGAAGACACTGACTGGAATTTCCCACCTTAACCCTTGAGCCATTTACACAAGTATTCTTATGATGTCAGGGTTTGAAGCATTTATTCTGATGTTAACACTCTTTGTTCTTAAAGGGAAGCCAAGTTGCATAGTGAAAATAGCACTGCATTTAGATGAAGAGTGGAGAGTGTTGGACCTGGGATCAGGAAGATATAAGTTTGAATCTGGCCTCAGACACTTACCAGCTAGAGATTTAACTTCTTCAACTACAAAATGGAAATAACAATATAATATTATGTTATATTATATAATATTAATTTTCAAACTTTAAAGTCCTGTATAAATTATATGTAATATAATATAATTATAATATAAATATAATTTATAATATAATATCTTATCATGAATATTATATATTTATGATAATATTATATATCCAAAACTATAATAATGTAAATAATAATAACCTACCTCACAGGGCTGTTGGGAGAATCAAATGAGATAACCTACCTGTAATACTTTGAGATCCTTTTTTTACAAAGGATTTAATATTTTTTTCCAATTACATGTAAAAACAATTTTTAACATTCATTTTTTAGAATTTTGGGTTCCAAATTCTCTTCTTCCCTCCTTCTTGTCTCCTTCATTGAGAATCAAGCAATTTGAACTAGGTTTCATATATATATATATATATATATATATATATATATATATATATATATACATATATGCATTCATGCAAAACACATTTCCATATTAGTCATGTTGTGAAAGAAAAATAGACCAAAAAGAAAAAGAATGTAAAAATAAGTCTGCTTCAATTTACATTCAAACTCCATTTGTTCTTTCTTTGAAGGTAGATGGCATTTTTTATAAAGCACTTTGCAAACCTTAAAGCATTATAATAATTATTGCAATCTAGAGTCTGGAAGACCTGAGTATGAATCCTGCCTCAGGCTCTTACTAGTGGAGGGACTGAGCAAATCACTAATCCTTTCTTGATCTCAGTTACTTCATCTCTAAAATGGGGCTAATAATAGCCTCTGCTTTGCAGGGTTATTATGAGGATCAGATGAAATCATCTATGTAAAGCACTTTTCAACCAACAGAGGCAAACTGCCCTGTAAAACATGTCCTACCCATGGTGGGGGAGGGGAGAAAAGAAAAAAGGAGGGAAGGAAATTTACATGATAATTTTGTTGTGTATTTAAAAGGAATAATAAATTGTACATAATAAATTTGAGTTTGCAGGTACGATCATCTTTTTATTGTACTAAGTTATGGAAATGTTTGTTTTACTCCAGAAATTTAAAAAAAAATTTAAAAAGAAAGAAAGTTTAAAAAAAAGTTTTCTGTAAACAAGGGACCTTATGAAAGATCCAGAAGTTCAACCCACCTCCTAAAGATCCTGGAGAAAACCTCAATATAATGTGTTGTTAAGGACCTGCTGGGTGCAGAGTACTAGACTAGATACTTAGGAAAATATAAATTTTAGCTAAGATTTGGTCTGTGACCTCAGGAAGCTTATAGTCTAAGATAAATGTACAAATAGTTCTAATGTCAAATTAAAGGGAGGATGAGGAGGGAGGGGAAGAAGAATATGATTTCCCAGTGGATTAAGGGAGGTTTCTGGAAGAGGAAGCACTTAAAAGATGAATAAGAATTGGGGAGGGAAAGAAAAGGAGAATATGGGCAAGAAAGGTGAGCATATGGGCAAGGAGGTGGGAAAGCACAAAAGCCTATACAAGGATGACAAGTGATTCTGTTTGGAGTGCGGTGTATATGAAAAAGGAGATCAACAGGAGGCACTACTATTATGAATGGTGCATGAAAATGCAAGGGATTTTGTATAGCATTCAGATTAGCTGACTGCTAAGAAGTCTTCCATCTCCAAGGTTCTATAATTATAACTCACAACCTTGGTTCTGTCTGGTCTAGAGAAGACAATCATCATATCTCTGCTTCCTATACCTATATATTACCTCTCCAACATTGGGTGATCCGTTTGACCTTAAAGGTCCTTCATATCCTTCTAGCTCTACATCTGGGTTCCTTTTATTCCTTTGATTTTTGGTGTCCTAATCATCAATTAAATACCAACTTTGTATATGCCCAGCCTCACTTCTGTGTTCAATCCCCAGCCTGGTTTCAATTATGCCCTGGCAGTCTCACCCAAAGCCCAGGAGTAAGTCACTAGTGTTATTTTCTTGTCTTTGTTATCCATTCCTTGGGTGATGCTGGACAAATTATATTTTCCTTTTTGAGATTTAGTCTCACTATCTATAAAAATAAAGCTAATAATCCCAGGCCCTCTCTGGTTTATAGAAGCTAGGACACAGAATGGGAATATTAATTTCTCTTCCAGCACAGTTATATTTGGTGAGGGGCACCATCCTGCCTCTCCATGAGATTATTGTTGTGTTCAGTCATTTTTCAATCATGTTTGACTCTTTGTGACCTGATTTGGGATTTTCTTGGCAGAAATACCAAGTAACTTGCCAGCTCATTTTCCTTGTGAGGAATGGAGGCAAAAAGGGTTAAATGACTTGTTTGTGGTATCTGGAGACTAATTAGATCACAGGAAGATAAGTCTTCCTGATTCCAGACTCAACACTCTATTTACTGTGCCACCTAGCAGACCTTCCATGACATTAAATGGATCCATCAATTCAATGACTCAAGCTACTAAACCCACCCTGCTGAAATCCTGGCTCAGTCAACACCTTATCTCATTCCACACTCAAGACAAATTAAACACACACACACACACACACACACACACACACACACACACACACACACACACAGAACCAGCCTCAACCTCCTTCCCACTCAAGCCAACCAATCCCTGGAGGAAGCTATTTTCCTCCATCCCTCCTGTTAGGAGCATAACATCAACAGAGCCAGGATGAGACATCTGTGTGTCCTTGGCAAGATTTGAAAATTATGCCCACTCTATTGCTGTCCAACAGAGCCTTTGAGCCTTCTGTGACTTAAATCATAGACTCTCATAATCTATTATATAGACTATGTTATGCAGACTTATAGTTGCAAGGATCATAGATTCAGAACAAGAAAGGGCCTCAGAATCAGACCCCTTTCATTTCACAAATGAGGAAACAGAAGTAGAGGCAAGAATCCCCTCTACCACATCTGTAGCAAAATTCTAATAAAAATAGATAACTTCTTTCTCAATCCATACTGCAACCTCTCACAGCACCCAAATATCCTTCTCAAATCTATGCTTGGGTTAGAAACAAAAATGTATCTCCCATTCCACTTTTAGGGTACTCTCATTGTTGGGAAATTTTCTTTATATCAGTATATTCATCACAAAATGCACTGTTTTTAGTACTTTCAGTCATGTCTGTCTCTTCATGAGCCCATTTGGGGTTTTCTTGGGAAAGATACTGGAGTGATTTACTATTTCCTTCTCTAGCTCATTTTATAGACGAGGAAATGAGGCAAAAAGGGTTAAGTGACTTGTTATTAAGTGACCCAGGGTTAAATGACCTATTATTAAGTGGTCACACTGATAATTAGTGTGTGAGGTCAGATTTGAAGTCAAGAAGATGAGTCTTCCTAACTCCAAGTCCCCTGTGCCACTTAGCTGCCCCCACAAAATGAATATCTATGCTCCACTGAGGGGAGCATTTTCAAGTCTCAAAACTAGATTTATTCACCAAAAAAAAAAAATTAATGTTAGAAAATGTCCCTTTGGGGGCAGCTAGGTGGTGCAGTGGATAGAGCACCAGCCCTGGAGTCAGAAGGACCTGAGTTCAGATCCAGCCTCAGACATTTAATAATTACCTAGCTGGGTGACCTTGGGTAAAAACACTTAACCTCATTATTTATAAAAGAAAAAAATCTCTTGATATGTTCTACTTGGCCCTAGCAATGTGGCATGTTGGAAAGAATATGGACTAACATCTCTGATGTGAGGGCTGCTCAACCCCCTTTGATGTCCAACTCTCAGCCATGGCTCCAAGAAGCCATAGCATGCCCAGAAGCCACACCCTGGTAAGCCATCTTGGCAGACCGTCTAAATTAGGTTGAGGGTAACCAACAGATCTCAAACCTGTTGATGATTTAGAAAGATGTCTACCCCAAGCATGTGAAGACTTACCCCAGTGGAATGGTTGGATGAGAACAATTTGTTCAAATGGCCATAAAGGCAACTGAAACAATTGCTATTGCACACTTAAGACTTAATCAGACAATGAAGACACCAAGTTTACCTACATCATTCCAGTATCACCAGTGGTTCTGATTTTTATCTTGCCACTGGACTTTGATGACTGTGGAAGAGAGAATGAAACTAATGACTTTGTACATCTGTACAACTGACTCCCTTAAATCCAATTCATACAAGGGTCAAGATATCACCTGTGTCACTGGTCCTCCTCAAAAACAGATCAAAAAGTGACCCCAAAAACATCACATCAAATGATTTGAGCTTAAGAACTGACAGAGTAACTTGAGTAACTTATACAATCGCTTTAGAAGAACCTCCGTTTCCTCATCTCTAAGACCACTTCCAGAGTTATATTCATGATCTTATAATATTCCTGGTTCTCTGTGTTCTTTCCCCATCCCTGATCTCAACAGCCACATGTACTTTAGCCATGTCCTCCATAGCCCTCAGTTCCTAGCCCAGGAATAAGCTACTAAAATAAATCCCCCAGGATCCTTTACTGCTCCAAAGGTCTTGCTTTTTATTTGTTTTGTTTTTTGTTTTTTGTTTTGTTTTGTTTTTAGGTTTTTGCAAGGCAAATGGGGTTAAGTGGCTTGCCCAAAGGCCACACAGCTAGGTAATTATTAAGTGTCCGAGATCGGATAGGTCTTGCTTTTTAAAAAAAATAAAAGTATCTTTCTGTCACTAATCTCTTTGGTTCAACTATGAAGTAGAGCTACTGTGTCTATTGGGTCCAAGAAAGGCAAGAATCAGAGACCTGACTGGAAGAGTTGGAGGCTCAGGAACAAAGTAGAGTAAGGATAAAGGGGAGAGAGATTACTCAATCTTTTCAAAGATCTCTGCTTCCTAGGAACTGAGCTAATAAAGACAATGACAGCCCAGCAGTGAGGTCCAAAGTGACATGCCCACACAAGGCAGGAACTGAATCATAATTGGGGAAGAGACTCCATCCCCTCCAGCTATGGGCTATGGTCTTGTCAGGAAGAGGAGAAAGCAAGCAACTCCCTTATTGCTAGTCAGATATTCCATGATGGAGTAATCCTAGGGAATTTATCCCCAACAGCAAATCCTAATTTAAACAATCTGGCTCCACCCAGTATCCCATTTGGCCAACTAGGTAATGTGGATAAGGGATTAGACATGCCCTGATTGGACTGAAGGGCAGAACTTGGAGCACTGTGGAAAGACTGATTTCAGCTTGACAAAAGGATGAACTTCCTTTCTTTTTTTATATAAATATTTTATTTGTTTTCCAATTACATACAATAGCAGTTTCTACTTATCATAAGGTTTTGAATTTTGCAATTTCCCCCCTTCCCCCCCCCACAGAAAGCAATCTGATAATCTTTACATTGTTTCCATGCTATGCATTGATCAAAATTGAATGAGTTGAAAGAAAAAAACATAGGACGAACTTTCTAACAATTAGAGTTGCTTGTTGATTTGAATTCAAATTGTCCAAAAGTGGTATGGTCTGCCTCAGTGGATAGTGAGTGCCCCATCATTGGAAACCTTCAATAGATTCTATCTGGATGACCACTTGTTAAGGATGTTATATGAGTGAGGATAGATGGTGCCAGAGATTCCTTCCAAATATTGGGTTCTGTTGCCTTTAGCTGTGGCCTGCCCTGTAACCAGGATTGTGCTGATAAATGTTTTAACAACTGAACCAATAAGGAAAGAAAATTTACTCGTGACATACTTCTAAGTTTTATCCTAATGAGCCCCATTTTTTCCATCACTTTTTAAGTCTAAATAATTAACAAAACAATAAATCAAATCTTTATTCATAGCATTTGCCAATTTTCAAAATGCAAATGCTCCTGCTGAAACTAAAACAATTGACTGGTAAAAACTGGTTCCAGCCCATCCCTGCTTGAGCCTAGCATGGACTTGATGGGTATATTTGGATATTGCTGGATTACACTTAAGGTCAAGGAAGACCTTAAAGGGAGTCAATTGATCAGTATCGATACTGATCCTTCTGGACCTTCTCCCACTATCCCAAACACTCCCTATGCCCAATCTATTCTGCCCAATGCTCTTCAAACTAACTAGAATGAGCTAAAGAGCCCTGGAAAGTACCTGTACTCCTCTTTTCCATATCCAAATACCAAAATGCATAACCCTTACTCCTATGGACCAATCTATGGATTGGACTCCTTTGTAACAATGCCTTCTGCCTAAGATCTTCTTTAAAGGATAAAATATTTGGTCTTTAATAGTTCAATGTACCTGAGGCTCATAAAATCTTTTCTTCTGTGAAATGGCCCAGTACAGAAGAACATGGGATATCACACAATCATGGACTTAGAGGTGGAAGGGACCCCAAAGAATGGGACTTCCCTAAAGTCCCATAGGTAGTAAAATCATAGAAGATGAAATGAAAGCTCAGGCTCAATAATTCCAAGATCCACCCTTCAAGGGTAACCCTTGCTATGACATCTCAAAGTAATTTCCTTGGATATTCCCAAAAGAAGATAGAAGAGAGGTTAAGATTCTGAAAATAAATTGGTTTTTTCTCTTCCTTCCTTCCTTCCTGAAATTCAACCTATTAGTCAGCAAGTTTTTTTTTCCTGGATGTCTACTGTGTACAAGGTATGGTACAGGGAATTATGGAGCCCCTCCCCCTTAAGTGGCTTTCACTCTAACTGGGAAAACAAGGCTAAAACTATCAGAAAATAATTAAATTATCTTACTATGCCCAAAATGGGAGCTCAGACAAAAGATCACTTATTTTGTCATTGTGGGATGATTAGGGAAGACTTTATGGGGGAGGTGGGGACTATATAGGTGGACCTTGAAAGAAGAGTAAGTAGGATTTGAATAGATAAAAAGAAAGGATGAGGTAATTCCTGAGTGGGTCACTGAAAAAAGGTTAAGGCCCAGAGATGGGAATGAATGTTAAGTAACTGGGGCAGCTAGAAGTGGACTGAGGAAGACTCCTCTTCATGGGTTCAAATCTGTCCTCAGACTTATAACTGTTTTATCCTTGGCAAATCATTCATCTCTGTTTATTTCAGTTTCCTCATCTGTAAAATGATCTGGAGAAGGAAATGGCAAACTACTTCAGTATCTTGCCAAGAAAATCCCAAATGGAATCACAAAGAGTTGGACACAACTGCAAACAACTAAACAACAACAAGACTAGAACAACCAACTCATCTAAAGCTGTGTTTAGTGTTGGGAGATATGACTGGATTTGTAGAATGGCGCCAGAATAAAGGATCATAGGGGAAAAAATCAATGAAGAGACAGGAACAGTCTTTAAGACACAATTTGCTCTGGAGCCAAAGGGCTTCAGTTTAAATCCCACCTGTAATGAGTTCACCTTGAGCAAGACATTTAATTTGTATCCTCATCTATAAAATGATCCCTGAGTTCTTCTTGAGATCTCTAAAAGTGAATGGCTGTGTTACTAAGAGCAAGTGACCCCATGAAAGAATAATAATAATTGAATTAGAGAGGTAGTATGGTGTAATGAATAGTGGTGCAATCTTAGAGCCAGAAAGATCTGGATTCAGGTCTTGACTTTGACAAATTCTGTTGGTATTTGACAAATATCCGGGTAACCATAGGTCTCTCACTTAGCCTTTTAGTGCTCTAGGTAACACCTTAATTGTGGAGATGTGGACCTACAATGGTAGAAGGAAAACACATCTACAATCCATAATGCTAGGACTGTGTACTTTTCATCTCATAGGATGGATGTGCCAAAGGGATGTGTAAGGAATGCACTCTGCAAAATTTAAAACTCTATAAAGGTGGATTATTATTATTTTAGGAAGATTTTTCTATATGGTATCCAGGATGAATTCTATTAGAGTAATTCATATATAATGTGGTAAGAATCTTTTCTAATGAAAAAACAACCTACTCTAAAGAAAAGGAGAGGAAAAGCTAAAATATCCCCCATAAGTGGAGCAGATTGCTTTGGCTAGGAAATATGCTCCCCATTCTTAGCAGTCCTCAAGAGAAGATGGCATGATTGCTTGCCAGAAGTATTGAAGAAATGATTTCTCTTTATTTTTTTTCAGTAATTGGGACTTTAAATAACTTGTTCAGGGTCACACAGTTTCAGTGTCTGAGGTCAAATTTGAACTCAGGTCCTCTTTAGTCCAGGCCGGTGTTCTATCCACTCTGACACCATGCTACCCAAAGAGATGATTTCTGTTCAGGTATGAGTTGGATTAGACGGCCTCTGAGATTGTTTCTAGCTCTAAGATTCTGTGATTCTATGCCTCTTTATCAATTATAATATTGGTCCAGTAACCTAAGAATCCTTTGGAAGCTCCCCATTATTCTAAGGCAGGATTTGAACTTAGAATACTTACTAGCTGTGTGAGATTGGACAAGTCTCATAATTCTGTTTGCCTCAGTTTCCTCATCCATGAAATAAGTTGGGGAAAGAAATGGAGAATCACTCTAATACCTTTTCATGGGGTCACAAAGAGTGAGAAAGGATTAAATGAGCAACAATGATGGCATCTAGTTCACAGGTTGTTATGAAAATTAAAGGAGATACCATATGGTGAATCAATGTTAGTCATGAGAAGTTTAGAAGAAGGAGTTTCTCCAGAAAGTATATAGAATACCTTTCCCTTTTTTTCCATCTCAAAAAAAAAGATGAAAATAGTTACAGACTGTTATTCCCTAAGGATTTCTATAGTATTCAGCACCCTGAACAAATTTCCTTGCCAAAACATGCCAACTTCTATCATACCTTCACTTTTGCCTCCTTCACCATGGAAAGATGACAAAAGGGCAGAAGACACCTTCCTTAGTCCCTCTCTCACTCCCCCACATATAGCCATATACCCTGGACAAATACTAGATTGGCCCTCTGGGGAAGTCTCATACTGGATTACTTCTTCCTCCCACCCAAATTTCTCCATTCCACAAAATTTTGAGCATAAGGAATTCATGAAAAATTTCCATGAATAAAGGACCTCTAAGAAAAAGGAGATGGGGAAAGCCAAAAATATTCCTGATAATTAGAATAAGTTCCCTTGTCTAATTGCTTCTTGCTCAAGACTTTTTATCCATAGTAATAGGATATAGATTTAAAGCTGGAAGGAACCTTAGAGGTCAACCCCTTCATTACACAGAAGAGAAACTGCGGCACAGGTTAAGTGACTTGCCCAAGGTCACATAGTCATAAACATGTCTAAAGCAAGATTTGAACGCATGTCTTTTAAATGCCCCTACTGATTCATATTTTAAAAATGTCTTCTGGCATCACTCTGTGGTCATTTGCCATTTTAAAAATATGATCGCCTTGGGGTGAAAACTATTTTTTCAAACATATTTTATCTGCCTGTCATCTTTGATCCCTCCAGTCTCTAAATCTCAACCCTCAGTCTCAGTACTTTCTATCCTAATCAATTTCGCTTTGTTTTTTAAAAATAATTTTCACTTTCTTTCCATTCTTGCAATCACCTTTTATCACCCCTTAGATCTCTGTGATCTCCCAAGGTTCCTAACCAACAAATTGACAACTAAACTAACTAGACTGAAGATTTTAACCTTGGGTCAAGGGGAATTGTTTCTCTGGAACAGCCTTGAGTTCTGCCAACCTTTGGAAACCCTGGGCAACTTACTGGACCTTTGCTTCATCTTTTCCCAGAGTTTACCCCATTTTACAAATGAGAAAACTGAGGGTTTGAGAGCTTATGCCCAAAGAAGCTAGTGAGAACAAGTCAAGTCTAGGTTACCAGACTCACGAACCAAGGTTATTTCCACTATGCTTTACTTCTTGCCTCCCTATTTCCTCTTCTTGGTATCTCTCTCTACAGAAGTGGGAATTGGCAAAGATAGCAGAGGATGGAAGTAGACAATGTTGCAGGACCAATGGAAAGACAATTATGTTAACATTTTATTGGTATACTATGAATTGGCCCAAACATTCTAGTAAACTGCTTCTTAGCATCCCAAAAAGGTCAAAGATAGAAACACCAACATATTCTCCCACCTAAATAACTGTCCCTGATTCCAGCAACTCTTGATCACATGAGATGTTCTTGCATCCCATTACCATCCTGCTCATACTCCTCCAGATTTACTAATGATTTTAAAAGTGCTCCCATCCCCTGAGATATGAGGAGGAGATGTTAGCTGTAGGGGAAACTCCTATTTAGGAGATAGGATTATATTTCACAGGTCACAATATCACATTGGAGTTTATCCCCTTTCTTTAAAGCTACTGCCCACCTGCCTGCTGGCCCATCTCACAATGAAACCACAGTAAGAAAAGTAATTGGGGGCTTATTGCTATTTAGACAGGTCTCTTTGTCCCCAGTAAAAACCTTCTTTTCCTCCCCCCCCTCCACACCAGTCAGCAAAAAAAGGGGGGGGGGAGGCAAGCTTACCCAGGTCCAGAGATTATATTAAATTAAGAGACTCTAAATAGCTTTGGCATTGAATGGGGTGGGCTTGGGTATGTGTGTTTGTGTGTATATTTATGTATTGCTTGTGCATTTTGCTATCTTTGGAAATCAGATATTCTGGAGCTAGTCCAGAGTTTCCAAACCCCCTCCAAATCCAAATCACCCTCTCTGCTAATCCTCCTATTCCCCAGTAGCCCCTCTGGGTGGATGGTTGTGACTGCTGTTGCCTGGCACTGGAGTGTGAAGAGTCTAGGGCCAGGCTGCCACCCTTGTTTATTCCTGTCATAAAATGAAAAGCAGCTCTGGCTCCATAAATTCTCCAGGAGAGGGGCTACAGAGCAGATATTTAAAGCATTGGGGTGGAGGGAGAAGACAGAAAAAAGCTGCTTGCTTTCCCCTGAAAATTTTTTTTATTCCATTCCTCCAAGGATTCCTTTCTAGACACCACATATTTATACATATTTATATATATGAAAAGAGTAAAAAGGTTTGACCTTAATGAGTACATTATTGGTGGCAGTGGGGAAGGATGAAAAAAAGTTTATATAACTTTATTAAGTAATATATAATATGTTATATATTAAGTATATATTTAAAAGAACAGCAAGTTAAACCTAATAGATTTGTAGTTTCATATGAAATCATCTTTTTATTATGCTATATGATAGAAATGATTGTTTTATTCCATAAATTAAAAATAAAATAACTTTTAAAAATGCATACAAACCATAATATATATGTACATATATAAACATGTATATACATATAATCCTGAAAAAATACAGAGTTTAGAAATCATGGCAAAATTAAAATCATTTTGGACCTTAAATTGTTCATCCTTTTGTTCTTATGTGGGTTTCTCTCTCCCCCCTCCAATATACATGCTAGAATAATCTATATTACATGTAGAAATGATCATGTTATTCCTCTGCTCAAATATTATCAATGGTTTCCTAGTGAATAAATGAAAGAAAGCAAAAACAAAGCCCCAAATCTTTGCCCTCAAGGAGCTTACATACTAAGGGGTTGAGGGGAGGGAGAAAATACACAAGGAGAATGATGACCAGAAAAGGATCTAGAAAATTACAAGAATGATGAGTGGAGACATAAGGCAGTAGATTGAGACAACTCTTCCAGGAATAATGGCAGAATTAGTTGATCATAATTCTAAAACATAGTGGTGGGAAGAGGGACAGTGGTGGGAAGAAGTGTTTGCTAGTGACTTCTGCAAGTGTATGAAAGAGATACTTCAGAAGATGACTGGGAAATAAGGCATGATTTGCAACCTGGCTGGGTCAATGAGAAATAGTGAGTCTAGATAAGGCAGAAACTAATCAGTGCAGCAAAATGATCCCAAGTGAAGTTTAATCCTTTTTCTTATTCATATGGCAAAAATTCTATTCTTTTTTGGCAATATTTCATATTACTCTTAATGATTATAACAATTTTTAAACACATCACAAAAACTATTTCATTTACTCCCTACAACAACCCTGGGAAGTAGGTGCTATTATGAGTCCCATTTTACAAATGAAGGTTCAATCACTTTCCCTGGGTCATATAGCTAGTATCTCCTAACTCCTCATCCAATGCTCTAACCTCTGGGCCATTCCACTACCCCGTATGGACTTTTAACTGAAGCCAATCTGATTATTCTGTCCTCAGGGGAAAGGACTACTCACCTGTCTAAGCATTTGCTTAGTCTATTCTTTGTGCCACCAGTGCCCTCTCTCTTTACACATTTAATGACTACCCATTCTTTAAAATTCTAATTCAGGAAGCCTGCCCTGATCTCTCTTTTTCTACCTACCCATAAGAAATGATCCAGCCCCTAGACCTCACATAAAACTTTCTTTTGCAACTCTCCGTCAAAGCTTTCATCGATTTATCATATAACATTATGTATTATATCTTCTATATCTGGATTATGGTTTATCCCCTTTGTAAATTATGAGCTAATTGAGGGAAGGGGTCAAATCTTAGCTAGATTTTTCACCTCTCCCCAGGCCTAGCACAATGCTTTAGACACAATAGATGCTTAATAAATTGTTGATAATGAATGAATGAATGAATGAATGAACAAAAAGACAGTAGCCCCTATTTGGGCCCTGATTCATCCAGGCATCATTCTCTAAAGACCTTTATCTCAGTTAGCTGCCAGCTACTAGTACTCTTCATCTTTCCCAGCCAGTACACAGTTTAAATGATGATCTCTTCCCAATGGTATTATTATGCTTAAGATGAATCTTTGAATTCTCCACATGGGTCATCTCAACTCCTGCGACCTAAACTCAATTCAATTATTAAAAAAAATATTAAGCACCACCAAGTCTATGTCACCCCTGAGAAAAATAAAAACAAAACACAGCTCTGAAAGAGCTTTGTTTGCTGGGGGTGGGGACAAAGGGAAAGAGGGAAAGATAAAGGATTGGAATGGGAAGGATTTAACATAAACATGTTTGAGTAAACACAAGGTCACTTCAGGAGGGAGAGAGAGCAATAATGACTGGTAGAGATTAAAAAATTTTATGTAGAAAATAGCAACTGAACCCTGAAGGAGATTGATTGTAGAAAGGAGATGGTGGATTGCATTCCTGGTATGATGGACAGCTTAGGTCAAGGCAAAGGGATAGGAGAGGGAATATTGAGTAGGGGAAAGAGCTGATAGACCAATCTACTTAGAACTCTCTCTTTTTTAAAGTTTTTGCAAGGCAAATGGGGGTTAAGTGGCTTGCCCAAGGCCACACAGCTAGGTAATTATTAAGTGTCTGAGACCAGATTTGAACCCAGGTACTCCTGACTCCAGGAAGGATGCTTTACCCACTGCGCCACCTAGCTGCCCCGACAAATCTACTTAGAAGGTTGAATTTCTGTAAGGGGAAATTATGAAGAAAGTCTAGAAAGATAAGTTAGGGCCAGATTGCAGAAGGCTTTAGATGCTAGCTTGGGGGGAGGGTGTTTTTGTAGAGTAGAATAATATAGTCAGACATGTACTTTGAGAAGATTATTTTGGCAGATATATAAAGAATGAATTCAATTCCATGAGCCCTCCATGAAAAGTTTCCACAACTTGCTAAAGACCTTCTAGTTTTTGCTTTTTTGCCTTTTTTTTATTTGTTTTTATTGTTTCAGGGATATCAATGAAGTGCTTGGGCCATATCTCATTCTCAGAATATGTTCAGTTCCTTTCCTAGTCATAGGTGTCCTTCTTCTATTCTATTCTTCATTGGAAACACTCAGATGTATCTTTCCATTGTCCCTTAATTCTTCCAATATTTATATTTCTTGATTCAAAGTCATATAGCCTCACCCCAAGAATATTTATAACAAAAGAGGTTGCCTTTTGTGGCAACAAACAATATGGATCATTTAGATCACTACACAGTTTCATTCTCCTCTATCCATCAAGTGGGGAAAGGTTGAACAAGATACAGCACATGAAAGTAATGGAATACAGGGGGCAGCTAGGTGGTGCAGTGAATAGAGCACTGGTCCTCCAGTCAGGAGTACCTGGGTTCAAATCTGGTCTCAGACACTTAATAATTACCTAGCTGTGTGGCCTTGGGCAAGCCACTAAACCCCATTGCCTTGCAAAAACCTAAAAAAAAAAGTAATGGAATCCGAAGATTCATTTTTTGGAGTCAGCTAAGTGCCTCAGTGGATAAAGTACTGGACCTGGAATCAGGAAGACTTGAGTTCAAGTCTGGTTGTAGATATTGTGGGACCCTGAGTTAAGACACTTAACTTCTGTTTGCCTTAATCCACTGAAGAAGAAAATGCAAACCATCCCATTAGCTTTGTCAAGAAAACTCCAAATGGGTTCAAAAAGGTTCAGACATGACACAACAATAACATACTGCAAGAAATGATGTAATATAGAGTAGAACCATAATATTAACCATAATAATAACAATAATATTATTTTTAAAAAACCAGACAATTGTGAAAAGTTTAAGAACTCTCATCAACACAATGGCTAATGATGATTCCTGAGGACTCATGATGAAACATACTATCTGCCTCTAGACAGAGTGACCTATGAGTGATTTTTTTTAACTTTATAATACATATATTATTAACAGATTTTGTGATTATTGGGCTTTTTTGGCTTATTTTTAGAAAAAGTGGGGAGGTGAAGTCAGATTTTAGATAATTGAAAAAATTTATTAAAAATCCTAAAAATTTCACCCCTTTCTTCAATTCCAAATTCAGATCATCATTTTGGGCTCCATATGCCCACAAAATCAGGAAACAATTGTTAGTCATAGCCTATACGAAACAAAGAAATACATGAAAAATTAATTAATGAAAAAGTATTTAAGGGATGCAGACATAAAAAAGAGAGTCCTAGACCTCAACAAACCTATGTTGTAATAGGGGAGACAGTTCATATGGGGAGCAGATAACCAGGGAAAGAAGTTGTAGAAATTATAAGTGGAGCCATTAGAAAGTGTGTTGTGTATAAATGTGTGTGTGTATATATATATATATGTATATATATATATATACATATATATATATACACACACATACATACATTTATTTCTCACTTCTTTCTTGGTTATCAATTTTTTTAGGAGATTCGAAAACAGGAAAATATGGAGATTCAAATAAATGAATCTCTAATGGTAGAAATGCAGTTGGTGGCAGCAGGCAGGTGGAAAAGATATTTTGGGCAGGGAGGCCTGCCCACAGCCCCTCAAATTACACACTGCTCATTCTGCCAACTTGCTAAGGCCAGCCTTTCTAAGTGTAGTGGATCAGAGAAGATGAGATGTCTTTTCTTCCTCTAGCCTCCTAAAAAGGAATGTTACCCAGAGTTCTGAGCAGTGAGTTGGAGCCACCTGGGTTCCATTCCTAGCTTTGTCAGCCTGATTTCAGTAAAGACGCTCTCCCTGACTTTCCAGAGATCCCCTAGAACACCAGGATTTCTCTAAACTGCAGGCTATTCCTAAGCCTTTACTCTATTCCTCCCTCCTTCCTTTGCCTTAGCTCCAGAGATTCTGGCAGCAAAGAGAATGATCTAATGGGTCTTTTCCACTAGTGTGACCTGGGGCTGTAACCAGGAGAAGGGCCAACCAAGCCCTCAGGGGCCCTGGAGAAGGTTTGAGGACTTAAGAGCTTGCCAGGCAAGTGGAGACCAGGAGAAAAAGGAAACCAGATAGCTCCAGGAAGGAGGTTGTTGTTTCTTTTTTTTTTTTGGATTCCAATCACATCTAAACCATTTGGCTGCTTTGAGGAAGGAGTCATCAAGGAGCAAAAAGATGTCACTTTGACATCCTCCTCCTCCTCCTTCCCTCAAGGGTCACATTTTCAGGCCCCTTTGAAGGCAGAAAAGGATAGGACAGATCTTTTTGCCCAAACCCTGACAAGAGAAAGTGAGAACAAGGTAGCTTTGGGCAGAAGGATCATGATTACTTACACTGGGGCTGAACAGCTCATTCTGGGAGCTATTTCCTACCCAAGATGAATAAAGAGGAAAAAGCAAAAGGACAGGGCATCCTGTTTCTAAAGATGGTTCAACCAATCCTGCCTGCTGACTTCAAGAGAAAGTGATAGAGTCAAGGGAAGGTTAAATTGAACATTAATGGGATTTGCATCTTCTTGGCTTTACTCCTATATTAGGTTTTTGGTCTCATCCTTTCTTTGCCTTCTCACCCAAACTGAGGCTTCAGTTTTACTGGCCTCCTAGATCCTGAGGCCTCTCAAAGTTCCCTGGCAGAGGAGGGGTTAAGGTGGTGCTGGAGAGGGTTGTTGGGAAGGGGAGGAGAAGTCAGGAGAAGGAAGGGTGTTTGGTTTGAGTTCCCCCCTCCCTCTGCTCTCTCCAAGGTTTGGAATCTGGCAGTCAGGGGCCAGCAGGCTGCCCACAGGAATTCACAGGGTTGAAGCCTCCAGAAGAAGAAGGAAAAGAAGGGGGGGTGGGGGGAGGGAAGGGGAGGTTGGAGAAACAAGAAAAGAAAGAGAAGAATGTACAAGGAGCAAATTGTGGCTTGCTGCAGATGGAAACCAGCCCAACTGTAGGAACAAGCAGAGGGAGAGTCATGTTGGGGCATTATTTCTGGCAATCTGATCTGTTCCTGTGCAGGAAGAGGGCCCAAGGGCCAGAATGAGAGGAGAGTGGGGGAGCTGGGAGTTGAGAAGGATCCAAAAGGGTGCCTGGGTTGCCAGTCTGCATCACCCATGCTTATAAGAGCATAGATTTAGATCTGGAAGGACCTAAGATGGCAACATGCCAAGGTAGACCCGGTTTTCAAGTGCCCTTTGCTCTGGAATCCAACCATTACCCACTCCTCCCAATGTTATGAATATACTTCCTGATACCCACACAGCCTTGTGGCAAATCCAGCCTCATTGCCCAGAACCATATACCTGGAAACACTGTCTACCCAAACAAGCCCATGGGTATATGCACAGCTGGGGCCAAGCCCCAGCCACAGGCATACCCAAACACTCACACCCTTATACGCACCCACACAAAACAGACAGTGCAGTCTCTTCCACCTACCAAGTACTAGGAATTCCCTAAGCCCCCCACAAGCTCACTCCCACATCTATATACACCCCCAGAAAGGTACTCCCTCTCTTCCTTACAAATTGTTGTTCTTCAATCATTGCAGTCACGTCTGACTTTTCGTGGGGTTTTCCTAGCAGAAATACTGGAGTGCTTTTCCATTTCCTTTTCCAGCTCATTTCACAGATGAGGCAACTCAGGCAGAGCTAAGTGACTTGTCCAGGGTCATACAGCTGGTTTCTGAGGTAGGATTTGCATACTTGACTCCAGATCAGGTGCTTCTGTCCACTGGGTCATCTAACTTCCTTACCTTCCGAAAAAGACTATAAACATAGTAGAAATATAAAGTGGAGATACACACACACACACACACACGCACACGCACACGCACACACACAAACACAACATAGAGTTCAGGAAAAGAGGATACTCCAGTGTGAAAGATTCTTAGAGAAGAGGAATTGAAAGAAGCTAGATTGAGAGTTTGCATCATGCCCTTATCTCAGGCTGGCCTTCCCACATTACTTCATCTGGAAGTCTTCTCTGTCCAAATCCTTAAAATATGATTCCAGGGGCTGAATTTCCTAGATGCAGGAAGCAGGCAATGCTTCACCACTGTGGTCCAGACCTGGGATACCCAAAAGGCCCTGGAATTTTCAATCTGATCAAGCAGAAAAGACAAAGATACACAAAACAAGAGTAGAATGTAAACTCCTTAATTTCCTTATTTTTTGTATGCCTCAGCACATTATCATGAACAGTTTTTTGAACTGAAGTGACCTGTGGGAATTTCCAGGGAGATTATATTATTTGCCCATAGTCACACAGCTAGTATCAGAGGCTGGATTTGAACTCACAGCTTCCTTTCAGCCCAGCTATCTATCTTGCACATCTTGAATGCAATGGGTTCTTAATTGTTGCTAAATTGAACAACACAGTCCTCAAGGCCATTGGTAGAACTATTGCAAAGCAGTTCCGTAAAAGTAATGAGTCCCCTGAAGATATTAAGGTGGCCTCAATGGTACATGTTGGGCAGCTAGGTGGCACAGTGGATAGAGCACTGGAGAAAGTCAGGAAGACCTAAGTTCATAATGCAACCTCAAACACTTAACACTTGTATGACCCTGGGCAAGTCACTTAAACTCTGTCTCAATTTTCTCATCTGTTAAATGAGGTGAATAGTAGCACTTATCCCCCAAAGTTGGTGTGAGGATCAAATGAGATAATAATTATAAAACATTTAACTTCACATAGTACCTGAAACATAAATGTTAGCTATTTTTATTATTATTATTCATTGAACAGGAGAGGGAGGCCCTTTGGGAACTTTGCTTTGGGGGACCTAGAATTTAAATTGCCCAAAATAAAAAAAAAATGTCAAGGAATGGGCAATATGTTTACTGCCCATGAGATTTTGTTGACTTGTTGTTTAATTTAACAGAATTTTCTGAATTAGGATGGGATTTGCTATCTCTATCCCTAACCATCACCTACAAAATTAGTCTCAAATTTGCCCTTCTCATTTCCACTCTCGAAGCCCATATGACCAACAGTGTGTAGGTTTAAATATAAAAAAATTTTTTTTAATAGAAAGAGGTCATTAAGTCTGATCCAGATGTGTTAAACAGCTCCTAGTACCCAGAGAAGAGGAATATGCCAACTTCCTTCACTGGCAGGGGCCAGGGTCAGGGGCCCTGGGTTGGGGAGGGAGGAGAGGGTAGGCCAAGAGGAAGCAGAGATAGTGTTGCTGACATCATCGTCTGTCTGTGGCTTTTGCTTGGAGCCTGAAGTCAGGGAGTTAGACAGGAAATGCAGGGCAGGGATTAACCCCATCCAGTCCAGAATACCAGCTAAACCAGAAGATCATGCCCTGCTCCAAGGAAGACTTTGAGTTCCCAAAACATCCTAAGGGCTTCTGCAGGTTAGGTGACATGCCTTCCCTGAGAGGACACTTGAAGAGAGATCGGAGACAGGAGTAAAAACTGGGACCCAGAAAGATCACTTTTCATCTAAGAAGGGTGTTTTCTCCCAGTTGCTTCTCTCACTTTGCTTCTGAGAGACTACAGACACAAATACGTCCCTCTCCACTCTCAGCCTCATCATCTTCAGTCCTCTGGATCAATATCTAGCCAGTGGACCCAGATGGCTCCAGAGGAGAAAGTCAGGCTGGTGACTTTGCACACCTCCCTCCCTAAAATCCAATGCACTTGCAAGTCATGGTGTCACCTCCCTGATGTCATGATCCTTTTCAAGAATGAAGGACAAACAACAACAACAACAGGTCCCTTGGAAACCAAATAAAGTTTCTGGGATTCCCCAGCTTTGCTCTGCTCTGACCACACTACCTAATCCTATGACAAGGACATCCTTTCAGGGCACTCAGGGACTTGTGAATTTTCCTAGGTCAACTTCACAAAATCACAAAATATCAAGGCAGTAAAGGACCTTAGAAATCATAGTACGTCAGTATATGGATAAAATAAAAAAGTTAATACTATCATTACTTTCAAATTCAGTGTTATGCCAATTAATTTTTTTTTTGTTGTCATGTCCTTTGTAACCCCATCTTGGCAAAGATACTAAAGTGGTTTGCCATTTCCTTCTCTAGCTCAAGAAACTAAGGCAAATTGGGTCAAATGATTTGCCCAAGGTCACACAGCTAGAAATTGTCTGAGGCAGGATTTGAACTAAGTCTTCCTGACTCCAGGCTCAGTACTCTCTCCACTGTGTCACCTTAACTGCTTTATCAATTAAACTACCAAGAGTTATTTTATAGAACTAGGAAAACTAATAGCAAAATTTATCTGGAGGAAGAAAAGATATGAAATCTCAAGAGAAATAATGTAAAAAAAGGGAAGAGAATAGTTTTTAAAGTGCTATGTACCAAACACTGAGCTAAGAGTTTTATAAATATTTTCATTTGATCTTCACAACAATTTAGCAGCCTCCACTATAAAGGATCAGAGAGCTTGGAATATGATATTTCAGAAGGCAAAGGATATAGACTTACAACCAAAATAACTTATTCAGCAAAACTAAGTATAATTTACAGGAGGAAAATGGATAATTAATGAGATATAAGCACTCCTGATAAAAAGACAGAAGTTGAATAGAAAATATGAAGTGAAAATACAAAACTCAAAAGAAATATAAAAGGGTAAAATTATGAATGAACTATCATGAAATACTAATTAAAAATAAATTATTTTTATTATTAAAAAAGAACATGATACACATGTCCCTTCAGAACCTTATTATCATCAGGTGTCATAGAGGGAGACTGTTTAGACTGAGGGCCTAGAAGTAGTTCTGTTATAGTTAATGATCTTAAGAAGAGAAAGAAAAGGGGGGAAGAGGAATACACTGTGTGGGGGAGAGAGGGAGAGGCTAAAGAGGAAGAGGAATGGAGAAAAAGAATTGAGCAGATTATCTCACATAATTTTCATAATCAAGTAAACTATAAACAAGGAGGAAAGGGAAGGAGAAGCAGATGACTCTGGAACCTCATTTTCATCTGAACTGGTCAAAACATGAAAGAATAAATACAGACATAGTTGGATGCAGAAATATATTTCACTAAACAGGGAAATAGAAAGGAAAGGAGAAAGTTGAGAAGGGATAGAATAAGAGGGAGTTAAAATTAAGAAAGATTAATACTAAGCCAAACAAATTCTAAGAATGCACAAAAATATAGAAGCTCATTGTGATGACAAAGAATTGGAACTGAGGGTATACACATCAATTAAGGAATGACTAAACAAGTTATAACATATAAATGTCATAAAATACTATTATGCTGCAAGAAATTATGAAGGAGATGATTTCCAAGAAATACAGGAAGACTTGTATCAACTGAAACAAAGTGAAATGAGCAGAACCAGAACACTTTATATAATGATTATACTGTAAAAAAGCAAACAACTGAAATATTTAGAAATTCTTATTAGTTTAATGACAAACTAAGATTCCTAAGGATTCATGATGAAATTTGCTGACCACTTCTTCATAGAGAAGTAATTGACTCAGAATGTATATTGAAGAATATTCCTTTTTTTTTGATATGGCCAATGGGGATAATTTGTTTTGCTTGACTTTATATTTTTAAGAAGGATTTTTTTTTATTATTTTCCAGTGTGTAGTAAGGAAGAGCAAGTGGGATGGAATGAAGGCCGATTTTTCTTGATTGAGGAAATAATTTCTTTCGAAAGAAAAGATGGCTAAAATCCATTCTGGTTAGTTCATCTAAAAGTATGCCAGTGTTTTTTTTTTTTTTAATCTAAGTAAATATTGTTCTTAATAAGTTGGATTTGCCAGCCATTTGTTGATTTGGTTTGGTGATCTATGAGTCTTTGTAAAAAAGAAAAAAGTATTTCTTTGTTACAAAGGAGGAAGAGAGTCACTGGAAAGTGACAGTGATATTTAAAATCAATAAAACATTTATATTAATTTTTAAACATAAAATATACATGATAACAATTCGCTGTTTCATACACAATCTTCTTTTTTCTGTTCTTTCTATAAGGAAATGATCAGATTTGTCAAGTTGATTAAAAACATAAATAAATCATGGCTTTATATATTTAGAGATGGAAAGAAACTCTAAAACGATCAAGTCAAACTCTTCCATTTTATAGATGAGGAAACTGAGAGGTAGGAAGATTAAGTGATTTACCTAAGGTCAAATAAGTAGTTTCAGAGGGTAGATTTGGAACCAGGGCTTAAGATTCCAGGAGATCCAGTTCACTTTCATCATTTTATGGATAAGAAGACTCCAGCCCATAAATGACTTGCTTAGATCACTTAAGAGGAAGAGCAGGAAATTGAATTCTGGTCATTCCTTCACTTTCAGATTGTACAAATCTCATTCCTGGTTGAGAATTAGATTCCCAGAGTGTATGTTTCTAGGTCAGCCGTGGTCTAGGACTGGTTAAGCATAGTTTAGTCAGCAAAGACCAGAGAGAAGCAAAATTATAACCAAGTGAAGCATTATGACAGAAGAGCACCAATCTTTTACTTCTGAAGACCTAACCTTACTTCCTTGGTAGATAACTTTAAGCAAGTCATTGTATTTATTTAAATTTCAGTTAGTTTTTGGATGCTATAATATTGCATTGCCTTCCCATATCCTAACAGATTGTGAGGAGTAAATGAAATAATATGGAAACCAAAAGTTGCTCTAGGTACATATAAACTATCATTATCATTATATTATCATTAATATCATTTTAATAATTATTTAATGAAGTTTGTCTCTATATCATCATTCAGTAGTACCTCTGCTCCTCAAGGCCCTGGATATCTTAATCATAATAATATATTAATAACAATGCTCCTAGAAATTTACATCTTAAAAGAAATGAGGTCAAGTAAAACAAAAAAAATTACTAAGAGTAATATTTTAGGCTCTGTGAGTCAGAGAGGCTTCCCCATCATTACCCCTCAAATCAGAGCTTCATGAATTATCATTTCTCTCTATAAACATATGGCCATTCTACTTATTATTGTCCCCAAAGAATAGTGGGGAAGATGAGATCCCAGGTTCATGTGAAGAGAGCAGCTGATCTATTCACTAACATTGATTACTAGATGACCATAAGAGGTAGAAAGATTACTCATGAAATGTGGGAAAGGAGTTTTTGGACAGTAACTGGATACATTTCAAATGGGAATCATTTTGAAATGCCCCAGGTCCAGAGATAGACATATAAGTATTTGGGAAGGGGAGTCCAAGAGATGGAAGGTACTGCTAAGAAGGAAAGAAGTACTTGGGCAGCACCATGTTTATTTTCAAAATAAAATATTGACTATGTAGCACAGGTCATTAGAACTAGATAATCTCTGAGGTGTCTTCCAAGTCCGAATTTATTCTCAGTAATTCTGTGACCATTGCCTTCCTACAAGTGATATATGAAAAAAAAACCAATTGAACAAATTAAAATAATTAAATATATTAACTTGTATAACAAACAATAATTTCATATGGTCTATTTTACAGCAATCACTGTTTTCATATGATTTAAAAATGAGTTAACAAGATTTTGAAATATATTCTTTACCTTTTCATCATGAAACCACATAAAATATTAGATATTATCAAAATGTACCTTTGATGAACTGTACATTTTTCTAAGTCTAGCTTTAAGTCCAGTCAATTGGTTTTTAAGAATTTTCCTTCTTTTTTCCTGTGCTTAGCAAAACGAAATCATAGTTAACATTTACTTTTAGAAAACCTAACAGAAAACGTGGATTGTATAGGAAACAGCAAACTTTGTTATACTGGCTTGCTTTTAAATACATAATAAATTCAACATGTAACTTTCAATCTTTCCTACTTCTGTTCTCTTCTTTTTTCTGTTCTCTTATATATATTTAATGTTTTTATATATATTAGATGTTTCATTTATCCTCTTTTCTCTTTTTTTGCAACTCTAAACCAATCCTCTTCTTCTCCTTATCTGCCTCCAACTGAAAAATAAAAACAAGCATGCATAGTCAAGCAAAATATGTCACCCCATTGGCTATCTGAAAATTAATATTTCCTTCTGCATCTTGAGTCCATCACAAATTGAACAGTATGTTTCATCAGTCCTCTAAGTTTTTATTCATGATTGGGCACTTAATAAATGTTTAGTGACTGACTGACATAAGTGACTATTAATATCACAAAATGAAATCATATTAAAATTCTTGCTTGTTTCAAATAATGTTCACACACTACTATAATCCATCTAGTCTAATTCCCTCCTTTTACAGTTAAGAAGGGAAGTGATTTGACCTCATGTGGTTAATGATAGAATCAAAATTAGGATCCAGATTTCCTGACCCTGAATTCAATACTTTTTCTCCTATATCTGCTATTAGCAAAAAATAAACTCTTCCCATTTCAGAAAGGAGGTCAGGTAGAAACTGGAAAGACCCAGAAATGAAAATGGAGTAAAATTCCCAGTCATCCTACTTTGGTACTAGTCTTTGTGCTCCTTAAATTTACTTATGGATTCCTTAACATAAGGAAAGCAAAATGAAAAAAATGCAGTATTTTGGGGATCAAAGACTCATTGGTCAAATCCTGATTCTGTAAAGTACCTACTAGTAGACTTTATGACAGGTCCTAGAAATGAACCTGCTGGTTTGTCTCCCTCTTTCAAAACTGTCCCTACTCCAGTACAGGCTCTCCTCAGTTGTCAAAGTGATCTTCCATGTCACTCCTACTTCCCACTCAATGAATTGCACTGGCTCTCTCATTTAGCATAGAATCTAGAACATAGTATATTAATAAATGCTGTACACTGACTGACTGAATTCGGGTTTTCTCATCTGCAAAATAAATGACTTGATTTTGGACTTAATTCCTAGGGTCCCTTCAAGCACATTAAAAACAAAAAACAAAACATGTTCTAACAAAAGGTGAATTATGATCACAGGAATAAAAACTCAGTCTAAACTAATTCATATGCAAAATGATCATTGTGAGAAGAATATATTGGAATTGCATTTAAATTTGGAGTCAAAGAATCTAAATACAAATACTGAGCTCTGAAACTTTTTGCATTTCTTCATTCCAGCTTAGCCAGATCCTAATAAGCTCTTAATAAAAACTTGTGGGAGGTAACAAGGTCATCCTAGCTTTTTATAAGGCCATTGCCAATCATCCTGGCTTTTGTCCTGCCATTGGATTTCAATGACTCTCTAAGAGAGAGCGAGGCTGATAACTTTGTGCAATTCACAAGTCAAGACATCTTGGGGTAATATCATTGGTCCTCTTCAAAAATGAAGAAAGAAGGGGCAACTAGGTGGTGCAATGGATAGAGCACTGGTCCTGGAGTCAGTAGGACCTGAGTTCAAATGCAGCCTCAGACACTTAATACTTGCCTATGTAAACTTGAGCAAGTCACTTAACCCCATTGCCTTAAATAAAATGTTTTTTAAATGAAGGAAAAAAAACCCAGCATTCTGGAGTCATCACTTAGGTTTCTCTGAGTCTTAGTGCCAGTAAATGAGGTCCCTTTCACCACTAAATCTTACAATCCTCTGCCTCTGGTCTCCTGTTTTCTGGTTTCTCCAAAGGGAGGTGCCTGGAATACTAAGACAACTCTCAGATTGATGACAGGGCCAACTCAAAGACATGCACTTCTATTCCTAGACTTCCTTTTCTCCACCCCTTCCCTGCTCCCCACATCCACCTAACACAGATGCATCCATACAACTTTCACACAGAGACTTACACATTTCTTCACGAGTTTCAGCTTCTGTGTCGCCTTGGCTCCTGGTCAGATATTACATACAAGCCACAGACAGCTCAGGAACAGAGTTCATTCTGGAGGCAAAATGAGTTCCCTGTTCCAACCTCTCCCTGTCTCACAGAGCAAGCAGAGGGGCTTGGTATCTTCTAAATGAATGAAAGTATGTTTGGGTTCCTCTACATTAGTCACTGGTCTTTTGTGCATATATATTTATGTGCCCACAGACTGGTGGTCAGGGTTCTGTAGTATCCTATAGTGTGTCTGTATATCAAATACAAGGGGGGGGGGGGACAGCTAGATAGCACTGGAGTCAGACAACTTCCTGAGTTCAAATCTGACCTCAGACACTTGCTAAATGTGTGATCCTGGGTAAGTCACTTAACCCTTTTTGACTCAGTTTCCTCATCTGGACAATAAAGGGGAAAAGGAAAGGGCAACTCAGTATCTTTGCCAAGAAAACTTCATATGGGATCACAAAGAGTCAAACATGACTAAAACAATTCAAAAACAATAAATTTATACATACAGGGTGTCCCAAAAACCTTGGTGCAGTTTTAAGCTTTAAGCCCATCTTTTTAACCCTGAGATGTTACATATTTTCAAATCACAAAATATCTCCATCTCAAAAGAAAATACAGGTGGCCCAAAGGTTGAGAGAAGGACATGTGGTGGGTGCAAGTTGGTAGCAATATATAATCAATAGTAACTTGTGTATGAGAAGGGTGATAGTCATAAGTTTCAGGTTAGAGGGCATTTAGAGATCTAATCCAAACCTATCGTTTTACAGGTGAAAGGAGGAAACTGAGACTCAGGTGTATAAAAGATATAATCAAGACGATGTGGAGCAGTTTGTTGGCACAGTGGATGGAGCACAGGCCCTGGAATCAGGAGGATCTGAATTCAAATCTGACCACAGATACTTAATAAGTGCCTAGCTGTGTGACCTTGGGCAAGTCACTTAACTCCATTGCCTTAAATTTAAAAAAATTTTAAGAAGATGTAAATGACCAGAAAAGAGGATAAGCTGGTCATGTTGAAAGAGAGTTCAGAACAAAGGGAAAGTTTGAAGAAATATAATCCACTTCTCTGCTCTCATGGAAATTGGTCTAGTAGGGGAAAACAAGACACAAAGGTATGGTCTAGGTGATGCCCTGTTAGCCACAAAGTACTGAAAAATTCCAAGAAAGACATAGAGATGAATCTTGTATTGATAGCTTATAGGAAAATGGGAACAAGAACTGAACAGGAGAAAAGAATTAGTCAATCTATATCTATCTATCTATCTATCTATCTATCTATCTATCTATCTATCTATCTATCTCTCTCTCTCTCTCTCTCTCTCTCTATATATATATATATATATATATATATATATATATTCCCATATATAATATCCATATCTACATTTATCCATACATAAATACAAACATGATATACACATATGTACAAGACATGCATATGTACATACATACACATATCTTTTTATTATACTTTAACATATATTTTGAAGGGAGCTATATAATGCAATGGAGAGAGTAGCATGCCTGGAATCAGAAAGGTTCATCTTTCTGAGTTCAAATCTACCCTTAGACAATTACTAGCTGTGTGGCCCTGGGCAAATTATTCAATCCTGCTTGCCTTAATTTCTTCATCTATAAAATGAGCTGGAGAAGGAAATGGCAAATGACTCTAGTTTATTTATCTAGAAAACCCCAAATAGGGTCATAAAATGTATATATATATATACATATATATATATATATGTATATATATATATGTATATACACACATGCATAAACACATATATACATTTGTTATATACATAAAGTATGAATGAGTATATATGTGTTTGCATGTATGAATGTATTATATATAATGTATGAATGTGTAAATGTATGTGTGTGTGTACACAAACACACATCCACATATACATGCACATATAGATATGGATTATGTATTACTTCAATCCAAAAATTGTATATTGCATTCCTATTAAGTTCTAAGCATTGAGGGAGATGCAAAGAAATATCATCTACTTCCCTCTGACCTGCCTCAAAGAACTTAGTCTAGTTGAGGAGACATTATATACATAAAGATGATCGATAGCACCAGGTAGCAAGTGAGATTTGCCAAATAAGAGGTACAGAAAAAAAATGTGGGATGGAAGTTCAGAAGGAGCAATCACTTTGATTAGAGAGCAGTTATGTGAGCTTTCACTGAATCAGCAGCTGTTTACATCCTGGGCACCAGTAAGCCTCTATTCCTGAAGCACTGATATCCAGTTTGCCTATACAGACTGCATGTATAGACCTGAATCGTTTGCGGGGAATGCCAGTGTGTTTCTGATGCCTGTGGGAGAATGTTCTGTGATGTTTCTTCGAGCAATGAACAGATGTGTTATTTATGTGTTGTTTTGGGCTGTGTCGAGCTGGTGTGATTTGTTCCCTCCCACCACAGCTCATTTGGTCCTTGCTGAATCAGAAGAGTCAGCCAGGTTTACAGAGGCAGGAAGGGGTTAATTGGAATGCCCTTGCTGAGCTCCAGGTCTCCTTGCATTCCAGGGGAAATGGTGTTTTTGCAGAGCCTGGTTACCAATAGCAACAGCAGAAGGGAATATTGCAGCTGAATCTTCTGAATCACAGGATTTACAGCCCATATGTTTACTCTGCAGAGAAACACACTTCAAGTTCTCTGTCTCTGATGTGAGCCCAACTAGTGCAAGGAAGGGTTTTTAAAGTCATTTATCAAGCATTTCTAATCTAAGGCGAGCACTTCTTCCAGTAGTGCTACTGACTGCTTCTTCCCCCAGCCTCTACCCTCAGTCGTACCTACTCAATGAGTGTCTCCCTGGAGAACTGGTTCTACAGGGAGGATCCACAGTATACCAAACAAGCTCCCGTACCAGCTTACCAAGGGAAAAACTGGATGTATGCCCTCCGGATACATGCCATCCAATATGGAATTTCCCAGATTCCTCTCCTGCCCTGAAAGATTCCAGATCCTTAATAACAATATTGAGGCAAGTCTTTTAGCAAATAATATTTTTTCCTAATTACACATAAAGATGGTTTTCAAAAAATTTTTAAATAAGATTTTGAGTTCCAAATTTTTCTTCCTCCTCCCCTTCCCCCTCTTCAAAATGACAAGCAATCTAACATAGATTATACATATGTAATCATGAATAAGTATTTATTATTGTGTGTCTGGCATTATATATAAATAGGAATACAAAGAAAGAAAAAAGACAGTCCCTGCTCTCAACAGCTCACAATCTGATAAAGGAGACAACATGCAAACAGTTACACACAATCAAAATATATATACAGGATAAATTGGGGATAATCAACAGAACTAAAGCAAGGCACCAGACCAGAGCTCCTATGTATGAGATCATTTCTCCAGCAATTGGAACAGTTTTGGATGCCATAGCCCTGCTCTAGTAGAGGAGGGGAGATTCAGTGTATGTCCTAATTCAGGACTTAGCTGACCTGCCCTGGCTGAAATCTGTCCTCAGAGAGCCATGGATCAGCCCTGCCTACTCATACTGCTCCAGACAAGGTGACTTTGGGCCACCCCTCACCCAACTTGTCTCAAGCTTCCTTGTCTGAAATTGGCTGCACAGTCACAGGACTTGCCAGCATTGGCCCCAACCACTTCTAACTACTCTGGCAGCTGAAGGAGCCACTGGTGAATGGGTCTTTGATAACTGCTCTCCAGACCCCAGTTCATGTTATCCTAGCCCATCAGGTGGATGAAAAAGACAGGTCTTAGAGGACTTAAGATTCTAGCAGATGCCAATAATTTTTTGTTGATTTGATTTTGATTTTACCTAATTGGACCTATATTATCGGTAGTGGGAATTTTAGGTTCCCAAAAGAAAGCTAGGTCCTTTTCCCACATCTGCAGCCCAAAATAGGTCACTCTTGGTTTACTATTATCTTTTCTGGCTCTAATATCCTATGAATCCCCAAAGCCAGAGCACTGCAGGATTTCTAGTCTAAATTAACCTCATCCACCTCTTCTCGCCATAGTGCACCCCAGGTCCCAGTTTCCTTAGCCTTCTTGTAATGAAATGAAAGGTAAAGTTTGGAAGCTCAGGCCTAGAGTAAAGGGGATGGGATTTTAGAGAAGCAGAAGGGATTGGGAGTGCCTCCAAAGCAGAGGAGATTACAAAGGAAGAAGTGGCTATAATTTGCAGGGTCCCACTAAAGACAATGCTCTAGCATAATGATGGCAATGGTGGTTCCACTGGGATGGGAGCAGTTGACATAGGAATTCCCGCCCCCCTTCCCCCACCACTCCCCCAGACTGGGGCAACAGCAAAAGGAGAAAACATTGTTTTGGAAATAGAGGTGGAGAGTTTTGTTTTATTTTTCTTTCCTTTTTAATTTCCTCCCTCTTACTTTGGTGGAATGAGGAGACCCAGAGGTGGAGATATTTATACTGAGACAGGGTTTACTGACCAGGTCACTGCTGTGATTTATTTGTGAAATTCCTCCAGAAGGTCAGTGGGCTGGGAGGTGGAGTGAGGTCAAGGAAAGGGGGAGGGGCAGCGGAGGAAAAATGACTGGAGGCAGGAATGAGAGAGAATGGAGCATGAAGTAAACAGTCCAGGAAGTTGTCAAATAAACTACTGAAAAAGACAAGGAGAGGGAGGTGGAAGAGAAGATAGCAAATGCATCCCCCAGTGGGGAAGTTATGGAACATTAGAAAAGCGGGAAGAAAGGCATTGGGTGGGGAGGAAGAGAACCCAGGGAGAAAAGAGTTGAGGAGGAAAGAATGCCTTGGCTTTCCTTAAGAAGAAAAAAAAAAGGAGAATCACAAGACCTTCCCAGAAATGGGCTATCGGCGTAGGGAGGCGGCTGAAAGAATAGAGAAGTGAAGCGGGATTCCCTAAGCATCGTTTATTACTAATTTCTCATTCTCTGCAGTTTCCTGCAAAGACATCCAAGAGAAGGAAATGTGCAGGCACAGGCTCACTGCAAGCACGCAAGCCAGGATACACTCTCTCTCCCTGGCTCTGGCTCTGGCTCTCTCTTGACTCACTATGTCTCTCACTCTCTCCTGTCTCTGCTTCTCTGTCTGAATCTCTGTTTCTGTCGTCTGTCTGTCTGTCTGTCTCTCTCCCCCTGCCTCTGTCTCTTTTTCTGTTTCTCTCAGATTGGAAGTGAGGGAAACAGGAGGAGAGGTGAACTGGCGTGGAGAGAGGAAGGGTAATCCGAGAGACGTGCTTAGTCTTCAGAGGAAGAAAAATGCCGGGGCTCCTGTTCTTCCATAAATTGCATCTGGTGATTTGGGCACCGGCAAGTTATTAAAGCGACTGCATTAAAGCCATAATTCAGCGGGTCGGGGGCGAGCGCGCTCTGCAATCGCTCCTCCATCATCCCGCCAGACACCGCCGCCCGGCCCCATTTCCTGAGAGCGCTCCACGCCAGTGGCCTGAATCAGCTCTTATGCGGCACTTAATGACTTTTTTTCCCCTCCCTTCCTTGAAGGGCGAGGAGTAGAGGACTGAGGCTATTGGCACAGGTGCTGGCAGTCCAGGGGGAGGGAAAAGGATTGCAGCCTGTAAACAGATGACCCCTCTGCTGTGCTTTAGTCCCTAGGGTGGAGGTGGAGGGGTGGAGACTGCCAGCCACAGCACAGGTTCAAGGACATATTGGGAGAGGAAAGGAAAGGTGACTGGGGTGAACATATTTTCTCATGCTGGTCCTGCCAAAGCAGGTGGAGAAAACAGGAGCATCCTGGGAAAACCCATTGAATCAAAGGATTTGGGGACCAAGATTAAAGACCTTATAGGTCACCTAGACTAACCTTTCATTTACATATGAGGACACCAGGGAGGGAAAATGACATGCCCGGAAAGAAATGACTCAACCAGTCACACAGCTAGTCACAATCAGCTAAAACAGGGCTGTCACCCCTATCTTCTGATTCCTAATTCCATGCTCTTTCCTGTCTACTAAAAGAAATTTATTATTTGAATGTGTGGGAGTGGGAGAGGATAGGAAATTTGGGGGTTTTGTCCCTCCCTTCCCTACCATTTCCTGGAGCCCTAATTTACTAGAGACTGATTTTAGGATTAACCTGGCCCAGGCAGATTCTTCCTCTATAGCTCTGGCTATTTCTCTTTGCTAGCCTGGCTTCAGTTATAGATACATGTAGATGTGTACATTGAAGTAGGAAAGGGTGGGAAGATTCAGTGAGATGGAAGAATGTGGAGTAATGAAAGAGTATGTGAGGGGAGGGGAATGGACAGGTGGGAAATTTGCACCTCTTTTTTTTTTAAAAAAAAGGAGGATTGTGGGCTTGGATATGTGTTGTTTTTGCATTTCTGCCAAGGTGTATGTGAATGACTGTGCCATGAGGATGTGTGCTGAAGGAAGTGGGGTGGGGTGAGTTGTGAGCTCTTCATTGTGTGTAGAGAAAAGGTTTGGATAAAGAAGGGTAGCCCCCCTTCTGGTTGAAGGAGGAAGTAAAGGAATCTGAATTCCTGAATCTGTTTGACTAGGAAAGGGATAGAGCTGCCTGGCAGTGGTCCAAGAACTGATGAGAAAAGCAGTGGGAGGATGGGGCCCAAGGAGACACAGGGTTGTAAGAAGTTAGGGAGGAAGATCAGTATAGAAAGTCTTTCAGGACAGGACAACTCTTTAAAGACAGACTGAATGAAGACAGACTCTTTGGGATGTAGCAGTACAAGGAGTCCTGGCAATCAGAGTAGGCTCTCCCTCCAGCCCATTATTAGCAAACTCTCCTAACTCCACCCTGGACCACTGTATCCTTGGTCCCAGCCTAGTAGGGCCTTGTATCCTAGAGTCCTATTTATTTTGGCTAAGCTGCATGTTGGGAGTATCAGTTCAGGTTCTTTGGGCTCCTGGACTCCGTTTTCTTTTTTAATATTTGCTCAGCAAATTGGAGCAGGAACAGCCAAACAGAACCTGCCAAGATGACAGGTTAGTGCATGAGGTAACCCAGCTGAGCCTGAGGGATATCAAGGTACACCTTGTCCTGTGGGGAATGAAAATGGTGAGAATCTTCTGTAAAAGAACACTGGACAGATTGGAGAGATCTGAGGGCTAGAATTAAAAAGCTTTCAATTTGGAGTGAGAAAAGCTGAGTTCCAATCAATTCTGCTACTTACTTGGGTTGTTCAATCATTTCTGTGTCTGACTCAAGATACATGCTGTATCCAACTCTTTGTGACCCCATTTTGAGATTTCTTGGCAAAAATACTGGAATGATTTGCCATTTCCTTCTCCAAACTCATCTTACAGGTGAGAAAAACGAGGCAAACAAGGTTAAGTGATTTGCCCAAGGTCACAGTTAATGTCTGAGGTCCTGATTTGAACTTGGGGGGATGAGTGTGCCTGACTCTAGCCCAGGACTCTACCCACTGGTCCACCTAGCTGTCCCTGCTACTTCTGTTTATATTTGTAACTAAATGTTCCTTGATGTCTCAAATTCAACTCATTTCCCCTCAAACCCATTCTTTTAAAATTCTCTATTTTTCTCAAGGGTACCACCATTCTGCCAGTCACTGGGGTTCATCCCCAAATTATTTTCCTTCAGCCCCCATATCTATTGATTCTACCTCAACAAATCTCTTTCCTATCTCTCTCTCCCTTGTTGCCAGAGCCACCGCCTTAGTTCAGGTCCTCATTGCCTAGATTACAGCTAGTTCCTGATCAGTGTGAAATAATGAACTTCAAAGTGGCCACATTATATGAATTTGCATTTCCATTGGGCTGGAACCAATTACCATATTTTATACCATTATAACTTCAAATAGTCTGATTTCAAATACATGGGACCACTTCACAGGATTCATTAATTATCCACACCATTCTAATTGGTCTCCCTCCCTCAAGTCTCCAATTCATCCTCCACCTGTCTGCCAAAATGATATTCCTATACCACTGGTCTGGCCATGCTATTCCTCTACTCAATAAATTCTACTGGATCAGCATCAACTCCCAGAGATTCCTCTGTCTGGCATTTAGTTTAACCTCTACATTTTACATTTGAAGAAACTGAGATCCAAAGGTAAAGTGAATCATTCAAGGTCACACAAATAAGCAAGCAAACAAAAAATCTGGTCACAATCTATCACAATATGGATCTAAGTGTCTCATGTGAATAGATCTTTCTTGATCCTCTCCTGCCTTCTAGGGCCTCTTCCATGCCCCACAAAACATACTGAGATGCTTTCTTTTTTATCTTTGTATCTCTATTACCAAATACATAGAAGGTACATAGGAGGAACTTGATCAATGCCTTTTGTTTTGGGGGGGTTTTTGCTTGCTTGTTTGTGTAACCCTGGACAATTGATTTCTTAGCTCTATCTCAGTTTCCTCATTTGTAAAAGTAGAGGTTGAATTAAATAATCTCTATAGTTCTTTATAGTTCTAAATCCAATAATACTGCAGCTAAGAAAATTAATTTACATTTATAAAGTGTCTACTATGTGCTAAGCACTGTGCTAAGTGCTTAGGATACAAAAAGAGGTAAAAGGTGGTCCTTTCCTGGGGTTGTGAGCCCCTGCAGATTTGAGACCTGCCATATAACCCTTGTTCCAGCACTCCTCTTCCAAAAGCAGTACCTCTCTCTTTCTTCAAAGACTATTCTTGGTTCTACCAGCCTAACTCTTCTTCTACTATGTCCAAATCTTCCTCTAACTTCTATGGAAGTTTCCGAGGGAGAGGCTTTTCACAGAAATCCTGCAGAGGCATCTCCTCTCCCCTGACTATTACTCTTTATGCTTACTACATCAACCACGATATAGGACACACCTCCTCTTGGTGGCCCCCTGGGATAGACCTGTTGATTTTTTGACCCTATATGTAAAGGAAACAAAAAAAAAAAAAACAGATTCTGATGGTGTTGGCATCTATAGTAAGTGTTCCTGCTCTTGGTGACTAAGCAGACTAGGCTCCCCAATAGTCTACTTTGGAGAAGACCTAGAGTAAGAGTGGGAAAGATATTCCTCTTTGAGGTTTTTACTCACAACCAAGTAATTATACATTCAGAGATGGAAGAGATCTCGGAGGTCATTTAGTTTCTTCATTTTTACTGATGGGGAAACTGAGATCTTTAGAAATCAAATGAATTGACCAATAGCACATAGATCATAGCAAAAATGACAAGAGATTTGAACCTGGGGGTGTTTTCAAATTCAGTGCTCAAAATACTTTCCTTGAGCATAATGGATATTCAATAATATATGAATGAACAAATGAACACATGAATGAAATATTCAGTTTTACCTTCTCATATAAAAGTGAGAGGTAACCAGAATTTTTTTTTCCCTCCAGCTTCAACAACTCAGACATTCCAGGTTCATCTTCAATACAGTGATCTCTATCTGAGGGTTCGATGGATTTAAGGAATCAAAAGGATTCCAAATCATAGAACAGAGGGCCTTAGCTATTTCCAAAGCCAATAGCTTCAGGGACCATCCCACCATCCCCTGAGACAGGTTCCCGCAAGCTTCTCCATTTAAATGACCTGAGATTTGGTTTATGACTCATTCCCTGACTGCCCTTAGCTGCCCAAGGCCATGCCAGGGCAGAGGTTCAAAGTCTTTTCCTCCCCCTTCCTTACTCTCTAGGTTGACCAATGAGAAACAACCTTGTAAACCAGGCTTTGATTTGGGGTGCTGGGTAAGAGGGCATTTGTTTTTCATCTTGCTTTGCAAAGCAAACCTGCACCCCCACCCTCAAGTTCCCGGGCATTAGCATGCGCCATAAATCTCCAGGATGCTGCAGCTGTGACTGGATTATTTATAGCTCTGGTCTTACATTTCCAACTTGAAAACATCACACAAAGAGAAAGGTAATGAAATCTCGACCTCTCCTGCCATCTCCCTCTCTCTAATCTGTAGAGCCTTTCCAGGACCCAGTCTGACTTAAAACAAGGATGGGAGAAACAGACTTTCTCTCTCTCTCTCTCTCTCTCTCTCTCTCTCTCTCTCTCTCTCTCTCTCTCTCTGTCTCTCTGTCTCTTCTCCCCACTACCCAACATCCCCTCTGTCTTTCTCACACATTTTACATACTTGCTCATATACATGCACATTCACACATACAATCTCTCTCAGAGACACACTCCCTCAAATATATAATCTCCCACATCTACATTTTCTCCTATAGAATTTTATAAATAAATTCTCTCTCCCAAACTCACTCAAACCATCTCTCCCAGATGCAGACTCTCACACTTACATTATCTCTCTAGAAAACACACGTTCATGTTTTCTCACGTATATAATTTCTGGGGCACACACCCTCTCTCATATACAAACAGACAAAGCACTAGTTCTTGTTCCTGCTCATTTTCAACCCCCCATCTCTACTGGCACTGCTCCATTAATACTACTGGCACCCCCTTTTCCTGTTGCCTCTAATTTACACAGTACACACAAACTCTCCTTGTGTCTATATATGATTTACAACACCCCTTTTTCACAAACCTCCAATTCTTCTTGGGTCTCTACAGATCAAACCCATAATGGGGGTACAATATTCTCCCTTTTCTCATTTCTAATTTACATTTACATATATGCATAGGCACAAACCAGCTCTTCTTGTGCCTACATATGCATTAGCAATGAAATGAATTTAGAATATTCCCCCTCCTTTTTCCTCTAATTCTCTTTCTCTCCCCACCCTTCTCTCTCATACACACACTACAAAAGCCTAACTTCTCTCCCTTGCCAGCACAACAAAGAACCCCTGCACTGTCCTTTTTCTCCCAACACCTTCTCTCCTCATGAGTCATTCTGGCAGTGAATACTTGAGTCCATTGATTTTTTTTTTGTTGTTTTTTTGGTGGGTTTTTTTTTTGCTTTGTCAATGAAGATGGTTCAGCATTAATTATCAAACTTGTCCTCTACTGAGGCTCTTTTGGCTCCTTTTCCATGGTGGGTGTGAGTGTCAATTTACATTCATCTGGCTCCTTCCAAAACATCACATACACTGTCTATATAGGAGGACCCATTTGGTGGGTGAGTGCAAATGTGATTCTCTGCTTTGACATATGGCTAGGAAGGCACATGTGACTGTGTGTGACAAGGATGGGAAGTCTCACAGACACTCTGGATGCCTTTTATTATGGATCTTGGGTTTTTTTAAAATAAATTTTATTTTTTTCAGATCTCCATTCTCTATCTGCTACTCCCATCCCCAGCCCCCAAATGAGAATGTATTCCTTTAAAATTATACACATATGCCTAGACTAGTGTACCTTAAATATATATGAATGTCCAATAACATCAACCCTCCTCATACTGTTAACATTTTATTTACTTGGAATATTCGACAATATTCCATTACCACTGTAATACAATACAGTTATCCCTTCCACGACATGATTTTCCCCATCCTGGTTTCGATATATCATGGGTAGGCATAAGAAATTAAGGGAATTTCAATTGTAGAAACTTAGTCAATACACAAATGATAACCGAACATGTTTAGAAACTCAGAAAATCATAAAATATATGTATAGTATTTTATATAATATCAACCCAAATTTTGCAATATGGTATTAAAGCATTCCATAAAAGAAAAGGAAAAAAAATTCAGTTTTCTCTGGTATGAAGGAAGGGCCAAAAAATTTTTATAGGATTTTTTCCAGATAGTGGGATGACATACCCCCTAACCTCTAGTAACAATTAGTTTTGTTCTCATTCCCTCATATTGTACTGGTTCTGTAGCATATCACCATCTTAGACCCTTTTGTCATAATATTCCAATCTCAATGTGCCTAGGGAGCATGCCCTAAACAAGATATGATATTTGGACTCTAGAATTGACATACCAGGAGCTGGGCAGAAATAGGATTGAATTGCCCATATTGGGGTAAAGGAAGGGACCAAGAAACCTATGCAGAAGTGTATGTCCCAAGATGGAATTAAAAAAAAGATTGACTCTGGAACTGAGGAGGTCAAAATTGAAGCCAGGGAATCTGTGTTATTTATGACTAAGGACAGGTCAAAGGTCTGGGGATCAAGAAGTCAAGGCAGGAGTAAGAGAATTCAAGGTACCATTTATTTGGGAACCTAGGTATAAATAAAAAGGCCTTAGTAATCCAGGTAGAGAAGGGCCTAGAATCCAAGAGGTTAAGGAGAGCAAAGTAGTGACTAGGACTTAGAAGACAGGAATAAGCTTGATCACTGGGCAAGGATAATTTGTCCTTCAGCTCTTAATATGGTTGCTACTGAATGTGGACTGTTCTTGGCCTGCAGATACTTATAGGAAGTCACTGCAGCTAAATAGTGAGCAGTTAGCCTCAGATATACTTTGAATGTACCAGGTAAATCAGGTTGGAAAAGGAGGATGATGGGGTGTTCTTACAAGAGTCACTGGAACAAAATGCATTCACAACTTCATACATTTGTCTTGATATGAAAACTGCTGCTGCAACTTGAAACCAGGTGGAATTTGAAATCAAGAAGTTGAGTCCAAATCCCAGCTCTATTACAGTTACCCCTTCTACATGGCAACTTTCCTCATCAAGGTTTCACTGTATTGAAGTTTGGCAGAAGAAATGAAATGGGAATTTGGGGGGAGTTTTGTGCACCAGAAGACCCAAAGAGAATAACAATGCAAAAATGCATAAAGTATATGTATAGTTTATATAATAGCAATATATTTTATCTTTTAATATAATTCAAACTTCTCTGATATGAAGGTAGGGACAAAACTTTTACACAGATTTTTAAAGATTGATGGTGAGGTAGGGAGAGGAGATGCCATACCTCTAGTGGAAGGGGTAATTGTACTTAATAATAATAGTATGATAAGGTGTTTAAAGGTTTGCAAAGTTCTGTTGCTTTGTTCATATAGTTTTTCATTTGATTTTCACAGCAACTCTGGGAGGTAGGTGTTATTATTATGTTCATTTACCAGATAAGGAAACTAAAGCAAACGAAGTTAAGTGATTTGCCCAGTGTCACACAGTTATTAAATAGCTGTGTCAAGATTTGAAAATAATCTTTCTGACTTTAGACTTGGTACACTATTTACTGAACAACTTTCAGGCTCTACTTACTATCTGGCTGGCTTTGTACATTTCAGAAAACCTGTTTGAACCTCATGTTTCCTTACATGCAAAATGAAGAGATTGGACTAGATGATCATTCAGGTTTTTCTTATTCTAAATTCTATCTATTCTATTCGATTAATCATAGAAAAATCTAGTATCTGATACAGTAGCTATTTCTTCTTCCCTTCCCTCTCTATCCCACAAAATATGAAAAATTTAAATTAGGGAATTAGTGAACAATAATTAGACCTAGAATATGTTGTCCATTGAAATGCCATTTTTTTCAAATTACGTTTTATATTTTTCTTTTTTTTTTTTTAGGTTTTTGCAAGGCAAACGGGGTTAAGTGGCTTGCCCAGGGTCACACAGCTAGGTAATTATTAGGTGTCTGAGACCGGATTTGAACCCAGATAATTAATTTCTGCCTCCTCACACTTCCCCTCCTCTTACCATTGAGAAAAAAATAAGAAAAACCAAAACCAAAACCTTATAGTAAAGATGCATAGTCAAGGAGCGACTAGGTGGCTTAGTGGATAAAGCACCGGCTCTAGAGTCAGGAGTACCTGGGTTCGAATCTGGTCTCAGACACTTAATAATTACCTACCTGTGTGGCCTTGGGCAAGCCATTTAACCCCATTGCCTTGCAAAAAAAAAAAGCTGCATAGTCAAGCAAAATAAATTCCCAAACTAGCCATGTTCAAGAAGTGTGTATGTCATTCTGCACCTTGAGTCTATCACCTCTCTATCAGGAAGATGAATCATCATCATAGAATTGTGATTGGTTATTGCATAGAACACAATTTTTCCCAAATTCTTTCTCTTGACCTTAACTCTTCCCCCAAAATTGAATTGCTCTCGCTTCCTAATACTCTGTTTATTCTAGGTGAAAGGTAATAACAGCTAAGAGCCTTGAGGAAGGGAAGTTTCTCATTCTCATATGTCCACAAGAAAAGTCTGAACTGGGGACAAGAAGTTTTTCCCCCTCAAAAAGAGTGAACTAAGCCTTATCAAGACCTGGTCTGTGGATTTCAGAAAAACCTGGAAAGACTTCTATGAATTGATGCAGTGAAGTAAGCAGAACAAGAATATTGGACATAATAATAGTTATACTGTACTAAATTATGAATGACTTAGCTATTCTTAGCAAGACAATGATCCCAGACAATTTCAAAGGATTTATAATGAAAAATGCTAACCATAGCCAGAGACTGAACTTATGGAGTTTGATTGTAATAGATCAGTGCATAATATTTTTCACTTTATTTGTGTGGGTGTTTTTTCCCCTTTGGGTCTATGTCTTCTTTCACAATATAATTAATATGGATGTCTTGCATGATTGAACATTTATAACTTGTTTCAAATTCCTTATTATCTCAGGATAGGTGAGGCAGAGAGAGAGAAAATTTGGAGCTAAATATTTTTTTTTAAATAAATGGTAAAAATTTTCTTTACAAGTAACTGGAGGGAGAAATAAAATATCATTAAAAAAAACTCTTGGTCTGGAAGCAAGATTTCTTATTCCTGGGGCAGGTCCATCAACTGAATCTCTGCAATATTGCTATGATATTCCACCATTGACCTCTGTTCTCCTTGCTATTAGGGAACTGGGTCATTCAGTATAGGCTCTGGGGCCACTGACCCTCTAGTTTCAAGTTCACCTCTAAATCCAGGAAAAGTCAGATATGACTAAAAAAAAGGTACCAGTCAGTAATATGGCATCAAGAAACTATCTTATCAGGATTCAGCTAATCTTCTCTCTTAGATGGTGGCCCAGATTTCAAAACATCTTACCAAAAAAATATTGATTTTTATCTACGTACAAAAAACCCTTTTTTTAACTTCTAGTTAATTAATAAAAAAGGATATCTGAAAATGGCATATAATTTTTCCAGAATTTTCCAGTCAAGAATGGGCAAAACCTAGGTGTCCTTGCTTCAGGGTCCTAATTACTCTCTCTTGTCTCTTCCTCATAACTTAAGTAGCCATTAAGCTAAGGTGACCAAACTTACCAGTTTGACTAGTACAATTCCATTTTTACCAGTTTTACTAGTATAGTTCCATTTTTTCCCTACCTCAATCAGATAAATTTCTGTCCTAAGAAATTTTCCAGGGGCAAAGGGAATTCACATACACATTGAAGGATATTAGTTAACTTATTGCCATACGTAAGTCAAATGGATGCACTAGAAGTTCACAGGTCATTCCTAATTTTTCGTAATTTAAGTCCTACAATTCTATCCAACCCTCAAGCTCAGATCTGATCATATCACTACCCTACTCAATAAACTCCAGTGGCTCCCCATTGCCTCTAGGATAAAGTAAAAATGCCTTTAAAACTCTTCACAATTTGGCTCCCATCTGCCTTTCTAACCTTATTATACATTATTCTGCTTCCCTGTGCTTGGAATGAACTCTTTTCATTTCCACCTCTCAGAAATCCTCGTTTCTTTCAAATGTTGCTTCCTATATCAAGCATATCATTGTTATCCCCTCTCCAGGTTGTTAATAACTATCCCCCACCAATAACCTAATGTTTTGTCAGAGAAACAGCAGGTCCTCATGGAGGAGGTCAGAGTCAGGAAGATTTGAGTACATGTTTCACCTCTGACAAATATTAGTTTTGTGACCCTAACCTCTCAAGGTCCCCTCAAGCAACTCTCTAAGACTCTAAATTGCAGAACCACTGCAGAGCTGCATTGGACAATGGAATTTCCTCAACTGAAGATCGAAGATCTGTTGTTGTTGTTTTAAGTATATATACTGATATGTGTATGTCTTGAAAGAATAAAAATCCCTTGAAGGCAGGAATTGCTTCTTTATCTTTTTCTTCTTTTGCTTTTATTATCTCCAGTGCCTATCATATAGTTAATGCTTAATAAAGGCTCATTGATCAACTGATTGATTTCCCAGGATACTTTCATGAAGAAGAAGACCCTGCCTGCTCCATGAAGTTAAAGGGAATAGATAAAGGGGTTCCTTTAATGATCCTCACCCCTCCACAGCTAATCTCAGGAGCAGATTCTTTGTTAAAGTTGTGACCCTGGAAGCTACAGTACTCCTTCCCTGTTGATTCTGCTCCCAGTCAGGGAACAAGGAAAGAAATTTTGTCCCTACATCCAAGTTCTATTCATCACCTTCCTATAATTAATCTGTGTGAGATCCCAGGCAAGTCACCTAACCTCTGTTTGCTTCAATTTCCTCATCTGTAAAATGGGGATAACCTTCTATAGCAATCCTGATCTATATCTGGCCACTGGATCCAGATGGTTTTGGAAGAGAAAGTGATTTAATACAGCACCCCCTCACTCAAATCCAATTCACTTGCCTGTCAAGGCATCACCTCCCTGATGTCACAGTCTTCCAGAATGAAGAACAACAAACTGAAGATATTAGTAATAACCCCTATATTCCAGGGTAGTTGTGAGGATCAACCTGTCACGTAAAAATGTTATAGAAATTTTAGTTATTATTATTCTGTTGAACTGCATTGATTAGAAGGCAAAGAAAGTCATTTTTGATTGTTCTCTTTAAAGTGGGTGCTATTATTAGCCTCATTTTACAATTGAAGAAATAGAGATAAACATAGGTTAAGTGGTTTATGTAGATAGTCAGTGTCTCAGGGCAGATCTGAACTCAGGTCTTCCTGACTGCAGTGTTCTATATACCGCACCAGCAGTTGCCTCTGCAAGGATGGTCTTAAATCCAGGAAATTCAGAGTTGTAGTCCCTCCTATGACACATACTGACAAGGTGACTCCAACAAGTCAGTCATTCCGTATCTCTAGGAAACTCTCTAACACTGTAAACTACAGAACAGGTGCTGATCTACACTGACAGAAGTAGTTTCCTCAAAGGGAAGGAAATCAGTTGCAGAGAAAGTGCTGACTAGCATTCACAGAGGTAGTTTCTTCAACTGAGAATTCCCCTACCAGTCCCAATTCCAATGAGATGATAGCACTATCCATGGACTGTCCCCAGGACACAGTATCCTATTGCTCAAGCCCAATGTCAAACATTTAGATCCTTGATCTCCACTGTTGGGATGAGGCAACAGGGCACACACACAGATGAGGACCTCAAGAGGTCTGGGGAAACCATTTTATTTTGAGGAAATTGCCTTTACAAATAGCCTACTGCCAGGTCTGGACTTGCTCAAGTACTTTTGAAGTTGACTTCCTTCTGTTTTCTCCCATAATTAATTCATAAGCATAATTTTGAACCCCAGCTTTTCAAGCAAAACTCTGTAGAACTGTGTCAACTATCCCCAGAGCCTAACAGAAATTTTAAGCCATCACCTCCAGAAATAACTTCCTTTTTCATCTTTTCCCCTATATCCCTCCTCCTTTTGTGCAGGCGCTGGTACAAGTGATTGCTTGAGTGTTAGTTACATCTGTGTTTATGAATCAATATTTTCAGTCTTTTCATTTGGACTGTAAGTTATAGAAGTTGCTGCAACATCAAGAAGATGTTGCAAACAAGAACTATCTATGCCTTAAGTTATCTTTCCATCTCCTTAATGCCTAACCCATAGCTTTACACATCACAAGGACTTAACAGATATTGTTCAATCAATTAAGAAGCTATAGTAAGAAAAAGCATCATGGTGAAGTAGGACTTGAGCCTGGCCTGAGAAAATGGGTAGGATATGGAAAGCAAGAGAGGAAAGAACAGAGTACTCCAGATTCCTGGTTCTGTGTGTGTGTGTGTGTGTGTGTGTGTGTGTGTGTGTGTCTATGCATGCATACATGTTGACATTGGGGAGAGAAAGACAATATAAATGAGATCATGCCACCAGTCAAAGAATTGGAAATTGAGGAAATGCTCATCAATTGGGGGAATGCCTGAATAAGTTGTGGTATATGATAGGAATGGAGAACTTCTGTGCTATAAGAAATGATGAGCAGGCTGATTTCAGAAAAACCCATAAAGACTTACATGAACTGATGCAAAATGAAGCAGAACCAGGAGAACATTGTATATAGTAACAGTGATACTGTTTGATGATCAGCTATCATGGATTTAGCCTTTCCTAGCAATACAAATAATCAATACAATTCCAAAGTTCTCATGATGAAAGATGTTATCCACTTCCAAAGAAAAAAATTGATGGAGTTGGAATGCAGATTAAGGCATATTATTTTTTCACTTCTTTTTTTTTCATGTTTTTTCCTCCCTTTGGATTTGTTTCTTTTACAACATGACAGATATGGAAATAGATTTTACATGACTGCATATATATATATATAATTTGTATAAAATTGCTCACTCTCCTTAAGGAGGGAGGTGGTGAGGGAGTGAGGGAGAAAGTTTGGAACTCAACATTTTTTTAAGTGAATGTTAAAAATTGTCTTTGTATGTAATTGGAGTGGAAATAAAAATATTATTTTAAAAAAATCACACTACCTGGGAATTGGTTGAATACTGAATATACTTAGCCTGGAGAAAAGAAGAAAAATCTTGGGGAGAGGAGGGAAAGGAAGAGAAGAAAGAGAATTAACTACTTTCAAGGGTTGTCACATGGAAAAGATGTTAGACTTGTTTTACTTGGTCTCATGGACCAGGACTAGGACCAAGAAATGGAAGATACAAAGAGGCTATTTCCAATGTCTAATATTTTGGCTTTATCTAAGGAAAAACCTCCTCACAATTAGAACTGTCCAAAGTGCCAGGTGCTTCATTGTATGTAGTGACTGTTACTAGAGGTATTTGAGAAGAGATTACATGACTGCTTATCAAGGAAGTTTTGTAGGAAGAACTCATGCTTTGGGTGGAGGGTAGGCTAAGTGGACTCCAAGGTCCCGCCTAACTCCTTAGTTCTGATCTTGTAAAGGCATGTTTGTGGGATAGTGATGAGGCAGACCTAATGAGCAGAGGGCACAGGCTAGGGAATTTGAGAAAAGAAGACTGGGCCTATAGGCAGACTAACAAGGAACAAAAATAATGAGGCCTTTAGTGATTTCTCCCTGCTTTTGGCATTCTTTCCCCATTGAAATGAATTTGCATAACAGAACACATACTTTGGATTTTCTTACTTGTAAACAGGTTATCCCCTTCCAACCAAATACAATGCAAATTCCTTAGAGATATGAACTCCTTCATAATTTTATATTTCTAATTTCCTGTGCCTAGTACATAGTAAGTTCTTTATGAAAATTGATGAATTAAATTTTTCTTTTTTCTCCATAGTTAGTTGCTCCTCTTGAAAAAAAAAGGTTTATCCCTATTTTAAAAAAGATAGGTAGCTAGGTTGACAGGAGGTATATAAGAACAGGACTTAGAATTAGGAAAACCTGAGTTCAAATACTGCTTGAGATAATTATTAGCCATGCAACCAAAATAAAAAAAAAACCTTTCCTGTGCCTCAATTTCTTCATCTGTAAAATGGGAGAGGGTAGTCTTGATAACCTCTAAAATTCTTCTAGCCCTAAATCTAAATCCTAGGTAGAGAGGGAAAAGTAGGAGAGAAATGTGGTGATGTGGAAGTTAAAATCTTCATTGGCATCAGAAGGTCTGGGTTCAAATTAGCAGCTTTACCTTTGATTAGCTGTGTTGAAATCATCACCTCTCTTGGTCTCAGATTTCACATCCGTAAAATGAGAGTTTTGGATGAAATGATCTATCAAGTTCCTTTAAGGGTTAAAGTCTTTAATGTTAAGGTTGTCAGCCCAAGAGACCATCTAGGAGTGTTTTCGTAATGGACAGTGCTGTCTCACCATGCCAAGTCTTCCTAAGGCACTCCTCTCTTCCCCCTCCCTTCCCTTCTCATTGCTGAGGTTTCAGGGTTTTATTTTTAACTCAGGAGTTTACAAGTGGGAGCTAGAAAAACTACTCTGCAGAAGCAGATTCCATCCCAGGGGATAGGGCTCCTCCCTTCTTCACCCCTTCTGTAGGGGCAATCCCAGGCTATGCTGGGACATGCCCACCAGGTGCAGGGTGAAGGGAGTCAGTCGGGCTGGGTGAATCAGAGATCTCGTGCTTCTGCTGGCTGGACAAGGGCCAGAGCCTGCCTTCTGGTATTGACTCAGGCTTGCTAGAGGGAAAGAGAAAAGGACCACCCCTAGCCCCACCCCCAAGAAAGGGCAGAGTGGAAGACCTGATCTCCAGGGCCATTGGACCCTGAACACTACATCACCCTTTCCCCCCCCCACACACACACCAATATCCTCTTTCCTGGGAAAGTTTCTATGCTGAAAGCTGATTGCCTCAGGACAGGCAAGATCCCAGGCCTGGATCCCAAGCCACTTACTTAGAAATGATACTCATGAAGTCTTAAGAAGGGAAAGGCAATGAAAAGATAAGAAGGGAAAATGGTGACAGTCCATCAAAAAGCATTTATCAAGGGCCTACCAAGTGCTGAGAATGCAAAGAAAGATAAAAGACAGTCAGTCCGGAGATAGAGTTTGGGGCCTAGAACTAGGAAGATCTGAGTTCAAATTTGACCTCAGATAATGACATGATGTATGACCCTGGGCTAAAGACTTAATCACTGTTTGCTTCAGTTTCCCTTTTTTTTAAAAATCTTTTTTTTTTTTTAGATTTTGATAAGGCAAATGGGGTTAAGTGGCTTGCCCAAGGCCACACAGCTAGGTAATTATTAAATGTCTGAGACTGGATTTGAACCCAGATACTCCTGACTCCAGGGCCGGTGCTCTATCCACTGGGCCACCTAGCCACCCCTTTGCTTCAGTTTCTACAACTGTAAATAGTACCTACCCCCCCCCCAGGGTTAATGTGAGGATCAAATGAAATGATAATTGAAAAATATTTCATATTGTATCTGGCATATAGTAAATACTAAACAAATATTGTTGTTATTATCATTAAAGGGGAGGAAAAATGCCAACAACTACATACAGGATAAATAGGAAATAATCAATGAAGGGAAGGCATTTGGATTAAAAAGAGCTGGGAAAGGATGAGATTTTAGCTAGAACTTGAAAGAAGTCAGGAAAGTGAAGGAAGTGAAAGTGAAAAAGTGAAAAGTGAAAAGTGAAAAGACCCAGGGTTGGAAATGGTCCCTTGTTCAATGAACAGCAAGGAAACTAGTGTCTCTGGATCAAAGAATATATTGGAGGTTAGGCTATAAGGTGTAAGAAAACTAGAAAGGTAGGAAAAAAGCTAAGATTTTCTGATGATACTCAGAAATCACTAAGGACTAGTCCCATCTAGAGAGGGAGAAGGAAGTTTTAAGAGCACTGAACATATCCATTTTGCTAGTCACAAAGAACCAATGAATTAGGTACTTATAGATATTATAATCACCATTTTACAGATAAGGAAACTGAAGTTGATTGATTTGCTATCCATGACACAACTAGCATCAGAGATGGGATTTGAGCTCTTCTAATTCCAAGTCCAGTTGTTTTTTCCTCAATACCACACCTCCTCCTCTTCCCCTACCACTAGCCTCCACAAAAATAGTAAAGGTGGAGGGAAACTGAGGCACAAAAGAGGGGGGAATGAGTCACCCAAAGTCACATGGAAAGCCTGGGAACAGAGCCAGTAGTCTGGGAATTCCATTCCTACCTTGTTCTTTCTATTACGTTGCCTCCTTTTTAAACTGGCAAAGCCTTTGGCAAGAAGTGGGTGAAGATTTTGACATCTTGCCACTTTGGAGGGTGGAGTTGGCAACCTTTTGGTAGAAAATGGTATGCAGTCATCATGGAGAGAATGAGAGTTTAGTACTTGCCCTCCTAACAGATTAAAAAGGGACTGGGCCATCCTTTATCTTTTCATCTTATAATAGGGGTTCTCAGTGGGGTCTAATTGCTTTGTATCAGATGAACATAACAAACCTTATTTCATGGAGATGAGTTTTAAACTAATAGCTCTGGTATCATCAGAATATGAAGGGGTGGCTAGGTGGCGCAGTGGATAGAGCACCAGCCCTGGAGTCAGGAGTAACTGAGTTCAAATCTGACCTCAGACACATAATAATTGCCTATCTTTGTGGCCTTGGGCAAGCCACTTGACCCCATTTCCTTGCAAAAACTAGCAAAAAAAAATATGAAGCCAATGTCTACATCAGTAGGTATCTAGTCAGTTCTCAATTTTTCAGTCTGATTCTCACTTTGGATCACAAATGAGTCTCCTGAGTTCTTGTCCAAAACTCTTTCCATTGCATTAATGGATGCATCTAAAAGTCATTTATTAAAACTTTCTCCTTTCCACTTGCCTTGCCTTCAGGTAACACAGATTAAGCCAACTTCAGTTTTCAAAAACTTTCCTTGTCACTAGATCTGAGCCCTTGCCAAGGCACCTGGTCTAGGGCTTGCAACCTCATTGCCCATTAGAAATAAGTCCAACTTATATCAACCAATGCAAAGTGAAGTGAGCAGAACCAACAGAACAATATATACGACATCGACAACATTGTAAAGTTAAATAAAATAATATTTATATTTTTATGGCAAGGCAATGGGGTCAAGTGGCTTGCCCAAGGTCACACTGCTAGGTAATTATTAAGTGTCTGAGGTCATATTTGAACTCAGATCCTCCTGAATGCAGGACCGGTGCTCTATCCACTGTGCCACTTAGCCATCCCCAAATAGTATTTATGAAGCACCACAAGGCATTGTACTAATTATTCAGGAAAAAAAGAAAAGCAAAAACTGTCTCCTTCCTCTCAGGCAAATGGGGAAGACAAAATGTAAACAACTCTTTACAAACAAGATAATATTTTGAGCGTAGTTTCAGAGGGAAGGCACTTAAATCAAAGAGGATTAGGAAAGACTTTTTGCAAAAGGTGGTCATTTAGCTAACACCTGAAAGAAGCCAGAGAAACAAGGAGGAAAAGATGAGGAAGGAGCATGCACTTGGCATAAAGGGCAGCCAATGAAAAACACTTGGAATCAGGAGATGGAGTGTCCTGTTCATAGGCACAGCAAGGAGGTTGTTTGTTGTAAAAACAAACAAGTTTGAAAATTTTAAGAATTCTGAGCAATGCAAGGACCAACCATAATTCCAGTGACAGAGAATCTTGTCAATCTCCTGAAAGAGAGACTTAAGATAAATTTTTGGACAAGCCAAGTGTGGGAATTGTTTTTCTTGCCTATACATATCTGTTACAAAAATTTTTTCAGTGTTGGTGTAAGAAGAGCTGGTTTGACTAGGAGTGAGGAGCTAGCTAGCAATAATTTTGCAAGAAGGAAGGAAGGAAAGAAAGAAGGGAGGGAGGGAGGAAGAAAGGAAGGAAGGGAAAGACAAAAAGAAAGGAGGGAGAAAAGGAGGAAAGAAAGGAAGCAGAGAGGAAAGAAAAAAGGGAAGGAGGGAGGAATGAAGAGTTGGTGAAAAATGTTTTAAACTTATAGAGGAAAACAACAAAGTTCAGAAGGATACTCGGACAAGCAGGACAGCCTTATAAGAGAGATGTTGAATTTAGTATATATACATAGTATACAAACATAGAAACAAAATGTATATTATATATGCCCACACATAAATGAACATATATACACATATGCAGTACATATAAACATTTAGTACAATTATAAACATATTTTAAAGCAAATTGCCCAAATATATTTTCAGTCAAATATAATCCTTTTTCTTTTTAATCTACTTTTTTTTAGGTTTTTGCAAGGCAAATGGGGTTAAGTGGCTTGCCTAAGGCCACACAGCTAGGTAATTATTAAGTGTCTGAGACTGGATTTGAACCCCGGTACTCCTGACTCCAGGACCAGTGCTTTATCCACTTCACCACCTAGCCACCCCATCTAATCTACTTTTGAAATAGAAATATTCTTTATATATGTATGTATGTATGTATGTATGTATGTATGTATTCCTTAAGTTAAGAATTTTAAGAAAAATTTCAAAGAGAAAAGAAATGGGTCCAAATAAAAGAGGTGACAAAAGAATGACAAGAGAACCAGAGCTCAGTTTTGCTTTTATTATGATTCTTATTTTAAAAAAGTCATAATGAAAGTCTCAATAAAGTTCTTTCTGAAAATAATCCTCCATAACCTCTAAGAGAGAAGAGAAAAAAACATTTATTAAATGCCTATTCTGTGGCTATGATAGTGCTAGGTGCTTTGCAAAGGCTGATGTGTGTGTATATATATATATATATATATGTTTTTGACATGAACCTTCTGGGAAACTAAAGAAATTCCTCAACCCCTAGGCTCACTCCAAGACCATTCATTTGGAATACATTCTGAGAAGTGTTTTTTCATTCTTCTGCAAGCTGAATGATCACATAGGTTTCCTGTACCTAGGTTCAGTATGGTGCAGTGGCAAAGATGCTAAAGTAGAGGTCTGGAAGCCTGGGACCTTGGTTGTCCCTCTAAGAAGTCCACATAAACCTGGGGCAATCATGAAGAGAGACCTGGAAGGGAAATCCCAAACCATGTAGTTCAACGTTCTCATTCTACTAATGACTAGAAAAGGTAAAGTGTCAGTTTTTTCATTGTTCAAATTCAGATTGTAGCTACCTTATTATTTTCATAGATTTGTAGATGTAGAGGCAGAAGCCTGGAATAGGAGAGGAGTGAGTGATGGAGTCTGGAGAGGAAGTGGATGACTATTTTTTGTTTGTTAAGTCACTTTCATTTTGATCCTGTCTGATTCTATGTAACCCCATTTGCCATTTTCTTGGCAAAGATACTGGAGTGGTTTGCCATTTCTTCCTCCAGCTCATTTTAAAGATGAGGAACTAAGGCAAACAGATTGAAGTGACTTTCCCAGGGTCATATAGATAGAAAGTGTATACAGTCAGATTTGAACTCAGGAAAATGAGTCTTTCTGATTCCAGGTCTAATGCTCTAACAGTTTGTATCACGGAGATGACCCAGCTTACTGGAAGACTAAGGCAACTGCAAATCAGGACAGGGGGTAGGTTCCTGGCCCCGGGCCAGAAATACTGTTTTATTTAGGGACAAGGGGAACAGGATTTTCTAGTCACAAACAGAGGTTGGTCAGAGTGAACATTAGATGAATGTTGGAGATAACAACCATGATAGGTGATAAGGAGTGCTGATTTGGAAAGAGGTCTGGGTTGGGTCTTTCCTCCTTTTATGTCCACCAGTTTACCTTCCCAAGTGATCAATATCATCATTTCTTCATTTAGTTTTTCTTTTCTCCTCACCTATGGTATACCCCACTCCATTCTTTTTTCCTCTGTTCTCATTTAGTGGGTAGGGAGAGTAGAGTCCTCTAAATTTCTATCTATACCCCATTTCTGAATGAAACAGAACTTTTTAAGAAGGATCCAAGCCCTTTTCCTTAGACTTAGATCTTAGGGTAGCCTCTAGCTCTGTTAGTGTGGGGGAGGGAGGGGAGATAGGCAAGACAGAAATAGCATTAGACTTCATTTGAATCTCAAGTAATAAAAAATCAGACAAAACACATTTTTAAAGTGCCTACTAATTTCCAAATTTCATACTAAGCAATGGAGATGTAAATTAAGCAAAAAATATGGTCATTACCCTCAAGGAATTCATATTCTAACAGCGAAGATATCATGGTAAAAATTGTACACACAGGATATCCCATTTAAGATTTGCAAAGTGATTGCTTTCCTCACAGCAACCCTAAGAGGTAGGCAGTGAGGATATGCTATTATTCCCATTTAATAAGTGTCAAAAACCAAAACTCAACGAGATTAAATAATTTGTCCATGGTCACAAAACTAAGTGATGGAAACTGGATTTCAAAATCTGAAGTTTAACCTATTTCCTTGACATTACATTGTAGGCTCAAACTTTCTAGAGATTCTTGGACAAAATCTGCAAGTCTAGGAAGGAGCAAAATCCTCCCTGCTTTACTTGACTGCCTTAGTGGTAGGGCCTGCTAGCCATATCCAGGTCATTAGCACCTAACTGATTGATGTCTTAATTGATAATAACCTAATTGATGCTATACACCTCAGAGTCTCTAAACAAGAGCATTGGACCTGATAAAGTATGAGGCAGCAGACTTCAACCCTGCTGACTCCCTTACCAAGTCAATCCCTCCTGCTGACTTCAGAAGTTCTCTTAAATGTATCCTGGCACATCAGACCTCAGCCTAGTTACTTCCACTTAGTTAACAATCATTTATTAAGTCCCCAGGCACAATTGAAAGTGTTGGGGAAACAAAGAAAGACAAAAAAAAAGAAAAACTCTCCCTCCCTAAGCTTAATTTCTAACAGGAGAACCATCTGCAAGCACCCATATGTGCTCCTAAAACTGCCAAAGGTCAACTACCCCAGTTTTCTGTCCCCTTCACCCCTTGGGGCGGAGTTTGCAGTCTCCAACTTTCCTCAAAGGAAAATAGAATATGTGGGAGGTCATCTCAGAGGAAAGGGATGAGGAACCACAGCAGAAGGTGAGCTTTGGGCTGAGTCTTGAAGGAGGCCAGGCTAGCTGATACAGATTGTTCTCACTCACTGGGATAGGATGGGAGCCCGCAGCTAGCCTGACCCTATCTCCCCAGGTGGGACAGCCAGTTACTTTTTAACACAAAGCAAGGAACTCCGACCCCCCACCCCCACCCCATCTCCCTAGCAGGAAGGCATTTCCATTAGTTTCTCTCCCTCAGTCCTGTAGCTGCCTTTCCGCCTTTCACCTACTTACCAGCTTCTCCTTGCCCTCTCCTCAGAAATCATTGTGATTCCAAACTGCTCCATTTCTGAGTCACTGGGGCTATTTTTGACATTGGGTAACCAATTTTCTCCACTACCACCCCCTTTTCCCCTGTCTCCCCCTACCCAGCTCCATCCACCACTACCCCTCCTCCCCCGCCCTGTCCAGGGTACTATTATACAGATCACAGGACCGGGAATTGGTCTGCTGCCACCAATCCCGGAGCCTAGCATGAAGGAGGAGGGGTGAGGGCTGGGGAGGGACGTGGAGGAGAGAGAAGGGTTTCTTTCAGTGGTGTGACCGGGATCTGTGCAGACAAGTTCCACGTTGTCCCCATTCTGGAGCTCTGGCGGCCCAGGCAAAAGGGGGCCTAAGGCGGAGGGGACCAGATCCAGGACGAGTAAAGAAGGGAGGGGCGGTTCCGGAGCACCACATGACTGTCTAGGCTGGGACCCAGTCAAATGGAGTTAATTCCATCTGTGTTCACATGCCCCGGCATTCCAGAGCGGCCTCTCCCAGAGTTCTGGCTCAGCAACACAGCTTCTGCCGCTGCAGCCGCCGCCGCCGCCGCCACGGCCATTGGCCAACCACCTCAGCTACCCCCACCCCCACCCGAGCCAGAAGCTTGGGGTGGGGTTTGCAGCCTTCCAACTTTCCTCAAAGAAAAACAAAAACAAAGCAAGAAAACACTGACTGTCAGGCAAACCTTCCTCCCTTAACAGTTCCCTAGGGACCTGTGACGCTAAGTCTATACACTTCCTTCTTCTCAATACTCCCTTTTTTCCCCCAAGAGATGAGGTCCTTTTCAAAGGGGGACACAGCTGTGGAAAATGTATTTCTACAGCATCTCCTTAACTCTGACAACATCAGGACCTGAAAGCCTTCCCTTCCCCTTCAAAAGAAACTACAGGTGCAACTCCTAACTTTTGCTATTAATCAGTCTCCCTTAGAATCAAAAACTTTCAGTCAGGAGGAACTCTAAAAATCTAACCCAATCCATAGAGCCCAGATCATTATGATGATGATGATGATGATGATGACACTTTACAATGTGCTTTACAATATATCAATCATTTCATCCCCATAACAATCCCGAGAGTTGCTAACATTAAGACCATTTTACAGATAGAGAAACTGAGGTAGACAAAGATCCAGCACTCTTATTCACCGGACCACTTAGATGTCTCGTGCCTGAAAGAAATCCCCTATTCATATCCAACAAGGGTGAATTCCATCTCTGCAAGAAAACCTGCAATGTATGTGTTTGGAATAGAGGGCAAAGAAGACTCATTTCCATTTTTTTGTACAGCTTTAATTCTTCCTGACCTATAAATCTGCCTCTTTGTAAATTCTGCCATTGCTTCTGGCTCTGCCCTTTGGTTCCAAACAGAATAAATCTAATCCCTTTTCCACATCACATTCCCCTAGAGGAATCAAGATAACTAACATTTTTATAGTTCTTTAAGGATTGCAAGGAGAACTCATTTAATCTACCCTACCATCCTGTGAATAGGTGCAATTATTATCCTCTTTTGCTGATGAAGAAACTGAGGCTGAGGAAGGTTAAACTCCAGTTAGGAAGTGTCTGAGGATAGATTCAAACTCTGAAATTCAGGACTTTTAAGTAAAGCACACTTTCCAATATGTGGCCTTGTGACCTCTTCTCCAATCTCTTCTCTAGGGAAAAAATCCCTATTTCCCTCAATCTATCCTCTTGTGACAGTCTCAAAGTCCCTGGTCATCCTTATTGCCCTTCTCTGAATGCTCTTCAGTTTATCAGAGTGTTCTTTCAATCATAGGACTTCAGAGAACTTATAAGGGAGTCAGAAAGATAGATTAGTGCAAGAGGTTATAGGAAGGGATATTCTGTGTGTGTGTGTGTGTGTGTGTGTGTGTGTGTACATGATTATACACACTCAGAGAGGGGCGGTGCATGAAAGATGCCTGACTTCAGTTGCTACTCTCCCTAGGGAAACAAAGACTGGGACTTGATGTAGGGGTAAAGAAGGGGAAGAGGAAGGGAAGGGACAGAAATACCTTAAAGGCAGCATCTTCTCTAAATTGTTACCACCTTTCAAGGCTCTGGTCTTTTAATATGGAGACAAGGTACACTGGTGAACTGGATGCTAGATTCAGAATCTCTGACCTGTAAAGGCATCACAGATGATCCAACTCTTCATTGGCCAAGGTCACATTGTTATTTAGTGTCAGAACACATATCAGAAAGTAGGTTTCATTATAACCTATATGAGATTGCTTGCTGTCTTGGGAAAGAGTTGGGGAGGGAAGGAGTAAGGGAGGGAGAAAAATCTGGAAATCAAAATCACATAAAAACAATGTTGAAAATTGTCTTTACATGTAATTGGAAAAAATAAAATACTATTTTAAAACTTTTTTTAAAAATAAAACAGGTTTCTTTACTATTAGTTAATGTGTTTTCCATTCCATAATCCTGGCCAGATTCTAGCTCTCTGTTATTGCTCAGTCCAAAGTGGTTCCAGAGCCAAGGATCAGTTGCTGCAGGCAGTTACAAATGACACAGGTTCTACAGATGCATAATATGTACACTTTACACTCTTTCTGTGCCCCACTTCCCCAGGCCTCCAGAAAGAACAATCCAGGAAAGATGTCAGCTTTATTGTCAGATGGAACCTCAGACCCAGTTAAGTCCAGCTTCCTTATTTGCAATTGGGAGAGCCAGGTATTAAACCCCAGCCCTCTATCGAGTGTTCTCTTCATTGACCTTGAAAAAGATTTTCTATTCACACTCTGTGAAGAAGACTCTTCACCCATCTTAATATTGTTCATATTTGACTTGCTAGAACTTTTCTTCATTCATGTTACATGAGAAATCATCTTCCAAAAAGGGGTGGATGTGGTAGTACATACCTATGATTTCCATTACCAAGGAGGTTGAGCCTGGTGAAACTATTGAATTCACAAGTTCTGGACTGAATTAGGGAGAAAGCTGGTTGGATATTCACACTAGTCCAGCATCAATGTTGTGAATTCTCTGAAGTAAGGAAGTTGAAGAGAGGGGTGAGCTAGCACAGGATGGAAATGGAGTAGGTTAAAGTTTCTATGTCCATTAGAAGAAGGACCCAGCAGTGAGTACCAGTTGCATTTCCAGCCTGGGCAAGATAGAAAGAATCAGTCTCAAAGCAAACAAAAAAACAAAAAGCAAATGTGGAAAAATCTAAGAATACACAGTCTGTAAATGCAACTCAATAACAAGATCCAGTGACTCCAAGAAGGCTGAGCAAGTAACTTTGTGTGTGTTTTCTTTCTAAGTTTTTTTTTTCCCCCCCAAGACTTCCTGCCATCATTTCCCTCTGGTCTTAGCCCTCCCAACAGTGGGGACTCCTGTCTAGTATGGGAGGGAGCTTTTTAACAAGATCTCTTTTCTTCAGTCTTTCTGAAGGAGAAGAAAAGAGATTCACTGCAATAAGGAGGCCTCTAACTAAGGGTAGGAGCTATACATAAAATTTCTGGTGCAGTTGTGTGATACAAGGAATACAGGACTATTTTAAGAGTCAAGAAGACCTGAGTTCAAATTGTACCTTAGATATTTCCTGGTTCCATGACACTTGATCTCCATATAGCATTTCTTTTGGGGCTGCAAAGAACTAGAAGCAAAAGAGTTCCTATCAACTAAGTAATTATAGTATGAGAATGTAATGGAGTTCTATTGAGTTAAAAGAAATTATGAAAATGATGGTTTCATAGAAATCTGAGGATATATGAACTTATCTAGAGTGAAGGGAGTAGAACCAGAAGAGATTATATCATAATACTAACAATGTAAAGACAAATGAATTTGAAAGACTTAATAACTAATTAATGCCATGAACAACTATAACTCCAGAAAACTGATATTGAAACATGTTACCCACTTCTAAGAAGAGGTGATGAACTAGGTGCACTATGTATATATATATATATATATGTATATATATATATATATATATACACACACATTCCACATACACATATATGTCTAAGTGTCTGAAGGTTTATATGTGTGTGCATGTTTGTATATGTATGTATATTTGAACAAGGTAGAGGTGTACTGGGTCTGGAACTGGGAAGATGAGTTCAAATATAGTCTCAGACAATTACTTGATATATGACTCTAGTTATGTGATTTAACCTTTGTTTGCCTCAGTTTTTTCATCTTTACAATGGGAATAATAATAATAGTAATAATAATAATAATAATTTCTTGAAATACTTTGGAAAAGTTCTTGTCACATATTCTTGTCATTTTTTCTTTCCTTTCAATTGTGCCTGATTCTTCATGATCTCATTTGGGGTTTTCTTGGCATGCTGCAGCCCATTTTACAGATGGGAGAACTGAGGTTAAACAGAATTAAGTGACTTGCCCAGGGGTCACATAGTTAATAAGTGTCTGAGAGCAGATTTGAACTCAGGAAGATGAGTCTTCCTGATTCTAGACTGCACACTCTACTCTACCAACTAGCTGCTTCCCTCCCCATCTCTCTTTCTTCTGAACCTGGAAGTACCTGCCAAGTTTTTAGAAAAAGTTGGCAGTATGCCTGAGTTTAACATGAGATGTTTCCAACCTGTGAAAGGTTGGACTGAAGATGGGAGTGAGGGCAAAGTTTAGGGTTTAGGAAAGTAAGAGGTGTGCTAGAGCCTGCTTCCCAATCTACCAGAAGATGGTTAAATCTTCAGTGTGAACATTTACACCTCAGAAATCTGCAAGTGTAGATTATGCTTGATTTGATTATTTGGACTTAAGAAACTATTAATAATGCAGATCAAACTTAAAGCATTTAGTGTGTTCATTCCTCTCCCTCCTCTCCCACCTTGACTGATTGTTAATCATTCACCCACATGCTCCAGAGGAAAGGTCCCGGACAAGCTGTATTCCAAGGTACCTTTAAATTCATTCAGGGAAATTAACTTAATTAGGAACACAAGACTTAGGGGTAGGATGATATCTTTCTAACCTTAGAGATCTTATCTAGTCTAATCTCATTTTACAGATAATGAAACTGAGGCCCAGAGGAATGAAATGATTTAGTTCCCACAATGTTGTAACAATCCTTAATGAAGCTATGACTTTCTCCAGGTTGAGTATACATTATACTGAGAATTGTCATTGTGTGTAGTTTAGTGGTTTCAGTCATGTTTTGACCCCCATTGGGGTTTTCTTGGTAAAGATACTGGAATGATTTGCCATTTCCTTCTCCAGCTTTATTTTTACAAATGAGAAAACTGAGACAAACAGGGTTAAGTGACTTGCCCAGGATCAAACTGCTAGTAAATACCTGAGATCAGATTTGAACTCAGGAAGATAAGTCTTTCTGACCACTTTATCCACCTCACCACCTCATACTGAAAAGAGAAAGGCAACTATATAGAAAGCTAGATCAACCTCACAGCTCCTTTTACCTAACAAAATCAAGCTTCTAATGTTTGCTGAATTGCATCAAACACCTCCCAGGTCCCATCTCCCTTTCATATTCTCAGTAGCAGTCTTTCCCTTATGAAGCTCTAGTAAATAGAATTCACATTAATTAATATTTACATAAGCCCCTACACAATTGAGTTCTCTCAGCTCACTGACTTCACTATACCTCAGTTTCCTCGTTGGAAACAAAAAGGAGTTTGGATTAATAAACTCTAAATCCCTTTCCAGCTTTAGAATTCTTTAATGTATAAAGATAAACACAACTAAAAACACTCATCCATGTTACTCTTACCATTGTAGTGCCTGGAAACATTACCTGGAGAAAGAAAGAAAAACATTTATCAATCACTGGTCATGTATATTTGTCATTCAAAGATCTTCATAACCTTGCCCCTCTCTTCCAGTCTTCTTATACTTTATTTTCCACCTCTCTACCTCCCATGAATTCTGAGATTTATTGACACTGGACTCCTTGCTATTCCTCAAACAAAACAGACCATCACCCAACTGTGGACATTTTTATTGGCTGCCCTGATGCCTGGAATTCTTTTTCTCCTCATTCCCTGGCTTCCTTCAAGTCCCAATTAAAATCCCACCTTACATAAAAAGTCTGGAGAAGGAAATAATAGCAAACCATTCCAGTACCTTTGCCAAGAAAACTCCATGGACAGTCTTGGTATGCTTTGGTCCACCAGGTCAGGAAGACTAGGACACCACAGAATGACTGAACAATAGCAACTGACAAGAAGCCTTTCTGTTTCTCTTAACTCCTAATTCCCTTTAATGATTATCTCCAATATTTTCTGTATTTATATCTTGTTTGTATGTAATCTTCTACATTAATTAGATTGTGAACTCCTGCAGATCAGGAATTGGCCTTTCTTCAGCACTCAGCATACTATCTACCATATAGTAGAAGCTTAAGAAATGCATGTTGACTAACTGATTGCCAAGCACAATGTTAAACAAGATATGAATGCAAAACAATCCCTGCCTTCAAGGAGTTTACATTTTAATGAGAGAGAATACATGGATAGGAACTGGTGACCAAGGAAGCAAATTATGGTCAAAGGAATCACAAAGATGATGAGTGAAACAACTGGACAGTCAATTGACATATTTTTTCTAGGATGGATGATATAGTTGGTTTAATTACATTTCTTAGAACAAACAGTCACATTTGAAAGTGAAGTCAGAGGATTTGTGTTTGAGCTCCATCTTCACTACTCGTTACCTGTTTGATCTTATCACATCATTCTGCCTCAGTTCTTCATCTGTGAAATTAAGGATTTGAACTGAATAGAATCTGAGACCCTTTCTGGTTCTAAATTAATGAACTATATCCTTAAATGTACAAAAACATATATTTATGCTTACACACACGTGTATAGAAGCATATTACTTATACGTATATGAAGTAATTTTTCTTATTGCTATATTTACTCTTCATTTAACTGGTCCAAAGTCTCTTCAAAGAAATAATCAAGGGGGCAGGTTGGTGGTGCAGTGGATAGTGCACTAGCCCTGGAGTCATGAAGACCCAAGTTCAAATTTCAGACACTTGATACTAACTGGCTGACTTTGGAGAAATCACTCAATCCTATTGCTTTCCCCTCTTCCCCCCCCCCAAAAAAAAGAAGAAAAAGAAAAAGCCAAAAAAGATTGTTGAAAAACTATTTAATTAAACGATCATACTTATGCTACTCTCTTTATGGAAAGAAATAAACCAATCTGGGCCAGTTGCACAATTTATTAAAATCAATGTAATATGGATTAAAAAGACCTTGATTAATGGCACATTTATATATTACTTTCAGGTTCCTCTCTAAGGAATTTCAAATATTGATAAAGGACTGGCAGGAATTCTGGAATGATGAGAAAGAAGCATGGGTAGAGAAAATGGACACCATTGCCTATGTCTACTTTGTATCTAGTAAATGTTTAATAAATGTTTGTTGATTTAAATTGGTACAAGGAAGAAGTGAAGCTGAATGAGGCCAAGGCTGATCCAGTTCATTTTGCTCCTTCTGAAACCAAGAATATTCTCCATGTGTCAGAAGGGGGAAAAATGTACTGCCTGTCAGCTGTTAAAAGGAGGGGGAGAGGAAGATGAAAAAGAGGGGGAAAAAAACTATGTCAAAGGAATAAAAGAAAGTCTGGTTAATATGCCCAGAGCGACTGCTCAATGGCTCTGAGAAAAGTGAAAGGTCACATGATTACAAAAAAGGAAGGGGGGGGGAACACCTCCCTACAACAACTGCCCTCTAGCTATGGTTAACTTTAATTAACTGCAGTATTATATTCACTTCCAGCTCAGGTTCCACCCTCCCTCACTCCCGGTTCTTTCCTAGGTCTGATCAAACTGGCTTCCTCCTTGGAATATTTTGTTTTTAAATTATGATTGATAATAGTAGGGAAAACACAATGAAGATCTTGAGGGGTCCTTAGTGATTGTTCCCTTTTACTACCAACTGACATTAATGCATGACTTTTTGGAATGCTTTGCAGACTGCAGAGCTCACACTGAAAAGGCCACTTACACAGTAAGAATTGTACATATATCCATAAATCCTTGCTTCCAAGCATGCCTACAAACACACTTGAAGCAGAAGTGTGGAACATGTCTGTTTCAGTTAATATGCATGGCTAAAAACTGTATGTCCAATCAGTAATTCCAATTCATGGTGGGAAAAATATTCCCATATATTGAACTTGTCTTTGTAGCAGATTACTCACTTTTAAATACAAACATTTTAATACAGTAGTGGGTGGGCCATTTTCCAAGGTTATCAGACCAAATACACTTTATTTTTTTATTTAATGAACTTCTAAGAAAAATCAGTCCAGACCTTAGGAAATAAATAAAAGGTGCAACTGATAGTCAAGCAAATGGAGTTTTCAGAATTAACTGTTCGCTATGCTCTGTCACTCCAAGTTAATTATCTCAAAAGATGAAAATAGGTTTTGTGACTCATAAGTGACAATAAAACACTTGGCATCAAATAAAAATGCAAGGGCATAAGTCTCAGGATACATACACACACAGAAACACTGATCTATTTCTATTGGTAGAAAAGATGAAAAATACACTTAAGAAAAATCAAGTGATAATGTTGAAACTACAGTACTCTGCCCTGATAGATAAGAGGCCTGAATAGGTCATCAAGCTCTGTGTTCAAGATTGTCATCCTTTCCAGTATAAAGGTTACAGGGAACAGACATTAAAAGTGGGCCTTAAGGTCAATCCAACCCCTTCCCAAAACTCAGGAAGGCCCACAGATTCCCTCCCCTCCCCTTTAACTCAAAGTTCTTACTTATTCCAACTGGGGCTACCCTCCCTAGACCCCGGTCTTCATCCTCAGGAATGCTTAGTGGAGAAAGGAGTGCTGAGTGAAGCATTTTAGATTCTATCTCAGAGGTTTATTTTGTTTCCTTCTTCCTAGGAAAAGTAGGAAGTTTCAAAGGAGATTTGCCTTCTTTAGCCTGGAGCACCAAGGAAGTGGAGCCCCAGGGGACTCTGCCTAAGGATCTCAATCTTTTTAAAAGGTCTCTTCCCCCAGCCCCAAACCAACACCAAAAAACTGTCACCAAAAAGTTAATTAGATGAATAATCACATTTGTTCAGGAATAGGAGGAATAGATTTTATTGGCTGCTATTAGTGACCTTTCTCTACTTGAAGTGCTCCCCAACCCACCCCACCCCCCCCAAATGCCACTTCCTGGCCAGTTAAGTTTTCCACTTCAGAAATGCTTATCAAACCAGAGAACAAAGTTTAATAAGTAAGGTGAAAATTGCTCCTTCCCATCAAGGAACAAACTGTATCAGCTGGAAGCTGCCAAGAGCCCCCCCCCCCTTGGGTTTAGCACAATTACAAGCTTCTCAGTAGTCTGCATTCCTCCCTTTTCTCCTCCCTCCACTCCTTGTCAGTTCTCAGCTCTGAAATCCTTTTGTTTTTAAAAACAGTATAAATTAACTCCAATCATACCTCCTGATATATCAAAAGTCAGACCCACCCAGGTTGTTCTCAGATTTGTTAGGGCTTCCCAGTCTTAGACAGATCTCATAGAATACTAATGATGATGATGTTGATGATGATGATGATGATGATAGCCATCATAACCACAGGTGGAGAAATCCCTACAAGCTCTAGTCACAAGGCCAGTTGAGACTAGAGTGCTTCAGGGGAAAACAAAGTAGAGAAATCAGTAAACAGAAAATGCTTAGTCAGCAAATGTTACCGCTACATTAAAGGTGAAATGTAAATAGGCATGGTGCCAAGATGTAGATAAGTTTAGATAACACTAGCACAGCTTTTCGTAGATGTCATAATTAAGGACTTCTCAAAGACAGACATGTTTTTGTTGCATACTTTGGAGGCTTTTAAATAACGAAGGGAGGGGGCGGCCCATGTTTTGGAGCAGTCGCCTTAGCACTGAGAAAAATAAACTTGCTACTCAGGAAGTATTAATATCAATTGAATTTATTACAAGTTACTAAGCTCCAAGGCACATTACAGTGTTCTGTTAACTACAGAAATGTATAAAGGACAAACAGAGCATGTTTTCCATGTACAGCATTTTGCTCTACTGCTCAAAAGCATCCGTGCATCAATAAAGCAAAAACAAAAACACATGAAGATTAAAAACGTTCAGATCAATAGAAACAAACTGAAACAGTTTTTTTCCCCTTACAAACTTGCAACAAAAACACCCTCCCCCTGCCCCACCCCTAGACTCCCCTCCCTCACTGTTTTGCAAACAAAACAAAACAAAACAAAATTAAGTGAAGACTAAACACTCAGGGCTTGGTAAAACAGAAGCTTGATCACCATTTTTGTAGCAATTTTTTTTTTAGGCATCAACACTGGCCTTGGCAAGAAGGAAAAGGTGTTTTTCTTTTTTTTTCTTTTTTTTTTCCTTTTAGAGAAGTGCATAACATTTACAAAAATACACAGCAGCAGCAGGTAATTGCTAAGGGCTAGTAAATCTTGTACCTAGGCAAACACACTGCCACCAAATAAATGAGAAAACAGGTATTGTGTAAGTAACCAAAGAATATTATATTCTGTTTAACAAAAACCAGCTCTATCCTTCAAATGAAGAAGAGTTACATACCTTTGTTTCAAAATATAGAAACATACGACGAAAATAATGTCTATACATAAGACTAACTTTTTGCAGTTTTGTTATATTCACAATTCTACATCTTCGTGGTAGGGGGGGGAGGAAGGATTGTAGACTAGGAGGGGGGGTGGGGGGGATCTGACTTGGAGAAGAGTGGGGGGATAAGGTTGAGGTCAAGGAGGGATTTTTGCTGGGTTTTAAGGGTCTCTCTCTTTTTTCACTTTCACGTCCCCAGCTAAGATAGTCGCGATTTCCCCCTGCATGAAAGCCCAAGGTACATTAGAACCGACTAAGGGGCATTTCTCGCCACTGGGGCAGTATACCTCACCGGTGGCCCCTTGGGCCTTGATGCTTTCCCTAGAACAAGGAAAACAGAACTTGTGGCTGGGCACAGAAGGGCACTGAACAAAATGTGTGTCCTCCAAACGTTCGTGGCAAATGGTGCAGCAAAGCGGGCCGCTGTTGGCCATTGGGGAATCGGGAATGTTTTGGGGGTGAACTTGGTCCATGCCCGGGTGGGCACTGGGTGGTGGGGGTGCCACTTGTAAGTTTATATCCCCATTGCGAGATGCCAGTCGGCGTTGGGCTGGCACCGAGGCGGGTGACACGGGGCTGCTGCTGTTCCTTCGAGTGGCCGTAGTGGAATGCACTGAGCTGCCGTCCTTGGGCGAGTGAGCATTCCCCAGCGTGTCGGCCACGGACATGAGGGCCGCCATGGGGGACTGGCCGTTCTGGGGGGCTGATTCGGGTGGGGTGGTCCGGTTGGAGAGAGGCCCCAAGGGCGGGGGCGGGGGCGGAGGAGGTCCCCCGGCTCCGTGCACTGCCCCGAATCCCCCGGCCGACATGGTGAGCTTCAGGGCCTCACTTTGGCTGGCCATCCACTGCTGGCGCTGCTGCTCTTCGCTCAGCTTCAGCGCCCCCTCGGCCGAGTCCGGCGGCTCCGGGGACGCTTTCCTCTTACGCAAGCCAGCCGTCCCCCCACGGCTGGAGGCGCTGGCTGGAGGGAGCACCCCAACGACTCCCCCGCTTCCCCCGGTGCCTCGAGGATGGGTGACCAGGGCGGTGGGCAGCATGGGGCAGTTGGCGTCTAGGTAAGGTTGGGGGAGCATGTCTGCCCCTGGCACCCCTTCCTTGAAGAAGCGCACAGACTCGGGCAGCAGGTCCCCCAGCAACCGCCAGTCTCCGGAACCGTGTTTCTTCTCGTACTCCAGGTACTTGAAACCCGAAGAGAGGCCGCGGCCGAAGTCTTTCATGCAGTCCTGATACATCTGCTTGGCCACCCCGGACGCGCTGGAGAACACGTTGCCCGAGCCTGTGGGATATTCGATAAAGAGCTTGAGCTCGTAGTCCAGACCGGGCTTGGAGACCGCGTCGAAGGCAAAGACGCGGCCCAGCAGCGAGTGGTCCTTCTTGAAGCGGACCTCGTAAGGAGTGCAGCCGGCCAAAGTCAGCAGGGTCTCCCGCACCATCTTGGGCTTGCTGGCCCAGTCTTCGGCCCGGTTCCGGAGGCTCTCGCTCAGCTCGGCCAGGGCCTCCGCGTTGCGCTGCTTCTCTTTCAGCTCCCGTTCCTGGTCCGTACTGGACACCGAGCCGGGCCGCTTGCCCCCACCGCACGCTTCTGAAGATGAAGAAGAGGTGGAGGAGGACGAAGAGGAGGACGAGGACGAGGAGCCGGCCACCGTGGCCCCCCCGAGGCAGGAGGGTCCCCCGCCTCCGCCCACGCCGGCGCCCTGCGGGGGAGGGCGGTTGCCCAACCCGTGGGGAGGGGGCAAAACGGTCGCTCCCGGCCCGTTGAGCAGCGTTTGAGGAAGCAGGTTGGGGGGCACGTTCAGGGGGCCCCCGCCGCCTCCGCCACTGCCGCTCCCGGGGGGCAGCCCCGTCACCAGCCCCCCGTGTGCCCCGCGGCGGGTGGACGAGGAGTTGGGGCTTTGGCGGTTCAGCTCCGGGGGCCCGTCCTCGGGGGACTGCTTGGGGAAGCCATTGGGGCCGCCCAGGCCGTTGGGCAGCCGGGTGGCGTGGCCGCTACCCGCGCCGGCCCCTAGGCTTCCCGGGGGCGGAGGGTACTCGAAGCGGCTCCGCTGCTCCACCGCGGCGGCGGCGGCGGCGGCGGCGGCGGCGGCGGCCGCGGCCGCGCTCAGGCCGTAGCGCTCCAGGCCGGACGGCGCGGCCAGGACGGCGGCTTTGGCGGAGCCGTCGACGTGGTTGAGCTGCTGCGGCGGCGGCTGAGGCTGCGGCGGCGGCGGGGGCTGCTGCTGCTGCTGCTGCTGCTGCTGCTGCTGCTGCTGCTGCTGCTGCTGCGCCGCCGCCGCCGCCTCCTTGGCGGACAGGGCCACGGTCTTGACCCCGACGGGAGGCGGCGGCCCGGGGGACCTGCCGTCCTGGAAGCAGCCGTGGGCCCGCTTGAGCTGGCGCGCCGTCTCGATCACGAACTCGATGCGGTCCGCGCCCTCGTAGTTGACACAGCCTCTGCACACGGGCTCCGTGAAGTCCCAGATCATGGCCCAGGGCATGCGGGGCAGGTCGCACAGGTAACAGGACTGTCTCCGAGAGGAGGCCACCTGCGCCGAGGACATGATGCCGGCCCGGGGGAGGGAGGGGAGGGGGGGAAGGGCAGGTCGGCCCCTACCCGCCCAGGCTGCTGCTGCGCCTTCTCCTCCGGGGAGGGCTGGCGGGAGGGGGAAGGAGGCGAGGAGGGAAGGGGAGCAGGCGCTGCCTCCTGCCACCCGCTGCCGCTGCGCCTCTCGGCGGTTGCTCCACCACCTGGGTGGCAGAGTGGCTGCCTCCCTGCCCCCGCCTCCTAGTGCCGCTCTCTGGGAGGGGAGGGGAAAGCTGCCGAGTTCTTCCTGGTGCTGTTGCCCCTGGGACGGGGGTGCCGGGAACGGGCCGGGGGGTGGGGTCGGGTGAGAAGGTCTGCCCCGCCGTTACTGCCCCTGCCGCCCGCCCTCCCCGAGGCTTCTGTCCGCCCTCTCCCCAGGGCAGAGAGGCGCCCAGGGCCGCCGGCCTCTTCCCCGGGGCTCCCCGCTCCCCGGAGGGGAGAGGTCCGGGAGGCGCCCGGGGCGGACGAGGAGGGGGCGAGGGCGGCCCCGGCCTCCCGCTGCAGCGGGTGCTCCGCCGGGCGGCTCCAAGACTCTGCACGCGCCGAGCCGCCGCCGCCGCCGCCGCCGCCTCCCGGACGCACAGCCGCTGGAAGGAGCAGCCCCCGGCCCGGTCCCCGGCCGCCCGGCTGCCGCCGCTCACGTCGGGTGCATGGTTGGCCGTGGCTTCCACCTCCTGTCACATCCCCATCGGAAGCGGAATGTGGGGATGGGGATTGTTACTCCACGTTCCGGAGGCGCGTCTCGCGCTCCCGCTCGGGCTGCGGCTCGCGCTGTCCCCGGCTCGGCCGCGCGGGATGCCGCCCGGGCGGAGCGGTGACGTCACCGCCATGCTCTGCACCAGTCCCCCCTCCCCTTTACACTTCCTCTGTCTGTGGAGCCCACTTGTTGCGTGGACACTGCGCATGCTCGGCATGCAGCCCAGATTCCTCTCAGCCTTTCCCCTCCTCCCCCCTCCCCCCGCCCTCCCCGGACTGTGTGACTGTGTGTGTGTGTGTGTGTGTGTGTGTGTGTGTGTGTGTGTGTGTACAACAGCTGAAGCAATGCAAGTTAATGCTGGAAATCAAGTGAAGAAATACCCAGGGCTATGTTTGGAAATTAAACAGAAGATGATCTTTCCCTCCCCTCCCTTCCCCAGCCCCTGCCCGGCTCTCCATGTGAAAGTGCATTCAGGAAACATGCATCATTTTTCCCCTCCATGCGCTCAGGCGTCTCCTTTCAGAATCTCAGCAGAAAATTTCATAAGAGACATCACCCCTCACATTCAGAGTTTTCTAACAGGGATCAAGTCATTTGCCGTGCGGGTATTTTATATACTTTTCAAGCGTTAATACCCAAACGCATAGCAACAACAAAATGAGCCGTTTAGCAGTCTCATCTTGTGTTTCCTATTTAATGGTTTCCATTCTTGATCAAGGGACCATAGGAACCGGAGTTTCAATGAATGATGGTGGTGGAGACAGACTGAGCTATCCCATTTTTCATTTCTGGCACAGTGGCCTAGCAGATGCTGAGTCGTGAAACCAGGGGGCTGTGTGGAACCTGGGCTTTCTGTATAGTTGCAAGGTGCTGGAGAGGCCAAACAGGTGAGTAATTTATGTGTTTGCTCATGGAAAGGGAAACAGGATTCCCTCTGTTTAGCAACAATAATACATTACATTTTTGGAACTGAAGCTCATCTGATAGTGCCGAGAAAGGCAAAACACGGACATTCGCCCCCTTCCTTCCTTAGAATGCCCTTTGCTCAGGACATTTACCCGACAGCAGAACAAATACTTTGCTCAAATCAGCCTATATTAATATATTTAAGAATTTCCTCTGTCAAATTATGGATGGGGTGGAGGGACTTCTCTTGAAAATGCAGTATTGAAACAAAAAAATACTCTTTTAGTACAGTCTTTAGAACATATGGCCATCTCATCCTGCCCTCCTCCCATATGCCACTCTCAGGGATACCTTCTCAGAAACCTCAGTCTTATTGCACCACCCTGGGGCTTCAACCTCTAGGGGAAAGATTTTTATAAAGGAAGGAGCAATAGGGGCAAAGAAGGCTCTGGGGACCCCTGCCTTTTATTCCCTCTGCAGACGTTTCTGTTTTTGCAAAACAATGACATTGCTGTCCACTCCCGAACAATAATAAACTTTCACTGCCAGGCCTGCCTGGATCATGGCAATTATTTTTCTACAAAGGGTTGCAAACAGAGTATTGCATCACTCACACATATTTCAACCATTGCAATGTAACCGGTTACCCCAGGGTGAGTCAGACTATATGAGGGTGTGCGAGGAGGGGAGGATAGCATGACATTCTCATGAACCTGGAGGACATTAGCTCTGGCTCACTTGTTTAACCCATTTCTGTATCTTCATATATATTCAGTCCATCCTTTTATTTAACTAAAATGTTGGAAAATGACAATTTAACTTTTCTTTGGCAGAATTTTTGTGGATGGGAGTTCATTTTGTGTCACAGTGATGTCTGCCATATGTATACAGGTCTGTGTCTTCATAATAACTTTGAGGATGTGTACTCACAAAACATCTCCATATAGGTAGTAGAAGGTGAAAATAAATCATAATTTCATTGTATTCTCATAATTTTTTTAATTTAAAAAAGTGCAATTTCTTCAAATGAAGCACCCCCCACCCCACTTAGGAATTACCACCATTTATCATTCCTGCATCTTAATTGACTGTCTGAGGCATCCTCAACTGCCGGGTTTGGGGTGAGAGGAGTGAGATAGCACCAGGCATATAAGGACACACAATTCGTACAGGTATAGGAGTATGGACACCTAGAGGCTATTTCAGTGTGGGCTCTTCCGAGAAACTTGCTGCAGAGGTGGGTGGAGAGAAGAGGTGAGAGGGAGTGGTTCCCAGAGCGTAAACAGCAGTAGCTCACCTTATTAAGGAAATGAGGTGACTTGGTGTCAGGGGATAACCACGTGAAGTGCCACTCGAGTTTTGGGGCATACCTAGTCCCTTGCCTTAGGGTGAGGTGGATCACAACAGAAGCATAATCTCAAACACTTCTGAACCTACAGCCTCTACTCTTCCCAACTGATTTACTTAGGTAATGGGTTGTTTAGGCTAGGGAGAAAGTTGAGGGCGCAATGACAGATCTCTGCCTGCGGAGTTTCCTTGGGGGCGAACTCACTTGACAAAGCACTCTGTGCTTTGATTCCTGAATTGGGGCAAAAGATTAACCCACAGAGCTCCGGGAAGGGGGGAGGGGTGACTAACTGATTTTTTTGGAGGAGGGAACGGGCTAATGTTTAGTGTAGAGAGGTAAACATTCTCATAAACCCCTTCTCAGCTCGATTGCCCATGCGTCCAGCTAGCTCCCCAGCCTCCTTTCGCTACTTTACTCACACTGAATCCCGTCATCTCTCCTTGCCCTCCCCTCTACCACTCTCCTGCCGACTTCTCCACGCGGCGCCACTATTTTATCCGGCTGGCACTAATAAAAATACATTTTTTTTAAAGTGCTCTCTCTCTTTCTCTCTCCTCCTGAACCTTCCGTCACCCCAGGGCTATTCACTAGGCTGAGAGCTCCTTCAAGAAAGGCCTTTTTTGGAAACACTCACCCCTCTGTAAACGAGGCCGGCTAGACTCACAAGGGCCGCCTTTATAGTGGGTGTAAATAATGAGCACCTTAGATAGAATCAGGCCTCGCCGATCCCTCACGTACTGTGTCAGCTCCTAGTGGCCTGGCAAATGAATGCAGAAGCCTATACATCCATGGACATATAGGTTGGGGGAGGGGCGGCAGGGGTTGGGGATTAGCACACGTGTGAAATCAGCAACTCGGCAAGACCGAACTGTGATTTACTTTTACTAACAGGACGTATTGTGGGGCGGAAGTGTGTTTGCTTTTCCGTAATGATTAATCCCGGGTTTTGTGTTTTTTTTTTAAACTTCGGCCAGGGCTGGGGTTACGCAAGAGCCACTCAAGCGTGAAATCCCAGCAATAACACGGGCTCACAGCGTGAGCTGCGATCTGGAAACCAGGAAGAGAGGAGTCTATGTGTCCGAAATCTGCCAAGCCAGGCTGCGTGCGGGGACTCTGGGGGTAAAGTCGACTGGAAGGGGAAAATGAAATCTTGATGGTGGCTCTGGCCGTGCAGCTGCAAGAGAAGATCAAATCTCTGACCACATTCTTCCGGGGGGGGGGGGGCGAAGTGAGGGAGGGGGAAAGAAAGGGGGAGTCGCGTGAGGTTCCTGTCTCCCAGTCCTCCTTTCCCCGTTTCCTCCCCCTGCCACTTTTCCAGGGCATCGGGGAGTCCAGTGCTGTCTTCAGCAAAAGATAGTGTGTTTATTTAGATCTGAAAAATAAATCCCGAAATGAGCCTTACGGAATTGGGGGGGGGGGGCAACGAGGGAGGAGCAGAAGAAAAGGGAAGCACTAGACAATGACACTATTCAGACGCTTGGTTGAGTTAAAACAAATACACTAGGAGAGGGGCCAGTGGAGGGGGGAGGGGCAGTAGTGAGATGGGAAGGGAGGGGGGAAAGACACACTAGGGGCTGCTTTTGAAGAGCGCAAAGGTGGTGGAATATATATATATATATATATACACACATACACACACATATATGTATATATGTACATATATCTATATCTATATCTATCTATCTATCTCTCTCTATATATATATATATATTCTGCGCGGCATTCAATCCATATGCCTTCTGAGTCTGAAATCCGAATCACTTAACGGGAGCTTGGGGAAGAAAAAGAGGAGGGGGAAAATGTAATGACTCCCCCAACAGTCCTAAAGCTAAGTAAGCGCCTGGTACAACTTCGCAGTGACGGGGGATTTCCGGGGTCACTGTGTCAGAGACCCTTCACCTCCGAGTCTTTCCATCTCGGGCCGAGAATGGGCTCAAACTGGCAAGCCCAGGCACTCCTCTCACTCTCCTTTGAGTTTAGCAGTCTCAGATCAACACAACTAGCTAGTGCTGCACTCCAGATAGGTGCGTTAAACTAAACAGTCCCGAATGATCGAATGGCTTGAAAACGGGGAATCTCACGAAAGCTCCAGAGATAGCCAAAAAAAGCTACCAGTTATTTTGCCAGACCAGTGCTACCATAAGGTGACGTCACGTATTTTACGGGGTTGGGGTGGGGGTGGGGGAAGTTTGAGCTGAGGTTTAGGATCTCCATTATTTCAAATTAACACCATGCAAATTAGATCCAAAGTGGGGGTCTAATCACCTACTATTTTTGAGTACTTAACCACACTCCGATGACTGGCTCTAGGCAAAACAGTGAAGCAATAATTTCACTTTTATATAGCGCATTAACGGTGGCAAAGAGCATCCTTTTGGAACATCATACCATTCCGCATATTCTTCCCTCAGGCGGAGTGTTCTGAAGAATTTGTTCTCACGGAAGTGTTAGGGACTTTTTGAGTTAACTCCTCCACCCCATTTTTGCATTTTAAAAGGAGACCCCTGGGTGAGGAAGATACTTAGCAAAGGATTGAAGCCTAATAGTAGAATTGTTGGGAGGAGAGGAGGGAGAGGAGGACACGGATTTTGGGGAGGAGCACCAATCCCATACTGCAAGTCTCAGGCCACCTCTGCCCAACCCTTTCTTTAACTTGAACTTACCCCCCTGGGTTTGAATGACAAGAGGAAATAAGTCTCGGGTTGAGCCAGAAACTGTGAGAAATAATGATTAATGAGAATGGGAAGGAAAATTGGCTTCCGGCTTCCTTTCAAGCCCAGATAGTCACCTAATCCCACTACCCATTCTTCCTTAACAGATTCCCCACCTTAAAATTTAAGAGCAGTGAGAAGCCCAGACTCTCCATTCAAAACTAAAGTGACTTTGGAGCAACTGCAATAGTTACCCAAGTTGGAAATCTTGAACATCCTTTGCAGTCTTGGGGTTTGATCGTCTGAACCTATCACGCTCCGCCCCCCAGCCCCTTTAGCAACGAGGTTACCGTCTGAATCGCTTTCTAGATCCAAATCCTAGGAGCCAGGTTCATTATTTGATGATCTTTTGATGGCGGGACTTGATCTGGACATTGGCGATTGGATAATTCTCTAAGATTTTATTTCTTTTCCCTACTCAAATCCCCCAAAGCAAAAAAAAAAAAAAATCAGACAAGTTCCGAGTTCTATTTTTATGCTTGTTTCTTACTTACGCTTGGAGAAATCACTTAATGACCTTTAGGATCCTTCAGTTTCCCCGTAAGTTAAATGGATATAATATTACTTGGTCTAGCCTCCTCCAAGGGTGAGAATATATAATAAATATCGGTGAAAGTGCTTTGCAGAGTTTAAAGTATTATACAAACGCAAGGTGTTAATTGTCTTCCTAATTCCATACCTGCTAGTTAAAATTGTTGCACAGAAGTATTCTATAATCACCAACCCCTGGGATGATATTTTTCTTTTCTTTCTTTTTTTTTTAGGTTTTTGCAAGGCAAATGGGGTTAAGTGGCTTGCCCAAGGCCACACAGCTAGGTAATTATTAAGTGTCTGAGACCGGATTTGAACCCAGGTACTCCTGACTCCAGGGCCGGTGCTTTATCCACTGTGCCACCTAGCCGCCCCGATGATATTTTTCAAAAATAAATTCTTGGGGTTAGGCACCTGCAGAAAGAGCATTTCCCTTCTAGGAGAGACTTAGCCTAACATCTTTTAGGGGCTTGCTCTATTGAGGGCAAATAAGAAAACACTCTCCCTTAACCTCAGGGCTTCTGTCCCTTAACCTCAGGGCTTTAGAGAGAGAGAAAATGGCGAAATTACTAGACCTGAGACAAGTCTTTTTCTCTTCCACTCATATGCTCCCCCATTGGGTGGGGCTTTTTCTTTTCCACAACCCTTCGGGAAATGAATTTAGGAATTGATGAGCTTCCTTGGGGTAGCTGCTTTTTGCTTTGGTCAATTTAAAGATGAATAGTCAGCGATCTCTTTTAAAAACCGAACTGACAGGAAGTGTCAAAACAGTGGCAGGGAATAAGGATGTAATTATGTGTTTATGTTTATCATTCTCGATTTAATTAAATTCATCAAAGAGCACTTCAGAACTTCTTGGGTCCAGGGTAGTGAAGAAATCCTAGGGTCAGAGGGTGAATGGGGGGGGGGAATAGAGAATTGAGGGAGGGTCCTGGTTGAATTTGGGAAGAGGATTGGAGTTTCCACATATCAGGCAGGGTTTCTCTATTTTATTTTTTTAAAAATTCCTTTTTTTGTATATGGTAGTCAAATAGTTTTCCCTTTATTCTGTGGCATTGGAGTCTTCTCAGTGACATTTCCAGCCTGTCACTCTGCACATACTTTTTTTATTACCAATTCTCTCCCTCTCCTCCTTTTTTCATATTACTGGTTTTCTGCCTCGATGCCCACACAATAACCTTCAATAACGCAAAATCCAACTTCCTTGCCTAACAAACTCTGTTACCAGCAACCTATATCTAACACCACAAAACAGTTCCCATTCTTTTATTTATCTACCTCCCAACGCCTGATTTCTTGCCTTATAGCCCACAGAATTTCTACCTCCATCCCATTCTGATATTTCCAAAGTCCTCTTTCTGCTGAATAGACTGCCTATGGACCCAGGCTCATTTCAAAGACTTTAAGAGAGAAAGAAACTTAGATTAAAGGACCTTCAAAGTGAGCCAGGCTTCTCTATTCCGTCCAGTGTGTTGGACTCCACTCCCTGTGAGTTGGAAAGTTCACAGGTGTATTTGAAGTGGTTCACCACCTTTATACCCTTTCCCAAACTGATAATGTTCATTGAAAGTGAACATGCAGAAATTATGAAATCACTGTCTGGGTATATACTTAAAGGAAAGAAATATAAAGCACCTCCAAATCTATCTCCACCATTTTAGAACAACTTGTATTTTGCATAACCTATCAAAGGTTAGATTAGTTGGAAATAATATCTCATTCCTTGGGGTCAGCTCTCTCAACATAGGAACCCCATCCCCTCAATCCCTTTGCTGTCCTTGATTAGTTGCCCACTTTTATCTGACAAATTTTTTGGGGGAAGGGGTAGTCAGGACTAGCAGCCAAATAACATAGTCACACTTCTAAATTCTACCATTTAGAATGGAAAACTTTACTGCATTAGGAGTGAAAAAAATCAAGTTTACAAAGACCCATAATTTTAATGATTTGACATGACTATAATATAATGAGTTTCCTTTCCCCAGATTTCCCTTTTGGTGAGACTAAGAGAATTGAATGTTTCATTAACACTCATCCCTTCTCCCCCTCCCCCATCTTTCTCTACCAAGCCTCCCATCTGATGACTTAATAGTATTGACTGGCTTTTAATTCTGATTAACACTCTCAGCTGTCAGGAGGGGGATGCTGGAAGGGCACACACAGACTGTACTGTCCAGCAAATACATAGACATTTGGGGAACTTTCCTTCCCTTTCTCTATCCTTTGAAATGACATTAAGTTGAGCAGAGACTAGGAGAGAAAAGGTAGAATAAAGACAGAAGGGAGGAAGGGGTGGAGGGAGGGAATAATAACAGCAACAAAAAAGCAATTTACTTTCTTTTCTAAGGCAGCTAGTAAAATTCCTAAGGGAGATCAAATGCCAAAATTGACTGTCTTGGTATATTTTAGACCAGATTGCTTGGGTGAACCATGTCAGAGTTTCAAGTGTATCCTAGAGAGACTGTGAGTCATGAAGAAGAGCACAAAGCATCTTTGAGGTTGGGAGGTAACCCTACAGAAAGGCAGGAGAGGTGTATATTTGCTACACTGTTCTCCTGTGCCCATCCCCCCTCCCCAATTCATTGCAAGGGGAGGGTGGGGTGGAAAGGAAGGAATGAGGAATACTCAAACCAGCGAAGGAAAAAAACAACAACAAACAAACCAGGGAAGCAGATATGAAACATGGTACCCAAAGGAAAGATGCAAAATCCATTTGAGTCAGATATAGAGATATCTCCACGCTGGGCTTTTTTTTTTCTTTCTCCTCATTTGCTTTACAACTCTGCAGACATCAGGTTAGCAAAAGGTAATAAATAGTCTTTGCACAGTGGGATCCAGACTAGTGAAAACAGTTTACTGAAATTAATGGGCCTGGCTTGAACCAAAACCTCCACTTTGGAATTAATGCCAGACATAGTTTTCCTGAATTCTATCCAACTGCCTGAGCGACAGACAATTTTCATTCTATTTGTACTAAAGGCTTATGACTACTGCTGGAAAATAAAGCCTGGGTCCTTGATCTCCCTGTACATTAAAAACATTTTTAATTATATATTTTAAAAATTAAGAACAGTTGAGAGTACTGTGCCAATTCATGGATTCTGCCAGCAGAAGTCCTAGAGTTCTGGGCAATATGTGGTTGTCAGAAATTCTCATGAAAACTCTCCATTTAAAAGCCAGCCTTCATTCTCCTCCACCCCCACCCCCCACTTCCTTTTCTACAGCATTCACCCAGGGATTGGTCTCAGAAATTCTCCCCATCTCAGCAAAACACTCTAGAGGGAGGGACAAGGGGAGAAAGACTAGCTACCACCAAGAGACACTGTCCACTTGTCTCAGGAAAAAAAACTTGGTGATACTTTGTAACAAATGATGCTGAAAAGATACTGTAAACAATAAAACCAAAGCTGGCCTTTTCTCCTTGCTGCCTCCCCCCCCCCCCCACTCATTTTCTCTCCCTAATGTCCTTGCTGCAGAGCAGTCTGCAGATCTAGAGAACCATTTCTGTAGGATGCAAACACACATCTCCCTTGCCTCCCCCTACACACACACACACACACACACACACACACACACACCAGGGCATCCACTGTGCTGCCTTCAGCTAGCCATTTAACCTGAAACTGCTTTTCCTTTTCCTTTCCCCCCCTTTCCCTGGATTATTAATAAAAACAGAATTCCAGGCAGCCGGCTGGGTTTTTGCTTTCACTGTACAATCTGCACTTGTGACACAGGACATGTGGAAAATTTTGAGTGCACTGCAGTGAATGGTATGGGGAGGGAGAAGGAGAAGGAGCGTGAGGAGAGGGAGGAGTGTGGGGGGGAGTGTGGAGGGAAAAGGGGGAGGGAAGGAGGGAGTTACTTTTTAGCTTCCGCTAAGTCCTTGGCAGCTTGCCAGCCCTGAAGGATTGTGGGAACTGAACGCCTCCCAAGTACAAACTGCCAGTTTTAAGCAGCCCTGACAGTCCTGCTCCTTCCAAACTTGGCAGCAGTTCAAAGTGCTCTTTCATTTGAAATTCTGGAAGCCTGCCATGTGCAATGCAGATTTGCGGTGCCTGCTCTCATAAGGAACTGATAAATGCCGTACAGTTGCCATGGGGACAGGAGGCTATCAGAATGGCCCTGTGATCTACAGCCTCTCAGCTCTGCAGGGTTTCTCTCTCTCTCTCTCTCTCTCTCTCTCTCTCTCTCTCTCTCTCTCTCTCTCTCTCTCTCACACACACACACACACACACACACACACACACACACACACACACACCCCTCCCCTCTCTTTCTGTTAGATGGTGAAATAAATGTTCTGGAAAAGCTTAACCCTTCTCTGCTCTAGTTGTGATGATTCAGACAAAGCTGGACTGGGATGGAAAGAAGGTGGTTTTGAAGTTTGAACAGAGGTTTAGCCCTGCTTGTCAGTCACCCCTTTGGCCTTTTTCTGTGCCTGGGAGGGGAGTCTCTTCTCCATTCTCTCCCCTCTCTCCCTCCCTCCCTCCCTTCCTCTCATCAGTCCTTCCTTCACCCTGGCTCTGGGGCTTATATAAAGCTGTGTTTTTCATAGAGTGTTTCAGCAAAAGAGAAAAGCCCCAAGAGCCGGCTTGGAGTCATTAAAACCCGGATGTAAACATAACAGCCCCACATTCTGCACAGTTTGAGTGTATTTTATCTTTTTTAAACAATATTTAGCTGGCAACCTTCCCTAGTGTGTATGCCAGATATTTTAGCCAGCAGCTGACGTCATTCAGCATCCATCTTGCTGTGCTGTTGTTGCCTTTCCCACATTTTCCTTGTTCTGTGGCTGGGGAATGAGATTCTGCCCAAAATTTGGGTTCTTTCTGAAGCTATCTCAAAATAGAACTATAAATCAAATCCCTTCAGAACCAGGACAAATATGAATATGACATTCCCTGGGCACCAGTATCAATTACCTAGTCCAAAGCACTGATTCAGAATCTTATAGTGGAAAAGCAGAGGTGAAATAAGGCTGCTCCTAAACTTTCAGCTTGATCAGTCAGTGTAATTATGGGGTATTTGGGGGTATCTGTGTGTGTGTGTGTGTGTGTGTGTGTGTGTGTGTGTGTGTGTGTGTAAAAATTAGGATCATAAGCAAAGCACTTTGCAAATGTCTAGTTCAATTCAATATACAAGCACAGAATAACATTAACCATTGGGTACATGGTAAGATCCAAGCTGCCAGCTTTATGGGTGGCCTTTTATAATGGGGGATGGAAAGAAGAAAAGGAAAACCTCTACTCTTTTGAAACCAAAAAGGGCTGGTGATTTATTTGTATTGAGGCAAGAATGGGGAGAAAAATATCCCCTCTACTGAGTTTACTGTTTCCTGGACTTATATGTTCTTTAACATAACAGTGGAGGAATGCATTTTCCATTCATATTTTCCTATGGTTTTTAATATTATCTGCTAAATATATTAGTCCACACTGTTTACTTTGGGGTTTCAGCCCACAGACCTTAGTCTATTCTCAACACCTAAGGGTATTCCACAAAAAGATTATGTGTATGCACTTTAAAGAGAACTTTAGACTTGTTTGAGGACATGAGGGTAGTGGGAATTTCTATTTGGGGCTGTCATTTTTAAGTAGCTCATTCTCCCAGATGATGAGTACTCCAGAATTCATTTGTCCAGATTTCTGCAGCACTCTTCACATAGTAAGCAGTCAGGACAATACTTCCACAAACTGTCATGCACTGAATCATGTTGAAGCTAAAGTAAATATTTCTTTAAGGAAAAAAAAAGAGCTCAAAGTTTGTGAAGCTTCACTATCATTTTAATTGGGATTTCTTTACCTGCCTTTTTCTGGGATCCTGCCTCCAGTTGTCATGGCAATTTTGGGTTGCTCTACGCATTCTGTTTGTGTCCTTGGAATTTCCTGATTCTTTACTAACCCCTTCCAAATAAATAAATAAATACCATCTGCTTTTCATCTTTCCAACAGACTGAAGAACTCGATCCATCAGTGCTTAAACTCTGCTACTGGGTACATGAGGCTCACCTGGAAAAAGGGAACAAAAATGGGGTGACATTTTGGGAGTAGAAGGACTAATGATTTAAATTTCTCTTGCTGGTTGAAATAGAGAGGGAGGGGGCTATTGGCAAATCTTAGAAAATATCAATTATTTTATCCTGTAATTCAGAAAGATCCATTCTACCCAAATTTCAAAACTTCCTGGCTAAACTAGACATTTTGGGAATGGGGGAAAGAAGGGAAGGCTCTTTATTGTTGCTAAGCTTTTGATAGCAGAAAGTATATTTAGCATTGGTTGTTTCTTTTCCCAAGATGACAGGAGAGTATCTTTATTGAACGTCAGGGAGACAGAGCTTTAAACACTACCTGACTATATGCTCTGAGTAGGAGGCTATATTTTTATCAAGGGTTTCTGGTGACAATTTTCAGCTAGAAGAACAAAGCAGACCATGACATGCACATATCACCAGAAACCAGAGATAAAGAGTTCTGCACAGCAGCAGACTGGACTGCCTGGATGTATTTTTATTTTTTAATGCTTGGGGTAACCATAAGCAATCATTTCTCCTTGTGCTTCCTCTAACCTTGCTCCACCCCCATCTGCAGTCAACTTTCACATTTCAATCCTAACCTTCCCCTTCTTTGAATGTCCTTGGCTGTATTTGTTTCTAGGTCAAACTGGCTAGAATTTTTTTTTAAATCCTTCCTTTGCCTCTCTCCCCAGAGTAGGGAGGGAAAATCTGGAGATTCACAAGTAGCCATTTTGGTGTGATTGAGTGCCCATCTAATCTGTGACAGGCATAGTAATTCCAAACAACCTTGACATTTTCTCTCTTTTTTTTAATACTATTGCAAAAGGCCTGATAACATCGGAAGAGGCCATGGCATGGCCCGTTTGTGCCCAAGGCCTGAAAAGCCTGTTATTCTTCCAGGTTTCCCAGAAATCTATGATTAGGAAGGTCTGTTGTTAGGCCAGAGAGATGGGGGTGGAGTGGACAACAAAACAATTTGTTTGTTTCTTAGCATGTGACCCAGAATGTTTTTTTTTTAAAGCTAATTTTAACCCTACTAAAGTGCTTCTGGGAAAGGGGATAAAAAAGCCAACAACTTGAATCTGGAAGGAGAGTAACTGTGGTCTGGATAAAAAGCTTTTTCAACCTTGTGCTCCTTCCTGTTTCAGTTTCCAAACTTGCATTATCAGTAACCTGAAAAATGATGAGTTTCACCAAATTCCTGGATGTTGTGCAAAACAAGTCTAATTTAAGTGGTATGTGTCTGGCTCACTCCCTGGAGCCCATTGTTTTGGATAATGTGAATGTATTGGATTGCTGGTGCTGCCTTTTTGGGATCTCAAAGCATCTAACCTGATCATAGCCCTGGGAAGAAGCCTGAGGGTATTAGAGGACATACAGAAACTAGTTATTCTAACCTTACCACCAAATAATGCTCTGGGTCTAATGGGAAACAGGTAGGCTACAGATACATACCAAAGAAATAATGTTTTTAAGGTTTTATTATTTAAGGAGGGGGGAGAAGAAAGGGGCACAATGTGATATTTGCAGTCTTTGAACATTTAAAGAGCAAGAATGTTTTTAGTTCACTGGGCAAAGCATGGGATTTGAATCATGATTTCAAATTCCAGCTCTGACACTTAACTTTTCCTAAGTGAGTTTGGATAATCAATCAATCAATAATGATTTATTAAGAAATTACTATGTGACAAACTATTTTAGGGACTGGGGATATAAAGTCAAAGTGAAATTGTGCTTGACTACAAGGTTAAAAGTAGGTACATACATATGTTTATCAAAAGTCATTATGAGGTAGTAGAGAAAGGGAAGAGAGAGACTAACAACCAGAAGTAACAGCAAAGAATACCTGAAAGAAGATTGAGCCTTACTTTAAAAAGGAAACCAAGTATTCTAAGAGGTGAAGCTGATGAGGATAAAATCATGGAGCTGGAGATGAAAAGGAAAAATAATGTTAGTTTGGCTGGACTTTAGCAAGAGTGTAGGGAAAGATAATCTTGTAAAAACAGGTTGGAATCATACTGTGTAGGCAACATAATTTAACCACTTTGGGACTCAGTTTCCTTCTCTGTAAAATGAGGGTGTTCAATTCTATGACTTTTAAGGTCTCATAGTTACAATCTGTGATCCCATAACAAGTGGGTTTTTCTTAGTCATATAGACATATTATAATAATGAAAATGCTTCTAGTAGGGTCCAAGTGTCAATATAGTATAGTGAATAAGGGTACTAGACTGATCTGAGTTGGAATCCTGCTCATGACACATTAACAATTTGACTTGGAGGTCCCCTCTCCCCAGTTGAAACAGGGAAGAGAGCATAATTATGCCTACTTCACAGAGTTGGAGAAAGTATCAGAAAAAAAACCACATGAAAACTTGGGTGTCATCAAAGATCTTTGTTGACCACTTTAGTCATTTTCTTACCCTGGTCTCAGAATTTTTAAAGATCTGGTCCCCTCTCTCTACTTTCTTCTCCATCCTGTTCTCTAGCTCTATCAATAAAGTATGTCATGCTTAATCACTGTATATATATATATTCCTAGGTTTTTAAGGTTAGAAGGGACCCTAGATGTAATTTAATCTAACCCCCCCTTTTTATAGCTCAGAAAACTGAGGTCCTGAAAGAGGGGATGAGACATAACAAAACCACACATTCAATTGAATTGGGACCATACCTGCAGACTTCCAAAACAATCTTTTCTAAACCCTATCACGACTCTCATTCTCCTATCATAGCTAGCTAATTGTCATTGCTGGACCTGCCAGTCAGTGACTACCAGCTGAAGGTTCTATAGTTTAAATGCTGCTGGTCCAAATCAGGAGGGATTATTTAGGTGGTATGGTCAAGAACATGGCCCATTAGGTTAAATTGATCACTGTGAAGTCAAATAACTCAAGAAAAGTAAATGGGCATAGTCTGAGGGTCCTAGGTCTTAGCAGGCTAAAAAAGGAAACATCAGGGACTCTAGCCTGAGGGAAAATATAGCAGAACTTAGTCACCAGGAGAGGTTGGTGGAAGTTGTTTTGACAGCTCTGTGTGGATTTCCACTGCCTTTTAAATTCTCTGCTCAGTCCTGACAGATATGGTTAACTCCTCTGAGGTTTTCAAGGATATTCACTAGTTTCTCACCAGGTTTCTTTACTCTCTTTTTATGCCAGCATAATAACATCTCTTGATAGACAGGGAGCCCTAGAAAAAAATTGGCATTCCCTAAATGACTCAGGACTTAGATCATCAGTCTCCTCTGAGGATAAGACATGGTCCCTGGTCACAGGTATTCTGACCCTAAGAATTGGTAGGAAGATATTAGCAAAAACTTGAATTACATTTTCTTTGGGACAGCTGAGTAGCACAATGTGTTCTGGCATCCACCACTTATTAGTTGTGTGACTCTAGTCAAGTCTGCTTTAGTGTCTTCATCTATGAAATAGAGATAATAATATCACTTCCTTCCCTCCCTTCATTGTTGTGAAGATCAAATGAGTTAATAATTGTAAATCACTTAGCAAAGTGCCCAGCACAAGGCAGGCAATAAATTTGAGTTATCATTATTATTATTATTATTATTATTACTTACATGTATATCATCAAAATAAATCATTTTCTTGTATTCAATAAGATGTTCTGCTTTCATTGTAGTGATCTGTGCCTATAAATAAGTGGGAGCATTTTAAAAATCTAAATGGCCCTGTATTTTATAACAAGGGGGCTAGCTCCTTTCTATCAACATTTTTGCCTCTAATTAATCCATAAAAGAATTTTATGAGTTTAAAAAGTGGTCATCTCTTATAACAGAAGTATAAAGACAGGCACTCAACATTGTTGAATTTGGTCATTGTTCATCACTGTTTCTTCACAAAATGATTCAGTGTAAGGGTTCCCAATTAGCAGTACATGTACCCTAAGGGACCAAGAAGTTTGTCAAAGGAAGCATTTGATAATTATATTATTATTCTACTGAATTCTATGTCATTTCCTATATGAATATGGTAAACTCTATCATTTTTATTATTTTCATATCAAATGGGAGGTATTGGGAAGACTGTTGAAAGCCAAGGAGTATGGCAACTGATAATAGTTTGGAACCACTGCCATCAAGGAACCCTGGAGGAGTACTGGGATTTGAGAAAGGAAGTTTCCAACCCTGTTTCCCTGAGTATGGTGGGAAGGAGTTTACTACCAGATGAAATCACAGTTCCTTCACTTGAATACCACAAAACTTAGTCTTTCTTTCACCTTTTAAGTTAAACATTACACAACAACAACAACACATTTTCATGTGACACTTCTATGGTTTGCAAAGTGCTTACTACACCAATAGTTTTATTACTAGAATACAGCTGTTTCTGGGATGTAACTGACTAGTAAAAACATCACTCTTTAGCAGCATGGTGGGAGTGATGGAAGTTAGGGAAAAGTTTGTTTTGTTTTATTTTGTTTTTATATCCCTGCTCCATGAGCTTTGGAATGGGCAAGATCTTTGGTATGAAAGAGATCCAGATTGGGAGTGGGAGTGGAGGGGGGAAGGAGGGAAGCAAGGGTGAATATCTTGCTCTCTGGGTGGGTTTCAATAAACAGCTCTGAGGAGACTGAATATAATTTAGCTGGTTTTTTAAAGGACAAATGTTTAAATTGACCTGGAAAACCCTCACTTTTTCCCCTTCCCTACAATCCATGCCTGTGCTCCTGAACATAAATCAACAAGAGCTTTTACCCAAGTTCTTTCTTTTATTATTATTATCTTTGGTTCAGGAAACTTTTGGAAAGTTTCCCAGACTGTGTCTATAGAATGTTTCCAGGGAAAATGCATAAGGAGAGTCTGTGTTTTGAGTTACATTGAAGTGGCCTGAGCATGTTTTTCAGTGCACAGGGGCTGGGGGAAAGCCAGGAACTGTGCAAGAGGCCAGGAAGGAGGGGAGGAACAGTGCCTAGGAGAGCTTTTACCATCCAAAAGCTATTTGAAACAAAGGTGTGGTTTAGCAGGCCTGCATGCTCTTGACCTCTTCCAGTTTCTTATTATTGCAGCTGGTATGATGTAAGGCTGAGTACGGAGGAGCTGAGGTATCCAAGACTCCAGGAGAAATGCTGAGAACAGCTGTTTGACTGTAAACAGTAACAAGGATTTGAACTTCATTTGCAAGCTGGGAGCGTTCATAGTTTTTGCATAAATAATTCCTCAGGAATTTGATCTGGAAGTGCAAGGAAACGCCAAATCAAGAAAAAGCATCACTTTAGAGGGACAAATGTTCTTGGGTAGCCAGGGCAAAGGTCTTTTTTAGCTCCCCCATACCAACTCACAGCAGGGTACTGAAGCCTTCAGAAGATCAAATTGTGGATGAGCCAGCATAAAGAGATAAGGATAGGAATAGATATAGAAGTATAGATATAAATGCAAAGCACACACACACACACACACACACACACACACTCACAAAGACATCAACATGAAGAAATACACAAATTTACATGCACAGAAAACCTCAGAGAGATTCATGGGAATGCCTACTTCTATACCTTTAATATAAAGGCAGAGAGCTTTTCTAGCCTCACAAAGGCACCACTCCCCACCCTCACGCTAACAATACAGAGAAATCCAGGCAGGCTCTCATAAAAGGGTTACAGAATTACTTCATCAGTTGGTGGTGCAGGGGCAGACTCTGCAATTTTGCCAAGTTGCTGAGCTGGGGTACCCACTCTACTCTCTAATAGAGAGAAGGCTTTCCCCTAGAATCTTTGATTGTTGCAGCAGTTTTTGCTCCTATGATTCAGGGATTGTTATGGAGAACAGGAAGCAAGAATGAATCCAAGGAGTCAGAAGGGACCTCATACAGTAGTGGAAATGTGAGGGAACTAGCCCCCAACCTCTTGATCTCACCAATATTCATGTGAGTTAATGTCAGCAGTTGTCAAAGTTCACAGAACAAATTAAGTCTACTTCCATTCCTACTATTATGGATTTCTATAATTCTCTTCCAGAATCTGCATATCTACATTAGACTGAAAGATCAATGTCAAGGAATCTTTAAAGTCCCTATTCTATCCAGGGGGACCAGAGTTGGTGCCAAACATTGATAAATGCTGTGTGTATTCTGACTGTTCCACCAACTTATGCCTTCATCTTCTGCATCTTCTTGTCAGAGAGATGGCAAATTATGCTTGCAGAATGGTTCATATGCAGTCAGACAACTTTGGGGGTTGATTTGATTGAGTTTCCTCCTAAATGAAGAGTCAATAAGGTTGGGGCATATTGGGAAATGATTATGGCACAAAAACAAACAACATCAATAAAATACTTTTTAAAAATTGCATTTGAAGGACCTTGGGAGAAGGAATAACATTAGAAATGAGGATTAGTAGCTTGTCCCTTTCCAAATGCATGCTTCTTCCTTTTCCTAGATCAGCTTTGGCACCTCTATCCCCTTCTCAGAACTCTCTCTCACCACCATGCTAATACAATAAATATTTATTAAGGACATATTATATGCAAAGCACCATGCCAAGGACTGGAAATATAAAGCTAAAAAATGGCATATCAATGAGTTTTCTGTATTATGAGGTAGGCAAGGGGAGGGGGGATATTCTCTCTGTCCTGTCTACCTTAGTCTCTCTCTGCCTCTCTGCTTCTCTGTCTCTATCTTTTTATATGAATAGATGTGTATACACACACACACACACACACACACACACACACACACACAGAAAACTGTAGATATGTATATGTGTGGATAGATAGAAAGGTATAGATATGAGGTAGAATGTGTAAGGGCAAGGAAGTCAGACAAAAAAGCTATAAGAGAATATGAAGGAGAGATCACATCGACTAGGGAGATAAGAAAAGACTATTGGAGGAAATGGCACTTGATGGGGGTCCCACTTGGGAGGAGTGTGTTACAAATACCTTCAGAGTGGTGAAACCAATCCAAGTTGAGATCAGGGAATGGTTTAGTTTTTTCTGAAAATTAGAATACTTGAAGGGGAATAACATTTTATAAGATGGGAAAGGAAGGTTGGAGCAAGATGGTAGAGAGCTTCATCCTTGAAATTCTGAGCAGGGGCATGACAGATAAAATTATTTTTGCAGATGTGTGGAGGATTGTTTGGAGAAGAGAGGAGTCTGGAGGCAGGGATATCAATTAAATCTTGATTCATAATATTATTGGGATAATTGTTTATTCATGTTCACAACTCTGAGCCCCCCACTGATGAATCTCCAAATATCAAACTTAGATATTATATAGATTGAAAACACATATACATGTCTTTTAAAGCATTCACTCTAGTTTCTCTTTAACTTTTCAATGTTTTTAACAAAGTAACAGAAGGCCACATTAGTTCACTTACAAAATGATGCTAGGACAACTCACTGCGGCAACAGACCTTGAAGTATTGGCTTCTTGCCACTTGGAGAATTTTGTAGAGATCACTTTTGAACTCTCTTGGTGCAGCAGATGTAGTCTAGGCTGTGCTGATTATTGTGCTGAAAGTTGGGGAGTTTTGACTCCTTTATCTTAGATAGACATACTTCAGTGATTGTAGTTTGGTTCCAGTCTGTCACAATAAAGTGAGTAACAAAATTTTGTTTGTTTCCCAGTGCATTTAAAAATTATGTTTATACTATACTGTAGTCTATTAAGTGTGCAACAGTGTTATGTCTGAAAAACTTCAATGTACATACCTTAATTAAGAAATACTTTATAGCAAAAAAAAATACTAACCATCATTTGAGCTTTCTTTTTTTGCTGGTGGAGGGTTTTACCCAGATGTTTTATTCAGTCACTTGGAGTTGCTGTAGCAATTTCTTAAAGTAAGACAATAATGAAGTTTGCTGCCTAGATTGAGTCTTCTTTTCACTTGAATACTTAGGCATAATTATAGAGTTATTAATTGACCTAATTTCAAAATTGTTTTGTGTTAGGCAATAGGGAGGAATGGGGAGGTGGAGAGAGATGAAGGAGTAAGTTGGTGGAACAGTCAGAATACACACATTTATCAATTAAGTTCATCATATTATATGGACTTGGTTTATGGAATCCCAAAACAATTACAATAGTAACACCAAACATCCCTGATCATATAGGCCACTATAACATATAATAATAATGAAAAAACCTGAAATATTGCAAGAACCAAAATGTTACACAGAGAAACCATATGAACATGGACTGTTGGAAAAATGGCACTGAAAGACTTGCTCAATGCAGTGTTATCACAAACTTTCAATTAAAAAAAAGCATTATCTGTGAAACACAATAAGCAAAAAGCAATAATAACCTGAGATATGTCTATAATTATCATTACTGGTCAAATTAGCACCATAATGATCAAGGTGTTATTCCTGTCCCTCTTTTGTCTGTTGAGTCAGATGCATGTCACATGCCTCATGCCATAGCCATTTAAACTCTCTGCTCTGGAGACGTGCCCATGCTAGGTAACATCACCACACTGTGGCAGTCATGTACAAGCTTCTGAGATGTGTGGTATGTGAACTTTTTCCATGAGCAAGATTTCTCTAGGCCACACCTTTCTACATTCAAAATGACTGGATGATCTCTGAGGTGCCTGTCTACTCTACTCTAGGATCCTAAGACTAATCATATTGAAGCAGCTCAGTAGATCAGTACTTCTAGAATATTAGACCTGGAGTCAAGAAGACCTGGGCTCAAATTCACCCTTAGTTGCATTATCCTTGGTAAGTCATTTGACCTCTATCTGCCTCAGTTTCTTCAACTGCAAAAGGTGATAATAATGGTACTAACCTCTCAGGATTGTTATAGGAATAAAAATAAGATAATATTTGTAAATGGCTTAGTGCAATGCCCAGCATATCATAAGTGCTTAAAAATATTGACTTCCCTTTTTCTTTCCTTCTGTTGTAAACCTTTCTAACTTCTTTACTGAAGTTAGATGTGGTAGTTTAGTAAATTCCTGCCCCAGGACTGAGTGCAGTAGGATTTTGGAATGCCATGTACTATATTTTCTATTGATGATCCCTAGTGCCTCAAAATTATTCTTATTTTTCTCTTATTTCTCTTCTTTGATTTCTTTTTCAACTACAGGTTTATATTACTGCATTTCTGATTCATGTTTATGTTTGCCCAGGTCATCAGTTTTTAAAAAAGTATTAAAAGTATAGAACCATTCCAAAAAGGAAAGAAAAAGCTTATATACCTTAAATCAAGTAGGAAAGTTGAAATGATATGTGTAGGGTGTGTCTATTGACATACATGTGGCAAATGATAATAAAGTAAAGTTTATTCCAGTTTAAAGTAAAAAAAATCTATGTTAATAAAAGCCTCTATAATTATAATACCTCAAGAACACTTCAAGAACTAAGAGATAATTAGAAAAGAGAATTTATAAAGGAAAAAAACATGGTAAAACTTCTAGGATCCATAATTTCTTCTTCATGGTTATTCCTTGTACCAAATGGCAGATTAGAGCTTCTCTATGACTTGCCAGACAGTCTTTGAGAGTTGTGATGACCAATAGATTCATCACTCTGAGGCCATCTTGGTGATGAGACTCAGAATAACTCAGAAGTTAATCTTCAGATAACAACTACGCAGGTCATCCCAAGTCCATGTTCAAAGCCTTTCCAGTTTGGCAGAACTTATACTTGATCACCAGCATAGCTCTTGAGATCCCAGGGTCACCTTTTGCCCACAATAAGCCATTAGGGAGGTACTTAAGAAAATCTAAAATAATAATGATCAAGATAACAAGGAAGGAAGGAAAAATAATTAAGCTTTTACTGTGTGCATATGCATATATACATGTTCTTGCACATCTAAATAGATATGTGCATGTGCCTATGTGTATATATATGTAAACATATGCATGTATCTCTCTGTGTGCATGAACATGACAGACAGTGCAAATTGGAGCACAAAATTAAGCAAAAAAGAGGAAAGGGGATAATTTACCTTTGAGAAAAATTGCAAAACTCCTCTAGTCCAGCCCCCTCATTTTATAGTTAAGGAAACTGAGTCATAGTATTCCCAAGGTTAAATAGCAAGCAAAAGCTTAGGGTGCTATCTAAATCTAAATCTTCATGATTCTAAGACCATTGTTCTATCCACTATAATACGCTCCTGATCAAATCTTACATATGAGTTCAAAATTGAATTTTACAAATAAAAATTGAGTGAGATTTGGCTAGACTTTCTAAGTGAAAAAAATTTGAAACTCTTGGAGGATATAAAACACAATATGAAGCAATACTATGAGATGGTAGTTTAAAAAAATTGTGATATGATCTTGGGATACATTGAGAGGTATAAAATCTAGTACTAGGAAGGAAGTAACCCTGTTGTCCTCAGTCCCAGTCAGAACATGTCAGGATTGATTATTGTGTCCAGTTCAGGACACCACATTCTACATTTTAGGAAGGATGCTGATAAGCTAGAAAGTGCTCAGAGGAAGGCAGACAGATTAGTGAACAGGATGTAAAAACTGACATTAATATCAACTCTTGCATATATTAACTTATTTGATCCTCAGGACAGCCTTGGGAGTTAAGTACTGCAGTTATTAACCCCTTCTATGTGATAAGAAAACTAAAGCTCAAAGAAGATGCTGATTGGCTCAGGGTCACACAGTCAGTAAAATGTTGAAAGCAAGATTCAAATCCAAGTTCATTCGGACTCCAAGCTCTGTATTCTTTACAACATAAAATAGTGTGTCTTAATATGAAATATATCTTAAATTGAATTTTATTATTATTTTTAATTGTTCAGTCAAAGGACTTTGGAGTGATTTTCCATTTCCTTCTCCAGCTCATTTTATAAATGAGGAAACTTCATACAACAAATTCTGAGATCAAAATTAAACTCAGGAAGATGTCTTCCTGACACCAGGCCCAGAACTCTATCCACTTTAACCTCTTAGATATCCAATATTTTTAAATTAATAAGCATTATTTCCCATCCCTCCGAATTGAAACACAACCCCCAAAAAGAAAAGAAAAAGAAAACTATCATAACATATATGAATGATCAAGGAAAGCAAATGTCCTCATTGGTTGTATCCAAAAATTTATGTCTCATTCTGCCTACCTTTCTGGTAGAAGGCATATAACAGGTTTATCTTTGTTCCTCTAAGAATAATGATTTATCATTGAAAGGACTGGACTTCTAAAGTCTTTCAAAGCTGTGTTTCTTTATGAAGTTGTTGTCATTATATAAGTTATTCTCCAGGTTCTGTTTACTTGGTTTTGCATAAGTTAATAAAGGCCTTCCAAGTTTCTTTGAAGCTGTTCATTTCACATTTCTTATGGCATGATCATTTCCCTCTATATTCCTATACAACACTTTGCATAACCTTTTCCCAATAGATGGACATTCTCTCCCTTAGTTAATGTTTGGGACTGATATAAAAGGAACTGCTATGTTGGTTTTGTACTTGGTGGTCTATATAAGGATTAGTTAAGGAAACTGGAGATCTCTAGCTGGAAAAGAAAAGCCTTATTTTTAGAGGAAGGAGGGATAGACAAATATGCCTTCAAGTGGGTTATTGTCAAGTGAAAGAAGAAAGAGTCATTCTGCTTGATCCCATAGGGCAGAACTAGGAATAAGGCAAGAATCTAGAAGAGGAAAATGTGAGTTTAATGCCAGGAAAAAGTTACTTCTTATCTATATACATATGTATATATATATATATATGTATATATATATATAATATTTGAATATAATATTTTTAATTTTGAAATGTACTTTTAATTTATGGAATAAAACAAATATTTTCATAACATAATACAATAAAAAGATGATTGCACGTGAAACTACAAATATACTATGGCCAACTTGCTAATCCCCCCCCCCCCCGATAGCTACCATTAGACACAAACAGGTATATATATATATATATATATATATATATGTATGCATATATATATATGTAAAATTATTCTATACATACTACTTTTTATCATTTCTTTTATTTATATATAAATGTAATCTTGTAATTAATTTTTTTATAAAAATGTCTTATAGAGTATCAATTATCTAAAAGTGGAAAAAAGGTTCCTTTGGGAGTTATATGTTTTCTTCTCTTTAGAAATCTTCAAATAAAAGCTTGATGACCACTTTTCAAAAAACACTATAAAGGGGAATCTTGTCCAGTTATAAATTGGATGAGATGGTCTCTGAGGTCCCTTCTAGCTCTGAGATTATATGATCCTATTTACAAAGTAAGCCTATTGAGTTTCTCAGCATAGATATGTATTATATGCATCACATATGTGTATACATATGCATGTTTCTTGGACATGGAATGAAAATAGATCATGATTGAGGCTCAGAATTGAATAGTAAGAAAAGATTAGGCTTATCACATTTAGGAAGTTATGAAGCATAATTAATTATTTCAAGCTTCTTCCTACCATCAAAGTCCATCTTTAATGTTCTCCCAGTGATGTTGGATGGCTATAGAACACAGAATATTTCAATTTCATAAAAATATAAATTATAGGGGATACCAAGGGAAAAATATATGGTAGGATTCACTATTTCACCAACAATGGCTTGTACTGAAGGAGTGGCATATAAAAGAAGTTTCCAAGGACATGTATGGTCAGAAAATAGGAAGGCAGCTTATTTAGTGAGATTTAGCAGATGGACTGCCCATATGCTGCACTGTTTACCTTCCCCCCCATATTAAAAAAAAAAACAAACCAGAAAGACCTTCAACTCATTGATTGACTTCCCTATGGAAGATTTACAGGAAGACAAAAACATGTATTACTCAATATAAAAAAAAAATCATGGAAAGATTGTGCACTGTTGGAGAGTAGCCAAATTAATAAGCTCGTTCAATGAAATAATCAATTTTAGATAAGATTAGAAATTTGTAAAAAGTTTTTGAAGGAGTTCTCTAAGTAATATAGTCCAACCATCTCATTTTACAAATGAGGAAATTGAGAGACTAGGGGATTTGTTCAAAGCCCTACAGCTAACAAGCAGACTAAAATTCAGGACTCCCAACTCTAGTCCAGTATTCTTCCCTGTACACTACAATAACATTCCCTCTAGCCCAGGAATTCTATGATTTTTATTCTTCCTAAACTTAGGGCTTGTCCTCCCCACTCCCTCCATACCACCCAATTAAGGATCTCTGAAGCAGGTGTTCCAAGTAAGGCAGTTCTCATTTTCTCTAGGAAAACAGAGCCATGGGGGAACCTATGAAAAGTCAAAGAGAAGGTAGCTTTTCCCCCCTAACCTCTAGGGATGACCCTTCAAGGGAGTCCAGGAGAGTTTCTACAGGGGATGACAAGTATATACATCATTGCAAGGGAATAAATAATATTTTCTCATTGACAGTTTCTTCAGACACAAAAATAGCTGGAGGTCTGAGCCTTATTTGCCAAGGAAGATGAATTGAACAAGGTAGGGTTCTTTAGTCTAGAAAAGAGACTCGAAGGGGATATGACAGATAGCTTCAACTATCTGCTGCTTGAAGATAGAAAGTCTACAGCTGGTCCTAAGCATTAGGAACAGTAAATAAGCTTACAAAGAAGTAGATTTCATTTCTCTCTTCTTTTTTTTTTTAGGTTTTTCATTTCTCTCTTCTAAGAACATGCCTCTCATAATTAGAACTGTCCAGAAGTAGAATTGATTCCTATGGAGAATGATTCTTAATTGTTCCTCCACCACTGGAGGTCTTCAGGTAGAAGATGGCTGATCGCTTTTCTGAGATAATACAGATCAGATTCTTATTCAGGTATGGGTTGGGCTAGATGAGCTCTGAGGTCCTTTTCAAAAACTGGAATCTATGATTTGAACATTGAAGAAATTTCCTGTTCTAAAGGGACCATCTCATAAATTTCTCTATGAGAAGAAATAATCTTGATTCTAAAACAGAATTTTAGAGCTGAAAAGTATCTCAGAGATCATCATCACAATAAGCAGCAGCTCACGTTTCTATAGCACTTTATAAATATTCCATTATTTTTTATCTTTATAACAACTCCATAGGCAATACAAATACAATTGTAATAATACAATTGTAACAAAACAGTTATTATTATATGATTATCATAATTTTGGGGAATTTGAATGAAAATGGTGCAAAGACAAGTGGCTATCCTATTATTATTGTCATATAATTAATATTCTGCAGACTCTGACACAGGTAGATAAAATGACTCTTTTTGGAATTAAATAAGAGTTTCAGGATATAAGTTCACTGTAGACTCACTGAAAGATCTTTGAGACAACTGAAGTTGTAGACAGAATGACAGTCTTTAATTCTATTCAGGTGTGTTGATAATCAGTTTATAGTTAAATAGAAACATAACAGATTTAAATTGTCATGAATATTGCCATATTTTATATCAATTGTTCTTGGCATTATTGTGTTGGTAGTCTTTTTAAAATTATTAATAATTTTTCCTTCTGGCCATCAAACATCTAGTGTACTTTGTTGGGTTTGGGTCTATTTTATTTATTTGCAATACTTAACTTTATTTCTGCTTCTTCTCACCTTCTTACTTTTTTTTTTCATCCACTTCTTTCTCTTTCTCCCCCACCAACATTCTGTGGGAGAAGATTATACAGAAAAATATAGAGAAGAATAAAGGACTTGAGTTGACATGATGATTTAGAGGGATTTGGATTTGTGAAGGAAACAAGATATTGAATATGGAAGAGAAAAAGGTTTGGGAGAACTTGAAACTGAAGGAGGACAACTTGAAGTTAAGGAGGAAAAAGACTCATTCTGAAGGAGGATTCAGTGTGAAAAAATAAAAGGATGGAGGGATGAGTATATGAAGAGAAATACTCAAGGAGAAGGAAAAAGAGAAAGTAGTTGGCAAAACAAGGTTAGTAGGAAAAGGTAAATAAACACATTGGTAAGGGAAATGAATTTATAAACAAAACTAATGAGTTAAGAGAAAAGAAAAAGGAACTCTAATGTAACTACAAAGTTGTTTCTAAGTAAGGAAGAAATGGGCATTACTGCCAAGTTGTTAAAAGATGACAACAGGCTGTAGGGTCTTAAGGAAGTGCAAAGGAAGTGAGATTTAAAATAGATTAAAGAAAAAATTAAGAATACTAACTAGTTTAGAAAGCATGGGAGCCTTTGTATCTATTCACATTGATAAATGTGAGATGTTTGCATTTGTGTCAACAAATTTTAAATGTAGTCCAGTCTCCTATAGAGAAGAGAAGACAAGGAATGGTTCCCTATCCCGAGGTTATCAGGGACAATTAAGTTTCCCTACCTGCAAAAAAACTACAAGTGGGGTTTCTGGGGGAATGGGGGAAGGGAATATGAAATTCCAGAAAGAAAACTTTATCATTATCAGCTGGAATAGGGAAGAATGCTACAAAGAAGAGAAAGATTGTGCACTTGGAACTAAAAAATTGTATCTGAAGCTTTTACTGAAGTAGCAGTATAATATTAAAAACTGACTTGGGAGGCAGAAAATTCTATGTTCAAATCCTGCCTCTGATACATACTGGCTGGGTGACCTTGGGCAAATCGTTTAACTTTACATTGCTATAGGCAACTTCCTAAGACTAGGTTGCAGAGATGGTACCAATTTATACTGGAAGAGGGAATCTCCTCTCCTAGGATTTCCTTATACCAATGACCACAGGTTCAGTCTCTATCCCTATTCTATCTCCCTCTTGACAAGGAGAGTACTTGATGCTTCAAGGACAAAGCAGTTTCTTGTCCTTCAAGGAATCATAAAGTAAAATTGCAGTAGTTAGGTAAGAGAACATGTAGTAAAGGTCAGACAAAGAATATGAGTGGTGGTGGTTGATTACAGCCTGGAAGGATCTGCATGAACTGATACTGAGATGAGCAGAACCAGAAAAACATTGTACACCCTAACGGCAACATGGGGGATGATGATCAACCTTGAGGGACTTGCTCATTCCATCAGTGCAACAAGCAGAGATAATTTTGGGCTATCTGTATAGAGAATACCATCTATATCCAGAGAAAGAATTATGGACTTTGAACAAAGACCAAGGACTGTTACCTTCAAATTAGGAAAAAAGTTATCTTATTATGTAATTTTACTATCTCATACTTTATTTTTCCTCCTTAAGGTTATAATTTCTCTGTCATCACATTCACCTGAGATCAATGTATAACATGGAAATGTAAAGACTAACAGAATGCCTCCTGTGGGGGGTGGGAAGCAAGAATGGAGGAAAAATTGTAAAACTCAAAATAAATAAAATCTTTCTAAAAAAATCTTGGGAAACAATCAGAAAATTGAAGGTTTTCCTCACAGATGAACAGTGGATATAAAGGAAGCAGAAGAGAGAGGATAAGAGGTAAGGGCACATCTGGCTAAGAAGCTAGTGTCTGAGAATGGGTTTTGAACTTTTGAACTTTTTTAAATACAGGAATGATAGATTCCTAACTAGGGATTGCAGTTCAGACATTGTAATCATGTCTACCCTTCTTGATCCCATTTGGGGTTTTCTTTGCAAATTTACTAAGGTGGTTTGCCATTTCCTTCTCCAGTTTATTTTATAGATGAGGTAACTGAGGCAAACAGGATGAAGTGATTTGCCCAGGGTCACACAGCTAAAAAGTGTCTGAAGCCAGATTTGAATCCAAGAAGATGAGTCTTCCTTAATCCAGGCCCAGTGCTCCATGTACCCAAATTATCCCTCTGATATGAGATGGAGTGTATTAAATATATCTGTTTGTCTTTTATGAAAATATTCATAACAGTTTTTTGTATTAACAATTGGAATCAATTGAGGAATAACTGAAAAAATATGATATGTATATATATAATGTAATGGAATATTATTGTTATCATAAGAAATAATGAAAGGAACAATTTCAGAGCATACTGGGAAGACTTATATGAAGTGATGCAGAATGAGGTGTCAAAGAAAGACAAGACACTTTGAAAGACTTAAGAATTCTGATCAATACAAGTCCAACCATCATTCTAAGGGACCAATTATGACTGATGCTGCTTTTCTTCTAAAATGGAGGCAAAGTATTCAAGAGGCAGCATGAATCATATTTTGGACATAGTCAAAGTGGGTATTTGTTTTGCTTGACAATGTATATTTGTTACAAGTTGTTTTTTTTTCTTTGCTGGGGAGGGAGAGGAAAAATTGCTTCTTACTTGAAAAAATAAAAAAAATCCAAAAGATGTATTTAAAAAGACTGTAGTTATTTTCTTTTCTACATTGCAGGGATTAGGGGGATGGTGCCCCTGCAATCTGTAAAATCTATGTAAAATTTTTTGGCCTTCCTTTTGTACCAGAGAAGTCTATTTATTGTGGTATTAATGGATAAAATATGTTGATATTATGTAACAGTATACATATATTTTATACTTTTATGATTTATTAAAAATTTTTGTGTTATCTGCTGGCCCCCCAAATTCTAAATTTCTTATGCTAACCCACAATATATTATGACTAGGATGAGGAAAGTCATGATGTGAAAAGAATAACTATATTTTGTCTGATATCTCAAAAATCTAATCAAAAGAACTTATAAAAAGAACAAAAAAAGAGAATACTGCCTATTTATGTATGCATACATACATATATTTATATATATAAAATATATATGAAAAGCTAGACTACTACTACTGCTACACACACAAACACACACACACACACACACACACACACACACACACACACACACGTGAAAAACTAGACCACAAACTGGGTATCATAGAGAATAGCTACAATGGAGGAAGGATAGCAGGTAGGAAATATATATAGGAGATAATATTTAAGAAAAAGTCAAGGGGATAACTAGGTGGCAAAGTGGATAGAGCACCATTCCTGGAGTCAGGAGGATCTGAATTCAAATCTGACCTCAGACAAGTGTCTTAATTTGCCTAGCTGTGTGACCTTGGGGAACTTAACCCCATTGCCTTAAATAAATAATTCTTTTAAAAGAAAGAAGCCAAAAGCAAAACTTATCATCTCAGTTGTCCTTAAAAATGCTCCCATTTTAGGTAACAAACAAGAGGAACCCTTATACATGGAAACTAATTTGATCTCATAGGTAACACTGAGGCTTAATGAGATAAAACCTATTCCTGGAATATGATTGTGGGCGGATAAACCATACTGTATCTTATTAAAAAAAAACCCAAAAACAGAATACATAGAAGCAGAGTAAAGTAGCATTATCTATCAAGGAAGTATATCATGTAAGGAAATCCCAAAGTCAGAGGAAGGAAACAAGGTAGAGCATTTGGTGAAGATCGATGGAAGGAGGAACATGAGCAATTTGTCACTGAAATATACATGCTACAAATCATTCAAACAGAAAGAGAAAATGAATTAAGAGTTCAAAGGTCAGGTTGAAAAACAGGCACAAAAGTATGATTCTGAAGTGATGGGACAATTCACTTATACAGATATCTGTTGGAATTCTCAGTCATAAGCAGAACAACTAAGCTTCTTTGACTTGTCTAATCAACATTCCTCAAAGATGAAAGAAACAGAAAAGAGAAATTCTATTCTTTTTTCTGAGACTTGATTATAGGGAAGGACAAGTTGCTGGGGTGGAAATAATGAGAATTTTGTGGGATAACCATCTCCTGCCTACCAGAATGTCTGACATATACTCTACTTTTGAGGAAATCAGATTTCACTGGTTTCCAGGTACTTTGGAATAGGAATAAGTAGAATAGATTGGTATTAAAACTCCAATGGGAAAGTTGGCCTTAGTTAACTCTCAAGAATGATCTAAAGACACAAAGGAAAACAATTCCAGTGAAAAGGAAAATGAGAGTGATATCAGTACACAGGGAATTCACCAATCAACTTAAAAGGAAGTACAGTAGGACAGATAACAGTGAATAAATAAAAGACCATGATACAATCCTGTAAAAAGAATGTCAAGTAATCTTCAGAATAAGATGAGGTTGTCAAGGAAGGCAAACAACAGTAAAAAAGCTTTGGAGCTTTTTTTTGAGGGAAGGTGCTATCTAGGGAGAAAGATAACTAGATAGCTCAGTGGACATAGCATTGCCTGGAATCAGGAAAATTTGAGTTCAAGTATGGCATTAGAAACTGACTAGCTTTGTGACCTTGAGCAAGTAATTTAACCTCTGTCTAGGCTCAGTGCATAGAACGCTAGGCCTGGAGTCAGGAAGACCTGAGTTCAAATATGGTGTCAGACACATACTAACTGTGTGACCCTGGAAAAATCACTTAACCTCTACCTTGACACATTGGAAAAGGAAATGACAAATTACTCCAGTATCTTTGGCAAGAAAACCCTATAGACAGTATGGTCCATGGGGTCATGAAGAGACTACTGACTGAACAAAAACATCTAGGGAAAAAGAGAAGAAACAAAGGGACTACTGCTTGGAGTCATTAGGACATTTATAGGAGATGATGTTGGAGAGAAGGCAGACCTGTTTAGTTTGGTTTGTCATCTGTCTTCTCTGACAAGAATGGTTTTTGCATTGGAAATGATAAAATAAAAATGGTTGACATGGAGAAGATGAGTAAGGATATAGCAAGAAAGTACTTAGTTTATCTTGATAAAATTACAGTTGGGAATTGAAAGAACTAACAAATGACTGTCCATCATTTTATTTTTTAAGATCCCATCTCTCTTGGAGAAATAACAAAGAGCAAGCATCCAGATTTTCAAAATCGAGAAGTAAATGGAGTATGATCACCATAGACCAGTGAGTTTGACATCTATTATTGTCTAAGACCTTGAATGGATCATTAAAGAGGTGGTCAAAGAACATCTAGAGAAAAGATGCAATGATATCAAGAACACATCATGCCAGCTAATTTCATTGCTATTTTTGATAGAGTTACTACTTTGGTAGAATGTTACTGCACAGTCTACTTTGACTTTAACAAAACACTTGTTAATCCATCCTATGTTATTCTTTTTTTTATTTTTTTATCTTATTTATTTTAATTTTATTTGTTTTTTTTCTTTTTTTCCATGTTATTCTTATAGAAAAGATGGGAGAGAAGCGAACTAGATGTAACTGGAAATGGTTGAAAGGCCAGACTCAACAACTAGTCAATAATAGTTCAATGTTAATTTGCCAAAAGGTCTAGCAGTGAGTGTCCCAGGGATCTGTACTTAGCCCTGTGCTGTTTACTATTTTTATTGATGATTTGGATAAATGCTTATCCAATTTTCAGATGACCCAGGGCTAGGAGGTAGAGCTACTACACTGTATGAAAGAATTAGAATTCACACACTAAATCTACTTAGTTGTAATTCAGTATAAGATAGATGTAAAGTCTTATACCTGGGTTTAAAAAGTCAACTTATAAGTACAAGATAGGATTGAGGGAGGGGAATGGTTAGACAGCTGTTTACTTGAAAAAAAAATCTAGAGGATTTAGTGAGCTATAAACTCAATATGAATCAGTAATGTGATATGAGAGCTAAAATGAAAGTTATTTTAATCTTTAGTTAAATTGAGAAGCTTAACTTCCAGGATGGTATAGTACCTCTGTACTCTGTCCTGTCAGGCCCCCTATATGAAGTATTATGTTCAGTTCTAGCACCATAGTTTAGGAAGGATATTGATAAGTCTGAGAGCATCCTGAGGAAGCCAAGCAAGGATGGTGATAAGTCTTTTAAGTCCATGCCATGTTGTTCATGTTGTTGTTCATTCTTCATTTTTGTAGAGGACCAATGACACCACAAGGGTGAGATCTTGAATTGTCAGCAAATCAAACTTAAATGATAGTTTGAAGGAACTAGGCATGTCTGGCTGAAAAAAAAGGAAGACTTAGCGTTGACATGATAGTGCTCTTAAAGTATTTGAAAGGCTTTCATATGGAAGGGTAACTAAACTAGTTCTATTTGATGAAGAGGAAGAAACCAGGAGCAGGGGATAGAAATAGTAAAGAAACAAAATAAGGGTTAGCACTAGGGCAAACTTTCTAATAATTAGAGCAATTCAAAAATGGAAAGAAGTACCTTGAGAGCCAGTAGGTTGTCCTTCATTGAAGGTTTCCAATAGAAATTTGGATGACAGACTTTTGGGTATACTATATTGAGAATTACTCTTTTTCTGTCATGAGTTAGACTAAATGGCTGCTTGGGTCTTCCAGCTCTAAAATTAGATGATTTCATGATCTCTATTTTACACAGGACAAAACTAAGTCTCATAGTTTAATGATAGGTTTAAGATCCCCTATCTAATTATGAAAACAGACCAGTTGAATTTAAATCCAGGGATTCTTCCACCCAGTCATATCCCACCACCTCAATTTATATATGAGGAAACTGAGGCACCTAAAAAGAAACCATACAGGATCATCTAGTCAGTCACAGCATCACTACCAAAAGCACACTCTCCTGACTCCTCATTAGTGTCTTCTCTCCTGTACCATATAGGCTAGTGTAGCAGAGTAGAATTCCATTTAAGTGAGGACTCCCTAGCTGATAGAACCCAGTAGACACATACTTGGTCCCTGAATGCATGAAAACTCTGAAAAGCCCTCCTGAAACCAAAGCAAATCCAATTAGAAAACAATGTGTGACCTCCCCCTGCTGGCTGGCAGCAGAGGCTTCATAAGAAGTGCACTTTCCACTACATGCTGTTGAACTGTAATGACCAAGCTTGACCTTAGAGGAGAGAGAAGAAAATAACCCTTCATTTCTCTATCAAGATGAGGAATCACAGGTGTTGAACACTGCAGATTTCATCAGAATCTGTGATGAATTTTGCTGAGCTGCCTTGCATTGAACTGATTCAATGAGTAGAGGAGGATGGAGAGGTATTTTTTTTTTAATCAAGATGATAGGAAAACTAAAGATATCAAAAACATTTTTTAAAAATTAAAAAGTGAGGGGTGGCTAAGTGGTGCAGTGGATAGAGCACCAGCCCTGGAGTCAGGAGTACCTGAGTTCAAATCCGGCCTCAGACACTTCATAATTACCTAGCTGTGTGGCCTTGGGCAAGTCACTTAATCCCATTTCCTTGCATAAAAACTAAAAATTAAATTAAATTAAATTAAAAGTGTCCATTCCTGAGTTAGGCCTCAATAAGTCAGAAAACAGGGATTCCTAAATTAAAGTACTAGTGACTAAAGAAATTAGAGTAGAGTTACAGGAAATAAGAAAAAACTGGACTTTACTTAGAAAGAAGAGATAGACCATGAATCTTGGCTACAAAAGTTTCATTCCAGTCAACTTTCAGGGACTCCCTCCTCTTCCCCTCCTACCAGTGAAATTACACAGAAGACCACAAATTTGGAGGGATCTTTGAGGACATCTAATTAGATGTCTTAAGAGAACCTAGGTAGTGCCCAAGATAGAGTGCTAGCGTGGAGTCAAGAAGACTCATCTTCCTGTGTTCAAATCTGACCTCAGGGGAACACTTCCTAGTTAGATGATCCTATGCAAGTCACTTAACCCTATAGATGAGTTTTCTCATCTATAAAATGAACTGGAGAACCACTCCAGTATCTTTGCCAAGAAATCTCCAAAGAGACTCATGAAGAGTTGTACGTGACTAAAACAACTGAATAGCAGCAACATTGTGTTGATCAAAATTACCAGTCTTTTAGGGTTTTTTTTCCCAAGGGAGTGGGGTTAATTGACTTGCCCAAGGTCACACAGTTAAGTAATTAAGTGTCTGGGGCTCGATTTGAATCAGGTTCTCCTGAATCCAGGGTCAGTACTTTAAAAACCTAGCTGTCCCTTATTAAATCTTTCAAAGTTGATTATCTTTACAATATTGCTCTTAATGTTCTCCTGATTCTACTTATTTTTCTTTATTTCCATTCATATAACTCTTCCGAGGTTTTTCTGAAACCATCCTTTTCATTATTTCTTACTGCATAATAATATTTCATCTATATTAATATATGGCAACTTATTCAACTGTTGTATAATTGATGGTCTCTCAGTAGATGTAATTAAATTTCATAAACATCCATCCTGGATTGTTTAAGTATGGTATTGCCTATAGGCCAGGGAAAAGTAGAAGAGGTCTTTTTAGTGGTCATATAGAACATGAATCGCCATATAAATGTATACTCTTCTTTCCTGTGCTCTTTACAGTCCTAGGATTTTAAGTAGTTTGTAATCTCAGAATTCTCTTATTTACAGAGGAATCATAGCTGTGATCTAAGGCAAAAATAATGACTACTTATAAATACTTTGGCTAAAGACATGTTGTCTTATAAACTAAAGAATAAGTCAGAATGTGATATGACAATTTAAAAACTCAGAGCATGCTTAGGGGTCATTTTTTTTTCTGACCCAAGTATTACTCCTGTTAGTCAAATTCAATTTAGATCATTTAAGTTTTTTTAATTTTTAATTATATAAATATTTTATTTGTTTTCCAATTATATACAATAGTAGTTTCTATAACACTAGTAGTCATTTTTTCAAGGTTTTCAATTTTCCAATTTTCACCCTACCTTCCTTCCCTCTCCCCCTTCCCCCCAATAGATGGCAATCTGATATAATCTTTTTTTTTAATTTTAATTTAATGGGGTTAAGTGACTTGCCCAAGGTCACACAGCTAGGCAATTATTAAGTGTCTGAGGATCTGATATAATCTTTACATTTGTTTCCATGATAGATTATTTAAGTTTTTGAGAAAAATATAATTTTCCTTAATTAATAAAATCTATTTTCTATTCCTCCTGCTTCCCTCTCATTAAAAATGAAAATAAAAATAAAACTCTTATAACAAATGTTCATAGTCAAATAAAGTATTCTTGTGTTATCCATGTCCCTCGGAATGTCTCATTATGCCCTTTGAATTCATCATCTCTGTCAGTAGCTAGGTGATCATTGTAATGATGGAGTTAAGTCTTTCAAACTTGTTTTTCTTTATCAGCATTGTAGAATATAAACTGTTCTGGTTTTGTACTTTTATTTTATATTAATTCATAGAAGTCTTTCCAGAGTTCTACTTCAAAGAATTTAAATTCATTCTCTGAGCAGGAAATTGTGCTAAAAACTAGTAATACAACTTATATTCAATTGCTTGCTTTCTCAATGAGAAAGGAGGGGAATGAGGGAGAGAACTTAGAATTTAAAAATTTAAAAAGAAAAATTTTTAAATTATTTTATGCCTAATTGAGGAAAAAGTAACCATTAAATAAAAAAGAACACTAATAATACAAAGACAAAAATACTTAACAGTCCCCATGCTCAAAGAGTTTACATTCTATAGATGTAAATTATAATTCATATTTATTTACATACTGAGTTACCCTTACAAAGATTTAAGTATTCTTAATCTAATTACCACAAACTTTTTTATTCATTTTATTTTATTTGAAGCATTCTTTTATTTTTAAATTTTGAGATCCAGATTTTCTCCCTCCTACTCACCCTATTGAGAAGGTAAACTATATTAATTACTCCTGTGAAATCATGCAAAACATATTTCCATAATTTTTTCAAAAAGCAAAAAAAATCAAAGAAAATTATACTTCATTTTGTACTTAAAAGTTCTCTCTCTGAAGATGGATAGCATTTTTTCATCATTTGTCCTTTGGAATTGTCTTGGATCACTATCTTGAGTAGTGTTAAGTCTTCTACAGTTGATCATTATTACAACTTTACTGTGACTGTGCATAAGGGTCTCCTGTTTCCTCTTACTTCATTTTGCAGTAGGTCAATAAATCTTGCAACATTTGTTCTGAAACTACTCCTTTCATCCTTTCTTATAGTTCAAAAAGTACTGCATTATAACTCTATATTCTATCCCATTATTCATCAGTTAATCAGCATCCCTTCAATTTCCAACTATTTGCTACCACAAAAAGGCTGCTATAAATATTATTGTATTCATAATTTCTTTTTCTTTCTTTGATATCTTTGGAATACAGATGCAGTAATGGTATTTCTGGGTCAAAGGGTATGCGCCATCTTATAATCTTTTGAGTATAGTTCCAGATTGTTTTTCAGTATGATTGGACAGTTTACTACTCCACCAACAATTCATTAATGTACCTGTTTTTCCTCATACCCTCCAATATTTGTCATTTCTGATAGGTGTGAGGTAGCATCTCAGAGCTGTTTTAATTTGTCTTTCTCTAATCAACAGTGATTTAAGATCATTTTTTTTAAATCTAACTATAGATAACTTTGATTTCTTTTTCTGAAAACTGCCTGTTCAGATTTTTTGACCATTTATCAATTGGGGAATGATTTTTGTGTTTATAACTTTGATTCAGCACCATATGTTTCAGAAATGATCCTTTAGCTGAGAAACTTGTTCTAAAATTTTTAAATCTTACTTCATTGTCTATGGTCTATTTTAACAAAATTTAGATTCTCTGATTTTCTCTTTCAATAAAGTCTAATTTTGCTTTTGTTCTGAGCTATGATGGCTAACCCTGCCCTCTTCACTTCAACTGAAGCAAAATAGTCTCTGTTCCAATGCTTTGTTTCAAGTCTGTATGTGAGTCTTTCTGACCCAAGTGTGTCTCTTGTACATAACATACTGTTGAATTCTGGTTTTCAATCTATTCTACTAATTGCTTCTGTTTAATGGATTAGCTCATCCCATTCACATTCACACTTATGATTGTTAAACGTACATTTCCCTCCATCCCATTTTCCTCTTTTTATCTTGCCCCTCCTCAAAAGTCTGTCTTCTTCCAACCATTGCCTTCCCTAATATGCCTTCCCCCTTTTCATATTCCTCCATATCTCTTATTCTCTTCCCATCCTATCTCCCCATTAGATAAGATAGATCTCTATACCCAACTTGGTGTGTTTATATATTCTTCTCTCTTTGAATCAATTCCAATGAGAGTGAGAATCAAGCATTGTCAATCCTGCCCCCATTTTTTCCTCCCATTATAAAAGCTCTTCCTTGCTCTCCCTTCTCCCTTTTCCCAGTAAATCCCTCTCACTTCTACATTCTTTTTTGAGAAATCATCCTCAATATAAGTGGCTCATACCCATAGACTCTTTCTATATTGATTCCTAATTTCCCTAATAATAATTAACTTCTTAGTAGTTATATGTATGGCCTTCTCATACAGGAGTACCCTTATGATCACTTTTTTATGTTTAACTTTTCAAATTTTCTGTTTAACTCTAGTCTTTTCATTACAAATGCTTGGAAATCCTCTATTTCATTAAATATCTGAGTGTTTTAGGTTTTTTTTTCTCTGAAGGATTATACTCAATTTTGCTGGGTAGGTTATATTTGGCTGTAATCCTAGTTTTTTTAGCTTCTGGAATATCATACTTCAAACCCTTTGCTCCTTTAATATGGAAGCTGCTAGATCTTGTGTAATCCTGATTGTGGCTGTTGATGCTTGAATTATTTCTTTCTGTCTCCTTGAAATATGTTTTCCTTAATCTACCAGCTCTGGGTTTGGCTAAACTATCCTGGGAATTTTCATTTTAGGATTTCTTTTAGGAAGTGATTGATGGATGCTTTCAACTTTTTAAAAAAGTTTTATTTATTTAAGGCAATGGGGTTAAGTGACTTGCCCAAGGTTACACAGCTAGGCAATTCTTAAATGTCTGAGGCTGGATTTGAACTCAGGTCCTCTTGGCTCCAGGGTCAGTGCTTTATCCACTGTACCACCTAACTGCCCCACTTTCAACTTTTCTATTTTACCCTTTGGATCTAAGATAACAGGGCAATTTTCTTTTATAGTCTTTTAAAATGTGATATTTAGGGTGCTTTTTAATCATGACTTTTAGGTGTTTCAGTAATTCTAAAACTATATCTCCACAGTCTATTTTCCAGGTCAGTTTGTTTTCCAATAAGATATTTCACTTTCCCATCTAGTTTTTAATTCTGTTGACTTGTTTTATTGTTTCTTAAAGCCCCATGAAATCATTAGCTTACACATGCCATATTTTAATTTTTTTCAGTGATCTTTTGTATCTCCTTTTTCCATTTGGCTTATTCTACGTTTAAAGGAATTCTGCTCTTTAGTAAGTTTTTGCTCTTCTTTTACCCTTATGTTAAGTCTGTTTTTAAGATAATATTTTCTACAGAATTTTCGTGCCTCTTTTACCAAGCTATTAATTCTCTCTTTAAAATTTTGTTATACCATTCTTGTTTCCCCTAGTTTCTTGTTTCCACTCTTATTTTTTTCTTTAACTATTTTAGGAATTCTTTCTGGTCTTGGATACAATTAGCATTTTTTTGAGGTTTCCTTGTAGTTATTTTTACATTGTTATCTTCCAACTTTATGTCTTGGTCTTTTTTTGCCACCATAATAGTTATGGTTTTATTTTTTTCATTGTCAAGTTCTTTTTTCCCCCCTGTTTGTTATGTGCTCATTGTTTCAATCTATTTCTTGACTTTGAACTTCATGCTAAAGTTGGGTTCTGCTGACCTTAGGGTTTGGGTGGGGTCACTATGCCAAGCTTTAGGCTTTTTTGTTGTTGTTGCTGCTTTCAAAGTTAATTCTGGAGGCCTGCAAGTTTTGAGGATTCCAAGGTGATCTGATCCAGGGAGAGGTGTGGTTACTGCTTTCCAGTCTGCACTTTGGTTTTTAACCCAGGAACGGTGCTTCTCCCCCGCTACTCCAAGTGCTAGCACTCCTCTTGGCACTGTAACTGTCACCAGGGAATCTTCCCTTGTAATCAATTACAAGCCCTCCTCTTTGTACTGGAACTGTAATCCAGAATGTTTTATGGGCAATAAAGTTGCCAATCAGTACATTTGTACTCAATACTACCAAAAGGTTCCTTATAACATATTTAACGTCTTTCTGATGAATTGTCTGATCCCGTTACCATTTCTGGGCTGAGTTTCTAAAGCTTCTACTATTGTTGCTGCTGTTCTAATTCCCTCCAAGTTCCACCATGGATGCTCCTGCCACATTCCACATCCACACCAGTGTAATGTACTTCTCTTGTGGACCTTCTTCCTTGTCTTGAACTAGAACAATTATTCTGATAATCATTTGTTAACTCTATCCTTTCAAATTTTTATTTGAGGCATTATTTTAACATTCTTTGAAGGGGAATGCTGAGAAAGTACTCTTGGGTGCCAGTCTATATCCCATTTTCCTTACCACAAGTTTTAAAGATAAATAGGATAGCTATGTAAAGATAAATAGGATAGACATCTTGGTGGTGCAATGGATAGAGTTCCAGACCTCAAATCAGGAAGACTCATCTAGCTGTATGACCTTGAGAAAATCACTTATCCCTGTCTGCCTTAGTTCATCATTTTGAAAATGAGTATGAAAAGTAAATGGTAAGATACTCCATTATCTATACCAAGAAAACACCAAATGAGGTCATTAAAAGACAGACATGACTGGGAAAAAAACCTGAAGAACATCAATGGCACGGGTTTTATCAGTATTGTCTGAGAAGGAAACTAAAACTCATTGATGTTAAATTCCTGGTCCAGGTTCACATAGCTATATGGTGGAAAAGCTGAAACTTGAAACCAGGGCTCTTGACTTCAAATCTAGGTCTCTTTAAAGAGATGTCCTGGGATTATGAAGGGGAAAGCATTAGGTAGAGGAACACAGGGTAAGGATTTCCAAGATTTCACAAAAAAAGTTCTGGGAATCATGACTCAAAGAGACACTAGTTGATATCTTAGATCACAATAAGATGGAAAAATGGAAAGCTGGCCTCCTTTCAAAGGAGAGGGAGGCCACAGGCAAAGAAGGCAAGCTAATGATGTTCTCATGATCTTGGGCAGGGCAGGACAAGCCTACAAGTAAACAAGCCCTACCCAGTAAGTGACCAGGGACTTCTTGAAAGTGAATCTTGAGTATGGGAGTTTCCAATCATGATTTGGGGAAAATATAAACTAGACTTAAAAAGGTGAGGTACATTCATGCTGGGATTTGACCTTAAATGAAAGACTTGGGGAAAGCAGCCACAGCTGAATGAATTGTGGGAAATTTTCACCAGTAGAGATTCACCAAATGGATATGGTGCTGCATTGTGAGTGTAGAGTCTCTTTATGAATGTGGATGAAGTACAATTCTAATTAATAAAATTTTTAGACTATTCCCCCTACTATCAAGAACTGGACAGAGCACCTTCCTATTTTTTTTGCATTTGTTTATCTTATTTTTAATTTAGAAAATAAAACAAGCATTCCCATAACACAGTATCATTTTTAAAAAAAGATGATTACATATAAACCACCAAATCTATTATGTAAAATTTACTATTTTTAGGGGTGGCTAGGTGGTGTAGTGGATAAAACACCAGCCTTGGAGTCAGGAGTACCTGGGTTCAAATCTGGCCTCAGACACTTAATAATTACCTAGCTGTGTGGCCTTGGGCAAGCTACTTAACCCCATTTGCCTTGCAAAAAACCTAAAAAAAAATTTACTATTTTAAAAATATATAATAAAGTTATCATGTAGATTTATTTTTTCTTCCCTCCTCCCATTCCCTATCCTAGAAAGGTAGCTACCTTTAAACACAAATATGCATGTATATATGTAAAATTATTCTATACACACTTCTATTTATCAATTCTTTGTCTGAATAAAGATAGTATGTTTCATCATATGTCATGTATAGTTAACTTGAATGTTTATAATAATCAAAATGACTTATTCATCCAAAGCAGCTTCCTATTTTAACTAATTATTCTTGATATGGTTTCTATGTTGTTTAAATAGTGCAGAGCTTTCAGCCTCACTAAATTTTGGTTCCCTGGAGTATTGGCTTGATCATCCCATCCAAGATATGTTCCTGAAATGGTATGTACACAAATAAATAGAAATATCAAAAGGGGAGTTAGTTATTATTATTCAGTTGTGTCCAACTCTTTGAAAATCCCAATTTTGGGATTTTCTTTATAAAGATATTGTAATGGTTTGCCATTTCCTTTCCCAGTTCATTTTATGGATGAGGAAACTGAGGCAAATAAGGTCAGGTGACTTGCCCAGGGTTACACAATTGGTGGTTTTCTCCAGTTCATTGTACAGCTGAGGAAACCAAGGTAAACAGTATTAAGTGACTTATCTAGAGTCACACAGCTAGTAAGTACCTGAGGTCATATTTAAATTCAGAAAGATGAGTCTTCCCAGCTTTAGACCTGACACTCACTCCATTGTACCACTAAACTGGAAGGGAATGGATAGGCACAGTGCTGGTGATGAGGGCAGTAAAGGGATGTAAATGTGGAAGTCAGGAGAGACAGGAGGAAAAGGTGTCAAGTTTGTTGTTTTAACCTTGCTCCAGTGTTGTTGCTGCTACTGCTTAAGGTGGTTCATTGAAACCCTACTTTATGTAGCAGACCTGACAGTTCAGGTCAATGTGTTAGTTTTGTATAACTTTTTTTTTCTGTGTAATATGTAAGGGTTCCATACAAGGATGGATGGTACACTGGTGCTCATGGGAAAGCACTAGGAAGTAAAATAAGAAGCAGAGATAAAACTTTTAAAATAAATACGTTTAGTGCAATTCAAGAATTTTATAGACAAAATGGGGGCTGGATATGACATGCAAATAATTGACTATGATTATAAGGTGAAATGTGTTATGAGATATCAAAGGAGGGAGAGAGACTTTTCATTTGGTTGGCTTACTTTGGAAGAAGCGACATCTGAGTTGGACTTTGAAAGCAGGAAAGGGTTGGTATCTTTTGCAAGCATGGAGAATAGTGTTTGTTAGCAAGGACTCAGAGACAGAAAAGGGCAGGGCAAGTTTAGGTGGCAGGGAGTGTTCCAATTGAGATGGAATGCAGAATACATAAAGGGAAAACAATAAAAAGTCACTTTTCCACTAATATTCATGTAACATTTTAATGTTTGCTAAGTGCTTTATATTCATTATTTTGTGTGAGCTTTGTACCAACCCCAACAGGAAGATAAAATATATATACCATTATTTACACTTTACAGATGAGGCAATTGAGGTTCAGAGATGTTATGTGATTTGCCCATGATTAGAGGCTAGTAAGTATCAGATGTGTAATTTGGTTCCATTTCCTCCCTATTTTAGGACCTATCCTCTAGTCACTATATTATGTTGTCTTAAATTAATCTGGACTACTCTGTTGGAGCTAAATAGATGAGGGATTTGAATGCTAATTGCTACTGGAGAATGAAGTGAACAAATGAAGAAGAATGATACCTATGAAAGAAGGGATGAATGGTGAGGAGTTTCTAAGAGGGATGGGAGGAGAAAATTAAAGTCAGAACAAGGCAAAGAAAGTACAACCAGGAAGGTGAGACTGGGATTTAGGGGGAAAAAATTTGAAATTAGAAGAGGAACCTTCTATCTGAAACAAGGAACTTGTTGCATTTCAGAAGAAGGAACCTTAAACATTCTTAGGCCCAGGGCCACACAGCTAGGTAATTATTAAGTGTCTGAGACTGGATTTGAACCCAGGTACTCCTGACTCCAGGGCTGGTGCTTTATCCACTGCACCACCTAGCCACCCCTCTGTCCCTCTTCTTAAATGTGCTATAGGGTAGTTGAGTGGCACAGCAGACTGATCACCACCCTGGGGCCAAGAGGCCCTGGGCCCACATACCACCTCTAAAGCTCAGCAACCACCCAGCCCTGTGGTCCTGGACAGGTCATCCAATCCCAGCCCCTTGCAAGAAGTAAAAAAGAAAATGTGTTATATATGACCACTCTCCCCCATGGTCCACCTTCTCCTCCATTACTCACATCCCCCTCTTCCCCCTGTCCCCCTTCTTTCCTTCTTACTCTAGATGCCTATACTCCATTGAGTATATATGCTGCTTCCTCTCTGAGCCACCCCTGATGAGAGTGAAGGTTCCCTCATTCCCCCTCACCTTCCTCACTTCTATATCATTGCAATAGCTCATTGTAAAAAAAAAATCTTTATGAAATATCTTAGCCTATTCCACCTCTCCTTTCTCTTAGTCCCATTGCATTTCCCTTTTAGCCATTGACTCCATTTTTACAATATATTATATCTTGAAATTCAGCTCTCTCCTGTGCTTCATCTATAAAAGCTCCTTCTACCTGTTCTATTAAATGAGAGGTTTCTCGTGAGTATTATCAGTATCATTTTTCTATGCAGGAATAAATGTAGTTCATCATCATTAAATCTCTCATTTTACCCTTCTCCTCCACTCTCTATGTTTCACCTGAGTCCTGTATTTGAAGATCAGACTTTCTGTTCAGCTCTGGCCATTTCAACAGGAACATTTGAAATTCCCCTGGTTCATTGAAAGTCCATCTTTTTCCCTGAAAGAGGACATTAAGTTTTGCTGGGTAGTTGATTCTTGGTTGCATTCTGAGATCTTTTGCCTTCCAGAATACTCTATTCCAAGCCCTATGAGCCTTTAATGTAGTTGCTGCTAAGTCCTGTGTGATCCTGACTGTAGCTCCACAATATTTGAATTGTGTCCTTCTGGCTGCTTGAAATATTTTCTCTTTGACTTGGGAGTTCTGGAACTTGGCTACAATATTCCTGGGGGCTTAATTTTGGGGGGGGATCTCTTTCCAGGAGAGATTGGTGGATTCTCTCAATTTCTATTTTGCCCTCTGCTTCTAGGATATCTGGGCAATTATCCTGTAGGAATTCTTTAAAAATGATGTCAAGGCTTTTTTTCCTGATTATGACTTTCAGGTATTCCAGTAATTTTTAAATTACCTTTCTTGAATCTATTTTCCAGATCAGTTGTTTTTTCAATGAGATGCTTCATATTTTCTTCTAATTTTTCATTCTTTTGGTTTTGAAGTATTGTCTCTTGACTTCTCCTAAAGTCAGCAGCTTCCTTTAGTTCAATTCTACATCTTAACGATTTGTTTTCCTCAGAGAGCTCCCTTATCTCTTTTTCCACCTGGCCAATTCTGCTTTTTTAAAGCAGTCTTCTCCTCAATAACTTTTTGAATTGTTTTATCCATTTGACCTAAGCTGGTTTTTAACATGTTATTTTCTTCAGCATTTTTTGGATCTCCTTGACTAAGTTGCTGACTTCTTTTTCATGTTTTTCCTGCATCTCTCTCATTTGTTTTCCCAATTTTTCTTCTATCTCCCTCATTTGATTTTCAAAATCTTTTTTAAAGCTCTGTCATAGCCTGAACCCAATTTCCATTTTTCTTGCAGTCTTTAGATGCAGGAGCTTGTACTTCCTCATCTTCAGACTGAGTATTTTGATTTTTCTTGGTATCATAGACAATGTATTTCTCAATGGTGTTCCTCTTTTTTCTCTGTTTACTCATTTCCCCAGCCTGCACCTGGTTTTGGGGTGCTTCATGAGTTTTTGAGTATTATTGGGACACACACCCCCAACAAGGATCTCTGTGTGTGAGACTCTGTCTTCCCTCCTGGTCTGTGAATGACCACAAGTGCACCCCTCTGCCACGCGGCTGAGGTTGGGGGGGCCTGCTATTCTATGGGGCTTCTAGACTGTGATCAGCATCTGAATGTGATCAGAAGGGCTCTTATATTCTAATGGGGAAAAGAGGATTTAGAAGGGAAGAATGGGATATTTTGAGATCCCATTCCAAGAAAGATAAGGCCAATTAATATTTACCTCTGAGGAAAGCTATTTGTGTATTCCTTCCTGTTCTAAATTCTTTATCCATTTGGGCATCCAAGCCACATGTGTGATGGACATGCACACTGAGGAAAAAGGTTCTGATTCCTACCACTTAGGTCTCTTCCAGTTCTAGAGCCTTCATTCTCAATTCTTTGATCATAGATAATTATTTTCCATTGAGCCTGTATATAAATTGCTTTGTATATGTTTGTTTGCATGTTGCTTCCTCATTAGATTGTAAACTTCCTTGAAGGCAAGGATTCTCTTTTTGGTGTCCTCACCACACTGAAACTCAATTCCCTAGAATACCTTCAGAGCAAGAATATAACTTTTAGAGTCAGAAGTTTTGAGTTGAATTCCCAATCTGCTCTGTACTACTTGTGAATCTTTGGACTAATCTCCCTTGCTATTCTAGGTCTCAGTTTTGCTTTCTTCTTCTTTAAAAATGAGGGGTTATAGGTGGCGTAGTGGATAAAGCACCGGCCCTGGAGTCAGGAGTACCTGGGTTCAAATCCGGTCTCAGACACTTAATAATTACCTAGCTGTGTGGCCTTGGGCAAGCCACTTAACCCCATTTGCCTTGCAAAAACCTAAAAAAAAATATTATTGGGAAATATTTAACCAAATAAAAATATAATACAATATAGATAATGCTACTTTGTGGTTTTCTACGTCAATATGGGCATACAGCTGTGTTTCTATTTGAGTTTGATATCACTGGAATAGAAGTTCACCAAGGTGAGTTTTCAGCTAACATTATTTTTAGACTATCTTGATTTTAATCAAGACAGCTTATGAAAGACAAGCCAGAAGTTGCTGGAATTAATGGAACACTGTTTAGTTTAGTTTTTGTTTTTGTTTCTTAGGTTTTTGCAAGGCAAATGGGGTTAAGTGGCTTGCCCAAGGCCACAAAGCTAGGTAATTATTAAGTGTCTGAGACCGGATTTGAACCCAGGTACTCCTGACTCCAGGGCCGGTGCTTTATCCACTGCGCCACCTAGCCACCCAATACTGTTTAGTTTTGTAAATTCTACTTAAGAGATAGAATGGACCAGACCTTAAAGGTGATCTATTACTGCAACTACCTCATTTTACAGTTAAGGAAACTGAGATTGATTCAAGGTCACTTAGATAAATGGGATTGAATCCAAATTCTCTGATTTAAAAATTAAGACTTTCCACAGAAAGGAGAGGGAAAGGGAAGCCAGAAACAACAAACAATGTCTTCTGAATGAAAATGTAAAAAGCAAGCTAATTGAGCAGAGAGAGACATAAGCTTGACAAGCATATGAAGAAAGGAAAAAAAAAAAAACCAGGACAGTCAGGCCTTGATGCATTGTTCTGTAGTCTGGATCCTCAAACAGGAACTATCCCATTTTACAGCACTGAATTCTCTTGCATGCCTGGTGGAAATGAAACTGAGTTACTGAAGGGAGGAGTGAATATTCTTAATTTCTGAACTGTTTCATTGAGCCATTCCTATTATTCCTCCTTCAAAGAGGTGCAGGGTCAAGGAAATGTTGAGAGCCAAACAGAAAGAATTTTTTTAACTATATTATCAAAATAAGGTCAGATAAGCCAACTTTGACTCATGAGAAAGAGAGAAAATCATTATGCTGAAACAGATGAATAATCTAGTCCAAGCTACCAATCATCATTTTCTTTTTTTAAATAAAAATTTTATTATTTTTCATTTTATTTTTCCCAATCACATATAAAGATAACTTAAACATTAATATTTAAAATTTTAAAGTCCCCAATTTTTCTCTCCCTCACTTCCTCCTAAGACAATAAACAATTTGCTATAGATTATATACATGCAATCATAGAAAACAAAATTTCCTTATTAGTCATGTTGTTGAAAGAAAATAAAAACATAAACAAAATGTAAAAAGTAGTATGCTTCATTCAGACTCTATTCATTCTCTTTTTTGGGGGGGTGTTGTTTTTGTAGGACAGAGGGGTTAAGTAATTTGCCCAAATTCACATAGCTAGGTAATTAAGTGTCTAAAGCCACATAGGAACTCAGGTCCTCCTGACTCAGGGCCAGTGCATTATACTAGCTGCCTCTCTCTATCAGTTCTTTTTATAGAGATGGATGGCAATTTTCATCATGAGTCCTTTGGAATTTCCCTGGATCATTGTATTGCTGAAATGAACTAAGTCTTTTACAGTTGATCACAGTACAATGTTGCCATTATTGTGTATAATGTTCTCCTGGTTCTGTTCACTTTACTTTGTATCTGTACATGTAAGTCTTTTCATGTTTTTCTGAAATTAGCCTGCTTGTCACTTCTTGTACTAGTCTTCATTTTCTAGAGGAGGAAATCAAGTCTAAGTGATGAAGTGATTTGCTTTAATAAGTAAGGTGGCAGTAGAATCAAGATCTCAGCTCCTGGGTCAGAGCTTTAGGGAAGAGATCAATTCAAAGATTCATAAGGATAGATTTAGAGATGGATGAGAATTAGAACATCAAGTACAATGCCTTCATTTTACAGCAGAGGAAACCTAGAGACATTAAATATATTGTCTGAGGTAAGATCTGAACCTAAGTGTTTTTTACAAATCAACATCCATTTCTTATATATCTACTATATGCAAAATACTACAGTGGGTATCATGCATAATCCCAAATCCAGAACATAATTAAGTTCAACAAATAAATACTAAGTATTTCCTAAGTTCAAAGTATATGCTAGACCCTGGAGATACAAACAACAGCAACAACAAAATGATCCCTGTCCCCAGGGGACATTCTAATATGAGGACACCATAGTAGGTTGGAAGTTAAGGAGCCAAAGGAGAGATCACACAAAGAGGTATCATCATATCTGAAGAGGAAGAGAATACTAAAAGCTGTGAAAGAAGAGAATACTTTAGTTTCATCTTTTTTTTTTTGACAAGGCAATGGGGCTAGGTAATTATTAAGTATCTGAGACTGGATTTGAATTCAAAACCTTTTGACTTCAGGGCCAATGTTCTATCCTCCGCACCACCTAGCTGCCCCTTTTTTGGTTGAATCTTGAAGGAATCTTTAAGAGGCAGAAGATACACAGTGGTTAGAGTACTGGGCTTGGAGTCAGGAAAACCTGAATTCAAATCTGGCCTCATCCACTTGCTGCCTTTTGACCTCTGTTTGCATGAGTTTTACCAACTGTAAGATGGAGGTAATTGCATCTTCTACCTCACAGAACTGTCATAGTAATAAAATAATAGAAAAGTGGCTGCCACTTAGCAGTTGCCATGAAAATACGTATTCCCTTGCCTCTCATTACCTATAAGGTAGAGATGAGGAAGGAGTACATTCTAGGCCTGAGGAACTACCTGTATGAAAGCAAGAAATATTTTGTTGGGTACAGAAAACAGCTAGGAATTTTTTTGACTGGAAGCACCTGAAAAGAGGTAATATAGGTTAAGTCTAGAAAGGTAGGTTAGAGTTAGATTGTGAAATATTTAAAATCCCAGTTTGAGGAGATTACACTTTATTCTAGATACAGTGGGTACTCACTGAAAGTTTTAGAGACAGGAGAGTAATGGGACCAGACCTATGCCTTAGGAAGATTATTTTAGTAGCATTGTTGAAAGATGAAAGAGAGGGAAAAAAATCAGAAGAAATGAAACCAATTAGAAATTTAGCTCTAGAGAGTAGCCTAGCATTAGAATTGTGTGATTGGAGAAAAGAGAAAATTGATAAAACTAGAAACTGATTAGATATAGTGATGAGGGAGATGAAAGAGTGAGAATAACTCATGAGAATATAAACCTGGTCCAATAGAAGGATCAGGGTGTCTTAAATGGGGAGAGAAGTTTACTAGATAGGAAAGGTTACACAAAAGATGATAGACTCATTCTTGCTCATATCGAATTTGAGATGTCAGTAGAAAGGAAGAAAATAAGTATTTTTATAATACCTGCTATGTGCTTTACATAGTACATATCATAAATATCATCTCTTTTGATCCTCACAACAAAACCCTGTGAGGTAGGTGTTAGTTATATATTCATTCTACATTCATTCTACATTCATTGAGGAAATTGAGGCAAAAAGAGGTTAAATGATTTGCCCAGGGTCAGTGTTTGAGGAAGGGTTTGAATATGGGAATTCCTGACTCTAGGCCCAGTACTCAGTCCAGCTAAAATGTTTAAAGACAGGTAGATTGATAGAGCAGTGGAGTCAGGAAGACCCATGTTTAAATCCAAACTTGTTAGCTTGTGACCTTGGGAAAGTCACTTTGCCTCTGCCTCAGTTTCTGAACAGTAAAATGGGATTATTTTACACTCAGTTCCTAGAGTTGTGGTGGGTATAAAATTAAATATTCAAAAAGCATTTTGCTAATCTTGTTTATATAAGTACTGTCTATTGTTATTAAAGTAGTAGTAGTAATAATAATAATAGTAGTAATGGTAGTAGTAGTAGTGGTAGTAGTTGTAGTAGTAGTAGTAATAGTAGTAGCAGTGGTAGTAGTAGTAGTAGTAATAGTAGTAGAAGTAGTAGTAGTAGTAGTAGTAGTGGTAGTAGTTAGTGGCAGTGATGGTAATGGTGGTGGTGGTTGTGATGGTGGCGATAGTAGTGATAGAGGTAGTGGTGGTAATAATAGGGGTGGTAGGTGCTGCTGCTGCTGCTCCTCTTGGTGCTGGTGCTGGGGCTGGTATTGTTAGTAGTGGTAATAGTAGTAGCAATTATTGTTCCAATAGTAGTAGCACCTGAGTTGAGGAGATAGATTAGGGATGGGCCTTTGGATTTGGGAATCATCTGCATCCAAATAATTGAATTCAAGGAAATGGGTGAACTCATCAAGTGAGATAAGGAAAGACCCAGACCAGTTCTTTAGGGGATCTTACTTGAAGGTTCTGCCTGGTCCTTTTCTAATTTTTTCACTTTCTTTGCATCTTTTCACAACATCCAATGTACTAATGGCCAGATCAAATCCTTCAGGAGCCATAGGGCTCTTTTCCTTGATATCTGTTACCATCTCTTTGATTACCTCTTAGCTCTCAAGTTAATGGCATTTTCACAGATCCTTTTCCACTCACTGTCTTCTCAAGTTCACAGTCACAATCTCAGATACACACAACCTGAAAACAGACATAGTTACTGAAATTTCCCCCGTTCAAAAAGTTTTCAATTCTTACCAGCCCTTCCAGTTGCAGACACAAGTACCAAAATTCATGCCCCTCTCACCCAGATACATACATTGTGCTATGTGGGATGATGTTTGTCCTTCATTCTTTTAGAAGACCATGACATCAGGGAGATGATGCCATGAAAAGCACGTGAATTGAATTTGAGTGAAGGGGTGCTGTGCTCAGTCACCAGACTCACTGTCTTCTCCAGAACCATCTGAGTACAATGGCCAGCCATCCTATGAATTAGGATGACTGGAGATGGCCCAGAATGAAAGATAGTCAGGGTTAAATGACTTGTCCAAGTCGACATAGCTAGTAAGTGTCAAATGGCTGAGACTGAATTTGAACTCAGACCCTCCTGATTCTAGATTCCTGATTAACTGAGCTACCTGGCTGCCCTACATATATATGCATATATATATATATGTATATATATATATATATATATATATATATACATACATATATATATATCCATGCAAATATATGGTATGTATAGTCCAGATATGAATGTGCATGTATATTTGGCTAGTACTCTCTGTCCCCATTCCCTAGACAATATGAGGAAGAAAGTCAATCTCTAAGCCCTGGGAGCTACACCCAAAGGATGTCTTTGCCTTTAAGTTAAGGAAGTGTAGATAGCAAAACTAGATGTGACTTGAGAACAAGTTCCCAGACCCATTGACCTCAGACTTTTCATTGTGATTACAGCCTCAGAAAGAATAACTTTCTTCCTCATTTCCAGTAGTCATAAAACCATAATATCAGAGGTGTATAATTGGTGTTTCAGATGTCATCAGTTCCAGTTCCTCATTTTATTGTTGGGGAAAACTAAGGCCCAAATAGTTCTATGAGTCACCTAGCTAATAAGGACATCAGACAAGATTCACAGATCTCCTTGTTTCACTCTACTATGTTGCCATGTTATTTTTTTTAGTTTTTTTTTTTTTGCAAAGCAATGGGGTTAAGTGGATTGCCCAAGGCCACACAGCTAGGTAATTAAGTGTCTGAGGCCAGATTTGAACCCAGGTCCTCCTGACTCCCAGGCCAGTGCTCTATCTACTGCACCACCTAGCTGCCCCATATACTTGTTATTTTTTTTTTTAATTTTAGGGTCTTTTAAAAAATTTTTATGTTATTTTGTCCCTCCTTCCACTCTCTCTTCTGTCCATGGGGAAAAAACCCCTAAAAAATACAATAACCATTATACATATGAAGTCAAGTGAAATCCGTCTTAGCCATATTCCAGGAGAGAATGGAGATAAATAAAGGAAAAATTATGCTCCAATCTGCATGCATCCTTCAATTCTCTTTCTGGAGGTATATAGCATTTTACATTGTAAGTCCAGGAGTTGTAGTGGATCATGGATAGGAATTACTAAGTCTTCAACAGTTGATTATCTTTTCAATATTACTCTTGCTATGTAGATTGTTCTTCTGTTAACATCCGTTCATATGGTTTCCTGCTGTATTTCAATTAATCAACAAGTATGTATCAGTTACTTTCTACGTTCCAGGGACTATGGCTAATTACAGGTTCGTCTCTTATGAAGTCTGTGAGACACAATACATCCTCTGGCTAATTTTCTTACATACAACTAAAACTCTTCAGATACATGGATGAGGTTGTTATATAGCTACCAAAGCACACAGATCAGCCATAAAAAGGATTTAATGCAAGACATGTTCCTTAAGCCGAATCAAATGAGCACTTGTAAACAATCTTCATCACATACTCCAAATAACATTTACATAACAACTAAAAGCTTTCAAAATACTATATATACTTTATGACATTTGATTCTTACAACATTCCTGTGAGGTAAATTACAAGTATTTCTGTTTGTGTGTGTCTTTCTGTTTCTCTCTCTGTGTGTCTGTGTGTGCGCGTGCGTGCGTGTGTGTGTGTCTGTAACTGTGTCTGTCTGTCTTTTTCTTCCATTATCTGGAATTTTTTTTTTAGGTTTTTGCAAGGCAATGGGGTTAAGTGGCTTGCCCAAGGCCACACAGCTAGGTAATTATTAAGCGTCTGAGGCCAGATTTGAACTCAAGTACTCCTGACTCCAAGGCCGGTGCTTTATCCACTGCGCCACCTAGCCGCCCCTGGAATGTTCTTTAAAGTAAAATAAAACTTTCAAGGTATGACTAGTATACTTTCAGTGAGGTCCCTCTATTGTACAATAAAGTAAAAATTGATATTTACATATTAAATATGAGACACTATGATATCCTGAATCATTTTTTAAAATTCGATTTTATTTTCAGTTCCAAATTTTCTCTCTCCCTTTCTCCACTCACTAAAATAGAAAAAAAAATAAAATCCATTGCAAAATAAATCCCTGTATTAGTCATGTCAAAAGAAGAAGAAAAAAGAGGGAAAGAAAGAAGGAAGGAAGGAAAAGAAGTTAGAGAAAAAAGAAATTATGCTTCCATCTTCACTGTGAGGCCATCAGCTCTCTATCTGGAGGTAGATTTTTCATCATAAGTCCTTTGAAATTTTAACTCGTCATTGCATTGATCACAGTTCTTAAGTCTTTCAAAGGTGTTTATTTTTACAATGCTGCTATTATTTATAAATTGTTCTCATTCTTTTCACTTTACTTTTCATCAGTTCCTGCTACAGATATTGTTCCTGATATACTATATTATTCCTTCATATTATCAATAAGGCGACAGCAACAATTCTTAAAAGAAGAAATGCAAACAATCAACAACCAAAAAAGAGAAAACACAAATTAAGACAATTCTGAAGTTTCATTTTTCATCAGATGGGATAGATAATAGAAAGTATAACAGAACAGGATTTTAGCAATTGTTGGAGGTGTTGTGAGATAGACATACTAATGCACTGCTGCTGTTAGAACTACAAATGGAATCGAACATTATAGAAAGCAATTTCAAATTGTATACTGAAGTTCACTAAACTAAACCCAAAGAAATTCAAGATAGTGTTAAAGGACCCACATGTATAACAATGTTTATAGTAGAACTTTTTGTTGGAGGAAAGAACTTGAAATCACAATTAAAGAATGACTCAGAATTATAATGAAATATTGTTGCAATATAAGAAGTAACAAAAAGGATAAACTTAAGAGAACTAGGGGAAGACATGTGAATTGATAAAAAGTGAACTTAGTAGAAGTCAGAAAAGAATTTACACTTCTAAAATATTATGAAGGAAACCAACTATGAAAGACTTGGTGGATGAGAAAATATGTTTATCCCTCTTGGCAGTTAGATTACAGATATAGAATGAGATGTACATTTTCAGATATGATTCACATATGAATTTGTTTTTTTTACTATATTTATTTGTTACAAGTGATGCCTCTTATTTTCATTTATTTTTTTTCAAAGAAGAATTGTGGGAGGAAGTAGAGAATAGTAATAGAAATGCAAAAAATAGAAAAAACAAAAGAATATCAACAAAACAATAAAAATACAAACAGAAGAGAACAGAAGGAAGTTCAGAAGGGGACAAAGACAAGCAGAGTAGTGTTGATATTAGAGTGTTCAATTAATATATACTTTAAATAATTTACTGTACATAATATTCAATAAACATATTCTAAGCACATATGTGGCCGGCATATGTTAAGATCTGGAGGATACATAGAAAGGCAAAAGATAGTTCCTGACTTTGAGAAACTCACAATCTAAAGGGGGAGATAACATACAAACAAGTATGTACAATCTATGATAGTTCCTGACCTTGAGAAACTCACAATCTAAAGGGGGAGATAACATACAAACAAGTATGTACAATCTATGCACAGATAAATAAGGAACAATCAACAATCAATCAATAAACATTTATTAAGTACCTACAATATGTACCAATCACTGGACTAAGCTGGGAGGGGAGAGATACAAAAGGAAGAAAAAAATAGCTTTCAAGGAACTTACAATGTGTTTGAGGAAACAACATGAAAACAAATAGATTCAAGGCAAGATATATTTCAGGATAAATAGAAAATAATTGAGAGTGATGATGCTAGGATTAAGAGGGGTTGGGGAAGGTTTCATGTGACTGAAAAAAATAATGTAAAATAACATTTTAAAAGCTGGAATCTCCCATGCTTCAGTGACAGTCAAATTTCCCCAGATTCCTCCACCCATCATTTACTGAGGCACAAGTCTTACTCCAGACCCTTCTATACTAGGGTAATGATAGAGCCCTCCCTTTTAATGAAAGGCCATCTGAATGTTGGGAGGTTTATATAAACAGGAAAAGACTTTCTGGATAACAGCTTAGATGATAAATATGTGAAGTCTTTACATTGAACCTCCTTGTCATCATTTGAATAGTTTCTGGTTTCGTCCTTTTTTTCCCCACAGACAGTAAAACCAGAAGAGTCAGTGTCATGGCCTCTGTCGAGGAAGTTTCTATTTTCAGTTTTCCAGCTTCAGCCCAGTCTAAAACTCTAATGGCTTGTGTCATAGGAAATTGGGGAACAAGGACATGTTCTTAATGAATTATTATTGACATTTCTTTCCTAAACTTCCATTAGCTTCCAAGACATATATAAACAGTGTTGTGTTAGTCATTTTCCAGTCATATCCAACTCTTTGTGACCCCATTTGGGATTTTCTTGGCAAAGATACTGGGGCAGTTTGCTGTTTCCTTCTCCAGCTCATTTTGATGAGAGAACTGAGGCAAACAGGGTTAAGTGACTTAACAAGGAGGAATACACACATACATGCAAACAACAAGCAGCATTACCTCAATCAATAAACAATAAGCATTTACTATGTTTGCTAAACACTAGTCATACAAAAGTCCCTGCCGGCAAGGAGCTTAGAATCTAATGATTTATCACCCACATAAATATAAAGTTTGGAGTCTTGAAACCAACTAACAGTGAAGAATCTCTTAAAACTTGCATCAAAACCCAGCATCATGTTAAGATGCTGGGTCTTAGGGTAGAAAGAACATCATGTACTAATGGAAAGAATACTGCTTCTATATTCAGAGGACCTGTGCTTGAATCCTGGTTCTATAGTGTGACTTGGGCAAGTTTCATTCTCAATGACTTCCAAGTTTCTTCCAATTCTTATTCTTATGGAGACAAAAGACCTAGATTTGAGTTGTATCTCAGTGTTACCATTTTTAACTGCTCTAAGTTTCCCTGGGTATCCATATAGGGATAGAGGTGTAGGGAGTTTTTAGGGAAAACTAGAACCTTTGATGCTTATCCACTTTTGGTGTCTACCTTCATGCAACTTCCAATTGTGATCAAAAGAGCTGTGGCATTCACAGCAGCCCCATCCTGGCATAACCATCTTAGCAGGCAGGTTAAACCAGTGTAATCAAAGGGTCCTTAAATCCAAAAATGCCTACCCCAAGCTTGTGAAGACTTCACCCAGTATAATGGGAAGATGAGAACAATTTGTTCCAAGGGCCATAAAGTCTACTGAAACCCAGCTTAGAGTTTGGCCTAATATTAAGATGCCAATGGGTTCATCCACTGCATTCCAGGGCCATTACCAGCCTTCTTGACTTTTGTCTTGCCACTGAACTTCAATGCTCTGGAAGAGAGAATAAGGTTTGTGACTTTGTGTAACTATGCTTCACTTAAATCTGATTCATGTCCAAGTTAAGACATCACCATGTGATATCATTGGTCTTCAAAAACAAAGGACAAATAAGAAATGGAAATAATGATACTTGCAATGCTTACTTCACAGGGCTTCTATAAGCAACAAATGAATTAAAGGATGACAACACATTTCAGCATAGAGATAAATGATTATTTTTGTTTATATCATTTTTTATTTTAAAATATTTTTTCATTGTCTTCTTTTTCAATATTACTAAAAATTTCTCCATTATTGGGGGGGTGGCAAGAGAAGGAAGATGTGAGTCATCTCATTGAAAAATAAATGTGTCTATTTACATAAGTTAACTGCCACACAGATACAGTGAGAAACATCTCCCTGACAGAGTTTTATGTCTTTGAATATTTTTGATTGTTTCTGCCTTTAAATCCTTATTTTATTGAAGCTTCTAAGATGTACAGAACAGGAAAATAAATACCCAGCTGAAATCTCTTCGATGTTGAGCCAGTGCAGCTCAGCTGGATACAACCACTGGACTGGTGCCTCCCTACTTCACTCCTCTCCAGGCTGCACTGCTGACTCTCCAGAACTTTGTAGCTCGCTCAACCCTTGAACTTCTCATTTTATTTATTTATTTATTTTGGATTTATTTATTTATTTTTGAATTTTACAGTTTTCTCCCAATCTCACTTCCCTCCCCCTACTCTCCACAAAAGGCAGTCTGTTAGTTTTTACATTGTTTCCACGCTATACATTGATCTAAGTTGAATGTGTTGAGAGAGAAATCATATCCTTAAGGAAAAAAAATAGAGTATAAGAGATAGCAAAATTACATAATAAGATTATGTTTTTTTAATTAAAGGTAATAGTCTTTGGTCTTTGTTCAAATTCCACAATTCTCTCTCTGGATACAGATGGTATTCTCCATTGCAGATACACCCAAATTGTCCCTGATTGTTGCACTGATGGAATGCAAATCCATTAAGATCGATCATCAACTCCATGTTGCTCTTATGGTATACAATGTTCTTCAGGTTCTGCTTATCTTGCTCAGGATCAGTTCATGCAAATCCCTCCAGGCTTCTCTGAATTCCCATCCCTCCTGGTTTCTAATAAAACAATAGTGTTCCATAATGTACATATACCACAATTTGTTCAGTCATTCCCCAACTGATGGAGATTCACTCAGTTTTTCAATTCTTTGCCACCACAAATAGAGCTGCTATGAATACTTTTGTACAAGTGATGTTTTTACCCTTTTTTTCATGATCTCTTCAGGGTATAGAGCAATTAGTGGTATTGCTGGATCAAAGAGTATGCAGACTTCTTACTTTAGAAAGACTTTTTACCCTTGGAGCCTGTCTCTGCCTGATTCATTCCAGAACCTGTATTTTAAAGAAGATGCCCAAGAAAAATCACATTTTCTTCAGGCTCCAAGACCTTTCTCTTCAATGCCCCCACAGTTCCCAACCCCTATTTTCAACTTTTTAAAAAAAATATACTGTTTGCCTGATCTTCCTCCTCCCAATTTAAGCCCATAAAGGGCAAGTACTGTCTTCTTGCTTATATTTGAATTCTGAGTCCTTAGCAGTTTTAGGTTTTTGCAAGGCAGTGGGGTTAAATAACTTGCCCCAAGGTCACACAGTTAGATGATTGTTGAATGTCTGAGTTCAGATTTGAATTCAGTTCCTCCTGACTCCAGGGTCAGTGCTTTATCCACTTCGTCACCTAACTGCCCCCACATAGTAACCTTAATACATGCTTGTTGATTTGACTTGACTTGTATCTTAGTGATTGGACTGTAAATCAACCAGTCCATATCTATCAAGCAGGTGCTATGTGCTTGGAATTTTTCTAAACAATAGGTATACAAAAAAAAGAGGCAAAAGATAGTCCCTGCCCTTCCAGGAACTTAAAATCTAATGGAGAGACATCATGCAAATATATGCAAAGTTATATGCAGGATAAAAAGGAAATAATTAAATATATATATATATATGTATATATATATATATATACATATATATATATATATTTAGGTTTTAGCAAGGCAATGGGCTTAAGTGACTTGCCCAAGGTCACATAGCTAGTAAATATCAAGTATCTGAGATGGGATTTGAACTCAACTCCTTGTGACTGGAGAGTCAGTACTCTAAACATTGTGCCACCTAGCTGCCCCCAGAAATAAGCAATAGAATTAAGAGGGGGTAGGAAAGGCTTCATGTTGGTAGAATTTAGTAGGGACTTAATTAGTAATCTGAATGAAGGAGAAAATGGTCCAGGTTTGGGAGATAGGGAAAATATCTAGAGTCAGGAGATGAAATGTCTTGTTCCTGGAACAGCCAGGAGACTTTGTCACTGAATCAAAAATTATGCTTTGGGGAGTATAGTGTAAGAAAGATTGAGAAGCCTGGGTCAGGCTATGAAGAACTTTGAATACCAAAAAGATCATTTTGTATTATTTACTTCAGGAGTCAATAGGAAACTATTGGAGTGAGTGAGATAGCACAAAGTCTTCCCCACTCCTTATGCACATGCATACAGGAAGAATCAGTTACAAATTAGGGAGCAATCAGTGAATTTCTTTAATTACCAAAGTCTCTATTGTACAAACACCATGCATTGTTTCATTGGGCAGGATGGCGAAAGCCATATGAAGATTAAAATAATTCCAAATCACCTTTTATAAAGGTTGTCCACAGCACTACCAACAGTATATTAGTATGCTTCTCTTTCTGCACCCGCTCTATCACTGACTATTTCCAGCTTTAGTCATCTTGGTCAATTTTTCTGGGTGTGAAATGAAATCTCAGAGTTGTTTTGATTTGCACTTTTTTTATTATTAGTGACTTGGAGCAATCTTTCATATACTGTTAAAAAATTGCAATTCTTTTATTCAAATCCTTTCCCCTTTCCGTCCCCCGCCCCTTGCCAGCCGGCCCTTTATCTAGACATATAAGAATCAGTTTAGAAACTGGATTTGAAGAAACTGGAGATGTTTAACTAGAGAAGAGAAAACTTAGAGAGTCCATGATGGATTTCTTCAAGTATGTGAGAGAAATGATTGTTTCTTGTTTTTAAAAACTAATTATTGGGCGGCTAGGTGGTACAGTGAGGGCAGTTAGGTGGCACAGTGGATAGAGCACTGGCCATGGAGTCAGGAGTACCTGAGTTCAAATCCAGCATTAGACACTTAATATTTACCTAACTGTGTGGCCTTGGGCAAGCCACTTAACCCCAATGCCTAGCAAAAACCTAAAAAAAAAAAACTCCAAAAACTGATTATTGCATCTGGATCAAGGTTTTTCTCTTTTCTACTTTGTCATCTAGAAATCAGTCAGTGTGTGAAATCTTAGGCAAAGACTTACCCAAGTTAAGATCTAATCACACAGTAAAAGAAATTCTAAGTTTAGATAAATGAGAGGATTCCGGCTCATTGTGTTTACTCAGACAGGTCTGAGAAATTGTGGGTTTCTCTTTTGTCAGATGATATGGAAATTGATAAATGTCTGACTAAGACTGGGTGATCCTAGTTATGGTATCCTCAAACTCCTCAGTAGAATGAGCTCATATCTCATTATAATATTAATTTTCTTGTTGTTGACCAGTCACACCCATTTTTCCAAGGGCATATAAACTGTGAACCTATCACCATAAAAGTTCCGTGGAAGGAAAGAAAGATGGAAGAAGGGAAGGAAAGGAGGAAGGAAAGGAAGGTAAGAAGAAAGAAAGGAAAGGAAAAAAGAAGATAAGGAAAGGAGGAAATATGGAAAGGCAGGCAGCAAAAAAGCATTTTTCTCCCCAAAATTATTTTGTGTCAAGGATGATATATATATATATATATATATATATATATATATATATATATATATATATGTCTTCTCAAGGAACTTAAAGTTTAATGGGGGAAGACATTACATGTAAAGGAACTGAAAAGTTGCATGGTGGGAAGGGGCGGGGTGAAGGTAGGGAGGAAAAGATGAAAGTGTCTATTGCAGGTATATGGCTATGGGAATCCAGTCAGGAACAAGGCCAGGAGAATGAAGTCTGTCTGTACCCCTCCACAAAAATGAAGGCCCCAGAAGATACTCACCAGTGAGAGAAGGAGATAGACTTTGGGCAGATAATTCAGATTGAGTTGGCAATAGGGTTGAGTGGGTACTACAGGGTGGGGTGATCTAAGGTGGCAAGTGAAATTCCAGGAAAAGGAATTAGATTTATTCTACTTGCTTCTAGACACAACTAGAAACAATGGATAAAATTAAAAGGAAGGTATATTTTTGGCTTAATGTAAAGAAAAACTTCTTAACAGTTATCCAGAAATAGAATGGACTGCTTTAGGAAGTGGTGGTGGTGATGGTCATCAAGGTCATCATAGCCATCATCATCATTAATGATATTTATAGAGAACTTAAAATTTTATGACATCTCACAACAATCCTGTGATTATACCAATTATATACATATATATATATATATATATAAAACAATCATAACAATTATAACTTACAAGGACCACATAGCTGTAGAACATTTATTCAAAAAATTTTTTTAATATTTTTTAAAAAATTAATTGATATTTCTGTTTTTATATCAACTCCATTTTGAACAAATCCCTTGCCTACCCCCAACCAATGAGTTATCCTTTGTAACAAAGAATAAAAAATAAATATGGGAGAAAAACAGTTTAGAAAAACTAAAGAACATATTAAGTATGACCAGTTAACAACACACCTTTGCAAAGAGAACTTTCTTATTTCTTTTCAGTGGATAAACCTGGTTCTACTAGCATCATGAATGGCTTTTATGTGCTAGTCACTGTTCTAGGTGTGTTCTGAAAGTACAATGAATGAAATTCTTCCCCACCCTTAGGGGTCTTACATTTGAGGGAGACAACAATCACTTAGTTCAACCTTTTTATTTTACAGAAAAAGTAACTGAGTCCAGGAAGGATGAAATGATTTCCCTAAGGTAACAAAGTGAGTCAGGGGAAGAAGCTGAGACTAGAATCTCCTGATTCCCAGTCCAGAACCTTCCATTCCAACATCTTTCCTGGCCTTTGCCTCCTTCACTGAACTATAGCAAAGTCTTCTCTGTTAACTTGGTTATCAGTATCCTTAAGAAATTCAATTCTAATCACTTGACCCATGACTTTGATTTTCATATGATTTCTTATGCATTCTGGTGCATTTCTACTTTTTAGGGTTTTCTGAATTAAAATATCATAGAATTTAAAACTAGAAGTGACCCCAATTTGGTATAGTGGAGTGCTATATCTGTAGAAAGAGAATCTAGATTAAAATCCTGTCTCTGATGCTTATTGCATCTATGACCTTGGGTAAATCACTTGTCCTTCCCTGCGCCACAGTTTTTTCAGCAGTAAAATGAGTGAATTGACATAAATGGTCACTCAGGTCTCTTCCCCAACTCTGTATCTCTGACTACAATTCGGAACTTTGATAATCAAGTCAAAGCAAGGTAGCATAGGGGGAAAACCCTGATCCTAAAGTTAGAAGACCTGGATGAGTCACTGGAAGAAATTCTAGAGATCATTAGTCCAACCTTTTTATTTCAAAGATGAGGAAACTGAGGTTTGAGAAAGTCAAATCAGATGCTTGAGGTCACATGGACTGTAAATAGTAGAGCCAGTTTCAGAACTAGGCTTTATGACTGAAGTCGAGCCTTCATATCTTTCAACCTTACTTAGAGCCCATTCCTTTGTACTCTTCTCAGTTTGGGAATTGTGCAAGTTAGATAGTGAGGTGTCACAAATAATAGTAGAGTACAAGTCAGGAAGGGGTGAGCACTAAAAGGTGCAGTTGTCCCAGGTGGTAAGTGAAGTTCCAGGAAGATGATTTGTTCTACTTGACCTCTAGACACAACTAGAAGCAATGGAGAGAATTAATAGAAAGGTATATTTTTGGCTTGATGTAAAGAAAAACTTCTTAATAATCAGTTATCCAAAAATAGTTACTTGCTTTTGTTTTGTTTGTTTTTGTCCTTGGTTTTTGAAAAGGATCATGATATCAGGGAGGTGATACCATAAGTTGTAAGTGAATTGGATTTGAATGGGGGGGGGGTGCTATGCCAAGCCAACAGTCTCACTTTCTCCATGGGAGCCATCTGGGTCCATTGTCCAAATATGGATCAGGATGACTTTTTTTGAGATGGTCCTGGATGTAGTTGGAGATGGTCCTGCATGTAGTGATCTTTAACAGGACTCAGTTTGACTGAGACAATGACCATTCAGCTTTAGGTAAGAAAGGGATAAGTCCAAAGAGGCAAAGAATTACCATTGTTACCTAGTCCCCACTGACCTTCCCCAAAAATCAACCTGGGAGGACAAGACCCTTTAGTCATCTACTAGCTGAGTGATCCTGGACAAGTCACTTAATCTTTCTCTTAGCTTCAGTTTCCATATCTGCAAAATGGGGATAATAAAACCACTTAACTTCTACAGTTATGAGGATCAAATTTTATATATGTGAATATGTATTATACATGTATATATGTATATGTACATATGTGTATAAAGTGTTTTGCAAACCCATAAAGTGATATATAAATGCTTATAATTATCATCATGATTGCTATAATTATAATTATTATTACTATTTCCAACTGTAAAGATATTATGCTTTATGGGTAACTTTCTGAAAGAGGCAAGGTATAAAGAAAACTTTGAAAAGGGCTTCTTGGAGATCGCGCTAAGAAAGAGTGGACCAGCTGATTGAGGAGGTAAGGTGAAAGTACAGCCTCTACAGGAGGTAGGTGTAGAGTGCTTCCTCGGAGAGCATTAGCTTTACTAACAGGCAGCCATCTCACCTTGGTAAACCTAACCTTAGGGCTGCTGGTGACTTGGGCTTCAATCAGCTCCCGGGGTGGATGATGTCGATTGTCTGTCCCTGTACAGAATTATTGCCTGGAATTACACGGTTGATTATCAATTACTTGTGTCTGTGTTTGTGCCTGAGTGTGTGTGCATAAGCATCTTTGCAAATAATTAAGGGTCATAATTCTGGATTATTGTTGATTAATGAGGGGGAAGGCCTGGTACCTCCAGCAGCCAGGATAGCAGCTCTGCAATTATGTCCCAGCTGATCTGTAATTGGCGCATCAGAGGATGATTTCTCTTCTTGCCTCCCGGCTGCCTCCTCCTAGCTCCCCATCCTGGATCTGCAATTAGTAACCGTTGCTCACTCTCTTCAAAGCTGGGCTGAGCTCAGGGGATAATGCTTGGCAGGTTGGCCAGCTCCAGAGGTTTGATTTCTGACAAACCATATGCAATAGGAGATGGCTGTCTTTTTCCTCCCTTTGCTCTTAGTGTCTCTAACTGCTGTTAAAGCAACTACAAATAAGGTGATCTGATGAAAGGTGATGGTGGAGAGGAGTACTTAGAGTAGATACAAGCCCTGGGTTGTTAAAAGGTTTTGCTGCCTAAGATTTTATTATTATAGGTTACATTTACATAGTACTGAGTGGTTATAGTTTCATATATTTAGATCTTGAAATGACCTCAGAGATCAACTAATTCAATTTCTTCATTTAACAGATGGGGAAACTGAGACCCAGAGAAGTCATGATTTTTCCAAGGTCATTTAGTGACCTTCCAGTGAGTAATAAGTAGTGGGTCAAGATTCAGACCTATAATAGATTCCAGAACTAATGATCTTTTCCAATGTATATTCTGAGCTACACAATAATCTTTTAGGTAGGTGGTACAACTTCATTTTTTCAGATGATACCTCCCATAGATTCAGAACCTTGCCTAAGATAGTAAATTTTTAGTAAATTTTAAAATCAAATCCAGATCTTCTGGTCCCAAGTCCAAAATCAAATCCAAATTTTCTGGTTCCAAGTCCAATGATTGTCCTTCCCTATTAAGACTGGGAGGCAGAGCCATTCTCAAATCACTTCAGTTTTAATGATGGGAACCTGAGGTCTAGACAAGGCAAATGATGACTCTTAAAAACTCCCATTCACACCAATGAAACAAAACAGTCTAGGAAAAATTGACCCTACCCCAGATGGTGAAAGCTCACAGAAAGGGAAAGGAATAAATTAAGCTTTCTGTGTTCTATGCTTCTGAAAATTTTCTTTACAATCAGCTTTAAGTTGTGGCTTATGTCCTGGTAAATAATATTGACTTTCCATTATAACTAATAAATATAGAAATATCAAATGACTGCCCTGTTCTACCCCAAAAGATGCTGAGTTTCAGCAGCAGGCTATGTGGTTCCACCTGCACGGTGACAAGCCATATATCAAATGCTGATGTCTTCTTGGAAAGAAATAGTTATAAAACAGCATCCAATGGGTGAATTTCTAGACTAATTAATTGCTTAATTGCTTAAGGTACTGGACTAATGCATAATGTCCTTAGGATCATCTGATTTAGAGTTGAAAAGGACTTCAGAGACCAACTAGCCCAAGCGTTCTTAATCTTTTTTGTGTCATAGATTCCTTTGGCAGTGTGATGAAGCTGGGTTACCCCTTTTCAGAGCCAGGTTTTTAAATCATTGAAGACAATGCTAAATTTCAATTTGAGATCAGTGAAAAGTAAGATGAAATTTTTTTTCTCCTCCATCTAGACTCATGAACTTCATGAAATCTATCCATAGACCCAAGATCTGTAGATCAGAGGTTTTAAAAAAAATCTTGATCCATCAATGGCCTTCTCTAAATCATTTTTATCAACAGAGTACCAATATATAAGCATTTATATACATGCATACAGAATATACACTGTTTCCACCCTCTAGAAAGAGACAGTGAAAAGCCCTCTCATTTCAACATAGAAGCAAAGCAATCATGGTTGTCTTTGCAGTGGAAGGGAGAATTTGGGATGCTCAGAAAACCCTTCATGAAATAGCATTCTTTTCCTCCCCCACTCCTAGTCACACTGCAGCAGTGCTAGCAAGAAATTTATTTCTTTGATTTGCCAAGGTCTCAGTCATTTTCATTTGCAATTACTTAAAGAATGGTGGTTAACCAGCAGGCAATGGAAAGATGGAGTTGGGATGCTAATAAACTCTTCTTAGTATATATTCTAAGCATTCAGCAAAACAAACCAACCTGTAATAGGTTTCTCTTTCTCTCTCTCTCTCTCTCTCTCTCTCTCTCTCTCTCTCTCTCTCTCTCTCTCTCTCTCTCTCTCTCTCTCTCACCCTCCCTCTTTTTCCCTCTCTCTTTCTCCCTCTCCCCCCCCCCTCTCCATTCCCCTCTCTCTCCCTCTCCTGAGCCACATTAATCAGAGAAGCAGATCAAGAGCTGTTGCATAGAGACAGCTCTGTCCTCAGTACCTGCCCTGCATACTAATAGCACTTTCTATTCCATATACTGGGCTGGCCTATGGTATCAGGCTGGTGAATCAGCTCTACTCAAGGAAAAAAAAAAGCTATTGACTTTCCTAGGCAGCAGGAAGACCAGGAAAGCTGCACTATTATAGCTACCTCTTAGAACTTGATAAGAAACAAAGGATGGGGGTAGCCCCAAAGGATGAGGAAATCTACCTTACCCTCACAAGCAGTGTAGCCTGGGTCACCTGGGGCCAGATGGGAAGTGGGGATTTATCCACAAGGATTCCAACTAACACAAAGGAGCAGGTTTAGATAATAATATCCTGGGTTTAGAACTGGAAAGGTTATTAAAAGGACATCCAAAAAAACCCTTCATATTACAGATGAGGAAATTAGAGGGAAATTAAGTGACTTATCCAGGGTCACACCTCTATTAGGTCCCAAATAAAGTCCTCTTGCTACTTTTCAGGGTGTCCAGTATCATATTCACTTACATTTAAATGACATTTTTGTTTTATAAAATTATTCTTTCTTTGAAAGAACCATGTGAGTTGGATACTGAAATTGTTATTGTCCTCATTTTTTAAGGGATGAGGAAATAGACTCAACAAAGTAAGTGACTTTCCCAAGGTAATACAGGCAAAAAGTAGCACAGTCAGATTTTGAATTCAGGAATACTCTAACCTCTGACTCATGGGATATCAGAGCTGCAAAGGTCTTAGATTCACCTGGCCTAGTCCCTGAATATGACAGAGATAGGACATTCACAACTTTATTGAGGACAAGGAGAATCCATGTCCTATCACAAAGGTCACTTAAATGCATGATAGAGTAACAAGCTTCTGGTCTGAGACAGGGATGAGAGGAGGTTTGACTCAAAATTAGAGCACAGGCTGTGATGTTAGTGATGTTAGTGATATTGATAATAACATCCAACATTAATATAATAGTTTAAGATTTGTATAACATTTTACATAATTTCATTACAACAACTCTGTGAGGTAGGGCCTATTATTATCCCCACTTTACAAATGAGAAAATTGAAGCTGAGAGGTGTCCAAGGGCACATAGCTAACAAGTACCTAACCTAAACTTTCATGCTCTAACCACTACACCACCTCATGCCCTCCCTCTGCCTCTTTTCAGTACCCCAGTGGAGAGTGATGGAAAGTCAGAAGTCAAGATTTTGCCATCAGGGATGGATTGGACAAGCATTACTCCCATATCTAAGATCTGATCATTCTGGAAATAGAATGGAAGTGAAACTAGATGCCCTGGAGGTCAGAAAACAATCTGAAAGACTTGGCAGGATTCTTGCATCCCTTAAATTTATTGGATAGATATTTCTACAGGAGGCAGTAGGATACTGTGTTAGCATGAGATGTATAGAGAGGAGCTTAGTGACAGAATGCACAATGAGTTATAGAAAACAACTAAAACCCCTGGAGAGAGTGAGTCAAAATTCTAGTCAGAGATTTCCCTCTGATTCTTAGTGAACTATTGATCTTTACTTTTTTAAGACATCTTGAAGAACACTGACAGAAAGCAGTTGGATAGAGCCTGGAGTCAGAAAGACCTGAGTTCAAATCACATTCTAGAAACTTAGTATTTAGGAAAATCACTTAACCTCTTTTTGCTTCAGTTTCCTCAACTTTAAAATGAGAATAATAATAATAACACTTATCTATTAGGGTTGTTATTAGGGTCAAATAAAATAATGTTTGTAAAAAGTATTTAGCATATAGTGTTTCTATAGAAGGTGCTGAATAAAAACTCATTCCTCTTTCTTCCCATAATCTTTGATAATCATTAGGATATTCAAGGTGTCTGTTGACAAGGCACAGATTGAAATTAATTCTATTGGTTCCTTATGATTCCAAGATTTTATTTAGTTATGTCGATGTGTTATGGACTCTTTTGGTACTGTACTGAAGTCTATGAACCCTTTCTCAGGATCATGTTTTTAAATCATTGAAGAAAATGCTCAATTTAAGTTTGAGGTTAGTGGAAAAGAAAGATAATTTTTCTCCCATACAGGCTCACAAACCCTTAAAATCTATCCACAGACCCAAGATCTGTAGACCAACAGGTTAAGAAATCTTGATTCTGGACCAACTGGCAATATGGCAGAGTAGAAGGAATACCAGAATTGGAATCAAAACCCTGGGTTTGAGTCCCACTTTCATTAGTTATTATCTTAACTGTGTGACTTTAGGTAAATTAGAGAACTTTGGGACTGAAAGGAAGGTCATCCATTCTAAATTCTTTCATTTTATAGAAGCTCAGAGTTTCAGCCAAATCCAAATTCTTGCTCCCAATCCAGGCCATGAAACTACAACCTCCTTTTATTTATCCATCATCCTCATTGTCATCATCATCACCATTATCATCACCACCACCATCAACATTACCATTACCATTACCATCACATCAGCAGCAGCAGCAGCAGCAGCAGCAGCATCATCATCATCATCCCCAAGCATTTATTAAATGCTTTCTATGTGCCAGTCACTGTGCAAAGCACAAAAAGGGAAAAAGAAAGAAAACTTGCTTTTAGTACAGCTACATTGGTAGAATCATGTTAGGAAGTAATGATACATGAGATTGGAAAGATCCATTTGAATCAGATGATAGAGAGTCTTCTATTAAAAGGTTAAGAAGTATGGATTTGTCCTAGAAGCAAGAAGAGTGCTATCACAGGTTTCTAATGGCCAAAGAGAATATCTGCTTTGCATTCTGAATCATCAGGGTCTGAATACGCCCAAAATTAAGGTTTTCATATTGTCAATTTAAGGCTATGCCTCTAATCACAGGTTTCTAATGGCCAAAGAGAATATCTGCCTTGCATTCTGAATCATCAGGGTCTGAATACACCCAAAATTAAGGTTTTCATATTGTCAATTTAAGGCCATGTCTATAGAACTGCTGCTAGGTGGTACTGGTCTCAGACACTTACTAGTTGTGTGACTTTGGGCAAGTCACTTTACCCTGTTTGCCTTATTTCCTCATCTGTAAAATGAGTTAGAGAAGGAAATGGAAAACCACTTCAGTGTCTTTGCCAAGAAAAATCCCAAAAAGGTGTCCTGAAGAGTAGGGCATGATTGAACAACTGCAATAGAAGAATGATCATCAAGTTTCAAAGAATCAAACCAAACCATACAAGCCCAGATCTCTTTTTTCTCTGGTAGTCAAGAGTATAACTAATTTATTTTCTCCACAGCCTCACCTAATCAAGGATTTTTAGAAAAAAGAAGTTTTATACCAAAGGAAGAAGCCAGAAGACAGGAGGTCCTAGTAAGATAAGATTTTTTTTGCAGCAAGACAACAGTGGTTGGTGATCAGTTGTAGAGCAAATCAAGTCTGTCCCATAGTGGGAAAGGCACTGAACTTGTACCTAAAGTTTGAATTCCAGTTCAGTTCCACTTGACATTACATAAGTTCTCAGTTTCCTTAACTATAAAATGATGGAGAATATTTGGTCAATCTGTTACATAGAACTTGAACATTTTTATAATCACATGAAGAAAGCATTTTGGAGAAAAACAAAACAAGTCCCCTTTTATGTTTGCATGAAGGCATGTGGGAGAACTGAGACAAAAAGGAAAAAAACCAAATCTGGAGAAATGAGTGTTGGCAGAGAGGATGGGAGCTTAAAAGAAGGGATTATGCCAATCTACTATAGAAGAAAGGAGATCCTGGGGAGGGGGAGGAGGTCAGTAATCAGTGAGGAGAGGGTCAGTTCTCCACTGGCTCTAACACAGCAGAGATACTGATCTCTCTCCATGAAAGCCGCCTCTAATAAGAAGGCATCTGGAAAATTACAAAGTAATGAAGACTCTGTGAAATCAGCCATAGCGAAGAGCTGGTGAGGGAAGGAACTCAGAGGAGGCCAGAAAAAGACACAGAATACTGATTTCCGACTTATGCTTTTTTCTCTTAGTCCACCTCCTTTGGCCCCTGTAATGCCCTTTTCACAGTTCCCTCAATTTTATCCAGGATATAATAGTACAAGCAAAGTTCTGTCAAAGCCTTAGGGGTTCAGGACAGTTGATTCCAAGCAGTATCCAGTGAGACCTCTTCTTTCCAGCACTGTCATTTTGTTAGGTAAGCAAAAATCAGAAGCAGCCCAAGGGAAAAGAAAAGAATGCCAGCTAAAATGGAGGCTTCCCCACAGATCTCTCAGAGAAGACACATGTAGAGAATTTCCATCCCCATAGCCAGAACACTAACCAATGGCTGGAATTAGGCCTTACTAGGTGGGGTCAGTCTTCATTCTTTCAATTTGGGAGTTTGGAAGGAAAAGATAAGCACCCTCAACAGTAGCAGTAGTAGCAGGAGCAGCTCTGAAACCAGTTAGTTGGAAGAAAACTTAAAGATCCCCAGTTCATTTGTGACTCCCCCAGTGGACAGCAAGAGTGGAAAACTAGTTTTGTCTTCTCTTCTTACCCCATGTCCCTCCATTGCCTGGCAGAACAAAGGTTGGAGCTAAGGCTCTGGGATCTCTGAGGACTGACAGATGTCGGCCCCAGCCCTGACTATTGGATGTCCCTAGATGGATCTATCTGTCTGGAACTCAAATATCACATACAGAAACCAATATTGCACAGACACTTGATTTATTTGCTAGCATTGGTGTTTGTCATGCTTTTCTCCCTTTTCAGGGAGAGGCTTATGCAATTCCACTCCTATGTAAGGAGTCCTTGTTCACAAGGAATGACATGTGAATGGACACAGTCATCAAGTATTTCTTAAGTGTTATGTGCTAGACACAATGCTATGTCTTGGGGAGACAAAGAAAGGTAGAAACAGTTCCTGACCTCAAGGAGTATTCATGCAAATGGAAAAGGCAACCAGCAAATCACTACATCTAAGCACAAAAACATATAGATAGATATTCATATACAAATATAGATAAGTATATTTCTCTACATGTTTCTAAGATTCTCTCTGGGTCCAATCCAACAATGTGGGTATAGAGAGAAAGACAGGATGAACAGAGTTGGTATGAGAGCTTGGGAGATGAGAAAATTTATTTCCTTCCCTTTTCCTTTCCCTTCCCCTTTCCCTTACTCTTCTCCTTTCCTTTGCCTTCCCCCTTCTCTCTTTCCCCTTCCACTTCCTCTTCCTTCTTCTTCTTTTCTTCCTTCTTCTTCATCTTCTTTTTTCTTCTTCTTTTCTTCTTTTCTTTCTTCTTCCTTTTTCTTTTCTTTCTTCTTCTTCTTCTTCTTCTTCTTCTTTTTCTTCTTCTTCTTCTTCTTCTTCTTCTTCTTCTTCTTCTCTCCCCTTCTTGTTTTTCGTTCTGCTTCTTTCTTCTTCCTCCTCTGCCTCTTCTTCTTTCTTCTGTCCTGACTAAGTAGCAACACAAAAATTATCCTAGATTTGATTGAAAATCTAAACTAGGGGCAACTGGGTGCCATAGTAGAAAAAAAAAGAAAACCTAAGCTAAAGATTTATATGTCCAATTTTATTATACCATGGGAACCTTCTTTCTTCAGGGCCCTACCTACTAGTTGATTAATGAATAAAAATATTTATTAAAAACTGATTATGTACCCAGAGGATTGCTAGGTGTTATAGTGAAAAGAATACTAGGCTTGGAGTAAGGAGGATGACTCTTCATGAGTTCAAATCTGGCCTCAGATACTTCCTAGCTATGTGACCCTGGGCAAGTCATATGAGTCCTCTTCACTATTGAAGGACTAATAATGATAGGATTTCTAGATTCAGAGGATCTGATTTTTAAATCTTGGTTCACCATTAGCTGTGTGACCTTAGTCAAGTCACTTAACCTCTATTCCTCAGTTTTTAAACCTGTAAATGGGAATAATAATAATACTTATACTATACATTGCATAGAGTGTTGTGAAGGCACAATAACTTTATGTTTTCTATAAATATAAATTTAAAGTATGTATAAGTGGAATTTTGTTGGTTTTTTTCTTTTTGCTTGTTTTTTGTCTAGATTTCTGATTTTAATAGTGAGGGAATTCTGGTATGGAAAGCTTCCTCCAGTAATGCAGATAAATAACTCATTTGTGATTTATAATCTTAAGTGAATTGCCTGGACCACTGAGAAGTTGTATGATTTTTCATGTCATGCAGCCAGTCTATATCAGAGTGAAAACTGAGCTCAAGTCTTCCTAATTCCAAGATCTAGAGGCAGTTAAGCGACAAAGGAGATAGAGCTGAAGTCAGGAAGACCTGAGTTCAAATTCAGTCTCTAATACTTGGCAGTTGCTAGTTCCTGAAAAAGCATTTAACCTCCTCAACAGTAAAATGGAGGTAATAATAGCATCTACTTCTTAGGGTTCTTGTGAGGATGAAATGAGACAATATTTCTAAAGTGCTTATCATAGTACCTGGTACCTCATCACTATACAAACACTAGCCATTATCTCTAAGATCCTCCATGTACTATGCTATACTGCTGTGTACGTATTAATTATTTTCATGATGGAATGAAAGGATTCTATTATTACATTGATAAGGATATATATAATATCAATATTAACATTATTTCAATATTGGTATATTACATCAACATTGATATTATTTCAACACCAATAAGACCTTTATTTACCTAACTCAGTTATTCCTCACCCCAGTCACTGAGAATCTTTAGTTTCCTTATCTTAGTTCAAATACTACCTCCCACCTGAGATCAAACTTCCACACTTTAGGTGGTAGTGCCTCCTCTTCCCTATAAATACTTTTATGTATTTATTATATATATTTTTATGTAAAAAGTACATATATTGATATATTTAGATATGATATATCTAAAAGTATATATATTTATATTTATGTGTGCATATTGTTTTATTCAATAGAAGGAAAGTTTCTTGAGGGGAAAGGTTGTTTCCTTTGTATCTTTGTATTCCTCACCACCCACCTCCCCAGTATTGAGCAGTGTCTGATACAAGAGGACAACTTCTTGTTTGATAATGTATAATGCTTTACAAAACTCAAAACGCTAAGTGTCAGCTTTCATAATTTTTTAGTAAGTCCCAAGTGGGAAGTGATAGGGGACTCTTCCTTAGAGGTCAGTTGCCTTTGTCTTAGCATTATTAAAGTGTCATAGCAATAATACCAAAGGAGATTTTAGAGATTGCCATTTTACCAATAAGGAAACAAAAGCCCAGAGAGATGGAGATCACATAGGCCATTAGGGGTTCTTCCCACTGTAGTATGCTTTACTGAAAGGGTCTGGCTCTATATCTAGTTCTTGTTTGGGGGGCACCTTTGAAGGTAGGGAGGACAGGAAAGGGGATTTCCTAAGAGTATTTGAGTTTCATGTCTTAGAATCATTCTGTAGCACCCAAAAGGAAGGGGGGTGGATGGGAGGGAGATGCGTTTAACTTTTCATTCCAGAAAATCGAATTTTGTCCACCATCTCCATTTCCTTGTCAGGTCCTTGGTGGGTTTACTGGTTTTCCTTATTAATATGCAGCTCTACTTCCCACTGCAGATTCTCCAATCTCAGCTCTTCCTGCAGTTTGTACCACAGCCTTTGACACTGCATGAGGCCCCCAGTTCCCTTGGCTCCCGTAAATGAGCTTAGTCAATATATTATATCCCAAGAGAGAAGAGGCCCATATTTGTGGGTTGGGTCAGGAAGGAGGGTCAGGGTGGAACCCCCAGTTTCTGAGAAAGAAGGAAGGTATTTGCAGTTCTCTGTCCAACTGCCCTTCTTCAGAAGGGGAGTTAACTGTGAGACCTAGCAGTGAATTCTCCTCCCAAGGAAAACATCAAACAAAGAGGATTTTGAGGAGGAGGTGGAGGGCCGGGATGGGGGTTGATTAGCATAGCTGAGAGTAGGGTGGAGAGGGAGTTTTAACTTTCTCCTGCTAGTCGCCTTGCTGCATCAATCGCTTGCAAACACACATCTGTCATCTGGATGCTTGGCTGGGCCTTCCCCAATTCCAGGAAATCAATTCCAAAGGCTGAAGATTGTCCCTGGCTTGGACGCTGGAGGCCATCCAGGCAGCAGATTAAATTGTATGAGAAAACCGTAACAGGCTTGAGACTGCACGTATTGAAGACCCCCCCAGTGACCTTCCTGGAGACGTTAAAAAATATACATCCTCACCCTATGAACAGCCCCATTCGCTCAGAGGGGCATCCTCTCTTTGTTATGCAGGAATTCAAGCAGTTGGGTGGACCTGGCTGGAAAGGAATACACTACAAGTCCAAATCAACATATATAAATCATGTAAGATTGGTTACTTATTTGTAGCTAAGGCTACAAGACAGAAACAGAAAAGGACCCTGCCTTTAAGAGGCTTCCTTTTTATTGAAGAACCATAGGAAAGGCAGTGCAAACCTTGCACCCTAGGGACAGAACCTGCTTTGGTCAGAGAATGAACAATCACAATGATCCTCCCAGGAAGATTTATGAGATTTAGGGACCAGAAACTTTAAGAATGGATTAGGAAGCTCAAATTGGGCACGTTACCTTGAGTCTCCTTGAGTTGATGTCCTGAAAAATCAAGTATTTTAAAATATTTTTTAACCCTCTCAACCTTCCTGTCCTTCTACCAACTCTATTGCTTCTATTGATCAAAGCTGAGGGGAATTGTCGAAGAAAAGTACTAAATTTCACCACCATACAAACACAGCTGAGTATGCTGCTTGATTCTTCCCCCCTTCAATTGCCTAGGCCCAACCCCCACCTTCCCCACACCACTAGTATTTCAATTCACATTTCTAAATCCTTGGTCAGGAAACATGAAGCTGGAAGTCTGGATGGTGTGCAGAGATGGGGTCAGGACTTGAGGACACTGAGCCTGCTGGTAGAATGGAACCTGGGGCTCCAGATAGAGGAGGAAGTCTTCTGATCTAAGAAAGTGAGAAGAACTCCTGAGGTATAATAGGTTTTGATTGCTCCAGTTTAGAAACAGAGACCCATAGAAATCTCTTTTTAACCCTTTTCTTCCCTTAGGAATACCAAAAGCCCTTCTTTCCTATCCCTCTTTTCTACCTTTCCTTTGCAATGTGTGATACAATGTTGTCTCCAGTCCTAGGAATCAGAGGGCTAATATTACTAATAGCTACCACAGGAGAAGCAGTCCTTGCTAATTTTAGCAGTGCAATAGGTATCTCAGCACTCTCCAGACATACTTGATTCTGTCACTCTTCATCCTGCCCAGCTGTCCCCAAAGACTGGCTCTGCCCCTAAAGCCATAACTGACCTAGCTTCCATCCTGACAGGCCCTAAGAGGCTAGGTAGGGTCACTTGCATATGGAAGGAAGTGAAGATGTGGCGGCCATATCTCAAGGTGGCTGGAGCCAGTCCTGATTTACCATGTCTAAGGATGCACTAGAGTATCCTAATCTACTTTTCTCTCCCCCAGTCCTACTCCCCAAACTGGGAACTGGTGATTATTAGCTATGCCATGAAGGCTAGGCCTAGATTCTCCAAGGAAAATTCACTTCCCCTATGCCCCCACCCCACCTCTTCTCAACTAAATCTATCCAGAAGTCAGAATTCCTAGTTATGGCTTTGATGGTGTAGGGTGGGTTGGGTTGGACTGGGCTGGGCTGGAATAAAGAATCAAGTTTCTCTCTGACTGTTTTCCTTTTTCTTCCTCCCATCGCTTGCCACCTGCACCAGGGGCCAATAACCTCTCTCCCCAGTTCTAACAATAACCAAAGAAGCCATCCTTCCTGCCCAGGATGTGAAGTAATTGGTGACCCACGTACTCTGCCCTACCACAGATTTCAATGATTACTAGAAGAAAAGGACATTAATTGCAGTTCCAGTCAGGGATAGTGAGTGCCTCATAATACAGATCTGGGCAAAAGTGTTTTTCTTTCTTTCCCCTCTATTTCAGAAGGTGAGATAGTGAAAGTAACTGTATTCTAAAGGGTTTTTACTGCCATCGTGTGGAGTTGGGGGGGGGGGATGAACACGCATGACTGATTTTCTTTCTCTGTCTCTGTCTCTCCCTCCATCCCTCCCTCCCTTCCTCCTTCCTTCCTCATCTGCTACCTTTCTCTTTCTAAGCCTTTTAAGCTTTGAATTTGACTAAGAATGGTTAGGGTGACTACAGAATATCTAAGGCATTAGTTAAACTCAGGAAAAGGGAAGGACACACACACACACACACACACACACACACACACACAAAGAAAAAAGAGAGAGAAAGGAAGAATGGAGAACCCAGACTATAATAGCAAATTATAGTAAAGGGAACACTGCCACAGGAGGTCTCAGGCAGTATTCAGTGAGTGACCCTAGAATAGGCTGCCAACCCCTGATCTAGCAAATATAATCCTTTATCACTCTTTCCTAAACTAGTTCCAGCATTTTTCCCTACAGCAAAAAGGCCTAAATATAGTTATTCTGGGGTAGAATTTAGCTGTCATTCATTAGCTCCCTTTTCCTTGAGCCTTCTCAAACTGTCATAGTGTAAATCTACTATCCACTCTGTCCTGTTCCTGCCCTTGCCTCTAGGTGTGGTCTGGCAGTGGCATCAGTCTAGAATGCACTTAAATAATGAAGGGCATCAGATGATGAAGGTTCGAGAGACTTCCCCAGAGCAGTTATTTCTCTGTCCTCCAGATTCTTGGAAACTGAGAAACAATTTTTCTGACCTTTGTCTACCAAGCAGAAATGTACCTAGCACACTAGTAATAGCTAATATTTATATAGTACTTTAAGCTTTTGCAAAGTGAATTATGCTTTCCCTCTCCCACCACAAATGATCTTTACAACAACCTTATGAAGTAATCCTCACTTTATAGATCAGGAAACTGAAACTGAGGGAGGTTAAAGGGACTTGACCAGGATCACCGAGCTTGAAAGAGCTTGAGGAAAGATTTGAATTCAAACCTTCTTGACTCCCAGTGTGGAACTTTATCTATTCTGTCACTTTTCAACCAGGACTTTGACCTGGATGTGCCAAGGGGGATAAGATGTGAAATTACTTTATATTGTGGGTTTAGAACTTCTCTTCCAACTATATGGAGCAATTCATGATACCTCTTCCCTCACAGGGTACATTACAGAGGTTCCCTTCTCCTAGAATCTACCTTCCTCTCCCCTTCCCCATAGGGTCTAGGGCAGAATTCTGGGTGATGGAACCCTCAGCTCAAGTGAATTCACCCCAAGTACAAGAATGTGTAGGATTTATGTGGACAATTCAGGTGCCCTTAGCAGTTCTCCTCCTGAGTTAACTAGGAAAGCAGATGGGGGTATTTTAAAAGAATCAATTCTTGCCTCACTTTATTCCACCTGAGCCCTGCCACCCTCAATAAATCCCATCCCCATATGCCAAAAATATACTCCTACTCCAAATGGCCAATGCTTTCTACCTTCTGTCATTTAAACAACTTTGGAGGGACCTGTTTCCTCCATGAAGTCTCCCCAGGCAATTGGAAAAGATGGGGCCATTTACCTCCTACCTCTCTCCTCTGACACTACCTGGTCTAAATGTGCAATTCCAGGTACTCTTGCTTCACTCCCCAAACATACTTTTCATCTGTTTATTTGAACATACTATAAATGACTATCCATAAATCTGTTATATCCTTATTTGATATTTGTTCAGTTTGTTACTTATGTATGACTTGAACATCTGTCCATGTCAATATTGTCCTTTCTACTTACATTTTACACTGGGGGCAGTATGATATAGTAGATAGCCTACTGAATTAGGAAGTAGGAAACATAGGTTCTAGTTCCAGATATCCCACTCACTAGTTATGGCATTCTCAAAAGATTATTTTACCTCTCTGGGTCTTGGTTTCCTATCTATAAAACAAAGGGTTAGAATAATCTCTAAGATCGTTTATGAAAAATGAGATCTGTTCATGTCAGTGTTGTCTTTCTTAGAGCATAAACTTCCAGAGAAAGGGTCACTCCTAAGAGAATGCATAGAATGCATATACTACTCCCCATCCTGCTTCCTCTCAGACTCACTGTAAAATGACCTGGTTCCCATAATACCTAGCAATGGTAGAAACTTTGCCTAAATTATTTTATCCAATCACTTGCCAAGTCCTTAATAAGTGCGTTTGATGGGGACAATGATAATTCTGTTCTCTCTATATCCTAACATCTGTATCTAGGAATTTGGGCAAAAGGAACATTTTTAAGGAGAGATGAAGTCACAAAAACTCAAGCACAAAAGCAAAATGCTGCCTTAGGAAAGCTGTATAGAAGAACAGCAGCAGGCATCATTGCAAGACAGACTTAGTCCCTTTGTGATAATAAATGGGGACATTACAGGCTGAAATTTAAATATAAATATACAAAATATATACACAGAATATGTGAAATATACCATATACATGCTATATGTATATGTGTACATGTATTATACACATACATATAAATGTTCATTTATTGGATATATGCACATGTATGTTTTTACTCTCTCTCTTTCTCTCTCTCTCTCTCTCTCTCTTTCTGTCTGTCTCTCTCTCTCTCTTTCTCTCTCTCTCTCTCTTTCTCTCTCCACAGTCCTGAAAAAGCTAACTCAGATTCAATACATTTTTGTTGTTTGACCCACATTGTGGGTCAGCATCCATTGAAAACCATAGCTCAGAAGCCCCTACCAATGTATTTCTTTCACTAGACCAATAAGCAGGCAACATAGTAAAGTCAGTGACAAGGAAGTTACCTCCAGTACATAGGAGTATATTTCCTCATAGGTTACCATGCTATCAATTGAGGAAAGAAAACATACATGCCCTAAGCAGAACTAGGTACATTAATACTAGATGAAAGGACACTCATGGTTCAGGAATACTCATATCGGGACATACCCATGGGAATGTGACTGGAGAACACATATAACTGAATACCACATCTCTCAAATTCTATAGAATTGCTGATGTCTTCAAGTAATGTCATTGGATATCAGTATCCTCTGGTGATGCCACTTTCTCCACCAAGATGGGAACTTCTGCTGCTCTGTTCTTTCTGCTTTGGTGTACTTTGCAGGGTATCCCTAGAGAACAACTCTCTGCTGAGTGTCTCCACTCCTGATCCCTGTTCCCATACATGTGTCTTTGACTTATGCAGCCTCTTCAGTTCTTCTGCTGCCATCTGGTGAATTGTCATTGTTATACAACTTCCCCCTTGCAGGGAGAGGGCTATGTTCCATTTAACCAAAGCTTTCGAAGTCACATTTAGTAAATCCCAGATATTTTGAAGATGGGGAAACTAGAGCTCAGGAAGAGAAAATGACTGAACCAAAGTCAAACTGCCAGGCCTTGAACACAGGTCCCAACTTAGTGATATACCTGGTGAATTGATTATTGGACTGATAAAGGAAGAAGTTTATAGAAGAGTCAGCACTGGACACTGAAAAATAAGTCATAGACTCTTTCTGAATTAGTTAAATTATGAAGTTGGATCAGTTAGTGCCTGAAGTCCCTTTGAGTTCAAAATCTATAATCTGATTTCTAAGGTTCCTTCATGCTCTAAATCTTATGAGCTCCTTATTAGGTTCTAGTGGCCCTACACTCACTGAGACCCCACTGGAATCTCAGATCAGTATTTCAACTCTCCAAGTATCAGTGTCTTTATCTGTAAAATGGAAATAATGCCTTCCTCCTGGTATCTTATGAAAGAATAAACATGGATCGGACAAAGTATTAACTGCTCTAAAATTATGTGGTGTTGTTGATTGCTACTAGATAAAAGAAGTAATAGAAGGTGCTTTTTTAAAGACCTTTAACCCCAGGATATGCCATTCTATCTGCTAAGGAAAACCAGGATTGTCAATAGGTCCCTTGGAATCAAAACTGAAACCTCCATGTAGTTTCGCTATATGTAGGTGGTGTGACAGATCAATGACACCTCGTGGCAGTCACAGGTAACTACATGAGTATGGACAGAAGTCACAGGGTGCCATCTAACTTTCCTATATTATGGTAGAGAGGAGTTGATTGCAATTAATCATGCTTATTGCTTTAAAGAAAGTTATTAGGCTGCTAAAAACAAAAACTTCAAACAAATCCTTTCAGACATCTTGCTACTAGCCCTCAGATGTACACTTGTTTTATATAGATTTTTATTTTTCTGGGGGAAGAATGAAGGGTATGTAGGGGGATAGGGAAGCTATTACTGCTCCCTAGGAGTTCTTATTATAGCTAGGATGCCCTCCCCTCTCCCAAGCATTCCAATTGCTACATCGATCATCTCCAGCTATCCATCTCCTCTTTCTCAACCGCAAATCCAACTATGTCTCCTGTCAAAGTAGGTCCCTTATAACAGGGAATCTTCCAGGCAGAGGTCATGCAGAGAGTCACTTGTCTAGAGTGCCTTTGCTACACTGGCTTTGCTCCAGCTCAGATGGGTTACATATCTGCAATGTTTGTTAAAATATGACAGCTGATGCATGACCTGGGGAGGGAAGGTTTTTGGTAATGTCAGTTTAGTTCCTAGTAGGAGGGGAATTTCTAATCTCCCCCATATCTGAAGACATCACTAAATCAACCAATTTTCCCCATAGTTCAACCCTAATGATGATGGGCTAAAATTGAATGGACCAGGGAGAAGAGGCAAACTCTCTAACCCTTAGACTTTCAGTCTGAAGTTGCTTGGTCACTTTGGTTGTAGAATATAGAAACAAGGCCTGGGTACCAACTGTAGATCGAAGACTCTACAAAGGAAGAAAAGGAACAGGCATATATTATGCACATAAGGCACTGTGCTAGTTGTTTCTTCTTTGATATTTACGCCAATCCTGGAAGGCAGGTGCTATTTTATTCCCATTTTACAGGTGAGGAAACTGAGGTAGAGGTTTAGGTACTTACTCATGCATACACAAACTAGTGCAAATCTGTATTCACATTTGAACTCAGGTCTTCCTGATTCCCAGCCAGCACTCTATCTACTACTTTACTACTTAGCAGGCAATGATACTATGAGACTACTTGGGTCATAGTTCTTTTCCCCATATGAACTACCCATTTAACTTTGGTATAGCACTTTGCTTCTGTCTCTTAGTTGATTTCATCTTTACAGTTTTTTGTTGTTGTTTAATCATTTAGTCATACTTGACTCCTCCTGACTCCATTTGAGATTTTCTTGACAAAGATATTGAAGCACTTTGCCATTTCCTTCTTAAGCTCATTTGACAGGTGAGGAAACTGAAGTAAACAGGGTTAAGTGACTTCACACCTAAATAAAGTTATCCTCCTGACTCCAGGAGTAATATTCTATTCACTGAACTACCTAGCAGACCACTAGGCTTTATCTTTTACCCAGAGTTTTAATTAGAGTATTCTTTTAGGGTGACAGATTAAAACTTTCATTTCTTCACAGACAGTAACAACAGAGGTTTGCATCTGTCAGTAAGACAGAATAAAATAGAAAGCTACCAGATGGCATGATGGGGGTGATCTCTTCTTTGCCTCACCCTATTCCTGTGTCCTCCCAACAGTGTTCTTGGGGGTCTCAGTCTCCTCTCCCCTACCCTACCCACTTAGGGATAATGTCACCAGACCTTCTCAAATGAGGACCTAGATTATGGCCTTTGCCTCAAAGGAAAACTCCCAATTATTTTGTTACCTCAACTACTTAGTTTTCTCTTATGTGAAAGTGAAACAGTTTCTGAATGTTTAAGTCTGGTACTCACTCACAGACTAGGGAAAACCTTAAACTCACTTTTTCAAACCCTTGGCTCTCATCCAAAGAGTTCATAGCATCTCTCATTCATTTTTCACATTCTTTTACCATTCCCAGGAGGTTTCTTGGAAGTGGGCATTATTTTATACATAGAGAAAGGAACTCAAATAAGGAATCATTTATTTGAAACAAGGACCTAATGTGTAGTTCTAGGTTTGGTCGACATTGATATATGGTGGGCACTTAATAAATGCTTATTGACTAATTATCCAGAGATATATCAACTAATAAATATTCCTATATTTCCTGCATATCTCCAAACTAAGTCTGAGATCCAAAAAGAGGGGGGAGTTTGATGTCTTGCAATCCAGCTACTCCTAGATGGCTAAGGTAGGTTTTAACTATGTTTCGACTTTCAGTGAACTATGCTCTAGAGGCAATATAGTGTTATGACCTGTACTTCCTATATGGAAAACTTAATACTAAACTCATTTTAGATACTTTCTAGACCATCCTAAGAAAGTCATTTAAAATGTGTCCCAGTTTTCTCCTGTACAATTAAGGAAGTGGACTTGATTCTATGGTTCTTCTTCACCTTCCTAAGGAATGAGTAAGATGGATGTCCAGGGATTTGGTAGAACAAGTAGGGAAGATCTGTTTGGTCACTCAGCAAATCTTTTCAGCACCTCTTGAATACCTAGCACTATCCTGGAAAGAAAAGATCTTCAGATGAGATGAGGTTTGTTAGAGGACAAGACAATATATAATTGAATGTTAAATTATGTAGTTCAGATTATGACTTATATAAGTTCAGAAATCATATTAATAAGAAAGGTAGTAGTTAATAAAGTTGAAATAAATGAATTGAAACTTTAGCAGGGCATTGAAGGATGAGTAGAATCTTTTATAAAATTCAGTGGTGGGAAAGGTTATTTCCAACAAGAAGAACATCTGATAAAAGGTGCTTCGGTGGGAGTGCTAAACAGGCAACAATACACAGTTCTGGATTTGTAATCAGGGGACTGCTTTCTACTTTTAGTAAATGAACAAGTTGTTTCATCTTCCTCATCTAAGAAATGGGAGAGGAAATTTTGTTTGACTGTCTTCAAACTCTAAATCTAAGAATGAACATTATATTGAAAGATGTGGTGGGGAAATAAGACCAGTTTGACTGGAATGGATAAAGTTTAGGGTAAACCACTCTGATATAGAGAAAAAATTACTGGACTTGAGGTCTAAAGACCTCATTTCAAATCCCAGCTTAAGCCTTTGAACAAATCACTATTTTTTCAACTGTATATTTAGGAAGTTGACTTTGATGGTCTTTGATTCCTTTCAATCCTAATTCAAATATTATGACTAATATTTTCATAGGGCCTTAATCTGTACAAAACTCTTAATATTATCATCTCATTAGATTTTCACAACTATTTGAAGTAAATTCTACATGTATTAATTATTCCCATTTTATAAATAAGGAAACTGAGTCTGGGAGAAATTAGATTGAGAGGGATTAAGTGGTTTGTCTCCACATCACATTTTATTAAATTTGGGGGATAGGATTCAGACCCAGTCTTCCTGATTTTGAATCCACATTGTCTCTCTGGGCCTTGCTTTCCTTTCTTCTGCAAAAGAGTATGGTCCTACATACTCTTGTCCTACCATCCTACTATATTGTGCAGTTCAGTGAAATTTGAGGATATCTATTTAGAAATATGGTATGGTGGTAGAAAGAGAGGATAAAGTTGGTATGAATGATATAGAGTCCATTGATTGTTCTCCATACTAGACTTTATTCTAAAGCAACTCCTTCTCTTCCCCCTATCCCCAGGTCTCCTACTGTTTTAAGAGCCCAAAATAGTGACTTACTCTGCTCTTCTGCCCATCCCTAAGAGTATTTATTATTTTTCCCTACTTATTTGTCAAAAAGATAGCAAAAAGGGACTCTTAGTCCCCCTGAAAACACCCATACCTCGTGAACTCCTTAATTTCATCCTGGCTGTAAGGGAGAGGGTGGTGGTTCTGAGAGACAGAAGGGAGTTCCTTTTGTGGGGAGGTGTAGATGGGAGGCCAAGATAGGGCTATATGTAGCTAAGAAGGAAGAAGGATGTGTGTGTAGTACTGGAAAAATTTTGTTTGGTTGGAACTCCTTGTCTGCAGTCAACTAGTTGAGAGGAAAAGGAGACTGGGCAAAAGACTAGAAAGAACATCAGCAGGAAAAGTGACAACGGGGGAAAAAAAATCCCCTGGAGATGATCTAGTTGGGACCTAATTGGTCTTTTCCATGTCTTATTTACTGCAATATCTTTCCATTGTTGTAAACCTAAGTTGCTTGACTGCTTCTGGTTCTTCCTCCCTGATTGTCCCTCTCTGTCCCCAGGAGAATGCAACTGTCCTTTTCTGGAGGACAGGCAGAAGAAAGGTGGTACCCTTCTCAAAAACAGCATTAGTATTAAGGACTGAAAATCCTTCTCACCATTAGTAAGGTAGAGGGCCACATAGGACTAAATGGAATTGAAAGTTCTGAACTTCAAGGTAAAAGACAAGATGAGAAAGGGGAGAAATCCAAATATAAAAAGTGTGATTATGAAAATCCTACATCAGGTTGAATTCAAAAATTCAACCACTAAGAATCTCCAAAGGAAATTCTAGATAAAGAGAATCCCTTTGTGGGGAAAAATGGTATATTCTCTTACAGCACATGGATTCCTAAAAAGTAGAGATCCTCTCAATTGAAGTCACAGCCATTCACTAAGTCCCTCTTATGTGGTGAATGTTAGGTGAGAAGGGAAATGCTATATATTACTATAAGTAACACACAGAGGGTGGCTAGGTGGCACAGTAAACAGAGCACCAGCCCTGGAATCAGGAGTACCTGAGTTCAAATCCAGCCTCAAACACTTGATAATTACCTAGCTATGTGGCCTTGGGGAAGCCACTTAACCTCATTTGCCTTGCAAAAATCTAAACAAAAAAAATAAATAAATATAAATAAATATAAGTAACATACAAAATAAAAAGAGGCAAAATAATGTACCTAATGATAAGTGCATTTGAGAAGTGTAAAAGACTGTGAAAGGGGGAAAGTTCATTTTGGATTGAGGAAGCGGGATCACCAAAGGCTTTCTGGAGGAGGTGGCTGAAAAGTGGAGAAGATGATATACAAAAACACTATGAGGAGAAAAAAAGAGACAAGGTTGGAAAGTTGGATTGCATGAGGCTTCAGATGTAGACAAAAGGAGTTTTAACATTATTTGGTACACATCAGGAATCCATTGAAGGGCTTTTAGCAGAGAAAGGAGATGATCAGATCAGTGCATCAGGAAGAGAAGTCTATCTTCTGTAAAACACTTAGTACAAAGTGCCTAAGAACATCACCAAATACTTATGTAATGATGTGAGTAGGAACTAGCTAATAGTGCATTATGTTCTGCTTGTTATCAACCTAACAGAGGCTTAGTGAGCCTATTTTCAGAAATAAGATGGAAGGGCAACCCTTTACCCACCTGCTTTGCCACTTCCTATTGGCTTACTTCAGGATGAAAAGTCTTTTAATTGGCTGCTGAGCCTGAAATAAGTGTGCACACAAAAGGTATGGACAGATGAAAAATCTTCTATTCCCTGCAGCAATTAAATGAATTATGAATCTTTGAATGGAGAAGAGGTCTTATCTTCCACCCAGATTGCCATGTGGCTATGAACGCATGGCATTGTTGTTTGTTTTGTCTCTGTTGGGATGCTTCTTTGTTAATCTTTGATGAATTGGCATCAGAGGTAGAGCAGGCCAGATAATAACCTTGTTAGCACTGAGAGATCAGAAATACCATCAGGCCCCGAAACTGGAATTCCTAGCAGAGTCTACCAGTAGCTGCAGCAGCTGAGCCAGTCTTGAGGACTGATTAATGTGACCCATTCCAAAAGTAAAACAATTTAGGTCCTTAGATACTATCCACCAAGCAAGAGGACAGACAACTTGTTCATTGGTTTTGCTTTACCTAGCAGGACAACAAGGTGAGAGGAATATTGGCAGCATCTACTTTAAGTCTGATTTCATCTCTGAAGAACAGAGTGAAATATTCCTTTGGAAAAACTAACTGGTGTTAAGTGATTATCAATTCTATCGAAGAAATAATTGATCAAATTGATATGGGGAGGGAAAGGAAAAAATTATGTGAATGATGTTGAAAGGAACATACTATATGACTACACCTGAGTTACAGTACTCAAGAAAAACACTACTCAACACACCTGGAACACCCCCTACACACACACACACACACACACACACACACACACACACACACACATAAACTAATAAACTTGAGGGGAAACAGTAGTCTTGTTCTGAGAACCAAGCTGGCTAATTGAGTGCAAATTTGGAAGGTGAGGGCCCAAAGCTTTTATAATCAACACCTATTGTTAATAATGTCTAATTGTTTGTGGTTCCTTAAGGTTTACAAAGTACTTTTTAAATAATATACTTGTGTAAAAAGAGGTATAAGGGTAGTGTGAAATTGCTATTCTTCATAACTGAGATATGGGAGAAGACCAAAAATGTGGGGAAGGTTTGGAGCACAATGAGATGAAGCTTCCTCTTATCTATAGACAAGAAAAAGAGTCAAACACACACATACAACATAAAGACACACAAAGAGTTCAGTAAACTAAAACATCAAATTTAACCTTTAACAGAGGAAAATGAAGGATAGAGGTGGGGGAGGGTTAAGATGAATGATAATATCTTAGAAAGAATGGCTACAGGGAAAGCAAATTTCCTGTTCCTGAAGGAGAAAGTTAAGGGAAAAGAGCAAAAGCAAAGAACTTGAATCTAAGGCAGTGCTTCATCAATAACTGGTCAGTGGTCAAACAAAAAATGAATGTAATGGAATATTATTGAATCATAAAGGTGACAAAAAAGATAAATTCAGAGAATTCTGAACAGTACGAACTGAGAATGAAGTGAGCAGAACCAGAACAATTTTTAACAGGACATCAACATTGTCAAAAAACAACTTTGAAAGATTTAAGAACTACGATTAATGCAATATATCAATCGAAATTTGTTAAGTGCCTATTCCATGCCAACCCTCATCCTAAATGCTGAGGATTCAAATATCAATTAATCAAAAGAAATGATTAAGCACTCATTATATGATGCACTGAACTGAGATCTCAGAAACAAAAAGAGACAAAGGAGAGTCCCTGCCATAAAGAGACTTACAGTCTAATGAGGAAAACAATATGCAAACAAATATATACAAAGCAAGTTATACACAGGAAAAATAGGAAAATAATTGAAAGAGGGAAAGCTAGAAGACCTTGATAGAACATGTTACCCACCTCTTAACAGAGAAAGATAATGGTTACAAGGTGCAGAAAGGGTCATATATTTTTGGATATGATCATTGAGTAAATTATTTTACTGGACAAGGATTATTTTTCATGAGAATTTTAAAAAATCTTTTCTTTTTAACTGTCCTTCCTTTTTTCTTTCTCTCATAGGGAAATCTTTAGTCAAGTTGGGGAAAGTTTTAACTATAGAAATGCCCCCAGAAGGGGTCACTTAACATTAACTATTTTCAAACTCATGGAAGAGATAGCAGCAAGAAGGAAGCACAAATATACAAGAATAATTTGAAAGTATTGCATAAGATTTATCCTATATTTTTAAAAGACAAGCATAATGAAATGAATATTGATAATTTCATAGAAAATCCCTTTTTTGTATTCTCTTAGGTGGAAAAACTTTTGTTTTTAAGTTTAGAATTTTAAAAAACTTAAAAAAACCCATAAGTCATCTCATTTTAGCCTTATAACAGTTTTTGAGATAACTATTAATATTAATTAATAACTATTAATAACTCCATTTTATGGATGAGGAAACTAAGACTCAGAGAGCTTAATTAATTTGCCTATAGTCTTACACATATTAAGTATTAGAAATTAGATTTAATATAATTTTCTTCTTAAAAGCATCACAAATTCAACAAATGTCCAAAAGTGAATTCATTATCTTTTCCTCCTAAATCTATCCTGCCACCCCCACACACACATCTCACTAGTTTACATCCTGTTAAATGGATTTAAAACTTTGGTATCATCCTTAACCCTTCCCTCTCATTCTACATATCTAATAAGTGGCCAAATTTTACAATTATACTTCAACATCTCTTCCATCCATTCCACTCTCTCCACTTTCATAATAATCATAGTATGTCAAACCCTCATTATTTCTAAAATGATCTATTGAAAAACTCTCCAGACTCTCCCCTCTCCAATCAACCCTTCACACAACTGCCAAAAAGATAAACCTAAAGTACAATTAAAAATCATTTCGCTCCCCTGTTGAAAAAGCTCCAATGATTCCCTATTACTTCTAAGATAAAATATAAACTCCTCCATTTAGCATTTAAAACCATTGATAATCTTATTTCATTAGTCCAATGATGACTCCTCATGGCAATGAAATTCCACAAAGAAGCAAATGCAATGGCTGTACGTTGTTCAGTACCAAAGGTAGGCTAATTCTGACCAAACACATCATTTTCTGGGAGCTGATAAAGATACTTTTGCCTCACCTGAAAACATCATGTTTGAGATAACTCCTGGGGTCCTCAAAGAGTAACTCATTTTCTGCATTGAGAAAAGAACTGCTTTATTTATCAGCTATGATACAGACCGCATGTTAAATTTGCTACCCCATCAAGCTGCTAAGGTATCAGCCCAAATGACTTTGCAAAAATGTTTCTCCAAAGTGGGTAAAGTCTAATGGGCACTTCAGACTGAAAAAATAATCAAGTTACCTCCCTCAGTTCACTCTTAAGCCTAACAAGATATAAGGTAATGGTGTAAGATAAGAAATTATTCTGAATAGCAATGAAAAGCCTAATCTTATAATGGTTCACCAAACCACCTTCCAGTGAGAAAGGGAGAAGGGGAAAGGGGATAATCTTTTATATTGCACTTTTTATACATCAGGCAGAGTAGGTATGACAAGCAAAATCATTCTAATAAGTCTCTGGAACCAGTATAAAATTAAGGTAGTACATTCAAATGGGTCCTTAAATTCCAATTCTCAGCTCTCAGACATAGGCCTACTCTGGGTACCACAGTCAACAAAAATCAGGTCTATTTAGAATTTCACTGTGATAATGAGGTCACATCTATGCCTTATGCTTAGTTGTTCTTATTTCCATATGGGGATGCAAATGCACAAAAACTAAAGCCTCTTGGGGGAATCTGTGAAGATCTGTCTTCTTGGCAAAAACTAACAATGGCCCTAGGCCAATAAGATCTGCCAATTCCTTTATCAAACTGGGTTCTGACTCCACAAGATTTTGGTCCATAGGTGTTAACACTTCCCTTCCCCCACTATTTTTAAATTTCCAGATTATGTAAGAGATTAAAATAAGCTCAAAGGAATTAATTTGTCCTTGAAGAGGATGCATTTAAAAGAAACAAAATCCCATAACAATTCAGTCATGCCAATGTGACTTTTTCCCTGATGGACATGCTACATTTACAAATATGCTAAAACTGGACCAGGCACATGATGCTCCCTTACCCCAGTAATAAATGTGAGATGTAGAGATGATAGAAACCATTCTTCCCTCCTATCTTTCATTAAAACTCAACACAGGAAAAAAATTAATTTCATGTATCCACAAGAACCCAAATGATTTGACTGTTCAGTTAATAGGAATGAGTTCTAACCATATGCAGGTGTACTCCTTGACTTTGAATACTAATTACTACACCACCATTCATTGCTTACACATTTATCATTCCTCTTTGCCCTTTAGGGTCAAGAATTCTCTCTAAATATTGTATTTATGTCTTTCAGTTTAACTCCACATTTTCCATTATAGTCTGCCCCAAAACAAAATGACAAACAAAATTCAATATTCTTACTGTAACTCCACACTATCTCCCAGCTTGCAATAGAAAATATGCTAGCAAAAATTTGAAGTTTCTTGAATGTCAATTATGAATTAAGAGAGCTCTCATACTATGAGGTCTAGAGAAATAGAATATCCCATAGTAGAGATATTACTAATAAACTGTATAATGAGGTTCTTATCCACTCACATAGCTTGTAGACGTTGGATGATAATCCTCCCACTGTAATTAAAATACATCAGACATTCATATAATATATCCTAGGTACTGTGGAATGTTCTATATTCCAACTTTTTTTCTTACTTTATTTTATTTCATTTTTTTCAATTACATGTAAAGGTAGTTTTTAACATTCATCAATTTGCATGTTTATGAGTTCTACATTTTTCTACTACTCTCCCTTCCCTCCCTCCTTCCCAAGGCAGTGAATAATTTGATAAAAGTTGAATCATATTAAACATGTTAAACATATTTCCATGGTAAACAGATTTCACATAGTCATATAGTGAAAGATGAATTAGAACTAAGGGGGAAAACATGAAAAAGAAAGAAAAAACATAAAAGAAATTTTCAAAAGTAAACATAGTAAGCTTTGCTTTGTATTCATACTCCATAGTGTTTTATTTTAGGGGCATTTTTGGATGTGAATATCATTTTTCATAGCAGATCTTTTAGGATTACTTTTGATCACTAAACTGCTGAAAGGAGCTCTGTCCAACATAGATAATCCATCTCACAATGTTGCCATTAATTTATACAATGTTCTGTTGGTTCTGCTCACTTCACACAGCATAAGTTCATGCAAATCTTTCTTGCTTTTGTAAAGTCCAGTCACTCAAGATTTCTTACAGAATGACAGTACTCCATAGCATTCATATACCATAACTTGTTCAGTCATTCCCCAATTGATGGGCATCTCCTTAATTTCCAATTCTTTGTCACTACAAAAAGAGCTGCTATAAATATTTTTGTACATGTAGGTCTTTGCCCCTTTTTTATGATCTCTTTGAGATACAGACCTAATGGTAGTTTTACTGGATCAAAAGTATGTCCAGTTTTATTGCCCTTTGGGCATAGTTTTGCCCAAATGGTTGGATCAGTTCACAACTCCATCAACGATGCATTTGTGATCCAGTTTTCCCACATCCTCTCCAACATTGATCATTTTCCTTTTTTGTCATCTTAACAAATCCAATAGGTATGAAGTAGTACCTCAAAGTTGTTTTAATTTGCATTCCCTATCAATAATTATTTGGAAGATTTTTTCATGTTAGCTTTAATTTCTTCATATTAAAATTGCCTATTATTTTATCAGTTGGAGAATGACTTGTATTCTTTTACATTTGACTCAGCTCTTTACATTCTTTATAAATATATAAATCTCTATATTTAGAAATTTTAGAAATTTCCTTTATCAGAAACACTAGCTGTGAAAATTCTTTCCCAGCTTCCTGCATTGGTTTTGTTTGTGCAAAACTTGTTTAATTTAATGTAGTCAAACTCATTCATTTTACAGTATACTGCTTACTTTCTTGTTTGATTATAAACTTCTTCCCTCTCTATAGATCTGATAGATAGACTATTTCTTGTTTTCCTAATTGGTCTATGGAGTCACTCTTCTATGTCTAAATCCTTTACCCATTTTGACCTTAATTTGGTATATTTTGGTAAGATATTGATCTCTATTCCTAGTTTTTGCCACACTTTTTTCCAGTTTTTCCAGCTGCTTTGTCAAATAGTGAATTCTCAAATCAGAAGCTAGATGCTTTGGTTTTATCAAACAATATATTACTATAAACATTTACTACTGTTTCTTTTGCACTTAAATCTTTTCCACTGATCCACTTTTCTATTTCCTAGCTAGAACCAGACAGTTTTGATGACTATAGCTTTATAATATAGTTTTAGATCTAAGACAGCTAAATCACTTTTCCTTTGCAATTTTTTTCATCAATTCCCTCAATATTCTTGGTCTTGTTGATTCAAATGAATACTATTACTATTTTTTCTAGCTCTGTAAAATAGTTTTTTGGTAGTTTGATTAGTATTGTACTGAATAAGTAATTTAATATAGGTAGAATTGTCATTTTTATTATATTAACTTGGTTTACCCATGAGCAATTGACATTCTTCGAAGTGTTTCGGTCTAACTTTATTTGTGTGAAAAGTGTTTCAGAATTGTTTTCAAATAGTTCCTGGATTTGTCTTGAGAGGTAAATTCCTAAGTATTTTATGTTTTCTATAGTTACTTTAAATGGAATTTCCACTTTCTATCTCTTGCCATTGAGCCTTATTGGTCATATATAGAAATGCTGATGATGATTTATGTGGGTTTATTTTATATCTTGTTACCTTACAATCCAGTTTTTAAAGAGAGATGTAATCCCTTGGATAAACGTTAGAGATGGTTTGTATGTAACCCTTTAGAGTTTAGAGGGGTTCTTTGAATTTGGATGGAAAAAAGTATATCTTTATGTTAGTATAATTAATTGTTCTTGAAATCCTATATAGTTTATTTTATGCATTTAAAAACATTATTCTGAGAAGGGGTTTGTAGATTTCACCAGATTGCCAAAAGAGACAATGACACAACATGGTTAAGAATCCCTGATTTAAGGGGCAGCTAGGTGGCACAGTGGATAAAGCACTGGTCCTGGAGTCAGGAGTACCTGGGTTCAAATCTGGTCTCAGACACTTAATAATTACCTAGCTGTGTGGCCTTGGACAAGCCACTTAACCCCATTTGCCTTGCAAAAACCTAAAAAAAAAGAATCCCTGATTTAGGGATGGCTAGGTGGCTCAGTAGAGATACCAGCCCTGGAGTCAGGAGGACCTGAATTCAAATCTAACCTCAGAAACTTAATTACCTAACTGTGTGACCTTGAGCAAGTCAATTAACCCCATTGCCTTGCAAAAATCAAAAAGAATCCCTGATTTACAAGAAGGTCACAAAGACAATTAAAAAGCATGCACATAAGACTTTGGAGGGAAGGTTAAAAAGGAAGTGAATAACTACAAACAATCTTCAATTTAAGTTTCCAAATGTTCATTTATAAGCCAGGTATATGGAATGTGGAATATATTTTTCTCATACAAACAATACTATAAGTGATTCTTAGCAGACAAATTCATATCAGTGGTAGATCTGTATCCTGTGTATCCTGAGTTAGAAATAGGATGAAATGGGAATTAGGCACCATGGGTAAAAGCTCCAGTGGTTTTTTGGTAGGTCTCTTGCAGGAAAGTAGCCTCATGGTAGAATTAGGAATGAGAGTTTTAGTATTGGCAGTTCTAGCAGCTGATGTTGGAAAAGAATAGGATCTTCAGTGGCAATGGGAAAGGAGTATTAATGAGCATTAGTACTCAGAGGAGAACTCCTCGGTTCAAAAGAGAAAATAAAACTTAGTATTCTCATGGACAACTTAAACAAATCAATTTGGAGTAGTCAATTACCCCAAAATTAAAAATATGTCCCTAGAAAGAAAGGAAAGAAATATACTGTTTAACTTTAAAAAATAACCCTTATTGATAGGAATATATTATCCAATGTTCTACCATGGGGAGCAGGACAGCCATACTTCCTCTCCATGGCAACCACAGTCACCTCACTTCATCTTGAAGTCTTCCAGAGGTATGGAGTACAACTACCTACAAGGTCATGACCATGTATAATAGCATTCCTTCTCCTGAGTTGGCTTTCCCCTTAACCCCTGGAATGCTCTAGGGGATCAGCTGTTCTCTCTTGGCATGAATATACTCACAGTGAGACTGTCCAACACGTAGCAAATTTTAAACCACACAAAACTCATTTCCATGTAGAGAAGGAACATGTGAGACTGCAAAGGCCTGCTCTTTGAGCAATGTGCTGTTACATATTGTTGGAAAGCAGGTCTCAAATGGAGAGCAAGCAGCAGCAATTATATCAAAAGATGATCATGTATCCATATGAAAACGCTAGAGATTTAGGGCCACATCACATGGAAAATAAATTAGTAATATCATATTTCAAGGAAAAGGGTGTCTAATAATCTTTTTAAAATGATTTTGAACTTATTTCATCTAGAAATTGTGAAAGTACAGAAGCTGGCACATGTAAAACCCTTCAAACAGTAAAGAAAAAAGATGATACATCTATTCAAAATATCTTTATTTTACAAATACATAAAATATGTATTTTTTTGGTAAATAAAATCAATTGTAGGGGCGGCTAGGTGGTGCAGTGGATAAAGCACCGGCCCTGGAGTCAAAAGTACCTGGGTTCAAATCTGGTCTCAGACACTTAATAATTACCTAGCTGTGTGGCCTTGGGCAAGCCACTTAACCCCATTTGCCTTGCAAAAAATAAATAAATAAATAAAAATAAAATCAATTGTTTCTTACTTTAAAAAATTGAACAATTGATAGTGATAATATGACATGATTATTCTGAAATTCATGCTTGCAAAAATCAAAATGAAATCATGTTTTAACAATCTAAACAACAACAGAAAGAATATCTGTTTTTCTAGAACAAAAACACAAAAGGCAAAATGCAATCTCACAGGAAGGCATCTCCAACTGCTCTACATTCCAAAACAGAAGACTATGTTGATTGCACTCTGTGAGTTGCTAGGCAACCATTTGGTAATTCCCCATGTAATAAAGATGAACCTGCCATGCTGTCATCTGCTGTTTCCTGCTAAATGTGACAAGAGGAGACAACAGGTAAAGGACAGCCACGATTGCCTACACCTAGATGACACAATCACTTTTGAAATGCAAGACCACTGAAGAAAATCCCTATGCCCTGTCAGAAAGTGCTAGAGGGAGAATTTCATTAAACCATTAACATAAGCCATTTCTAAGAATTTACCTGAATTTACCCTGTGGGTAAGTCCTGTGGGCTTCTCCTGTCATCATTGTCCCTAAAGTAAAAGACCAAAAGCACTGCAGCAATGCATGGCAATGGCTGTCATCCAAACAGGACCCTTAAATGAGGGCACCCTATTACATCAACTGTGACGATATTCACATTCATACTGAAACCATGAGGGACCACTTATCAAAATAACATCTCAACAAAGAGAATCAACAACTTAGACTGACTCAAATTCTAGGAATGCTGTATTTATTTATTTTTACCCACAGGGGGCTACAGTGGGAGAAATAAAGGGTCACTATTAGTAATTTCTTTCTCTGAACATACTTCTAAAACATTATTAGGTAAATGAGAAGCCTTGTAAAGAATTCACTCAAGTACAGTGAAGACATTCTAGTCCTTGAAATAACAAGCTGAAAATATTGTGCACTGAGGAATGAACTTGGAACAACTTAAAACATCATTTCACATTTTAAAATGACAAGGAAATTCCTTTAAGATGCCACTTCAAATTTTGGAGGAATAAAAGATTCATCTCTTTTATTCAAAGATTCTAAAAGGTCAAGATAACTAAGAAAATGAATAAGCTCTCCTTGACATCAAGATTAAAGTCCAATTCAGTTACTGACCATTTAGCTTCAGAATTCAGTAAAACCTGTTTGAGATATAGCTTTAAGATTTTTTTAACTTTAAATATTTTATTTATTTGTTTTTCCCACTACATGCAACAGTGGTTTTTATCAATCATTTTTTTTTGGCAAAGTTTTGAGTTCTATAATTTTTCTTGCTCCCTCCTTTCCCTCCCCCCCAACAGAAAGTAATCTGACATGTAGCTTTAAGATCTTACAAAATGTGACAGTTAATCAATTTGAAAGAGAGCAGATTCTGAATCAATATTAAACCAACTAGATAACTTTGATGAATAGCTGTAGTGGTTCAACCTAACATCTGGTACACACTTATTCAACTTTGTGCTAAGCTAACTTAAAAGCACCCAGATGGACAACATCATGGAATAGTGCCATCCAACTCATAACCTGTCAAAAGTGCTCATATTGGCTATGGAAAGTGAAGCCTTGGAGTGTGCAATCTTGTATGTTTCCACCTGTAGAGTTGTGCTATTAACATTTATCATTTTCACCGATCTGGATTTTGAAGGGTTATTCCTGGAATTTCTCCAGTTAGTCCCTAGATCAAACCAAATGTTGGAAATGATAATTTATAAGAATATACTCCATATAGTACTTAGAAATGAGGAAGTCAATTTGACTAAGAGCATCAACAATGTGACAACTTTCAATGACTAGGAGAAATGACTGAGTCGGAAATTAATTGCTAAAGAATAAAAATTTATAGCCTTTGAGTGGGACTATAGGAATCCATTTTCAGTAGCTGCTTTCTCACTTCCTTTCCAGCCAAACCCACCTCTCCTCTGGAAATTTTGGGCTTCTCATATTTTAGGACTGATTTCTGCCTTAACCAGACACACATATCTCAGGATTAAGATCATATCATACTATTTGTTTACTGATGTCTTGTCTGTTAGAAATACTGATCTTTTAGCCCTATTTTGTATGCTGAGTATCCTGACCCTGACCCACAGATTCTGCTTTGTGCTGACCTTTGACAATGGTTTGGACTCTTTTCTCCACAAATTTCTGATGATCTTCTAACTACAAGACATTTAATTCTGTTGCCCCTTTGCCCCTTTGGTGCAAATGTTCTTGGATCTTATTTGGTTATAAAACATTATTTTCCTTGACTTCTGGCATCACTCTTCCTGCTCTATGATTACCACATCATTGGGGTAGAAGTAATACTCTAACCCCTCCCCTCATGAAAGGTAGGTTAGTTTTCCTTGAAAATATACTGAAACTAAGACTTAGTTGGCTCAGAGGACTAAGGGCTCAGGCTGCGGACATCACTTCCTGGTCATCTGACTACAAAATACACATAAGGACCTCCAGACACAAGCCCCAGCTCCACGTGTTTGGCCAGTTGGTCATGATAGGCAAAATAAATTTCCTTTGATTAACTGATGAATGACTTGTAAGTCATTTCATTTTGTTTCAGCAACTAACCTAAATTACCAGGATACTGTCCTGAGTCTGGTCCAGCTCCAAAAAACCACAGATTTTCACTTGACTTTCTGGATTCTGATATCTCACCTTTCTCCATGGATGGGAGTTGGGCACAGTCCAGAAACTGTTACTAGTAGAAGGCAAGATGTTATCAGGATACTTATTTTCTTATAGTCTTGCCCACATACATAGGCAGAATAAGCTACCTTATCATTATAGGCCATTGTTTGAGAACTATTCTTATTTCACCCAAGTATCTCCTGTATTATCCTGCTATAGTGCTTGAAATGTCAACTCCTTTGGTCTAAGACATTTTAAGCAGGTCAAAATACAAATATTATTTATTACAAATATATTGTTAAGCCAATGTCAGTCATTGGTAATAATTCAGGATTGCTAAATTTGATAATTAGAAGAAAGTGAATCCCTAAAAGAATGAGACCCTGGACATGTAATCTTAAAGGAAAAGGAAAAAGTATGGTGCACAGAGTGCTATCTGAGGGAGCAAAAACTGGATGGTTTGTTCTCAAATAACCAGAAGATAATGTAAGATACCAGACACTTCATGAGTAATATTAAGCCCTCTAAAGAGAAAGAATGGAATGCAAAAAGGGAGTTAGAAGGGCCTAGGAAACAAGTAAAAAAGAAATTATTTCATAACTTTACTTGAGGTTAGCCCTGATCTTGGAATTCATCTTGGAATTTTTTGCTATTGGGAAGAAGTCAGAATTTCAGTAGAAACTCCTCAATTTCACATGGTTTTCTAAGGCTGTTTCCTGTATTTTCTGGTTACTACTTCACCTTGAAGTAGTAACACCATGTTCTAGTGTCTATTGGTAATCATTGAGTCTACTAGGAATAAAGCATGTCTTATTAATAGGAAATCAGGTAATGGAAATAAAAGTAAGATATATTATAGAATGAAGTAGAAACTACAAGGCAAGACATGAGCCTTTCAGACAAGTGCTACTGACAAGCTTTCTTGAGTAGACTAATTTACTTTAAGAGAGAGAGAGACCATGTGGCAGCTAGGCGGTGCAGTGGATAGAGCACTGGCCCTGGAGTCAGGAGTACCTGAGTTTAAATCCAGCCTCAGCTACTTAATAATTACCTAGCTGTGTGGCCTTGGGCAAGCCACTTAACCCCACTGCCTTGCAAAAACTAAAGAGAGAGAGAGAGAGAGAGAGAGAGAGAGAGAGAGAGAGAGAGAGAGAGAGAGAGAGAGACCATGTCAAATAGGTGATGAGACCTGCAATTTCATAGCCTTAATTCTTTTCAAACTCTTAAGTTAATGTACTAAATGTTTTAAATACAAATTGTGCAGTTGGTAAAATTTGACAGCCTAAGGATTTTTGTAAACCCATAAGACAGTGATAATGCCCTTGAAAGTCCAACCTCTCCCCAGGACTAGATGACCTCTAAGGCTTCTTACAGCTTTCAATCTTATGATCTTATGATCTAAATTCATTCTGCAGTTACAGAAGAAAAGAACCACCCTATTATTAAATCACTGACCAATACATAACTGACTTTTATTGAAACATTAATTCATTCCCCTAATCCAATAAAAGTGAATTTTTCACCCTGGGGGAAAAAAAGAGACCATGGCTTTGAATCACAGACCTCCCTTTACATGGGAAATAATTAATCTTCTCCCTAATTTCCATATTTGCAAGAGATTGGATTTACTCTCTTAAATCATACATTGGGATTTGTAGAAGTCAATCCAAAAATTGTGTTCCTAGAGCTGGACTGGTGACATCTCTTCATCAGGATTTTAATGTACTCTTGAGGAGCTGAAGTGACTCTCTAATGCTATTAGGTCCAGTCCCCATGCTTGTGTTCTCTCTGATGTTAGCCATCAGTGATTAGCAACTCAATATCATTTTATCAATTAATATCAATAAACTTTTTAAAAGAGATTTTTACTAAGAAGATATGGCAAGAACAGGAATGACAAAATTACATCCCTTCTCCTGGTTGGGGAGTGGGGCATTACACACTTCACCACAGTCCCTGGGAAGAGTGAACTCACACTTAAAGCATTTGCTACCAGCATTCATATCACTATATTCACTTCAAATATAGTATAATAGCTGGATGAAAGAATCATTGTTTCTCTTCCTTTAGTGCATTAGGTCTATGCTAGGTTAGACAGGTCACTGCATCATCCTCACCATTTTCTGGGACTCTGATATTAACTCTGGTATTAACTGTTTCCAAAACTCTCTTACTTACAAACAGGAAAGAACAGACACAAAGAGACAAAGAACTGAGCTTCATATTCATAGGCCATATATCAGCCTAGATGAGAAAAACTAAGGCCTCTCTATTTAGAGACATAGCATATCTCTCTTAGCAGCATGTCAATGAAAAACAAGACTTATTATGGACAGTTAATTTTTCGATATCTTAATTCTAGCTGTGGGATGACAGGACCATTAACAGAATGTCACTTTTCAAATTAGGGACTAGAGCTCATCTACTTCATGTCATTTCATTAATCTAGAAACGGGCTCCCAAATTCATCTACCTGGACTCTCATCAGACAAAGTACACTGTATATGCTCTAGAAACACACCATCATTGGTCAAGCCTTAATTATAACAAACAAATATTATAACCTCATACTTTCCCCCCCCGCCACTTTCCCTGTTTACATAGAAGAGGAAGAAAGGGGGGGGAAAAGGAATCTGATCTGTGGGCTGTGAATATGAACCCCTACTCTTTGCCTTTTACACATAGTAGGTTTTATTTAAATGTTTATTATTTCTCTTTCCTACTCTCCATTGTTCCATCTTTTCTTACTCTTCTCATTTTCCTTTCTTCACCAAGGTCCAAATCTACTTTGTTTCTTATATTTTAATGGCCTTTTGTTATCTCTCTGAAGTTGAAGCTTGTTTTGCTTATGACTATTCCTTTTTTAAATATAAACTATTCCTCCCCTTACTTTCCCTTTTCTGCCATATCTCTATTTGTCTGCAAGAAAATAAGAAAAAAATTATATATTGTATGAAGTTATATATATTCCTTCCTTTATTTTATTCTTATAAGTAAAGTCATAATATATTCTCTCCACCCCTTTGTGTTTGAATATCATCTTCTCATCATTCCTTTTATGTGAAATATTTTCTTCTTCCTCATTCCTTTCCTAGTGAATTTTGTTTCCACTTCCTTTACTTTACTTTTTTAAAGGAAACAGAACAAAATCACATATAGGCCCTGTGTTTCCTTTATTTAACTCTGACTTTAACCCTTAAAGACATCAGAATTTGGTAGCAACATTTATCTCTTTCCATTTATTAGAATGTAAGCACTTCTTTGTTTTGTCCCTTCCAGCTGCTTGAATATATTTATCTTTTTAGATTGCTCTTAACACCTGTACTTACATTTCCAGGTTTCTACTGAACTCTGATCTTTTTATCAGGAATACTAAAAGTTCACTATTCTACTAAAAATCCATTTACTCCTATATAATTATACTTATCTTTTTTCAGGATCTTATTCTTGTTTGCAAGTCTTTATCTTTTGTATTAAGAATATCATATTCAAACATTTTTTTCTTCTTTAAAATAGTTGTGCCAGAGATGTTCTCTATCATCTCCTGTCTCTTGGATAAGGTGGTCTAACTCTTTTAAATCCTATCCCCAATTACCTGAGCTTCCATTTCTTCTGATGAGACATGGCAGACCAGGGAAAGTGTGTATGGGGTGGGGGTGGGGGGTTGGAATAGAGTACATTTAACAAGGAGTTGTTATAAAGCAAAACAAACTTCAACTTCAAAGAGATCATAAAAGGCCATTAAAATGTAGGAACCAAAGAGCAGGTTTGTGGTTCATTTTGTATCACTGAATTTACTCATTGGTTTTCTTTGAATTTCTTGGTCATTATTTGATCTGATGCTCCTTTTAAGACCTTTGCTGAAGTATTCATGTGGGAGAGCTGGGCTCCTCTTAGAATTTTCACATCACCACCTTAAATGGAAGTCCACATTTACTGATTTCACATTAATTAGTAAATTTTAGTAATGGTTCACAAGTTCATGGAATTATAGAGCTGGGAGACTTTAAAGGTCCAATGCCCTCATTTTACAAATAAAGAAAACAAGCTCTAGAGAAATAAAGTTATTTGTAAAGATACAGCAAGATTTACACTTAGGTATTTTTTTACTCCAAATCCAGGGTTCTTTCTACCATATTTTACTTCTATTTCCATATGTTTTTGACCATGAATGATAGAACGAGAAGCTTTATTCTTTGTTTATGCATAAGTTAAATAGGAAATATTAAGAAGACAGAAGGTGAAAGTGAGATTGAATCAGAGGCCTGGATTTTGATCCTGTGTCTTCTGCTTTTTGTCTTTGTAAATTTAGGAAAGTTGCTTTCTCTCAGTGCTTAAATTATAGTATCAGTAACTTTTTTCATTTTTTCATTTATTTAAGGCAATGGGGTTAAGTGACTTGCCCACGGTCACACAGCTAAGCAATTATTAAGTGTCTGAGGTCACATTTGAACCCTGTTCCTCCTGACTCCAGGGCTGGTGCTCTATCCATTGCACCACTTACCTTCTTCCCCTTAAGATATATTATCTATAAAATATGGTGTACAGATGATATGATAACTAAAATCCCTTCCGTGATCTAAATCTTATAATTATTTTTATCATTCCAGTCTCCCCATCTGACCACTAATCATGTTCTGTCTGGATATATATAAGGCCTAATCTGGAGGCAAAAAAAAGATAAAGACAGGGTGGGTAGAAGTCAAATGAGACTTTCCTGTATGTTTTCTCTCTCTCTTTCTTCATTCACTTCTTAGAAGAAATCAAGTAGGCACTGGTCTAATTGTATAAGTTATTGCAGAGAGCTTCTGATAAAGGAGGATGAGATGTCCCATAATCGTTAATTCCTTCCTCTCTAGTTCTGTAGTACCCATCTAGAGAAAAAATTGAGTCCCCTCTCCCCTTTGTTCTGTGCTTTGAGACTCACATACCAGAGATGCAGTTACATTGTATCAAGTAAATCAAATGTAGAAACATCAATAGTTCAAGAATTTCTAAGTTTGCTGGTACTCTGAATTGGGGCACATCATTAATCCTCTAATAATAACAACGACTGGAATTTATGTAGGGTTTTTGTAAAGTACTTATACACACACACACACACACATATATTATGTCAACTAATAACTCAGTACATAGTTATGGAGAATTGTGACTAAAAAAAGTCATGACTTCATGCCCTACCTGAGGAAGAAATTTTGAACTTAGATAAGTTGTTTCTCAAATGGAGGGATCAGTTTGACAGAAAGTTTGATATGAATACTTTGTAACTTATAATTATTTTTTTTTATTTTACCTTTGCATCCTAAGGGCCTAAACCATGATCTTATTTATTTTATGCATTTAAATGCTTATTGCATTTGTCCTCTCCTATACTGAGTTTTCTCTCTAGTAGTAAGTTTATTTAACCAGCAGTTTCAGCTTAATATATTATGTAAAAAATTGAAAACTAAGAAGCGACTATAACTGGGAACGAAGAACATAGTATAGAAAGAAACAAGACTCCCCCTACTGGTTTGCATGGTGATGGCAAGACCTTAACTAGATCTGGTAAATTCCTTCAGAAAAGAGAAATGGTACTTTCTAACTTATATTCCATTACATGAACTTTAGCATATTATCCTTTCATTGAAGTCAAGAAGGAAGATCTATATTTGGGGATCTACAACATGGCAGAGGAAACAAAATTATCTCTTGAAACATGGTATAGAAGGAGACTAGATTATCTAGATATCTAGTCAGACAGAGAAAACCATTACAAATCATAAATTTAGAGCTAGAAGGCATTGGAGAGTACATTGAGCCCAAACTCCTCATTTTACAGGTAAGGATACCTGAGGCAAGATTTGAACTGATGTATTTTTATCATCATTGATATAATTTTATAGTTATTAGATAAGGAAATATATTATTTTGGCTTTGCTCAATAAAAGTGTTACATTAACTATTTTGTATTTATACTTAAATATGATGAAGCATATTAATAAGTTATATCTGATAACAATACTAAGCTATGTGAATTTGCTTGGCTTCATAGTTTATTGCAAGTATAACATCTCTTCATTATTTTTTTTCTGCTTAAACAACTTTATTTCAAAGGAAAGAACCAGCTAGTTAGAAAGAACCAAAGCTTTGCACCTGACTAATATCAGCTAGGTGGTCAAATGGCCATGGTGCCAGGCTTGTGTTGATTGGCAATCCAGGCCATGGGGATTTGTGGGAGCCAAGTGTCTCACTGTCTGGAGTGGTCCAAAGGTTGCAGGTGAGGTCTCCTTCATTAAAATTTCATTTATCTAATTATTTATTTATTTATTTATTTATTTATCTGTGTATTTATTTATTTGTTTGTTTGTTCGCTCATTCATTCATTCATTCATTCATTTATTTTTTTATATCCATCTGTACATGTATATTTCCAAGTTACAAAGTTTCCCTCCAGCCTCCCTTCCCACCCCTCTCCTCTCAGTTGGGAATAGTCAGGTTAGCATTTTACATACATATTTTGTTAAACATATTTACAAATTAGTAGTTTTGGGCATGAGGAATTAGGATTAAGGAAAGAGATAGGTGAAAGGTAATTTTTACAAAGTGTTCATCAGATTTGGTAGGGGTGGGTTTTTTCTGTGTATTTTGTTTCGTTTTGTTTTTCTTCCTCTGCTTGGGAACAATATAGTCCACAATCTGTCAAATATAGTTGCCCGAGCTCTCTGGACTGCAGAGAGGGATTGCTTCCATCAAGGTTGTTCTCTCAAATTGTTGATGTGTAAATTGTGTTCTTGGCTCTACTCCCTTTGCTCAGCATCAGACCCTTAAGTCATTCCATGATTCTCTAGAGTTCGACCATTTATTGTTTCTTATAGAACAATACTATTCCATAGTATTCATGTATCATAACTTGTTTAGCCATTCCCCAATTGATGGGATACCCTCAATTTCCAATTCTTTGCCACTACAAAAAGGGCTGCTATAAATATTTTTGGAACATGTAGGACTTTTTTCCATTTTTTATAATTTCTTCTGGATATAGTCCTAGAATTTGAATTGCTGGGTCAAAGGATATGAATAGTTTTATTGCTCTTTGGGCATAGTTCCATATTGCTCTCCAGAAAGATTGGATCCATTCACAATTTCACCAGCAATGCATCAATGTCCCAATCCTCCCACCTCTCCAACACTGATCATCTTCCCTTTTTCTCATCTGGGCTAATCTAATAGGTGTGAGATGATACCTCATTGTTATTTTAATTTCCATTTCTCTATTCAATAGTGATTTGGAGTTTTTCATATGCTTATATATAGCATTAATATCTTTGTTTGAAAACTGTCGCGGGTTCAATATCCTTTGACCATTTATCAATTGGGGAATGACTTGTGACCTTATAAATTTGATGCAATTCTCTATATATTTTAGAAATGAGACCTTTATCAGAGCTCCTGGTTGTAAAGATTGTTTCCCAACTTTCTGCTTTTCTTCTATTTTGGCAGCATTGGTTTTTCAGTGCAAAACTTTTTAATTTAATATAGTCAAAATTATTCATTTTGAAGTTTATAATGTGCTCTAATTCTTCTTTGATAATAAATTTATCCCTTTTCCATAGATCAGATAGAATATTTTTGGTCCATTAATTTCTCTATGGTATCACTCTTTATGTCTAAACCCTGTACCTATTTTGACCTTATTTTGGTATAGGGTGTGAGATGTGGATTTATGCCTAGCTTTTGCCATACTATTTTCCAGTTTTCCCAATAATTTTTGTCAAATAGTGAGTTCTTATCCTGGAGGCTGATGTCTTTGGGTTTGTGAAATAGAAGATTACTGTAGTCATTTACTGCATTTTCTTTTGAACCTATCCTAATCCACCAATCCATTACTCTATTTCTTAACTGGTACCAGGCAGTTTTGATGACTGCTGCTTATAGTATAGTTTTAGATCTGATAGAGCTGGGTCACCTTCCTTAACATTTTTTTCATCAGTTCCCTTATTATTCTTGCCCTTTTGTTGCTACAGATGACTTTTGCTGCTATTTTTTCTAGCTTGGTAAAATATTTATTTGGTAGTTTGATTGGTATAGCACTGAATAAGTAATTTAATTTGAGTAGAATTGCCATTTTTATTATATTAGCTCCACCTAACCATGATCATTTGATATTTTTCCAATTATTTAGAACTGACTTTGAGTGAGGAGAGCTTTATAATTGCATTCATACAATTTCTGGGTTTGTCTTGGGAGGTAGATTCCCAAGTATTTAATGTTATCTACAATTATTTTAAATGGAATTTCTCTTTCTATCTCTTGATCTTGGGTTTTGTTGCTCATATATAGAAATGCTGGTGATTTATGTGGGTTTATTTTATATCCTGCTACTTTGCCGAATTTAATTGTTTCAAGGAGTTTTTTATATGATTTTTTTGGATTCTCTAGGTATAGCATCCTATCATCTGCAAAGAGTGAAAGTTTTGTTTCCTCATTGCCTATTCTGATTTCTTCAATTTCTTTTTCTTCTCTTATTGCTGCTGCTAGCATTTCTAATACTATATTGAATAGTAATGGTGATAGTGGGCATCCTTGTTTCAACCCTGAATTTATTGGAAATGCTCCAAGTTTATTCCCATTAAATATAATATTTGTTGATGTTTTAGATAGATACTATTTATTGCTTTATGGAAAACTCCATTTATTCCTATACTTTCTAGTGTTTTTAAAAGGAATGATGTGTATTTTATCAAAGGCTTTTTCAGCATATGGTTTCTGCTGGTTTTACTGTTGATATGTTTAATTATGTTGAGTGTTTTTCTAATGTTGAACCAACCCTGCCTAGTTGGTATAAATCCAACCTGAACCTGGTGTATTATCATGGTAATAACTTGCCATAGTCTCATTGCTAAAATTTTATTTAAGATTTTTGCATCAATATTCATTAGGGAGATTGGTCTATAATTTTGTCAGTTTTTGGTTCTTCCTGGTTTAGGTATCAGCACCATGTTGGTGTCATAAAAGGAGTTTGGTAGAACTCCTTCCTCTCCTATTTTTAAGAATAGTTTATATAGAATAGAAATTAATTTTTTCCTTAAATGTTTGGTAGAATTCACTTGTAAATCCGTCTGGACCTGGAGACTTTTTCTTAGGGAGTTTATTGATGGTTTCTTCAATTTCTTTTTTTTGAATGGGGTTATTTAAGTAATTTATTTCCTCTTCTGTTAATCTGGGCAGTTTGTATTTTTTTTAAATGTTCATCCATTTCACTCAAGTTGTCCAATTTATTGGCATACAATTTGGCAAAGTAGCTCCTAATTATCTCTTTAATTTCTTCCTAATTGGTGGTTAGTTCGCCCTTTTCAAACTAGTTATTTGGTTATCTTCTCTCTTTTTTTAAAGATTAACCAGAGGTTTGTCTATTCTATTGACTTTTTCTTAAAACCAAGTCAGATTTATTTATGAGATCAATGACCTTTTTGCTTTCTATTTTTATTAATCTCTCCCTTGATTTTCAGAATTTTTAGTTTGATATTTAATTGGGGGTGGTTAATTTGTTCTTTTTCTAGCTTTTTTTAAGTTGCATACCCAATTTGTTGATCTGGGAGGCTCTGGAGGTCTCACTGAGAACTTTACAAATGATTGTAAAGTAATAGAGACACTGTCCCAGGTCCTTGTAGCTTAAGATGCTTTCATTAGACAAGGTGCTTGTGATCAAAGCCAGTCAGAGTGTAATGAGATACTTAAGTTAAAGTTAACACTCCTGCTTTTTTCAGGAATTTTTATCTCAAACATAGTGATGTGATCTTTAACCTCTTCAATTGAGGGACAAGATCCAATTAAACCTATATCCCTTAGTTCATTCTCTTCAATTATATTCTAATCTCTAATTATCCTTAAAGAAGTAAAGTTCTAAGGAGATAAAATTGTTATATCTTCCCTTTTAGGGACGAACATTTGTTTAAAACAGTTTTGTTTTTTCAATCCCTTTTTTTCTGTTTTCCCTAGAAGGTTTTTATATTTTCTTGAGTTTTTTCAGCTTTTTATTTTGTTTGATGGAATCTTGTAGTCCTGTAGATTCATTTACCCTTTTTATGTAACTTCAGTCCTGTATTTGGCAATTGAATTCTCTGTTCAGTTCTGGTCTTTGTGTCAGGAAATTCTGAAAGGCCTGTCTTTCATTGAACATCCATCTTTTCCCCTGACAATATATGTTGAATTGTGCCAGGCAATACATTGTAATCCCAGGTCCTTAGCTCTCCAAAATATGTTATTCCAATTCTTCCAGTCCTTCATTATTGAGGCTGATAGGTCCTGTGTTAGTCTGATTGTGTTCCCTTTGTATTTGAATTGTTTTCTTTTTGCTGTTTGTAATATTCTCTCTTTTATTTGAGGGTTCTAG